>NC_047097.1:22233964-22834184 GCF_902459505.1 Geotrypetes seraphini
TGGTTAGCTTGGAGGTCACCCACCTGTTGAGAATATGCTGCTTGCTTGTCCTAGGATAAAGCACAGTTACTTACCGTAACAGTTGTTATCCAGGGACAGCAGGCAGATATTCTCACAACCCACCCACTTCCCCTGGTTGGCTTCTTAGTTAGCTATCTGAACTGAGGACGCGTGCCCTAACTCGGGCGGGAAGGCACTCGCGCATGCGCGGTGCAGCACTCATAAGCTCTTAAAAGATCGTCAAGCAAGTCTGCTTGTGAGGCTATCCTCTGCGGGGCTCCGTGGATGACGTCACCCACCTGTTGAGAATATCTGCCTGCTGTCCCTGGATAACAAATGTTATGGTAAGTAACTGCTTTTCTGTTGCAAAGACATAGGATTCTGTACTGAAGCAGTTATCCTGTAGTCATGAACTTTGCAGAAGGGTGTTGCTTATATCTTTCAACTTCTTCTCTTCACCAGGGGAGAATAGCTCCCTGTTCAGTTTTTCCTTCTGCAAGCGAACTGAGAAGGTGTATTCTGATCTGCTTTCTTTTTATTATTTTCAGGTATTCTAAGCCATCAGTTTGTTTTTCCTTCGTGGCTTCGATGCTCAGAGATCCACTTTTTGGGCTTACTGTACCAGGAAAGAGCTGCAGACCTACGAGGGTGGGCTGCTGCTCACAGGCCAATCTCTTGGTGTACCTATGGGAACCACCCTGCTTTGGTCCATTGGGAGCTCAGGGTCCATTCCCCTGAGAGCTTGCTTGCCTGTTGATTTATCAGAGGCTTGAGCGCAAGCTGTGGGGCCCCTATGTAACAACCCTCTGGGTATCAGGGAGCCGGCTTGTTCTGCCGAGCCGAACCGTGCAAAAGGTCAGTGCAAAACACATTTGACAACCCACTGATTTCTATAAAGAGAATAGAGCAGCACACACTAACTTCTAAGAATAATAGTATTTATTTACAGGAAAAAAGAAATAATACTTTACCATGGGTGCCTGTGCCTGCATCGTCTGCCTCTCACAAACCAAGTAGTCCTTTACGGTCAGACGGGGAGATTCTTCCACGGGAGGAGTTTCTGGGCAATGCACGTGTTCAATCCACAGATGAGCTACAAGCATATGCTGAGGGGCTTCCTTTTATAGTGATATTCGCATGCAATGTATATCTTTCAAATAGACACAAGATAGCACATGTCCAAACACAAGTCATTTACCTGCTGTTATCAGTATACAAAGGTTCAAATGCAGTCATAGAGGACATCTGTTTTCTCTGCATATCAACAAACAGACATTACCAGGTTTCAGCAGGTAATACTGATAAGAATGCAGATGGAGCCATGAATCAACTAGAGCAGGGGTACCCAAAAGGTCGATCATGATCGACCAGTAGATTGTGAAGGCAACGCGAGTCGATCGTGGAGCCCATCCTGGGCTACATGATAAGACTCGCATTGCCTTCGCGTTCTACCTGCTTCCTGACCCCGTAAAGAGGACGCTGAAGCGCCTGGCTGACCACCCGACGTCAATTCTGACATCGGAGAGGAAGTTCCGGGCCATTCAATCGCCACCTGGCTGGCCCGCTTCTGCATCCTCTTTATGGTGTCGGGAAGCAGGGAGAGCTCAGAACTTGGCGGCAGCCTGTTCCCCAGTGGCGGTGGCATGGGAGAGGGCAGGGAGAAAGAAAGAAGGGGGGGCAGGGAGACAAAAAGAAAGAAGGGAAACAGAAAGGGCAGGGAGACAGAAAGAAAGGGGGCATGGAGAGAGAAAGACAGGGAGACAGACAAAGGGGGCATGGAGAGAGAAAGACGGAGGCAGAAAGAAAGAAGGGGGGAGGAGGGCAAGGATAGAGGAAGAAAAAGTTGGGGGAGGGAATGAGTTCTGGAGGAGAGGAAGCATACAGGAGGCTGAAATAAGGGAAGAAATCGGATGCACAGTCAGAAGAATAAAGTGCAACCAGAGACTCATGAAATCACCAGACAACAAAGGTAGGAAAAATGATTTTATTTTCAATTTAGTGATCAAAATATGTCCGTTTTGAGAATTTATATCTGCTGTCTATATTTTGCACTATGGCCCCCTTTTACTAAAACGCAATAGCGTTTTTTAGCACAGGGAGCCTATGAGCATCGAGAGCAGCGCAGGGCATTCTGCGCAGCTCCCTGTGATAAAAACCGCTATCACGGTTTAGTAAAAAGGGAGGGGGTATATTTGTCTATTTTTGTATAGTTGTTACTGAGGTGGTATTGCATAAAGTCATCTGCTTTGACCTCTTTGAAAACCCACAGAATATAAATGATAACATTTTCTCTGCGTACAGTGTGCTTTGTGTTTTTTAAAATTTTATTGTTGGTAGATCATTTTGATTTGGTCATTTTAAAAGTAGCTCGCAAGCCTAAAAAGTGTGGGCACCCCTGAACTAGAGTAATGGTCAGAAGAGACAGGTCATGAAACTATGGGGTCAAAAGATACAAACCAGTCATGAAACTGTACAATGCTGTTCTTAGACTTACAGGCCCTGGGTCCTTTCAGGCCTGGAAGTACTACACAGCTGCAAATTATCTCCCCCCGAAGTGCTTCATGGATTTTTAGGGTTCAGAGTTCTTAGTCAGAATCCTTCTAAGGCTTTTTTTTGCCTCCAGATTCCTCATTTTGCCCAGGAATAATCTGTAATAGATTATTCAGGCCAATCTGCCCCTGATTCATGCCTTTTTTGTGCAGCTTTGTTGGAAAATGAGCGGCCATGGTGTGCGGGAGGAAGGGGTGGGAGCTTCGAGCCCGGGTTTCAGTGAAGAGATCCTGTTCAGATGCAGCATGTAACAAAGGTACAAAATGCAAGTGTGTGGAGGTGGCAGAGGTCCACTTACCCCAGTCGGGGTCTTGCATGGGTCCTTTGGACCTCCTATCTAAGGATTTTCAGATTTTGTCAGCTTCTTCTGAAAAGCCTATTTGACAGGCCTGGGGAATGCTGCACTGCTTGCAAGTGTGCCAGCTCCTATGCAGAGAGAGTTCCATCCTAAGCAGACCTCAGAACAGTCAACTTCAAGCATCAGTGACCATTCGGAGCAGGACTGGAAGTCTTTATCCATGCCTTTATTATCAAAAGGATCCACAGCATCCCTGGAAGATTTAAGGTCCTTGTCTGTGGCCGGAAGTCAGGAGGCTGTGGCTGCTATTGATCAGGGTGATGATTCCTTAGTGTGCCATCTTTTCAGGACTGCCATATTGAGGTCAGGTGAGACCTCCAGAAAAATCCGATCCAAGGGGGTAAAAACAGGCAATGGGCCGACCGGCGAACGCAACGAGGCACAGTAAATGTGCAACTGAAGATACGCGTGCTCAGATCCTGCAGGTTTATCGGGGCCTTGTGTCTTTTATCTGGCGCTCTTGGAGGGCGAGACTTGGTTATCATAAGCTGGTCAGAGACAGAGCTGAGGGTGGCGTGAATCTTCCGGACTTGCAGCTTTACAGTGTGGCGGCTCTCTTACGTTGGGTACATGAGGTATATTCCAGAGCATCTAAGTTTGCCCCAGCGGGGTTTTGGCCTCTGTTAGCCGCTCCACTCTCTGTCTTTAATGCATTGCGAGAGGGTGCTGGACCGTGTGCTTCTTTGCTGCGATCTGTGCGGACTGCTATGGGGAGCACGACGGGCCATTCGCCTTTTTTGGAGTTTGTGGGCATCCAGGATTTCAGGCTGGCTCAGCAGATGCTTTTTTCATGCATGCTCGGCAGAAGGGCTGCCGGTTTGTTGGCCAGATTGCCGAGCTGGGTTCTGGGTCCATCCCTTCTTTCTCCTCTGTAAGGAGGCATTCTCTTTTTTTAAAGACATAATTAGTCCATACCTAAGGTTGAAATTTTGCAGAATTATGCAGTTGATAATCCCTCTATCTTGTATAAATAACCTCACTTTTGGTACCTTTTCTCTTAGTGGGCCGCACATGTTATTTTACATATTTATATGTAAAGCATAGTACACTGAACTGCACAAGATAAATCATATGCTTATAATTAGACATTGGCAAACTAATTGTGATTTAGATCACAGCCATATACTACACTTTATTTCCTGACAGAATTTAGTGATTCACATTCTTAGATCATATAAAATGGGATGGACAGCTAAAAGAAAATAGAAATAAATCTCCAGTTACTCCCAAAACAGATGCTTCCTTTCTATCAATTTTATAAGTATTGCATTTGTCCACCATAGTATTCATATGTTATCAAATCTTATTCATTAGAAAATCAACCAAGAGGTATGCTCATAGATTTCTAAAGAAGAGTGATGCGCTTTAAAAGAAAAACTTTAAATATTTTTAAACATTGTAAATGTTATTGAAACATCTTAAATGGCCTCTTTTAAAATCATTTTATGTGTATCGCTTATGCCTTTCAGTTCTTTTAATTCTACCCTTATGGTCTGAATACATGAGACACTGTGTGTTGGACAAGGAAAAGAGAGCACAACTGGCTCTGATTTATAACGAGCTTTTCACAAATAAAGGACACAGTAAGAAATACTTTGTACATCAAACTGATGGTGCTTCATTTCCAAGTCAGATTTGTTGTAGACATAACATGGGAAGTACCTTGCTGAAAATAGAACTTGGACAAATTTAAGGATCAGATTTTAGTTCTAACTTAAATTTTCTTGCTTTGCTGGGACTTTTGCAATTAGTATAAATCAAACTTGCTTTTGTTTCATTTTCTTTTCTTATTTTTCTATAATTTAAAGAAAGGACTATTATCCTAGGACAAGTAGGCAGTATATTCTCACATGTTGATGATGTCATCCAGGGAATTCAGTACAGACGGTGCAAAAAGTGTAGTCACTTTAAAACCTTTTGTCTCGTGACTGCCCGTACCATGCATGCGCCTTCAAACCCAACGTCATCTTAGTTTTCTGCAGAGCTGAGAATCTGTATTTTTGGAGTCTCTCCAAAAGCATGTCAAACTGTCCCTTTCTGTGCCTTCCTGTTTTCATATTTTCTTCATAATTTGTTTTATTTCAATTTTCTTTTCAATTCCAATTGATTTTCTATTTTTCCCATTTCAGAACATTCAGACCCTTTCAAGCCAGATTTCAGGCCAGGAACATCAAGCCTTTTTAGGGTTTAAGATCATGCGACCTCCCAGGACTATCGAGTCCTCTGATCTTGTGTTTACAGTTTTCCTCTTGATGCCAAAGTCTTCTAGTGGTTTTACGCGGTATACTCGGTGCCACAGGACCATTTCAGTCACTGATCCACATAATTGGTGTGTTCAGTGCCTGGGCCCTGACTCTTGTAAGCACTGATTTCAACTTCAATAGAGATCACTGAAGGCTAGACTGCTCCAGTTTGAGAAGCTTTTCAGATCAACATCAGGAGCATTGAGGACGTCCGCTGCATCAGACGCTGAAGCTCAAAGATCATTGGGACAAAGAAACACAACCAATCTTCCCTATCCAAGTATGCACTGACATGGTAACATGCCTTGGCATCATCTAGAGCCAGAGGAGACAATTCTGGTCCTCGAGAGTCACAGGCAGGCCAGGTTTTTAGGATATCCACAATAAATATGCATGAGATAGATTTACATCTCAAGGAGGCAGTGCATGCAAATCCATCTCAGCTGTGGTCCTGGCAGACTGATCTGGTACCGGGAATGCTTCTACCAATTGAGAAAAGGAATCAACCACAGTGAGTAAAAATCTATTTTTTTCTAGCTGTTAAGGGAAGAGGACCTACATGATCTATCTGCAGTCTCTCAAATGGACCACGTGGAGGTGCTCTTATTAACTGTCCCTTTCTCTTTTTAGGTTGTCTCCCAAATAAGGCACAGATTGCACAGGAGGAAATATGTTTCATTTCTGGCCATAATACCAATGTATCCAGGATAGACAGCATTTCATCAGTTTTGGAGTGTCCCTTAGGATCTGCACCATGGACCCAATGCATCCAGTTTTTCCTTGAGCTCTGGGGATAGCTATAACTAAGCTTGCCTCCCTTTTTACACATACCTTAGAATGTCTTTCTGTATAGGGAGTGTGATAAAGGGTGTGTGCTGGTATGTGTTATCTGAGGTGTCTTGTACTAGCTTCCTCAGATTGGAGGACAAATGGAATGTTGACACCCACAGATTGCTGAGGGAACAGAGGCCATGTCGAGGACAATTATGGAGCTCCAGAGACAGACCAAAAGCTGGTTATGGAGTTGCAGAGACAGAACCATCACTGCATATTGCATCACCTGGTTGTGGAGCTGCATAGGCAGAAGCAGGCAGTGTGGCGCATTCCATAATTGACTTCTGATGTGTTTTTTCTCCACAGGCTTCCATAACAGTTACATTGTAGCCACACACACACACCACCTCCCATATCTCCAAGCCCTTCTCAGCATGGTAAGTAATATGTTTTGTTGCCTACCCTCTAACCCAGGGGTGTCCAACCTTTTGGCTTCCCTGGGCTGCATTGGCTGAAAAAAATGTTTCTGGGGCCGCACAAATGCGCAAACGCTGCAGCAAGACAGAGGAGGGAGCCGGCAAGATGGTAAACACCCAGGGGCAGCAGAGGAAAACACTGCATCGCTCTCGACCGGGGCCGCATGAAATACTTCATGGGGCCGCAGGTTGGACACTCCTGTGGTCTAACCCAACATTTCTATGCAACTACCCCTGATCATCTTCCTTGTACTTTTTTAGGTCTACAAAATATTTTTGCAGGTTGGCTGTCACCACTCCTTTTCCCTCCCTGGGCTTCATCATCAAACATAGGTTTGTCTATTACATACACCCAAGACTTTGGCTGTTCTAACCCTAACTACCTCCAATGTTTACTTGTAGTTGGAGTGGGGACTTTGACACCGATACACCCCCCTAAGCCACCCACAGATACAGAAGAAACTGTACAACGATGTATCCCTCACTCTGTTATCCCTCACATTGCACCCTTTATTAATATCATCACTCATTATTTTTTTATTTTTCTTGTAGCTCTTTCTGTGCTATGCAGATGAGAAGATGGCCACTGTTAATAATGGCATCTGGTATACAGTGATTAGATTGATGCCCTGTTAATAGTTTGTAAGTTAATATTGTATAGTTTGTATAGTAAATACAGTTAACTGTTAATGTATTTTCTTCCCATGTCTTTGTTACAGTTGAAAAGTGAATTAATTATTTTCCCCCATGTGTTTTGCACATGTTACATTTCAAACAAAAAATGTTGTATATATGCTTGTTTATCGGGTTTAAATACAACAAACCAAACCAATGGGTTTCACTCTTATTTATTTCCCAATAGAGTGTGAGTGTGCTGGGGATGGCTGGCCTGGGGTATAAGGGGGAGAGGTACTGGTTCACCAAGGTTACAACCAGAAAGTAAGAACCCAGCAAGACAGGGTATTATAACAAAATATAGATACACAATACATCACAGAGGACTCCATTTATCAAGCAGCGCAACTTTTCATCACGCGCTAACCCCCGCGCTGGCCTACAAACTACCACCTGCTCAAGAGGAGGCGGTAGTAGTTAGTGCGGCCGGCGGTTTAACGCGTGACTTGATAAAAGGAGCCCAGTGTCTTGGTAATATAACAAAATATAGATATGTACATATGATGTGCCGGCCTAAGAGCTATGTGGGAGAAAAGTACTGGTTCACTGTGGTTACAAACATTAAGTAGGAACCCTGCAAGATAGAGCCCATGCTTCAGAAATATATACACATCTCTGTGTAGTCCTCAAAAGATGGTTGCTGCAGCTTCTGCCCTCTGGTCAGAGTTAGGCTGATAGGCCTTATGCACGGCAGGACACTGTTGGTTAGAAGCCGGGAAGCAATACCCCAGCAGTTTCTTGGATGGTTGGTGTCCTGGGCTGCAGGGAATCTGATAACAGCCATGAGACGGTGTAGTCCTCAAAAGAAGGTTGCTACACATACGCTTTTAACAGATGCACATGTTGCATTCAATTGTACCAGCACCTATGGATCCCCAGAGAAAGTGAAATCGAGAGATGAAAGCCCAGACAGTCCATGCTGCCCCTCTCCCCCCCCCACTCCTGAGAGAAACAGAATGCAGGAAGAAGGCATTCTCGTTACAGAGCTGGTGGAGTGTCCGCCAAAGGTGGTTCATCCAGAATGTATTTCTCTTCTCCCCTCGCAGAGGAAGAGGCCCCACTCATTGATGGAGAACAGCTCTGTGAGCCACAGAACATCCCTCTCAGAGAAATTGGGCTTGTGTCATTCCTCCCATCTTCTCAGAAGAAATGAAATATACAGGGATGGGTGCCGTTATAAACCCCCACATGCATGGAGCAAGAACAAAGACAGAGCTGAAAAGGGCAAGAGTCAATCCCTTTCCTGAAACAGGTTCCCATAGCCCCCCTCCCAACCTTGGAGAGAAACAGACAGGAAAACTACAAAGAAAGTTCCCGAATAAAAGGGGGGCATAGACAGGTGCCCTAACACCTCTCCACCCCACCCCAGAAGGAAACAGGAGAACTGCCAAGAAAGTGGGGGCTTAGACCCCGCTCCTTCCTGACCCCCCGCTGTCTGTATCACGTCGACTATCCCTCTGATGCCACTTACTAGGCGCGGGGTCTAGAAGTGACATCAGAGGTGACACCGATGTGGGCAGTAAGTTCATAATGCAGGGAAAAGGGTACGAGGGAAGGAAAGTGGGCGCATGGCATGGCAGGGGGGATCAGAAAGGAGTGGGGGGTGGAGAGGAGGACGGGTGCCAGCGCCCCTACCAAGACTATGCCTGGGATGAACTGCACCCCCCTCCCCTCCACTATGCCACTGATCAGGGCTCACTTTAAACTTGGCACTTGGATATCTTACAAATCAAAATGTCCAAGTGGGCATTTTCAAAACTTATGGGTAGGGCTCGGGCATGCCCAGTGGGGCCCGGGCACTGCACGTGCTCAGAGAGAAAAAAAAAAAATCTCTCTGAGCTATTGGAGAGCTTATCCGGAAATTGGGAGCTGTTGGGACAACACCCATATGTGGCTGACTATCCTGCTTGTCCTAGGAGAACCCAGGCTCATATGCTACCCTAACTAGTACACTTCTAGTGGAAAGTGTGAGCCGAGAAAACCCCACTGTACTGCCATATAGATAACACCTGTAGGCATAAGGGCTATTAGGGTGTTAGAAAAGTAGGTACAGTAGGTTTTGGGGGAGTTTTGGAGGGTTCGCCATATAATATACAGGGGTTATAGTGAGATAAAGGGTGCTTAGGAATTGGCACACATGCACCAAAAATAAACAGCAAGACCAGGAGGCTGTACTCTTTGGGAACGCCTTCTAACTCTGAGCTCAATGGAGTGGCATGACAGGAGTTACACATGCCAGTTATACAGATAATAATGCAATAAAAACGTGCACCTTTTGTACTGTTGCCCACCCCCTCAAAAAAAACCACAAACAAAAACCTTGACCCCTATCCTTATTAAACATTTACAGGTACAATTTTAGTTCTGTTTTTAATCCCCGTCCTTTATAACCATAGAAACATGACGGCAGATAAAGGCCAAATGGCCCATCTATCTGCCCATCCACAGTAACCACACTTCATTGTAAGTGAAAATACATTTTGTTAAAACAATTTGGAAAATATTCTGCAAAATTGTCAGGAGAAGTAATCTTTGATCAGCTTTTATCGCACTGCATTCACCTTGCAGCATCTGATTCTGAAGCTGGTGGAGCGTTGTCTTTAAGTTATCGGATGTCACTTCGATGGAAATGTCTACTCTTTATCTAAGTGCAATATTATGCCACAATGTCTGACACTTTCTGAACGCTATACTGCAAGGCTCCTCCAGACAGATGCAGGCAGTGGAAGCGGCTCTGCAGCATCCCAAAAGTGTGCTTGATGGTGTTCCTAGTCGAGATGTGTGCTTTATTGTAGCGTTTCACTGCCTCTGAGCAGGGTACCAGTAGTGGAGTCATCAGCCATGGCTTACACCAGTGGTCTCAAATTCAAACCCTTTGCAGGGCCACATTTTGGATTTGTAGGTACACTTGCCCCTCCCCATTCGCGGTTTTCACACTCACGGTTTCACAAATTCACAAATTATTTTTTTTTTGGGGGGGAAACCCATATTTTATGACATTCCCGCCTTCCTCCCGGCATCCCAGCCTTATCTGGTGGTCTAGCAGGCTTTCGGTGCAGAAGCAATCTTCTTACGCTCCTGCCCTGTGTAGATCGCCAATAGGAAATGTCTGCCATGAGCTCCCGCCGTAGCCTCGAGAGACTACAGGAACTCACGGGGCAGGAGCGTAAGAAGATTGCTCCTGCCCCAAAAGCCTGCTAGACCACCAGGTAAGGCTGGGGGGGAAGGGAGGGGGGAGGAGGAAGGCGGGGGTGGGTCAGAGCCGGGTGAGAAAATATTCGCTGTTTTTCTCCATTCGCGGTCCGGCTCTGCCCCTATCCCCCGCGAATACCGAGGGAGAAGTGTACTTGGAGGGCCTCAGAAAAAATAGTTAAAGCCTTATTAAAGAAATGACAATTTTGCATGAGGTAAAACTCTTTATAGTTTATAAATCTTTCCTTTTGGCTAAGTCTTAATAATAATGTTGTAATTTATAGCTAAAGAAACATATGATCAAGAAACTGTTTTATTGTGCTTTTGTGATTATGATAAACATGCCGAGGGCCTCAAAATAGTACTTGGCAGGCCGTGAGTTTGAGACCATAGCCACCATCCCCTATATGAAGCCATTTCTCGTGAGGTAAAAATGATCCATTTCTTAAGAGCAGAATGAACTACTACCGTACTTGTTTCCAACAGATAGGGATAGTTCCAGTAGATAAACTCTGATTTACTATGGATAAGATTAAGGGCAATAGTTTATGCAAGGGAAACTTAATCCAGGCTAATAGGATAGAACCCAGAGGTCAAGTAATCTTATGGATTGAGGATAATAATTTTAGGAGTTATTGAAAAAGCTGAGAAGCTTGCCAAGTGAGTGACGGAGTAGTAGTAGATTGTATGAGCCCATTAAAATCTAATACAGTAGGGGATATATCTGCTTGAGTCTGTATTAAGGGAGGAATGTCTAGTACTTTGGTACTTCAGCATGATTGTGCCTGTGTTATTATGGACATCAATGAGTTTTGAGGCCTATTTAGAAAAGTTGCCTGAAGGGATTTCATCATGGAAGACGGTTTGTTAACAGTCGGTGTAGTACAATTTGACATAGTTTGAATTATAGAATATAATTTTGTTCCAGATTTGCAGCTATTTTAATGAGGTGAGAGTGGTGTTCTTTTTTGGGGCCAATTTTAGTTGGGTATTAAACACTGACAGTTTTTGCAACGCTGAAGAGCACCAGGTGATTTTTGGTTTTCTCCAGACTCCAGAGCCTCTCAGACATTTTTGTTTACCTCTTTAGCAGTCTATGGGTTTCATCATGAGAAAGAACCTTGCTTTCCTTATAAAGTTGCTGTATTATTGAGAGCTTCCGCTAAAACCAAATTCCAGCAGAAATCCTCTTCTTCTAAAGGTAGAAGTATAAATTAAAAAGGAGTGTTGAAAAGAGAGGGGGCAGAGATCCAGGCCTAGTATAGTGGAATTGTCTAGAATGAAATATCATAAGAACATAAGAAGTTGCCTCCACTGAGTCAGACCAGAGGTCCATCGTGCCCAGCGGTCCACTCCCGCGGCGGCCCATCAGGTCCATGACCTGTGAAGTGGTTTCTGACTATTCTTATAACCTACCTCTACTTCACTTTGGTTTCTTTTAAATGTCAAGTCAAAAAGAATAGTGAATGCTATTAAGACTGTTAAGAGTAAAGTCTGCTTGATCAGGAGCTTTGACTAAGGGCTCCTTTAACTAAGCTGCGATAGCGGTTTTAGCGCGTGTGCTAGACGCTAACGCCAGCATTGAGCTGGCGTTAGTTCTAGCCGCGTAACGCGGGTTTAGCACACGCTAAAATTCTGCGCGCGCTAAAAACTAAACTAAACTAAATCTTGGGTTTATATACCGCATCATCTCCGCAGATGGAGCTCGACACGGTTTACATGGTTAGGGAAGGAACGGAACTCCAATGGAATTATATAAGTAAGAGAGAAGAGAGGTTAGGTGTGAGAGTGCCAGGAAGGGGACGGGGTTACGTTTTGGAGAAGAGCCAGGTCTTCAGATGCTTACGGAATGGTAGAAAGGGGCTCAAATTGCGGAGAGGGGAAGGGAGACTATTCCAGAGCTGAGCGATTCTGAAAGGGAGGGAAGACCCAAGTTTACCAACAAGGGAGATGCCTTTTAAGGAGGGGTAGGATAGTTTTTTTTTTTAAAGTCAAATCTTTTTATTGAAGAGAAAAAAGAAAGACTAACAGAAAAATACAACAAAATAAACAATCAGTAAACATGAGCAGCAGCAGACAACATAGCATATAAGATGTTACATTTCTTAACAGTACCGTGTAGTGTATTTGCTTTGGGATACCATGAATCGCACGTAAATTAAGTACCAGAGTCACAGTAATGTTGCAGTGAAGACCAGGTAACATGAAAAGATTTCTGGGAGCCTCTACACTCAGCCAATCGTAGTTCGTATTTATAGCACAAAAGAACCATATTCCACCACTGAGCCATAGGTATTGATGAGGTACATTTCCAGTGAAGAAGTACTGTCTTAATGGCTAGACCCATGAGAATGTCATAAAGGGCAGAACATGGGCGAGAGAGTGGAGGCTCCAATATGGCAGATCTTAAAATTACCTGAATATATGTCATATTCGGAGACAAGGAAAAAATTTGACCAATAACAACTCCCACCTCAGCCCAAAATGTGAAGGCAAAATGGCAATCGAATAGCATATGCTGGAAGGTTCCCAGATGAGTCTTGCATCGCCAACAATTGCTGGAAGAAGTTGGAGAAGCTCGGTGTTGTTTGACAGGAGTCCAGAGCGACTTATGAAGAACAAAGAATAAAGATTGTCTAAGAGACGCCGAATGAAGCGGTCTATTACAGTAACTCCATACCTGTAGCCATCGTTGGTCGGATACAGGAAATTTGAGATCTTGAGACCACTGACGCTGAATCGGTAGGGAAGCATCTAAATCATCAGTTTGTAGTAAATCGTATATCCTAGACATCAAATGAGGCTTAGTACTCCATGTAGATAATAGATTGGTTGTAGGGAAGGAGCTCCGCAGCAGACGCTCTAACTTAGATCCATAAGCCGCATATATACTGTGACACAATTGGAGGTATCTATAAGTCTGATGAGAAGGCAGGTTATATTTGAATTGCAGTAGGGCAAAAGGCATTAAGGCATGATTGGTCAGAATGTCTCGTATATGCCATATACCCGCCTTAATCCAAGACGTCCAATGCACCATATTTGAACCAATAATGATGTTAGGGTTACCCCAAATATTAGATGAGACAGTGGTATAAACCGGGTGTTTGAGAGTGCTACCCAAAGTCAAGACTGCCTTTTGGGTGGTATGTAATACCTCCCACTTGGGAAAGCATGTAACAGTTTTGGAGTAGATGGCTTCATGTAAGGTATAAGGTAGTACTAGGTCTCTTTCTAGCCTGTACCAGTAAGGTACAAAAACGCTGGTAGGTGATATAGCCCATATGCTAGCACCTCTTAAGATTGCTGCGGTAGCATATCGGCTATATTGAGGGAAATTAACTCCTCCCATAGAGTATGGTTTCTTGAGAGTGGATAAAGCTATACGGGAAGGCTTTCCAGACCATAGAAATTTAGTCAAGATACGGTCGATTTGTTTAAATAAAGAAGATGGCAATGGCAACGGTAGCATTTGCAGCACATATAGTATTTGGGGGGTCACCATCATTCGTATGGTCTCCAATCTGCCCCACCAAGTCAAGTGCAAGGGAGACCACTGATGACATAGGGTGTGAATTTTGGAAATCAAGAGTTTGACATTATGATCGACCGTATCTTGCCAGGTATTACAAAATTGTATTCCTAGATATTTAAGAGTTGTGGAACACCACGTAAGTCCATATGGTGCAATCATAGCTTGCGTACAGTATATGTTCAGAGGCAGCACTTCAGTCTTATCCCAGTTAATGGTATAACCTGAGAGACGCCCAAAACTGGAGAGAAGATTAAGTATCGCCGGCAAAGACACAGTAGGGTTGGATACATATAATAGTACGTCGTCTGCAAAGGCAGACAAACGCACCTCATTGGATCCTATCTTTATACCAGTAAAGGCTGGGTCTGAATCTAGCCTGCGCAACAAGGGTTCCAGGGCCAGATTGAATAGGAGTGGGGACAAAGGGCACCCTTGCCTAGTTCCTCTAAAGAGGGAGAAATAGGAAGAAAAATAACCATCCACATTCAATCTGGCCCTAGGATTGGTATAAAGTATATGAATCATATCTATGAAATCTTGTCCCAGTTGGAACCATCTTAAAGTATAAAATAGGTATTTCCATTCCACATAATCAAAAGCTTTTTCTGCGTCCAAAGACATCACGCAAGTTGGAATGGTAACATTGCGTGCAGCCTGTAGTATATGACAGAAGACTCTAGAGTTATCCGCAGTCAGTCTACCTTTAACAAAACCACATTGAGTAGGATGTATAAGCAAAGGGAGGGCCGTAGCAAGTCTGTCTGCAAGAAGTTTAGCATAGATTTTACAATCATAATTGAGTAGTGATATGGGTCTATAATTTTTTGGGAGCATAGGGTCACGCCCAGGTTTGGGAAACACTACTATATCTGCTTCAACAAAAGTTCCATCGCCAGACTTGTTATTCAAAAAGGTAGAATATAGTGTTGATAATTTAGGAATAACAATCTTTCGAAAGACTTTATAAAATCCCAATGAGAGTCCATCTCCTCCCGGCGCCTTGCCAGATTTTAGACCATCTATGGCCTCTCCAATCTCCTTTTCAGTTATCTGAGTGTTTAACTTTTCCAGCATCAAAGATGGTAGCTCAGGAGGGGACATACCTTTGAAAAAATCAGTGAAATCAGCCTCAGAGGGATCTACTCCCGACTTATATAAATGCTCATAAAATGATCTAAAAGAATTAGTTATTGCATGAGGATCTGTAATAATAGATGTATCCGGTTTAAGAGCTTTGATGCGGCCCGCTCTTTTCTTCTGCTTAAGGTAATTGGCCAACAGTGCCCCCGCTTTGTTGCGGTGCTCATAGTAGAGGGCTCCCTCTGTCACCAGTATCACACCAGCTCGCTCCTACAATATGGAGTTATACTGAAATTTAAGCTTGCGTAACTGAAGCAAAGCTGGGGCAGAGGGAGACACATGGAAATCTGTTTCTAGTTGTTTTATTTGCGTGTCTAGAGTTGAGAGTTCACTTTTCCTCTTTTTGTTTATATGCGCTGAATATCCTATAATTCGACCTCTCAGATACGCTTTATAAGCATCCCATACAATTTGAAATGACAACTCTTGAGTATCATTGTGAGCAAAGTATTCTGACGTCCAGTCGTCAATCTGGGATAGAAAATCGGAATCTGATAGTAAGGCTGTATTGAGTCGCCAGACCGGTTTAGGTGGTGAAGAAGGATTCAGAGAAAAAGAGACAAGAATACCAGAATGGTCAGATAGTGGGCATGAAACGATGGAAGTGGATTGTACATTATCCAATAGAGATTGAGAGATAAGGTAATAATCTAGTCTCATGGCAGATGCGTGAGGTGCAGACCAAAAAGTAAATTCAAGGTCTTTTGGATGATAAAGACGCCATACATCCTTTAGCCCATATGAATGAATGATATGTTTGAGAAGAGGAACCGTATGAGGCGGACGGTAAGTAGATTGGGATCTTCTATCCAGATGTGCATCAAGTACAATATTCCAATCCCCTCCCATAATATAGTGATCAGTGGATATTGTGGCTAGTTCTTTAGCCAGGGATTTGAAAAAGTCAGAATCTGGGGTATTGGGACCATATACAGTGAAGAAAGTATATCGGACAGCATTAATTGCTAATGTAACTGTAACCCAGCGTCCCTGTGAATCATGAGATGAATGTAGTACAGTGTAGTTAAGACGTTTGGACAATAATATAGCTACCCCACCTTTAGATTTTACTGCAGGAGAGAAAAAACACTGAGAGACCCAATCACGCTTCAATTTAGTTGATTCAATTAAATTCAATTTAGTTTCTTGCAGAAAGACTATCTGTGCTGAATGGTGTTTGCAATACAGTAATACTTTTTTTCGTTTGATAGGATGATTGAGACCTTTAATGTTTAAAGATAATACCTTACATGAAGCCATCAGAAACTATCAGGGAAGCAATGATGATAGATACCATTAAATCAGACAAGTATACGCTATAGCCTGCACTGTAGTTAAGAAGCCATGAAACAACTGCTGCGCTCTGCTCAAAAAATAAACAAACCCCACACACACTCACAAACAGACCCCTCCCCACCCCCCCGTCATTCATCCAAAATCCCCCCTTCCCGCAAGACAAAAACCTTGCAATCAACCCGCCCAAACGGCGCCCCATGGGCCTGCGGAGGGGAGGAGACACCACAACATGGAGGTCTCGAATCGTCTCACTCCCCCACCAACCCCGCTGAAAAATCTTGTTGATAACACAGAAAATGCATCGTAATAAACATATCACACATAACTGATATTATATCTCATTAATAAAGGAAACCTCAATAGAGGAATGAGTAACTGTAGAAAGTCACGTTTCCATGGGAAGTAATGCTTCTTGTTCCTTGAGAAAGTTCTCCACCTCATCCGGCTCGGTATAGGTTTTGGTTTTATTTTGATAGGTGATCTTGAAGCGAGCCGGGGAGAGGAGACCAAAACGAGCTTCCAGTGCCCGCAGTCGAGGACGTAGCGCGAGAAAACGGCGCCGCTTGTCAGCCGTGGCTTTGGTGTAATCTGCTGAGATGTATATGGTTTGACCCTGCCATTCGATTTTATGCAGTGTGCGCATCTTTTCCAGGATCGCCGCCACATGGGGGAAGCGAAGCAGCTTCATCACGATCGGTCTCGACTTCTGAGAAGCGTGGTGGGATTTCGTTGGTACCCTGTGGGCTCTCTCCACCTCTAGAGGCCTGGTAAATGTGAGCGATAGCACCTTAGGGAGCCATTCTTCGAAAATGTACATGCGTCAGTTCCCTCGATGCCTTCATTTAGGCCGCTGATACGGAGGTTCTGACGACGTCCTCGATTACCCTGATCCTCAAGTTGTATTTCCAGGGCACGTATGGCTCTCCGATCCATTTTTTGGTTGGTAGCTACGTCATCAATAAGTAAAGTTTTCCGTTCTAATGTTAGCATTTTAGCATCCATCGCTGAAATCTTTTCAGTCAAGTTCATTATCTCGTGTTTGATGTCTTTGATATCATCTTTACTCTCCGACATCATGCTCGAGATCTGCTGTAGGTGATCGGCTATAGTTTGCTCGGGATCCACACGTGGCCTGCCCGACTCGCTCTTCGTGGGTGTCGGGGGATCTTGCTTCTGACGCTTGGCGCCCGAAGTGCCCGCAAAAGCAGCCTCGATCTTGCCTTGCTTAGAGAGAGGCATCGTTTTAGCTCAAAATTTTCGTATATTTTGGAGATGTAGTTAATGATATGCCTGAAATAGCAGAGTTGGTGGCGGGAGCTCGCGACTCAAGCCTCCATCTTGCTTGGGCTCTCTAGCGCCCCCCGGGGTAGGATAGTTTTAATTTTTGCGTGGATCTAGTGGAGATTGGATTTGAGGAATTCCAGGATAGAGGGATAAGAAGAGGAAGGATACCGTGGAGGATCTTGAAGGTTAGGCAGGCACATTTAAAGTGGACCCTGGAAATAACAGGAAGCCAGTGGAGCTTGGACAGGAGCGGTGAGACATGGTCAAATTTACTTTTTGAGAAGATAAGTTTGGCCGCGGTGTTCTGGATTAGTTGGAGTCTGTGAAGGCTTTTCTTTGTTAGGCTTAGGTAAATGGAATTGCAATAATCCAATCTGGAGAGGATGATGGATTGTACGAGGACGGCGAAGTGTTTTTGGTGGAAGCAGGACCTCACTTTCCTCAGCATGTGAAGGCTGCAAAAGCATTTTTTTATCAGGGAGTTGAGGTGGTCGTTGAAGGATAATGATGAATCTATGGTGATGCCCAGAACTTTGCTAGAGAACTCCAACTGTAGAGAGGAGCCTGTGGGTAGTGGGATGGAAGTGGGTAATTGATCAAGTTTAGGGCCGAGCCATAGTAGTTTGGTTTTGGACTCGTTCAATTTCATTTGTACAGTGTGAGCCCAGGATTGAAGGTTGGTTATGCAGGAAGAAATGTTAGCTGCGAGATTGGTGAGGTTCGCGTCGGTCTCGAGGAGGACCAGGATATTGTCGGCGTAAGTGTAGAGTGTTTCTAGGGGGGATAGGTGGAGGAGATTCAGGGAGGACATATAAATGTTGAAGAGGATGGGAGATAGGGGGGAGCCTTGTGGGACTCCACATGTCGGTTTCCATGGGGAGGAAGAGGAACCATGTTTGGTGACGGTGTAAGAGCGAGAACGTAAGAAGTTCGAGAACCAGTCAAGGACTGTAGAGCTAATGCCTATCTCGGAGAGTAGGAAGATTAGAATGTCATGGTGGACAACGTCAAAGGCAGCAGAGAGGTCGAATTGAAGGAGAACGGCAAATTTTTTGTGAGAATGAAATTGTTGGATCTTCGAGATTAGGGAGGCCAGGAGGGTTTCGGTACTGAAGTTGGGTCTGAAGCCGTGTTGATAGGGTAGGAGGACAGAGAATCTTTCCAGGTAGGCTGAGAGTTGGGAGGAGACGATGGACTCAAGCAATTTGGTTAGGAGCGGAATGTTTGCTATTGGGCGATAATTGGATGGGGTGGAGGGGTCTAGGTCAGCTTTCTTCAGTAGGGGGGTCAGTGCAATGCGTCCCATTTCAGGGGAGAAGAGGCCCAATAATAGGGCGGAATTTATGAGTATGGTGAGAGAAGAGATGGCCTGTGCGGGTATTTTCTCAAATAGATAGGATGGAAATGGATCCAAGGTGCAGTTACAGGATTTCAGTTTCAGGCAGAGTTTGAGGACCTGCGATTCGGATACTATCGCAGCTTAGTAAAAGGAGCCCTAAGTCAAGTATATGCCCTCCTGAGTAGGTATGACCAATTACATTAGGCCCAAATCCTCCAAGATAGATTGGAAAAGTGGCATCCTCGGTGAGGGAAGGGTAGCCATTGAAATTGCTCAGAAAATTTGCACCTCTGCACATATGTGGACGTCAACGTGATGATGTCACGCATATGCGTGATGTCATCACAGCGACGTCCACACACTTCTGGGTGCCTCAAGCCATGGCCACAACCTTTAGTGTGCCCTGGCTCGAGAAAGTTTGAGAAACACTGCTCTAACACATTGACTACAAGTCATTAATATGTGAGCTCACCCAAGGAGCCCTACTTACTCCTTGCAGGCATGTGCCTCGGTGATGCAAATGCCACTCTCGGATGCAATTTAAATGTACAATCTGGAGGTCATGTGACTGCTGCAAAACTCACTGCACTCACAATCTGGAGAGATGAGATCAGGGAAATACGTCTGTAAACACACAGAGAAAGCATCAGAAACAATTGTGTGAAAAAAGCATGAATGCCAACTGCAGATGCAATTTAAATTTATAGTCTGGAAGTCTGCTTATGATGGGAAGGCATGTCACATGACTGCTAAAACTAGAGAGATTCTTTAAATGAGATTATGGAAATATGCATCAGGATTTCAGATCATGTGAATGACAAAAAAGTTTACTACAACTGGCAATCCAGAGAGGTTCTTTAAATGAGATCAGGGAAGTTGCCTATGAATACTTAGGGAAAGCATGCAGAAACAAAGAGAATGTGAGAACAAAGATATATGTCACTAAGGGCTCCTTTAATCAAGCTGCGCTAGCGGTTTAACGCGTGTAATAGCGCGCGTTAAACCGCCAGCCACACTAGCCGCTACCGCCTCCTCTTGAGCAGGCGGTAGTTTTTGGCCAGCGCGGGGGTTAGCGCATGATGAAAAGTCACACGCGTTAACCCCGCTAGCGCGGCTTGATAAAGGAACCCTAAGTTTAAATTCAGTTTGATTTACTAAATCTTTTTTTACTTCTTTATTCTGGACGCAGGGAAGAAAAATTGGTCCAAAACGACAGCCACGGCACTGAACTTCCGAAAAGGGAATTATGAAGGGATGAGACTCATGGTAGGGAAGAAGATTAAGAAGAGGATAAGCACTGTAAAAACGCTAGAGCAAGCTTGGTCCCTTTTTAAGGACACAGTCACCGAGGTGCAAAATCTATACATACCGCGTATCAACAAGGGATCCAAGAGGAAAAAGAACCGGCGTGGCTCACTGTAGAGGTGAAGGAAGCGATCAGAGACAAGAAAACTTCATTTAAGGAATGGAAAAGGTCAAAAACGGATGAAAACTGGAACAAGCACAAATAACATCAAGGCAGGTGCCATAAGGCGGTAAAAGGGGCCAAAAGAGACTACGAGGAAAAAATAACTAAGGAGGCGAAGAACTTCAAGCCATTTTTTCGATATATTAAGGGGAAACGACCCGCAAAGGAAGCGGTGGGACCTTTGGATGACCATGGAATCAAGGGCGCGCTAAAAGAGGACAAAGCAATTGCCGACAAACTGAACACATTTTTTGCATCCGTATTTACCGAAGAAGATGTACACAGCATACCGGAACCCATCAGGCTATATGCTGTAAATGAAGATGGAAAGCTGACAGGATTGATGGTCAGTCTAGAAGAGGTGTGTAGGCAGTTTGATAGGCTTAAGAGCGATAAATCCCTGGGACCGGATGGCATCCATCTGAGGGTCATCAAGGAACTGAAAGGGACCATAGCTGAACTGCTTCAACTAATAGCCAATCTGTCGATCAAATCGGGAAAGATTCCGGAAGACTGGAATGTGGCGAATGTTACGCCAATATTCAAGAAAGGTTCGAGGGGAGATCCGGGAAACTACAGACCTGTGAGTCTGACCTCGGTACCGGGAAAGATGGTAGAGTCACTGATAAAGGACAGCATCATTGATTACCTTGATGGACACGGGCTGATGAGGACCAGTCAGCATGGTTTTAGCAAAGGCAGATCGTGTTTGACGAACTTGCTGCACTTCTTTGAGGGAGTAAACAGACAGATAGACAAGGGCGATCCGGTCGACATTGTATATCTGGATTTTCAGAAGGCGTTCAACAAGGTTCCGCATGAACGACTATTTCAGAAAATTGCGAGCCATGGAATCGAGGGTGAATACTCGCATGGATTAAAAACTGGCTGGAACATAGGAAACAGAGTGGGGGTAAATGGACAATACTCGGACTGGATGAGCGTCACCAGTGGGGTGCCGCAGGGCTTGGTGCTTGGACCCGTGATCTTTAACATCTTTATAAATGATCTGGAGATAGGTACGACGAGCGAGGTGATTAAATTTGCGAATGATACAAAGTTATTCAGAGTAGTGAAGACACAAGGGGATTGCGAAGATCTGCAACGTGACATAATCAGGCTCGAGAAATGGGCATCGACATGGCAGGTGAGGTTCAACGTGGATAAGTGTAAAGTGATGCATGTCGGTAACAAAAATCTCATGCACGAATACAGGATGTCCGGGGCGGTACTTGGAGAGACCTCCCAGGAAAGGGACTTGGGAGTTCTGATCGACAAGTCGATGAAGCCATCCACACAATGTGCGGCGGCAGCAAAAGGGCAAACAGAATGCTAGGAATGATAAAGAAGAGGCTCATGAACAGATCAGAGAAGGTTATCATGCCGCTGTACCGGGCCATGGCACGCCCTCACCTGGAGTACTGTGTCCAGCACTGGTCGCCGTACCTGAAGAAGGACACGGTACTACTCGAAAGGGTCCAGAGAAGAGCGACTAAGATGGTTAAGGGGCTGGAGGAGCTGCCGTACAGCAAAAGATTAGAGAAACTGGGCCTCTTCTCCCTCGAACAGAGGAGATTGAGAGGGGACATGATTGAAACATTCAAGGTACTGAAGGGGATAGACTTAGTAGATAAGGACAGGTTGTTCACCCTCTCCAAGGTAGGGAGAACGAGAGGATACTCTCTAAAGTTGAAAGGGGATAGATTCCATACAAACGTAAGGAAGTTCTTCTTCACCCATAGAGTGGTAAAAAACTGGAACGCTCTTCCAGAGTCTGTCATAGGGGAAAACCCTCCAGGGATTCAAGACAAAGTTAGACAAGTTCCTGCTGAACCGGAATGTACTCAGGTAGGGCTAGTCTCGGTTAGGGTGCTGGTCTTTGACCAGAGGGCTGCCACGTGAGCGGACTGCTGGGCATGATGGGCCACTGGTCTGACCCAGCAGCGGCAATTCTTATGTTTTTATGTTCTTATGTTCTGCATCTCTGGGATGAAAACATGGTATCCTAGGCTCATATACCTGCCATTTGTATTTTGGTACTTGTAAATAAAGGGTGAACAATTAATTTTAAATAAATACTAGAAAACACATGTTTAATTTAGGAATGTGAACCTTGCAAGTGGGAAAAAATTAGAAATGGCTAACATTCTTTCTCTTGACCTTCAAAGATGTATGATACATAGAGCATCCGTATGATATTTGTAGAAACTTGGCACATAAAGGCGTTTAAGGATTAAGCTGTATGCCTGGTTTGTGCCCATACTTTGTTTAACTGAGTTATATCTTGTGCTGTGAGCACACTGCTAACATAAGTGTTTTGAATAATTTCCAGAAAGTAATAATAGCCATAAGTACTAAATCTAATACATATGTATTACAATGTGACTTGTAAGATTGTCAGTGTCTGCCCTGGATGACTTTCCATCTGACATGGTGCAATCAAGCTGCTCTATGAAGCCAGCAATCTTGTGCAATGAATACTGAAATAAGTTAAAAGAGCAGAAGGAAAAGTAATTTTTTCCATCTGTGATGCTTGTTTTAATTTAATTGATGGCTGTCATTTGTCTCCATTCTAGTTATCATTAGAAAGCCATTGAAAGTATGAGATGGTTTGACCTAAATAATTCAAATGTACTTTATTGGATTAACTGTGAAAATAAAAGCACATTGATTAAAACTGATTTCTTAATGACTTTTTACCCTTTGGCTCAGTGATTGCAGATCTTTACTCTACTTAGGAAATTTCCTGACTAGTGGGCTGTTTTTGAATGATGATCAAAGATGATGATAGAAGCATCTAGAATATTAAGAAACGTTATCAAAGTGCCCTATTACTGAGGAATACCCAAGTTATGAATTTAATGTTTTAATATTTTTTGCTCATCTGTACTTAGCATTCTACCTATTTTTATTGGGTTTTATGCTAGATAAATAATGAAGGCTAATGATATTTATTCTTTATTGTGCTTATTGTTATAGCTAGGATTCAGATTTTACTAGCCAGCTTTTTGAAGAGATTCGCCTAAGGTAGTGTACAGCAAGTACAGCTTGACATAAAACTTACAATTTTGTTAAAAGCATAACAATAGTAAATTGACCAAATATAAGCCTAAATACAATCAATGAGGTAAACTTAGAGATGGCAAATTTAATCCTATTAATAGGGCTAACATGATACAATATCAGAAATATAAGCATTTAGCAACAATTTAAAACAATCGTATAACAGAAGTATGATAAATGTCAGCAGAATACAATTGATACCACAATAGAACATTCATATAACTACCACTACTATTTATCACTTATATAACACTGAAAGGTGTACGTAGTGCTGTACATTTTGACATTTAATAGATGGTCCCTGCTTGCAAGAGCTTACAGCCTAACTTGGACAGATAGACATGACATATAGGGTTGGGGATGTAGAATCCAAGGTGAGAGGAGTTAGGCGTTGAAAGCACTCTCGAAGAGATGGGCTTTTAACTAGGCCTTGAACATTCCCAGAAACAGTACCCGCTGTAGGGACATGAGCAGCTTGTTCCATTCTTAAGGCGCAGCAAGGTAGAAGGAACGGCAGATACAATGTCAGCATAATACAAATGAAATATATCAATAGGCATGCATTAGATTAGAACATTCGGTAACATGGATACTTTGTCCAAGCTCATATTTTGCCCCTACTGTTTCTCCTCTTATAAAAGAGCTGATTTCTTTAACCTTACACCTTTTACTTCACAACACTTGGGGTAATCTTGGACACAGAGCTTCTCATATGAGGCCCATAAAGCATTTGTGGTTAATTTATTTTCACTGTGTGGCACAGTGGATAAAGCTATACCATCAGCACCCTGGGATTGTGGGTTCAAACCCACGCTGCTTGTCCTTTTGCTAAGGTGCGGTAGCCGATTTGGCGCACGCTGGATGCTAGCGTGTGCTAACGCATCCATAGGATATAATGGACACACTGGCGTGTGTTGGCATTTAGCGCATGCTAATATTTAGCGTGCACTGGAATGGCTGGTGCGCCTTAGTGAAAGGACCCGTAAGAATGTTATAATACTCCATGGTGCGACCTCATCTGGAGTATTGCATTCAGTTCTAGTCTCCTTATCTCAAGAAAGATACAGTGGCAGTAGAAAAGGTTCAAAGAAGAGCGACCAAGATGATAAAGGGGATGGAACTCCTCTCGTATGAGGAAAAAGAGGAAAAAGACTAAAAAGGTTAGGGCTTGTCAGCTTGGAAAAGAGATGGCTGAGGGGAGATATGATTGAAGTCTACAAAATCCTGAGTGGAGTAGAATGGGTACAAGTGGATCGATTTTTCACTCCGTCAAAAATTACAAAGACTAGGGGACACTCGATGAAGTTACAGGGAAATACTTTTAAAACCAATTGGAGGAAATTTTTTTTCACTTATAGAATAGTTAAGCTCTGGTTGTGGATAGCGTAGCTGGTTTTACGAAAGGTTTGGACAAGTTCCTGGAGGAAAAGTCCATAGTCTGATATTGAGAAAGACATGGTAGAAGCCACTGCTTGCCCTGGATCGGTAGCATGGAATATTGCTACTCCTTGGATTTTGGCCAGGAACTGGTGACCTGGATTGGCCACCGTGAGAATGGACTACTGGGCTTGAAGGACCATTGGTCTGACCCAGTAAGGCTATTCTTATGTTCTTATGTAAATACAGTCAATTTGTGCAATCCTAACTTTGACACCATCCACACATTATTAATCACTTGTCCATCAATAGAATTGAATTATTGCAACTTTCTATTAAATGGATTGCACCAAGCTATCCTATGATATTTACAATTTATTTAGAACACAGCTATTCATCTTTTACACCATGCCAAATACTTCATCCATGTTACTCTACTTTTTCTGCAATACCATTGGCTCCTAATGAGTTACTGAATTAGGTGTAAAAGTCTTATTATTGCATTCAAAGCTTTGAGATAAGGATTGCCTGTCCTGCTTACATAGTAACATAGTAAATGACGGCAGATAAAGACATGAATTGTCCATCCAGTCTGCCCAACCTGATTCAATTTAAATTTATTCTTCTTAGCTATTTCTGGGCAAGAATCCAAAGCTCTACCCAGTTCTGTGCTTGGATTCCAACTGCCAAAATCTCTGTCAAAATCTACTCCAGCCCATCTACACCCTCCCAGCCACTGAAGCCCTCTCCAGCCCATCCTCCCCCAAACGGCCATATACAGACACAGTCCATGCAAGTCTGCCCAGTACTGGCCTTAGTTCAATATTTACTATTATTTTCTGATTCTAGAACCTCTGTGTTCATCCCACACTTCTTTGAACTCCGTCACCGTTTTCCTTTCCACCACCTCTCTCGGGAGCACATTCCAGGCATCCACCACCCTCTCCGTAAAGTAGAATTTTGATGTGCTGCTTCTATCAGCTTCCACCTGTGAGCTCCATTCTTCAAATGACAAACAGTTGTTTATCCCTACTCCATTACAAACATGGTGGGTTGACACCCGAGATTCCATCTTTGATATTTTTGTTTCCTTACTAAAGAACATAAGAACATAAGCAGTGCCTCCGCCGGGTCAGACCATAGGTCCATCCTGCCCGGCAGTCCGCTCCCGCGGCGGCCCAAACTGGTCACGACCTGCCTGTATCACCAGAAGAGGCTCCCTTGCCACCTTGGTTTCTCATTTAAGTCCTGTCTTCCTATCGAAGTCCTAACCTTCCGGTCTTGTACATGCATGACCTGGTTTGGTTTCTATACTCATTACTTGGTTAGCTTTCTATACTTGTGTTACATCCCAGCTCCTCCCTCAGTATCCCACGATCCCTTTATCCCTCAGGAATCCGTCCAATCCCTGTTTGAATCCCTGTACCGTACTCTGCCTGATCACTTCCTCCGGTAGCGCATTCCAAGTGTCCACGACCCTTTGGGTGAAAAAAAACTTCCTTGCATTTGTTTTGAGCCTATCTCCCTTCAGTTTCTCCGAATGCCCCCTCGTATTCGCTGTCCCTTTCAGTCTGAAGAATCTGTCCCTATCCACCCTCTCTATGCCCCTCATGATCTTGAAGGTCTCTATCATATCTCCCCTGAGCCTCCTCTTCTCCAGAGAGAAGAGCCCCAGCCTATCCAACCTCTCGGCGTATGGGCAGTGTTCCAGCCCTTTTACCATTTTCGTTACTCTCCTTTGGACTCTCTCAAGTAATGCCATGTCCTTCTTGAGGTGCGGCGACCAATACTGAACGCAGTATTCCAGATGTGGACGCACCATCGCTCGATACAATGGCATGATGACTTCCCGTGTTCTGGTTGTTATGCCCTTCTTTATGATGCCCAGCATCCTGTTGGCTTTTTTCGAGGCTGCTGCGCACTGTGCAGATGGCTTCAGTGATGCATCCACCAGCACACCCAAGTCTCTCTCAAGTCTGCTGTCTCCCAACAATACCCCCCCAATTTGTAGTTGAACAACGGGTTCTTTTTCCCTATATGCATGACCTTGCATTTGTCCACGTTAAAGCGCATTTGCCATTTGTTTGCCCAGTCTTCCAGCTTGTCCAGGTCCCTTTGTAGGTCCTCACACTCCTCCCTGGTCTTAACTCTGCCGCACAGTTTGGTATCGTCTGCAAATTTTATAACCTCGCACTTTGCCTCCTTTTCCAGGTCATTGATAAATATGTTAAAGAGTAACGGCCCCAGCACCGACCCCTGTGGCACACCGCTTGTGACTTCCCGCCAGAGTTCTCTGCTTAAATCTCTCTCAATTTAAGATTGCTGTAAAGACCTATTTCTTCCACTAATCATTTGGGGGGATTACTTTTAATTTTGGGGAAAAAAGTAAAAAGACTGGTTGTACCTCTTCTCTCAGTCTTTTGCTCTGCTCTTTTCCTTTTATTTTACCCTATTATTTTAAGTTGCAAATTGCTTTGTTGATTGTGAATGTCAGCATAGCAAGTTCAAAATATAAAGCAATGAAACATCTTAATAAGTAGCCAGGGAGGCAAGTGCACTTGAGATATAAAGACAGAATATGATGGGTAGGACAAAGTCATTGGGATAAATACATGGGTGGTTAAACTGAAAGGCAGATTATATGTGTATAAGATATGAGGAACTAGTCTAAATTACAGGGTGCAGCAAGCTAGTCCAGATACAGAGTGAGTAGATTGTTGCCACATTTATTAAAGGCTTGGAAAAATAGCTAGGCTTTTAACCTGATTCCTGAAGTAGAGGTACTCTTCAGTTTCGCATAGCTCCTCTGGGGATGAGTTCCAGAATGTGGGGGTAGTCCTGAAAAGGCTCGCTGGCAAATATCATATTATACAATTTCTTTTGGTGTGGCTACCGATAATGATGCTCCTTGTTTGGACCTGGGAGGTCTCAAAAGTGCGTAGAGGGCTAACTTATTCTTTAGGTACTGTGGCCCAGTTTTTGCAGAAAGGGTATAATGTAGTTAAATCACATACAGCCCTGTATCAGTTGTGCGGCAGCATTCTGAATTAGTTTGAGCTGGTGCAAACTCCTTTATATTTGATAAATGGTACAGGGCATTACAGAAGCCCAGTTGTGATATTATCACAGCATGGATCATTGTGGTCAGACTCATTTTTGCAATATATGGAATGAGATTCCATAGTTGCCACAGGTGAAGTAGGAAACAGTTTATAAAGGTTGTTTAAATTTGTGGGTGCCTAACCCTCAAAAGGGATATGTGTATTAAGGTATGCTAAGTAGTTAGAATGGATTTTAGTGTCTGGTATAAATCCGGTGCTAACTGTTTAGCGTGGGGTAGGAGTGTACACTAACTGGCAAATGTGCAGGTAACACAGGTTCACTTAACAGTCCCTCATCAGGCCTTCAGCTTGGTGGGAAAAATGGCCCAAATCTGGAATGACTTGAGATAATTTATTACTATAAAATAGTTCAAGTAAAAACTCCAAATGGAAAAAAAACTGACAATCAATGATTGGCATTAATAAGCAACAATTTGGATTTGCACACACATCTTGCTATCTGATATTCTATAAAGATGCATACATGTGCACATCTTTTAGTGTGTAGCTGAAAAGGGGATATGGACAAGGAAGGGGCATGGGCGGGTCAGGGACGTTCACAAAAGAGTTGTGAAATATTATAGGATTCGGGAGATCTGCTCCTAATTTATATGTGAGGATTTACACCAGATTTCACTTAGCATAGGGTGCGGACCCTGTCACTAATGTTCTGTTCTATAAATGGTGTTCAGCTTGAAGTGTCATTTATAGAATAATACTTGGTGCTCAAATTCAGGCACAATTTACAGAATGTAGTTCAAGGCATGTTGATTTTGGCTTTTAATCCACATTAAGTGTAAAAACCTAATGAACTTATGTAAACATGCTTCAAGGTTAGGAGTATAAACACTCTGAATATTGACCTCTATCGGTAGTAAGATGAGGAAAATTCTGTATAGAAAACTGTGTACCTTGTCTTTGTAATTTGTCTAGAAAATCTTTAAACAGAGGGTAGGATTAAATGGCTATTTTTCTCAATGGAGTAGGGTAAATAGTGGAGCGCCACAGGGATCTGTGCTATTATTTATAAATGATCTGAAAATTGGAATGATGAGTGAGGTGATTAAATTTGCAGATGACACTAAACTGTTCAAAGTTGTTAAGGCGCATGCAGATTGTCACAAATTGCAGGCAGAGCTTAGGAAATTGGAAGACTGGGTGTTCAAATGGCAGATGAAATTTAATATGGACAAATGCAAAGTGATACACATTAAGAAGATTAACCCAAATCATAGTTACCAAATGCTAGGGTCCACCTTGGAGGATAGCACCCAAGAAAAAGATCTGGATGTCATTGTGGACAATACAATTAAAACCTCCACCCAATATGCGGTGGCAGCCAAAAAAGCAAACAAGATGCTAGGAATTATTTAAAAAGGGATAGTTAACAAGACTACCCCCCCCCCCCTTTATGAAGCTGTGTTTAGGCTTTTTTATTACCAACCGTGGCTGTATTAGTTCCAATGTTCATAGAATTCCTAGGAGTGTCGGAGATAATACCATCATGGCCAGCAATAAAAAAGCCTAACGTCTTCATAAAATGGGGCCTAAGAATGTTATAATCCCCTCTGTCGCTCCATGGTGCAACCTCACCTTGAGTATTGCATTCAATTCTGGTCGCCTTATCTCAAGAAAGATATAGCAGACCTAGAAAAGGTTAAAAAAAAAGAGCAACCAAGACGATAAAAGGGATGAAATTCCTCTCGTATGAGGAAAGACTAAAGAGGTTAAGGCTCTTCAGCTTGAAAAAGAGACAGCTGAGGGAAGATATGATTGAAGTCTACAATATCATGAGAGGTGTAGAATGGGTACAAGTGGATTGATTTTTTTTTTTACTCCATTAAAAATTACAAAGACTAGGGGACACTCAAAGTTATAGGGAGATACTTTTAAAACCAATAGGAGGAAATATTTTTTCACTCAGAGAGTACTGTAGTTAAGCTCTGGAACGCGTTAAGCTCTGGTCTAACCTAGTATGGCTATTCTTTTGTACTGAACAATATTAGTTTAAGCATTGTGAAAAGAAATGAGGTTTTAATGAATCCTATTAGGGCAAACAATTAGTAATACAACAATCCAAATCCCTGTTATGTTGAAAAAAGTTACAAAAGTTCAAACATGTAGCTTTTGCAGACAGTTCATGGACCTATGACATGGAAAATCAGCCTTTCTCAACCTTTTGGATCTGTAACTTTAGTCACTTTTTCACAGAGAAAGTCACTTATTTTGGAGCAAAGTAGCATAAAAAGAAATGGGAGAAAACAAGGTTCATAAGTGCTTTTAGAAAACATTTTTTTTACTTATAAAATTATAAGCTTATCAAATGTGCTGTGAAGCAAGATTATCAGGGAAAGAGCACTGGCATACATCAACAAAAATAAGTTAGATGGAATCAAGACAATAGCATTCCAGAGAGCAGAGGCTTAACAAACTTGGCTTTTTCAAAGTTATACTGTTCTGCCAACCCTCATTCTTCTTCAGCTTAATGCAGAAAGTCAGAATTTAAATTGCAGGGGCAAGATTGATGACTCAGTGACAAATGATATGCATTGCTATGCAGAATTATTGAATTTGATTCTTAAGTCTGGTATTCTGCTTCCTGGAACAGCTGGGGATACTGCAGAAACAGCATTCACAGCCTTTGAGTGAATGCAACAGCAACACTCAGCAGCTAGATTTTGAATCCATGACTTAAGGTTTCTGGAAGGAGCCTTGATGCTCAGAAGTAACATAAGAACATAAGCAATGCCTCCGCTGGGTCAGACCTGAGGTCCATCGTGCCCAGCAGTCCGCTCACGCAGCGGCCCAACAGGTCCAGGACCTGTGCAGTAATCCTCTATCTATATCCCTCTATCCCCTTTTCCAGCAGGAAATTGTCCAATCCTTTCTTGAACCCCAGTACCGTACTCTGCCCTATTACGCCCTCTGGAAGCACATTCCAGGTGTCCACCACACGTTAGGTAAAGAAGAACTTCCTAGCATTCATTTTTAATCTGTCCCCTTTCAACTTTTCTGAATGCCCTCTTGTTCTTTTATTTTTCGAAAGTTTGAAGAATCTGTCCTTCTCTAAGTAGAAAAAGATGGCTCACTGCAATAATTGTAGAGATGAGAGGGGAGAATGGCTCATGGTATAGGATGCCAGTTTCAGGTCTGATTAAGCTGGAAGTCCAAGAAGAACTTGAGGAAAACTGTATACAAATAAAATCATACTTTAAAGTGTGTTCAAACACTAGAAATTAAAAAACATATGTATTTGCTTATTTATAAAATTTCTATTCCATCCTCCCAAATTAAAAAATACCACCTAGGATGTCTTACAAAACAAATGAACCAATTCTGTTCAATATGTTTGTGAGTGACATTGCTGAAAGGTTAGAAGGTAAGGTTAGCGGATGATACCAAGATTTGAAACAGAGTGGACACCCCAGAGGGAGTGGAAAATATGCAAAAACATCTGCAAAAGTTAGAAGAATGGTCTAATGTCTGGCAACTAAAATTCAATGTGAAGAAGTGCAGAATGATGCATCTGGCTCATTGTAAATTCTTTGATGCTAATTTAATCATTTTGTATTTAAATGTTTGTAGAAAATGCTACAGCCTCCTGCTACCTTTGAAGAGTTTTTGAAGACTCAGAATTTGGTAAGTTCCAGAATACAATCTTGTTCTTAGTTACCATTGGATCAGAAAGATAAGTACAGTATTGTAGGCACAATAGTTTGCATATAATGTTAATGCTAATTGAAATAAGCACTTTGGAAGCTCTTTTGAATTTTCTACATAAGCTAGTAAAGATGTAACAGGGATCAAAATATCAACAGGGATCAAAATATAGATGTTTTGTCACAGGGAACCCCCTGTGAAGGCAAATGAATCCTTGCAGTGCCCCAGAACTGATGAGCAAAGTAGGGAATTGTCCCAGGAGAAAACAGTAGATAAGCCTAAAATTCCTCCTAGGGCACTGCCAAGAAAGAAAGAAAATGCCTTTGCATAACAGTACACAGAAGGAGATAAAGACTCCTCATGCCTGTTTACCTTTTTCTATGCAGCAAGTGAAAAGCAAGGTAACAGGACTACAAATCCCATCAGGCCGAGGGCAGAAAATTCCTAAAGCCGGGACTAGAACAGTTCCAGTGCCTAGCAAATCCAGAAGTGGTTTGAGCCAGCTCAACCTGAGCTCAGAATTAGCCAGAACTAAGGGCACACTTGCACTCCAGCACAGGCAGTTAGCCACTGAGAGAGAAATGGGTGTTGTTCCTAGTTGCAGGCAGCCACACAGGAGGAACCCAGCAGGGAGAGAGAAGGGAACCAGACCTTCTCTGCCAGGAAACAGAAATGCACCAGAGCCTTATACTGCAGAAGAAAGGTAGGACCTCAAGATTGGGAGGATTTTGCTGAGGACTCATTCTTAAATGAAGATGATATAGAAATGAATAAAGCTCAGAGTATGGAAGAAATAAGTGAGGATTTTTCGGAGTGGGGCTGAGGAACAGTAGAAAAAGTTTGGAGTTTATCAAAGGGAAAGGTGCAGATTCCAGACTTGCCAGGCTGTACAGTATTATTTAAAGCCTCTGGCTAAAAGAGTTGTTTTTTTTTTTTCACTTATATGGAACTTGCAGGGAAAACTGCACAGCCTAAATCCAAGCAGGACTGAGTTTTGTTTATCTGTTATGCTGTTTGGGGCAGTGCATGAAAATTGGTTATGTAAAGCACTGCTGGCCACAGGACATTGGGGAACTGTTTATTCAAAATCTAGTGGGATCTTGGTTGGGATTTTTGTACACCAAAATCTACAGGGTGGGTACAGATCCCAACACCTCTGGGGGTATTTTGGTTAACAAAACCCCAAGGTAAACTTTTCCTCAGTGAATGGACTTAGCAGAAATCATAGCAGAATCTGTCTGAACAAGCCAGATATCAAACAGTGGCTGGGCCGGGAAAGACCTACCCAGTGTGGTGTAGGTCTGAGAGCCTCTGAAAGGTCTCTTAAAAGGCTGAAATAGAAGCCAGTGGATGGCAACAAGCCAACCAAAGGAAACAAATGGATTTATTTTTTTGTTTGTTTTGTATTTTGTGCAAGGACTATTGTTTGCTTGTATTTTTGGAACTCATTTTGAATTGCTACTAACTTGAGCTACATTCACTAAGTCTGGTGTGAAATAAAGATTTGTTTTGTGGCACACAGGTGTTTTGCATTATTTTTGAACTTTATTGCAGTCCTTCCCAGCTACCCATACCTCGCTTTCGCTCGGTCGAGGTCTGTGTGACTTAGGGTATTGGCCCCTGGACATATCCAATCGGCCACGCCCGGCCACATTTAGCCTAGAAAAATCAATGTTAGGGGGTGTACATGCAAAATAATTTTGTTTAATGTCATTTCTTTTATATTGAGACTTGGGAGTTCTGATCAACAAGTCAATGAAGCCATCCACGCAATGTGCGATGGCAGCGAAAAGGGCGAACAGAATGCTAGGAATGATAAAGAAGGAGATCATGAACAGATCGGTGAAGGTTATCATGCCGCTGTACTGGGCCGTGGTGCGCCCTCACCTGGAGTTCTGCGTCCAGCACTGGTCACCATACATGAAGAAAGACATGGTACTACTTGAAAGGGTCCAGAAAAGAGTGACTAAGATGGTTAAGGGACTGGAGGATTTGCCGTACAGTGAAAGATTAGAGAAACTGGGCCTTTTTTCCCTCGAACAGAGGAGATTGAGAGGGGACATGATCGAAACATTCAAGGTACTGAAGGGGATAGACTTAGTAGATAAGGACAGGTTGTTCACTCTCTCCAAGGTAGGGAGAACGAGAGGGCACTCTCTAAAATTGAAAGGGGATAGATTCCGTACGAACATAAGGAAGTTCTTCTTCACCCAGAGAGTGGTAGAAACCTGGAACACTCTTCTGGAGTCTGTCATAGGGAAAACGCCCTCCAAGGATTCATGACAAAGTTAGACAAGTTCCTGCTGAACCAGAACGTACGCAGATAGGGCTAGTCTCAGTTAGGGCACTGGTCTTTGATCAGAGGGCCGCCGCGTGAGCGGACTGCTGGGCACGATGGACCACCGGTCTGACCCAGCAGCGGCAATTCTTATGTTCTTATTGTTCCAGTGTTCATATTTTTTGAATCATTTATGTTGTTTCCATTAAAGGAAATATGAGAAACAATGCATCTTGTTTTAGAGAATAATACTGGGGTTTTCCATTCCATTTTTATGAAATTTGCAAGAAGGCAGTCAGCAGCAGGAGCATTGGAATTAATATCCTTAGTCATTGATAGAGAAGCAGGGTGTCAGGAGCAGTTGTATACTAGAGAATGACACGGTGGTTGCTAGCTGTGGGTAACCCACTGAAACGGGGTGAGAAAAACTAGTGGTCGCTGTGGGGATGGGAAAGGCCATTCACCGCCCCGTGGAGCAGTGAATGGTCTTGTCTCCGCAGTGAAGCCATCACGGATCGCGCGGTCCAGCATCCCCACCCAGTCGCCGCATCCCACGTCCTGCCATCTCCCTCCCTCCACCTCACCTTAGGTCACTGCCGAGTGACCTTAGGTCACTGACTTTAATTCTTCTCCCAGCCGCACGTGGCTGCTTGAATTGTTGAATCTCCTCGTCTGACGCAACTGGAAACAGGACGTTGGGTCAGAGGAGAAGATTCAACAGCTCAAGCAGCCGCACGCATGGCTTATCGAAAGCGTGCAGCTGGGAGAAGAATTAAAGTTGGACTCAGCAGGCACCTAAGGTGAGGTGGAGAGAGGAAGATGGCAGGACGCGGCGATTGGGCGGGAGGGGGCTTCTGGACCGCACAATCCATGATCGCGCATGTTCCCTCACACTAGGAAGGAGGAAGTGGATAGTCACGAGGACGGGGCGGGCAAAGTGGTCACGGGGACGGGGCGGGGACAGTGGTCATGGTAACGGGACGGTGGCAGGGATTGTGGTCGCAGGGACGGGGACAAATTTTTTCCCTGTGTCATTCTCTATTGTATATATCCTGCGGTATTTTTGTAGGTCTTTCTAAAATGTATCAAAATCTCCAAAAGCTGTTTGCTCCATAAATTGTACTGCTCTGGCCTGTAAATATTGGAAGGAACAATAACATGGGCCACCTGTAGTAGTAAATGGTCATCAGTGAAATAATTTCCCCAATGTTCTGTGTGACCACTTTGAAGACCCCCAGGATAGTCATATTCTATAATGACTTGTTGCTGTCACAGGGGTGGAGTTCTTGACTTCAACTTCACTGAAGAAAGGATTGGAGGGGGGGGGGGGGGCAGTTCAGGTTAGGAGGCTGACTTTTCCGTTTATGTGGCTTTTCAGCTGCTTGGGGTCCCCAGAATGCTAGTCTTCTCTGTATGCAACAGTGCTTATTGTGCTTTTGCAAAGGCTGATTCTGTTCAATATTTTTAATGAAGGATTAGAAGGAAATCACAGTTACCAGATGCTAGGATACACCTAAGAAAAGGATCTGGGTATCATTGTAGACAATACAATGAAACCTTCTACCCAATGTGTGGTGGTGGCCAAAAAGCAAAGATGCTAGGAATTATTAAAAAAGGGATGGCTAACAAGACTAAGAATGTTATAATGCCTCTGTATTGCTCCTTGGTGCAACTTCATTTAGAGTATTACGTTCAGTTCTGGTCTCCTTATCTCAAGAAAGATATAACAGCCCTAGAAATGGTTCAAAGAAAAGCAACCAAGATGATAAAGGGGATGGAACTCCTCTCGTATGAAGAAAGACTAAAACAGTTACGGCTCTTCAGCTTGGAAAAGAGACGGCTGAGGGGAGCTATGATTGAAGTCTACAAAATCCTGAGTGGAGTAGAACAGGTACAAGTGGATCGATTTTTCACGCCATCAAAAATTACAAAGACTAGGGGACACTCGATGAAGTTACAGGGAAATACTTTTAAACCCAACAGAAGGAAATATTTTTTTCATTCAAAGAATAGTTAAGCTCTGGAATGTATTGCTGGAGGTTGTGGTAAGTGTAGAATAGCATAGCTGGTTTTAAGAAAAGTTTGGACAATTTCCTGGTGGAAAAGTCCATAGTCTGTTATTGAGAAAGACATGGGGGAAGCCACTGCTTGCCCTGGATCAGTAGCTTGGGATGTTGCTACTCTTTGGGTTTTGGCCAGGAACTAGTGACCTGGATTGGCTACCATGAAAAAGAAGCTACTGGACCTGCATTTATGTGTCTCTTGTGTACGTGAATGTATAGAATACTAGCACATATTATATGTGCGTAAATATACACTTACATATAAAAGTGCTAGCAGAGCGCCTAAACTCTATTATGTAATGGCATGTATAACTTCTTTTTCATAAATATAAGGGGGTGTACCCATAGCTGGGGCATGGGGGAGCTTCCAGTTACACAGAATATTGGGCTCCTTTTACTAAACTGCGGTGGAGCTTTTTACCATGGGCCGGCTAGGTAAATGCTCCGACCCTCATTCAATTCCTATGAATGTCGGAGCATTTACCTCCCTGATCCACAGTAAAAGCTCTACCACAGCTTAGTAAAAGCCATCAATTGTAAGGCACATGTATTCCTGCCACATTTAGGAACCCACAGTAAAAAGCTCTACCACAGCTTAGTAAAAGCCATCAATTGTAAGGCACATGTATTCTTGCCACATTTAGGAACCCACAGTTGCACCATACCTATGGCTGATGTTATTCTTACTGTGTTTTTCTTAGGTTAGGACTATTTTAACTTCTTTTGAGGATGATTTCACTTTCTTGTTTCCAGTGGTGTGCCTTTTTTTGGTGTTTTATTTTGATTTTTCTGTAAACCACCTTGACTTCCTAAGCTCTGGCAGTAAAGTAAATATTTATAATAAGTGATAAATGATAGCAAGATTACTCAAAGTTTTGATGTTGCTTTCTATTATTTCATTTTCTTTAGCTCTCAGTTTCACTGTTTTGGAAGTGTGTATTGCAAATTTTGTATTATTGTCTGTCATTATTCCTCCCCTAGCATACAATTGCTTGTAAAAACTTTCATTTCCTGCTCATATACACCGGCCGTTTGAAAAGTTTGTTAAATTTCCATGAGATGGCACAACAGTCCATTAAGTGGCATTATTGCTGGCTAGCTTAATTCTTCAAATCATCTGTGACAAAATTTCAGCCAAATGTGACACATAGTTAACGTTTAACAAACATTTGAATTGACCACATTCAAATTTATCACAGAAATGGGGGGGGGGGGGTTCGTGCAGTGATAAAATATTTTTATTTGAAGAAATGGATGGCCACGCAGACCAAAGCCGAGTTGGATGAAGTTCATGGGGACTCTCCACCAGTGTTGAAGACTATTTCTGGATAAATGAGTTTAAATGTGGTCATACAAGCACCAAAGATGGAGTGCACTCTGGCCGCTTCCATATCTGGATGGATATGACTGAAAAAAATCCATTATATCATTATGGAAGACCACTGAGTGAAAGTGTGTGAGATTGATGAGAACAAGTGCACAATATCCTGCATGAAAAATTGCATCTGAAAAAGCTGTATGTACAATGGATACCGCAATTGTTGAATGTCTACCAGAAATGCACGTGAAAGGACATTTCAGTGCAGTGTTTAACAATGTTTAGTTGCAATCTGCAGGAATTTTGTCGATTTGTGACCGTGGACGAAACTTGGTTCCACCACTATACATCCGAGTCAAAGCAGTGAACAATGACTGGTGAAAGGGCGTTAAAGAAAGTGAAAACTGTTTTGTCAGCTGAGAAGTCGATGGCCACTGTTTTTTGGGATTCCCAAGAAATAATCTTGATCGACTACCGTATATACACTGAGATTTTGGGGCCTATAAAATGGCCCAAAAATTGAGGTCTCGGTTTATATTTGAGTCTATGCATGAGTACTTCTGTAACCGGTTAAAAAAATATAAAAATTTAAACCTACCTGGGGGTCTGGCTATGGGTAATGGGGTTGCGGGGCAGGCCCAACATGGATAGGTGGCTGATTCTTCCCAGGGGCAGCCGCGGCAGTCATCCTTGTTGTTTGCCAAGAGGAGGGGGAGTGAGGAGACAGCGGCGCATCCTGATTGCAATCAGCCTTGCTTTCAGTCCTAGTCCCCTAAACCTGCTGACAATAATGAAGGCAGAAGCCACAGCGGCCTCCCCTCTTGCCAAGTCACTATACGTTCTGCTGTTCTCGATTCTGCCCTCCTCTGAAGTTATCCTGTTTTTGAGGGGCAGGATCGAGACCAGCAGAGCCTATAGCCAGAGGGAAGGCCCCACCGGCTTCTAGCTTCATTTTTGCCAGCCGTTTCAGCAGGACTGGGACCAAAAGCAGGGCTGATTGCAATCAGGATGTGCCGCTGACTCTTCAATTCCCCCTCTTCCTGGTAGCCACAAACAGCATGTATGACCGCCTCGGCTGCTGCTGGAAGGAATCAGCTACCTGCCTCGCCTATCGGGCCTGCCACTGCCCCATGACTCCATTCCCCACAGCCAGACCCCTGATAGGTAGTGCTGAAAGAGGCAAAAGTTAAAAGGTGATGGGGAGAGTTGTGGATGGAGATGGAGAGAGAAATGAGATGTTTGTTTGTTTATTTATCCCCTGCCCTTATCCAGGGCAAGTTACATACTTACATACAAAATATAAAATAACATATAACATACAAGTCACATCAACGACAGGCATCATTATAACCATAAAACAATCCAAACCATAAAATACATCAGTGACCTGCACTCAACAGTCTCCACTCTTCCTCAATTAACCAATTTCAGACCCTGTATTTCATCTGACAGAACAGGTGTCTTTTGAGTAATTTCTTAAAATTCTGTATATTCTGTTGTTGATGTTGGAGGATAGAGGGGAGAGGATATGCTGGATGGAGGGCACAAGAGAGGAGATGCTGGTTAGAAGAGTGAAATTAGAGGGGGGAATAGAGAGAAAGAGAAGATGCTGGAAGGGGGGGGGGGGGGAGAGTTAAAGAAAAACTGGCGAATAATAGGATGAAGGAGATGGAAAGCTGTAAGTAGAAACAGAGATGCAGAAAAATAAATGGAGGAAAACTGAAATAAAAAGGTTAAAGTCAGAGATGGATGTAGGAAAGGAAGTGAAGAAGACAGGAAGAAGAGAAAAGGCAGATAAACTGAAGAGCCTGAAAAGAAAATTAAGAAAAGATGAAAAAACCCCAAACAAACCGGAAACTGGGATAAACATGAATAAAATGGCCTGAACAAAGGTAGAAAACAAGAATTTTTTTTTAATTTTATGAACAGAAAATGCAGTTTTACAGTAAATTTACACTGCTTTCTTTTTTTTAAATCATTTTAATTAAATTTTTCGGGTATATAAATACAAGCAATACAACAACAAATACACTGCTATCTTTTTATTTTCCAAAGTGTAGAGTGCTGTTTCTCTCTGGTGTTGAACTGCTTACAACGTTTAAGTTTGATTTTTGTCTACATTTATTAAGTTTGTGATTGCTTGTAGTTGCATTTTCCTATGTAGGGGCTTTGTGGTGAATATATTAGCTTTGGGATATATGAATCACAGATATTTTTATTATATTTAGTGACTTACAAGGATTCTGATGGGGGGGTTGGGCAGTCTTTATAGATTAGCTTACCATGATAATCCAAATTTCTAACCTCTATTTATATTCGAGTCAAACTCCCCCCCCCCCTTGGGGGGGTAAAGGATACCTTGGTTTATTTATTATTTTATTTATTTATTTATTTAAGCATTTATATACCACTTACAGTCTAAATGGTTTACATTCAGGTACTCAAGCATTTTTCCCTGGGTACAATTCTGGAGGCCGCACCTTCAAAAAGATATAAAAAGGATGGAGTCGGTCCAGAGGAAGGCTGCTTAAATGGTGTGTGGTATTTGTGATAAGGCGTATGGAGACAGACTTAAAGATCTCAATCTGTATACTTTGGAGGAAAGGTGGGAGAGGGGAGATATGATAGAGACGTTTAAATACTTACGTGATGTAAATGCGCATGAGTCAAGTCTCTTTCATTTGAAAGGAAGCTCTGGAATGAGAGCGCATAGGATGATGTTAAGAGGTGATAGGCTCCGGAGTAATCTAAGGAAATACTTTTTTCAAAAAGGGTGGTAGATGTGTGGAACAGTCTCCCGGAAAAGGCGGTAAAGACTAAGGGCCTGTTTTACAAAGCCGTGCGGCAACACCTCCGAAGCCCTTTAAATCTCTATGGGGAATTTAGGAAACACCTAAAAACCTATCTGTTCTTGAAGTATTTAGGTAGCTGATTTGTACAATCTTATTCCACAATAACATCTCTAGAGCTGTTAGTCACTAGTTTTTAACTATGTTAATTCTACTCAATTTGTAGCATTTTTAATCATTGTAAACTGTATAGAGCTTCACGGTCCTGCGGTATATAAACTGTTATTATTGTTATGGACTTCGGGGCTGTTGCCGCGCGGCAGCTGCTAGCGCGGATTTGTAAAACAGGCCCTAAGTTGAGAAATAAAAACATTTTTTTCCAAACAAATGTGTTTTAACATGCTTTTTTTTAACTTTTCAAACAAAATAAGCAAACCAGAATAGGCTGCTTGAAAAATATTGTCTAATTATTGGTCTTTCATCCTCTGCCCTAGCCAGCTCAATCAAAAATTTGCATGGTTTCCCTCATGGCTTTAAATGGCAAAAAGAAATATTTTTATTTGTTCTGTTTCTGAATGCAAGAGACACAAAATGAAACAGCTTGTTTCTTCAATGTTTTCATGTCATTTTAAAATAACACACCTTTCTTTTTTCAGTAAAGAAGATTTAACAAAAAAAAAAAAATAATTCAAAGCATAGATTATTTTAAAAAGATTTTGAATGGTGTATTTATTAGTGGTAATAACTTTTTTTTTCTTTATAATTATTATAGGGAGAATGGCCAGATAACCCTCTCATGGATGATACTATATCTTTGTTGCTGAAGTTAGGCCACGATTATACATCTGAGGCACTTAATGAGTATTTTTATAAAAATGCTCCATTAAAACAGGAGATCATCACAGATCTAGAGATGAAAATAAATGAAAATGTATCCTTACTGGAAAAATATTTTCTGCAGACCCTTAACCCAGGTGACCATAATCAGTTATTATTTGTTTCAATATGTTATTATTGATGTATTATTTCATATCACTTTTCTTTTTTGAGTAGCTATTATGATGGTAATTTTATAATTGTTCACACTGGAAGTTACGTCAGAGAGAGAGAGAGAAAGCCAAGGCTGGCACAAGCCGCAGGTTGCAGATGTGGCTTGTTGCTGGACCATCCGTTGCTAGAAAATCGATGGTGTATCTGTAATTGCAAAGTGGGTGTTTTACTGTGTATGCTTAGTAGCTAATTTAAAAGGGAAGATGTTTGGTAAATGTTCAGCACATAGGTTTTGGGTCTGAGCACTTATCAATATAATTTATGTATTTTTAATTGTTTATGTGAGGAAAGCGGCTATGAGATCAAGTACTGAGTGAGTATCAGTTGTGCTCCAGGATTTATTAAGAAGTGGTAAATATTCTGACTATGATAATAATAATAATAATTTTATTTTTTATATACCGCCTAACCAGGAATGGTTCTAGGTGGTTCACAACAAATGAAAACTGATCATACAGCGAAGAATACAATTTAAAATGGAAATACATCAGATAATAAAACATAAGAAATGCATACAATTTTAAAAAGAGGACAGAATACCATTAGGATACAAATTTATCAAATAATTGGGTCTTCAATAATTTTCTAAAATCAAGATAGGAAGAAGCTCCTAGCATAATTTTTCCAAACCAACCAGCATGGGCTTTTTATACCCAGATATTCAGTGCTAGGCCATAAATGGAGAATACTGCTGAATATTCAGGTGTAATGTGGCCTCTGACACTTATCCTCTTTTCTGTCTTTTCTAACTTTATCTGTATAGTTACCCAATTAGCAGACTGAATACTATACTATACTATACAGGTCTTGTATCCCACAATTTTTCAACAAGGATTCAGTGCAGCTAATAAAAAAAAGACTTAGGGCAAGATTCTCAAAACATTAACGCTGTCGCTAAACTGTTTTCCAGCGGTTTAGCTTGCACGCATTTTAGCGGTGGATTATCAAAACAGATTATTCTGTCTTTAGTGAGGTTTCTAGTAGCCTCCGACAATGGCATGCAACTGTGCTCTTTGACATTGAAATGAGCTCTCCGGTGGATTCTTAAAAGTTGCCGAGGCATTTTCAAAGAGTGGCGTCGGCTTTTGGCGACAAAAAGCAGTGACTGGTCTGGGGGTGCTGTTACAATGCCAGCACTTATGTTTTGACTATGGCTAATGGGGAAAAAAATGTGCATCTGTATATTTTTAGTAGAGGGTAGTAAAATCACGCTTCTTTTGAGTTTTTAGTAGAGACAGGCATGTTTCATGCGCACTTGTTAAAAGCCAACATTTCTTCTTGAGCGCGTGCATGATACCCTTGTCTTGTATGTTTCTGGCTGTGGGTCTTGATTAAATTTTACATTAAAGACAAATTACAAGATTTACCCTGAATTATAGTAGTTTTGGGGAGAGATAGGCATGCTTCATACGTGCTTGTTAAAAGCCAATGTTGCTTCTCCCCTCCTCTCGTCCAATAGTGCAGCAGGAGAGTGTTGGGGATTTTTTGTTTGTTTTTTACGGTGTTTTTCTGTGCATGTGCCCATCAGCTATGGGCACATGCAAATGTAGGAAATCTTCGCTGTTATCCGCCGATCTTATTTGCATGCGCGATTTTTTAAAGAATGTTTTGGGTTTATAGATTCGGTATCAAAACGGCTGCGGTAGCAGACCGTCGCTTTTTAATGCGGGTTTTTGAAAATCCTGGCCTTAGTACAGTGTTTAACAGTAGGAACAGTTATTCTTGTATAATCGTGCTTTATTCCAGGACCAGTGAGTTATTTCCAGTGACTTTGTAGGAAGCTTCAAACTTCAGAGGCTTAAACCCCTCCCCCTCTTACTTCATCACTGTCCCTGTGAACATCAGTCTTTCTTCATACAAGCCAGGCTATAGGAGCTTGTCTTTTCTGCTTGTTTTATTTTGTGTAATTTCAATCTTTGCATTCACGTTTTTTGCCCTTGTGCTGCAGAGGTTCTCTGCAAGGACAACTCCGGCTGCGGGAGATTGCAAACCTTTACCAGTAAGCCCTCTGGACAGCCTGCATGTCAGACAAGGGCTCAGGGGTTGTTCCTTTGGGAGCTAGTTCACCCTAGGTTTGTCTGTTAGTGAATCAAGTGCAGGCTGCGTGGTTCTGTGGAGGTGCACCGGGGATCAGGGTCAGACTGCATTCCTCCACCAGGCGTGGTGTGTCCAAGGGTGGCGGAGATGACTGTCCGTGGACGTAGTGTAGGGTAGTGAGAAGATTCAAAGCTCAGCTTTCCAGCAAGCTGAGGCAGAGGATCTCCCTGTGAGCTGTTTCAGCTCTGTCTGCAGTGTTTTTGTCAGCACATGTTTCTGTGAGTACTAGCTGACAGCTTGAATCAGAGATTTTGGGTTGTTTCTTTTTGTTGTTTTTAGGTGGTTTCCCTGCATGCCATACCCCCACTGCACCCCTAAAATCCTAAAATTGTGTAAATAACAAAGTTTTCAGTCTTCCGAAACAACTGAAAAGAACCTATCGTTCTGACAGAACAAGAAATTCCATTCCATTTCAGATCTCCATTAACCTAAAAGTTTCCCAGCTGTTTTGATTTCCTTAAAAGAAAGGAATGAGAGTTTATACTTCTGAGTACTCCTCGAATAACATGACCTTTGAACATTCAAGTGTAACGGAATCAGTGATTTGAATATTACATAGAGAAGTTTTAACACAATGCATGCATATTTAAACTGGATCCTAAAATAGATGGGAAGTCAGTGAAGTTTTCTCAACAAGGGAGAGACATGATCAAACTTTCGTTTCCCCAAAATCAATTTTGCCGCAGTATTTTGTATCAATTGAAGGCATTGTAGACTGCCCCTCTTAAGGGCCAGATAAACAGAATTGCAGTAGTCCAATTGTGCAAGTACAACAGACTTCACCAGCACTGAAAAATGTTCCTGGTGAAATAGTGTTCTGACTTTTTTCAACATACGCAAACTGATAAAGCACTTTTTTACTAGAGAATTTATCTGTTCATAGAAAGTAAGTGAAGAATCCAAAATAATACCCAGAACTCTAGTTGAAAGCTCAATATGTAACAAAACACCTGATTTCAGTGTAACATAAGTAGGAAGATTTTCTAAATTTGGACCATACCATAGTATTTTCATTTTAACAGCATTAAGTTTCATTTGGATGTACGTCGCTCACAATTGATAATGTATGTTGATGAGTTTTTTAATCTTTTTTTGTGGGGGGCAAAGGAAAACAGCTGCATCAGTCATTTAGAGAGGGGAAAGAAGGATAGTAGTTAATAATGTGTTAAAACTTATGGCAAGGACGTCTAGTTTTTGTAGAGTGGCTCACCATGATGACCCAAATTTCTAACCTCAGTTTATATTCAAGTCGCAGTGGTGTAGTGAGGGGGGTAGCCTACCCTGGGCATCCGCTTGGTGGGAGTGCCAGCTCCCGTCACCCTCTCCACTCCCTCCTCTGCCCCGCCCCCTCACTACCGTTACTTCCCTTCCCTCATACCTTTTTAACGTTCGTGGCTTGAGCAGCAACCCCAACCTGCTGCTCACGCCAGTGTTGGCTCTTCTTCTGATGTCACTTCCTGGATCCAAGGCAGGAGGGGATGAGGAAGGAGTGGATGGGGTTGGGGGGGTAGAGAAGAGGGTAGGGGAGGGGCACCACTGCCCCGGGCACCTGTCACCCTCGCTACGCCACTGTCAGGTTGATTTATATTTGAGAATATATAGTATGCAGACTGAATGTGCCAGTTGGTCTTTTTTTATAATTTTATCATATTTTATGATAATATAATTGGTATCACATTCTGTTCATAAAGGAAATAAATGTAAAGTAAAACTGCTATAAATGTAGAATTTTTATTTCTTCCAATGCACAAAGTGGCTTACAAGGCAAAATGTTTACTAGGGTAGCCTGATATTCTTGAACTTTCCCTGTTGGTGGACAGAGTGGCTTCTTAGAACTACCTGGTCATGCCGACTGGGTAGAACGGAGGAAAAAAACGAAAATGAGAAATGATATTCCTACTTTCAATTTTCATATTTGTTCAATTTTATTTTAAGTAACAGAATCTCAAATTGGAAAATCAAAAGATGCTGCATCCCGAATGAAAAAGACAGGAAAAGAGGTGAGAAATGCTACACACATTCATCTTGCTACTTGCATCTCTTTCAGCATTCATCAGGTTTTGTGAAGCTCTAAGGGCTCCTTTTACAAAGGTGCGTTAGGGACGTAATGCACGGAATAGCGCGCACTAAATTGTCACGCGCACTAGACCTTAACGCCAACATTAAGCTGGCGTTAGTTCTAGAAGCGTAGCGCGGGTTTAGCCCGCGCTAAAATCCTAAAAGGAGCCCTAAATGTATTCCATTGGCAAAGCTTGCACTAATTAAGAATTGCACTTCAACGTTTTGCTAGCATGTGTAATATTTTGTAGAGCATTGGAAATCAAGTGTATTTCTGAATCAATACATCTGGTAGACATCCAAAATGCTTTTAATTTTGTAGATGTGGCCCTGTGATTTTGAGGTGTCCTAGCATACTGGGTGGCACTATCTACATTTGAAAGTTATTAGGAATTGTGTGTGGGGTGGAGGTGGGGGAGGAGGTTCTGAGAAGCCTACATTTCTTTAACATGGATGGGGGTGGAAGTACAGTGGGCATTTTTTTATTTTTACTGTGCCATCCCCTTTAACTTGCTCTATGGAAGCATCAGCTCATGCATTAGTGATGCATTAATCTCCTGGGGGGAGATTAATGATGCCTCTTGAGATAGTAACTTTCCATGAATAATGCTGTTTGTAAGGTTTAATGCAAGTCGTGTTATGACTAATTTTATATAATAATAAGCTGTTTTTCATGCATTTTTGTGCTTTACAGCTCATTGGGGTCCTTTTACTAAAGCTGCAGCAAAAGTAGCCTTAGCGCGCCCCTTATGCAAGTCTTTCCCATATGCTAAGGCCATTTGTGCTGTACCCAGAAATTAGCTGATTTTCCTATTTCCAGAATTAATGGCCATTGTGCAATTAGCACATGTAAATAAACAATATTACTATCTCAAAAAAATATGATTAATAATAGTTCTCTGCTCAGAGTCTAAATTAGAGTTTTTTTTTATTATTGTAAATACTCTGAGCATCCAAAAAATATCTTGAATTATTTGTCAAAAGAATTTATGAGCCTCAGTCCTACTACTCCACTGCATCAAATAGCTTTACGTGGTTATTTCCTCATCGGCTCTTTCTAGATCTTATCTCATTTTACTTTATTCTTAAATCCTTTAAAAGTGCATTGTGCTATTGCTACAATTCCTTTATCGTTTTCTATAAATTGCTTAGTGCTTATTTAGTTCATTATATTTCTACCTCAATTCATAGAAGTTTTATAAATATATCAAAAACTTAGCTTATGTAGTTTAATTCATCTATCTTCATTATCTAGTTTGCTCGGTTTGGGAGGGTTGGACTTAAAATTTCGTTGAGGTGGATTGATTCTGGCGGTTGTGGGAGGACCCTTGAAACAGCAGAGGGTGAAATATGTCAAATGACACGTTTGAGCTTACCTCTCATGCTGCAGCCATTTCGGAAGCCATGAGTCTCCATGCCTGGCTCCGTGTCTCCAAACTTGATGTTAATCACCAAGATCGCCTAGCGAATGCTCCGTGTCTTGGAGATTAACTTTTTGGCCCATCCATGGACAAGGCTACACAGAAGTTGTCTGCCCATGAGACCAGATTGGACACTCTGGTCAGGCCTAAAAAGAAGCCTCCACCTCCTCGTTGTTTCAGACTGGCTCCTTCCTACTAGCGCAGGTTTGCTGCTAAGTCTGCTGCTCCTGCTCAACCTCAACCTAGAAGGCAGAAGCAACAACCTCGTCAACAACCTAGGCAACTCAAAAACCTACTCAAACTCAAAGCAACTCAAAAGCTCCTCAAAAACCTACACTGCCTTTTTGACGTGTTTCTTCAGGGTATAGCCACAGTCAGCATTTTACATTCTCTGCCTTAGCCCATCAGAAGCTGTCTCCAATTTTATATCACTCATTGGGAACTCATAACCTCAGACCTCTGAGTCTTAAACATCATTCGTCAGGGTTACATTCTCCATTTTCACACCCTGCCTCCAGATCATCTGCCAAGAGAGTCTGTTTTGGACCCTGCACAGTCCTCTCTTCTTCTTCAGGAGGTTCAATCCCTTCTTCTTCTGAATGCCATCAAGGAAGTTCCTCTTTCTCAGCAGAACCAGGGATTTTACTCCTGTTACTTCTTAGTTCCAAAGAAGACGGGAGGATTGGGACCCATTCTGGATCGCAGAGATCTCAACCAATTTCTAGTCAAGGAGAAATTCCGGATGCTCTCCCTTGCCCTGCTTTATTCACTTTTGCATCAGAATGACTGGCTATGCTCTCTGGATCTCAAGAAAGTCTACACGCATATTCCGATTCATCTGGCTTCCAGGAAATATCTCCATTTTCAAATAAATCAACATTGCTACCAGTACAAGGTCCTTCCCTTTGATCTGGCATCTTCTCCCAGAATCTTCATGAAGTGCCTGATTGTAGTGGCTGCATCTCTCAGATCGCACGGTTTCCAAGTCTTTCCTTACCTGGACGATTGCTTGATCAAGCATATTTCATCTCAGGAAGTGGTCCACGCAGCGACTCAGACCATTTCTTTTCTGCAAGTTCTAGGATTTGAAGTCAGTGTCCCCAAATCACATCTCATTCCGACATCTTCAGTCCATTGGAGCTATCCTAGACACCACTCTCATGAGGGCATTTCTTCCTCCAAATCGATTGAATGCTCTCATCAACCTTTGTCAACAGATGTTCTGTCTTCAATCCATCTCTGTGAGACATAATAATAATAATAATTTTATTCTTATATACCGCCATACCGAAAAAGTTCTAGGCGGTTCACAACAAGGTGAGCTAATACATGGGATACAGATAAAATACAAATTAGAATAATGGCCTTAAAAACAGATAAAGCCAAAAAGCATTTACAATATAATGCAGAAAATACTGGCATGGCAGGGAAAAAAGTAATACATAAAACAGATAAAATACATCAAGTTGAATATAAGGAACTTGATTGAAAAAATGAAGCAGAATGCATTAAGGTACCAGCCTATCAAAGAATTGAGTCTTTAACAATTTTCTAAAATCAAGATAGGAAGAGACCTCTAACATAATTTTTCCAAGCCCCATACATTCAATTTAGCGGCACCACTGGCAAGGCTTCATCTTCGCACTCCTCAGTGGACCCTTGCGTCACAGTGGTCTCAAGCGACAGATCGTCTCTCACAGCATATATCTGTAACATCATCTCTTCTGCAGTCGCTTCAATGGTGAATGACCCGCTCCAATCTATCCAGAGGTTTCCTTTTTCACTTGCCCCCTCATCACAAGGTACTTACGATGGATGCTTCGACTAACACTTTGGGGGCACATATGGACAACCTTCAGACCATCTGAATTACATCTCTCTCAGCCTGTCCGCCATATTATTGATGCCTCCAGAAAGCCAGCCACTCAACAATGTTACCATCAAAAGTGGACTAGGTTTTCTTCCTGGTGTCTTTTTCATCATCACAATTCAACTTCCTTACCAATGGATTTGGTGCTGGACTATCTTCTTCATCTGTCTGACTCTGGGCTCAAATCTACATCTATCAGAGTTCATCTCAGTGCTATTAAAGCTTTTCATATACCAGTTGAGGAAAAGCCTCTCACTGCTCATCCTCTGGTCTCCAGATTCATGAAAGGACTTTTTTTTTTGTCTTTTTTTAATTCAATCTTTTTTTATTGAATTTTACATAACAGACAAAGTATACAACCAATAAACAGTAAACATTGAACATTAACCTGCAGTAACCTTTCATATATGAGTGGAATACATTCATGCTACTTACTGTCATCATATAATGAACATACTTGTATCTAGGTAATAATCCAAATCATGATATAGGTAGTAAACAAACTATTACACCACCAGAAGTTTGTACCTCTGCTGCATTATATGACATTTGGGCACATGACACTGTGGTGGAGTTCAATTCTTCTGTATGGACAGAAAACTGGATTTCATCTTTCAAGGCTCTGAAGTCGTCATCTATCATGCAAACGGTTCTCTTTCTTTATCACAGGGCTTATTGGATGCCACACAAACTCTCCAAATTGATCTCAACAGACTCCAATAGATGTTGGTCTTGTCTTCAATATATTGGCACGCTGGACCATATGATCTATCACTGTGCTCAATTACAATTACTGTGGAAAGATATTTGGGACACGATACGTAAGATATTGCCAATTACTGAAGAGTTCTCCTATGCGATTCTTATATATAGATCATGTGCCCTAACGAAAGCCTTAGATAAATATGAAGCCCAATTATTTAAATGCTTACTATTAATAGCAGTCAAAACTATACTTTCATGTTGGAAGGATTTGTCTTCTCTCAATCACAATACGTGGTGGAACACAGTATGTCTTACTCTAAGTATGAAAAAGTAGCTGCTGAGCAAACTAATTCCTTATTGTCTTTTTAAAAGGTTTGATCACCAATTTTAGCATATTGCAAGGGAGAATAACTGACTGACTAAGGGTATATCATGAAAGGACTTTTTAATGTTAAAACCACCTGTTGTCTGGTACCTTAATGTGGTTCTTTCCAGGTTGATGAAACCTGCATTTGAGCCAATGGCCACAGCTCATCTCAAATTTCTCACCTGGAAAGTTGTCTTCCTTATTTCTCTCACTTCTGCCAGGAGGGACAGTGAGTTGCAAGCCTTGGTGGCATATCCACCCTTCACAGTTTTTCATCATGATAAAGTGGTTCTACACACGCATCCAAAGTTTCTACCGAAAGTTGTCATGGAGTTTCATCTCAATCAGTTGATAGTTCTCGCAGTGTTTTTCCCTAAGCCTCATTCTCATGCAGGGGAAACGGCATTATATACTCTGGACTGTAAAAGTGCTTTAGCTTATTACATCGACAGGACAATGCCACATCGTACTTCTCCCCAACTCTTCGTCTCATTTGATCCAAACAAGTTGGGACATCCTGTTTCCAAGAGAACGATTTCCAACTGGCTGGCTGCTTGTATATCGTTCTGTAATGCTCAGACTGGATTGGCACTGGAGAGTCGTGTCACAGCCCACAAAATCAGAGCTATGGCAGCTTCTGTTGCTTTCCTTACATCTACTCCCATTGAGGAAATCTGTAAAGCTGCCACCTGGTCCTCAGTTCATACCTTCACTTCTCACTATTGTCTAGAGTCTTTCTCCAGACGGGATGGGCACTTCAGCCAGTCTGTATTACAAAATTTATTTTCCTAAAGGTCATCCCATTCTAGTTAGCTTGGAGGTCACTCATCAGTGAGAATATGCTGCCTGCTTGTCCTGGGATAAAGCATGCTTACTTACTGTAATATTTATTTTCTCATTTGTAATCTAATCATCATCATCTTTCCACAGTTCTTGGTGTTTCAGTTTTTATTAAAATAAATCAGGAGTATGGCTTTGATCCACATTTCATGAAGACTAATGGAAAGTCTGGCTGCTGACCTTTTGCTTTTCAAACTGACTTTACTAATCCAAACTTTAGCCCAATTTACTGATGCTGTCATCTGTTTTTTGTCTGACCTAAACAGCTATCTGAGATTATAGGCATGCGTATTCTTTAGTGATACTTTTTTATGGGATGATTATTTTCTTGCCCTGTATGTCATCCATAGCCTTAAATCCTCCTTTATTGCTATTATGATTCATTATTTGTTTCTTTTCATTGCACAATAATAGTGATTTAGCCACCATTTCCTGGATTCTGCGACCTTCTTTTGCCCAAGAAAGCTATTTACTGAGAGCACACTTTGAACTAAGCTGCAAAGGATATTGGAGAGTTTCTGGGGAGGGGGGTGTTTCTAATACAAATCATTTAACAGGAAAAAACCATGTTGAGAATCTTCCTATTTGTGGTTGAAATCCACTGCTGCACTGAATCAGGGAGAAGGCAGAACTAGCAGGCAACGTGTGGATTTAATTTAAAATCCTCATTAATGATTTACAGTGTGAATTTCATAGGTGCAAAGTCTGCAGGTACTGAAGTAACTGTGGCCAATTACTGGCCCCAAATTTTTAAAGGAAAACTCAGGGGGAAGTTATCAACGTTGGGATACTGTTAAGATGGACTCTATTAACCCGTGTTATTAGTAACTAGACCCCTTTGTATAAATAGGGCCTATGCTAAAATAGCAAGGGTTATGAAAATATAATGCTTTTTAATGGTAGCCCATATTGATAACTTCTCCAGTGGGACATTTCCTTTTTGAAAATTTGCCCCCTTGTAGATATTTAAATCACTCTTTTAAAATTTCAAGATGACGATGAAGATTTTATGTGCCCATAATGGTGTTCCCCTTCTTATATTCTATGAATTGCGTAATGGTTTTGCTAATCTTGAGCTCAGTGGATGAGATTAAAGTGGTTCTAGCATCTGTCTCAAATGGGCAAAATTACAACTGCATATTACTTACTTCACTTTCCCCAAAACTAAAGTTGCTCAGTTGAGTGTTGTAATATCCCATTACTGTATATGAGTTTAGCCTTATTTATCACCTTTATTCATGACTGGAAAAAAATGGATTTGGTTTGCTGCACGTGGTGTTTGGTAAAACTGTTTTACTTTCCACGAACATTTCTTTCTCTCTTCCACTATTTCCTCCTTTTTGTTTCCATTCAATCATTATCTAGCATGGTCTTTGATGAAAACCATCTGCGTAATCATCTCTATCCTTTGCTAGGTTTTTTTTTTGCTTTTTTTTCTCATACCATATTTATAACTAATTGTGGAAGTTTAGTATCATGCAAAATCATGTGACATCTACCAGTGAGGCTGATGCTTTAAAATGTGAGTGGGTTCACAAATGGGAATAGCATAGAAAAAAACACCAAATAACATATAGTAGCATGTTTTCAAGAAAAAATAGCACCTGCTTATATTTCTTTTGTGATCCCACCAAACTGATTTTAAATCACTAGTGGGATGATAAAATCATTGAAATCTATTTACTAATGATTTGGAGGGCTATTTTTTTTATTTAGTGAGTAGATTTATTTGGGAGATATGAGGCCACACTTTGCAAACCCTATCATCAGGAGGGAGGCATGGTACTCATCTATATCAGCTACTTCATCCTTTAGTCCATGTTATGAGACTGCCATCAGAGCTTGGCTATATGCACAAAGGCAGGGAGAAAGAAATAGAGGCAGAGTGAATCCTAGAGCAGGAGTGAACAGGTAATCGATCGATGGAGAAGCAAGACCACAAACCTAGCCAGAGTTTCAGGGTACCCACAGGTAGTGAGGTTAACAGCAGGCCTGAGATCCAGAGCTCAAGCAGGCTATGAAATCAGAGGAAGCAGGATCAGAAACATGCAAATAGGCAGCATAACAGAAGCTAAGACCAACAACTGAACTTCAAGACTGAGCACAGGTAATGCTTGGGTTCAATTAGCAGAGCTGCTGGGTGTAGTTTCTACCTGACTGGAGAACTGCACAGAAGCAGCAGATACTGCAAAAAGTCACTCAAGTCAGACCAAGGTCCATCAAGTCCAGCATACTATCTCTCATGTTGACCAGTCTAGGTATCAAGTGCCTGACAAGTCCCAAAAAGTAGATCAATTTTCATAGTTCATTTTAAATCCTTTTTAATAATAAGGATTTTTCTTGTAGGAATTGGGCCAAACCTTTTTTAAACCCTGCTAAGCTAACTGCTTTTACTACATTCTCTAGCAATAAATTCCAGAGTTTTAATAACATGTTGAGCGAATAAATATTTTCTACGGTTTGATTTAAATTTACTTGTAATTAGTAACTTCATTATATGCCCCCTAGTCCTTGTATTTTTAGAAATAATAAATAATCTGTTCACATTTAATAATAATAATAACTTTATTTTTATATACCGCAGTACCACAAACAGTTCAGAGCGGTTTACAGTGTAAGAGACTGTACATTAACAGCGAAGATACAATGTGAACTGTACAAATTCAGAAAAGGTGTTTATACATCAAAGAGCAGTGTAGGTTTACCATGCAGGAGATTATACATATACAGCAGTGATAGATATATATAGTGGAGGGGCAGTGCGAGGAGCATTATAATGAACAAAGCAGTGTACAAAAACCAATGCAGGGTGGTGAATGTCAAGAAGACTACCAGTATCAGTTATAGGATGGAAGTAATTGATTATTTGATGATGGGGGAGGTTCAAGAAATTTGTCATAGAGGAAAGATTTGAGAGATTTCCTGAAGGATGAGTAAGATGGGGCAGGTGAGATGAGGGTGGTCAGGCAGTTTGGTATGAGAGAGTTCTATTGAAGAATCTTTTGTAGATGCATCCTTTTGGGGAAGGGTAGGTAAACAGGTTGGCATTGCGTGTGCGGGTGATTCCAGGGAACACGAAGTGGTGAGACAGATAAATCAGGGATAAGCCAGTTAAGGTTTTGAAGCAGAGGCAGGCGAATTTGAAAATAACTCTCGCTTCTATTGGCAACCAGTGCAGTTTTCTATAATAAGGGGTGATGTGGTCTGATTTTTTGAGACCAAAGATTAGGCGGACCGCGGTGTTTTGGATAAGTCTCAGTCGTTTGATGGTTTTCTTGTAGGAGCCCATGTAGATTATATTACAGTAATCCACCTATTCCACCCAACTCAGTATTTTATAAATCGCTTTCATATCACCCTTCAGCCCTCTCTTCTTCAAGCTGAAGAGCACCAGCCTCTTTAGCCTTTATTCATAGGGCAGTTGTCCCCACCCCTTTATTATTTTTGTCATCCTTCTCTGTACCTATTCTAAGTCCAAGATGTCTTTTTTTTTTTTTTGATGCAGTGACCAAAATTACACACAATTTTGTTTTCTATTCCTTTCTTAATAATTCTTAACCATTCTACTTGCTTTCTTAGCTGCCACTGCACAGTCAGCAGAGGGTTTCAGCGTATCAATGCTGATGCTTAAATTTCCTCCTAATGTGGAACCTTATACTGTATCTCCTAGCTATAGTTTGGGTTCCTCCTCCCTAAATGCATCACTTTGCATTTGTTCACATTAAATGTCATCTGCCATTTGGATGTCTAGCTTCCCAGTTTCGTAAGGTCCTCTTTGCAATTTTTCATAATCCTCTTGTGATTTAAACAACTTTGTGTTATCAGCAAATTTAATCAGCTATGGAACACTTTTAAAAACTGGCATTACATTGGCCACGCTCAAGTCCTCCGGATCCATGCTTTCCTTTTAAAGATAAATTACATATTACTTAGGGCTCCTTTTACAAAGACACACTAGCGGTTTTAGCACATGTTAGCTGCTACCGCCTCCTCTTGAGCAGGCGGTAGTTTTTCAGGTAGCATGTGCGCTAATCCGATGCGTGCACACCTTTGTAAAAGGAGCCCTTAGTAATAGCTCTGCAGGTTCTTTTTTTATTTTTTATCTCTAACAGTATTATAGGATGTATTCCATTTGGTACAGGATGATATAGTCCATTCATAGAACTGTATAGTGAATAAAGGTTTACACAAATGTATTGATAGTAAAAATATTTTAGTAATACCTCTCTAACATTTTTTTGAACCATATTATTTAGGCAAACTGAGAAGGATGTTTTGCTCAGTCCGTGTCCGCATACAATTCAAACTCCTCTTACTGACATTCAAGTGTACTCGCTCTGCAGCTCCTCAGTGTCTCTCCTCTCTTGTTACCTCTTATACTCCCCGCTGGGAACTCTGCTCATCAAACAAGTCCCTCCTCTCTGTACCCTTCTCCTCTACCGCCAACTTCTGTCTCCATCCCTTCGACCTTGCTGCACCACATGCTTGGAACAACCTGTCTGGCTCGCTATGTCAGACTCCATCTCTGGCGGTATTCAAAGTTAGACTAAAAACCTACTTATTTGAAGCTGCATTTAAACACTGACCCAACCAATTCATCTGTCTGTCATTCCCTTAATAGTCCCCTACCACCTTTTAGCCCCCTCTGTGTTTCATAATTAGATTGTAAGCTCTTCTGAGCAGGGACCGTCTCTTGCTTGTGCAATGTACACCGCTGTGTGCGCCTGGTAGCACTATAGAAATAATAAATTGTTGTTCTAAGTTATTAATGAAAACATTTACTAATTTTTAAAAATACTCTTCCAGATATGTGCTTTCAAGCAAGTAAAAAGAAGAGAGCAAGTAGAGGTAATTTTATTATAATACAAACTGATATAACAGAAGTCAAATCTCTCTCCAACCATATAAACATCAATATCAAGTAGGAAAAATCACTGTAAGAAATCTTCTATGTTACCATGTAGTCTTTGATGCTGTAACTACGCAAGTATCACTTCCAGTTATTATTTATCTAGGAAGTACATATCAATGATGTAAGGAAAACTTCATTTCCACGTGTGTGCTGTAAATTCTCACTAGCATTTATCTGTAATGATGAAAATATAATTACTTTCTCAAAATATTAATCACTTCCTCATGATAATTGCACATTTTTAGGACTGCACATTTCCAGGTTTCAAGAAAGAGAAGCTTACAGATCTGCCAGGAAATTTGGAAGGACCTCATGTTTTGAACTATGTAACAAAAGCTCAGAATTTCAAAGTAAGGAATCTTTATTGATAACTGAGAACAATATTGAATACCTGTTTAACTAATAAAATATTATTAGTTGCTTTTTATTACTTAATAATTGTTCATAAATTGGATCAGAATATTATATGGATCTATTTACTAAAATGTGGTACTTATGGGATCAGATCTCACTGTTGGAAAACCTGACTTAACTAACCCAATAAATTTAGCCAGACAAAATAGAAGTGGACTTGGGGGTCACGTTTAAGAATTTAGCTAATTAGCATAATATTTAATGTTAACCAACTAAGGGGGTATTTGTTAAACTGCAGTAATATATTTTATGACAGAGATATTTACCATGGGAATCACTAACTTGCAAAAAATATAAATTTGCATTGCTGCAACTCGGAATGTCCAGGCTTTCCTGGCTGCAGTAATGCAAAAATAGTGGACACTTAAGTCAGGCCTACTGTCTTTGAAAGGGGCTGGAAGTTTACAGATGATCCTTTTCCAAACTCCACCATAACCCCATCTCTGATCCAGACACCATCCCCAAACGTATGTGGTCTTTAACCCCTGAAACAGACCACCCCCTTCTCCCCATACTGTCCCAAATCAAGTCTCTCTTCTATACAGATAAATTTGGCTGTTCTATTCATATTGGGGTTAAATTTATCCATAGATCTGTCCCAGATTTAAAAAAGAATCACTTCTGTGGTCCATTGCAATCCCATCATTTCTTTTGCATATTGAACCATATGTGTTCTTGAAAGAAAACCAGGAGTTGGCATCAGGTATCAACCCGTACAAAGGGCAGCTAAGGAAGTAGGAGTGTAACACTAGCAGAACTAATGCATGTTGTTTACTTACAGAGCCAAGACAAAGGCATGCTGAATCCCACAAATCTATTTGTATTAGCACAAGGTATAGCTGCAACATAGGTTGCTTTAGTTTTACCCTGTGTTTGTATCCTATATAATAAAATGCTAAGCGCACATGCGCACTCTTACCCCATGTTCCCTGATTCCTGATCTGTCGGGCTGTGGCAGGTAAGAGTACACATGTGCGCGTCTAAGGACCGGCAGCAGGTAACATGCCGCAATTACCCCCTATCCCCCCCCCCCGCCGCTGACTCTACCCGGCACACCACTAACACGCCGTGACTCCCTACCTCCTCCCCGCCGCCGACCCTACCCGGCACACTAGAAACCCCCGTTGACCCTCCCAGCCAACCCTCCCACCGCTAGACGGCCGACAAACCTCGCAGCTCCAACAGCGTCCCAGGAACAGTAAATATGCTGCTTCGCGGTCTTCTAGTGGCCTAATTTCCTCTGCCACGTCCCTGAAAACAATAAACATAGGGCTCAATATTCAAAGCAGTTAACTGGTTGGCAGCGGCAACTGACTGGTTAAATTGCACATAACCAGCTATCCGCAAATATTCAGTGGTAGATAACCAGTTATCCCCACTGAATATTTGCAGTTAGCTCATAACTGGGAACTGGTTATCTTGGGAACATTCCGGGGGAGAGTAACACGACCTGATATTCAGCACTAAACAGGCAAGGACAGCGCTTCATAAATAGCTGTTGTGTCTTTATATTATGGCTATTAGCACTGAATATTGGCTTAACTGGTTTTGGCTGGCAGCCAAAAATGAAACTGGATATTTAAGTTTCAAGTTCACGTTTATTAATTCTTGATATCCCGCAAATGATATTACAACTGAGCGGCTTACAATAAAATATTTATAAAAACATCATACAGTACAAATGGGTAAAAGGGAAGAACTCCAATTCATAATAGAAAAGCAAGGGGGAAGGATAACACAGAGGGTCTAGGGACGATCTATGTGTTGCAACTGGAATATTCTGTATTATAAAATCAAATGCCTATGAAAAAGCATCAGTGAATAAAAAAGTCTTGAGATCTTTCTTAAAAATATTTAGAGAAGTTTGAAGTCTAAGATGACTGGGAAGCGAATTCCATAGTTTGGGCCCTGAACAGAAAAAACAGAATTATGTATGGAGTCTAGAAATCTCTCTCTAAATGTAGGAATTACTAGGCAGTTTTGATTGAGAGATCTGAGAGTTTGAGAGGAAGTATAAGGTGTTAAGAATTTGCAGAGAAATAATGGCGTGTCTGTTGAACTAATTTTGAACACTAATAATAGAATGTTATAGGTAATACGGTGTGACATAGGTAACCAGTGAGCTGATTTGAGTAATGGCATAACATGGTCATATATTTTATGATCTGTTATAAGTTTTATTGCTGTGCTTTGGATCAGTTGAGTATTTTAAATGCCAGTCACTGGAAACAGTCTGGCACTGAATATCCGTGTTCAGCGCCAGTGGTGGTAGCGTGCTTAAAGTCCGCTGTCAGCTGAAAAATTAGGCTGATAAAGTTTAAATACTACAGTGGTATGCTCTGGGTGCTACACAAATAAATGCCACTGTGTATTACACGGGGCCTAATTCATATTCAAGGGCTGCATGGTTTTCTTTAATAGAAGTAAGCTGCATGCAGAAAAAGATGAACTGAGAAATAATATCCAAGCTATGAATGTTATCTACTGATTTATAAGTTTTATAAGTTGCTAGTCTTTAAGCCTGTTACATTAACGGGTGCAAGAATAGATGTGTTTGTCTGTCTTTTTTTCTTTGTCTCTCTCTCCTTGGATGCTGTCTGTCTTTCTTTCTGTCTGTGTCTCTTTCTGGCCCCCTGCCTGCCTGTATTTCTCTGTTGTGCCATGCCTGCTTGCCCCTGTGGCCCCCCTTATGCTCCGTGGCCCCTCTCCCAGAGCAAAGCATGTTTGCTGTCTGCCCTCAAGCACACCCCACCCCCAAAGCAGTCCCCTGTTCCTCTCCCCCTGGCCTCCTGTTGTGCTATGCCTGCCTTCTCCATGGCTCCCTTCTGTTCCCCCCCTCCCAGAGCAAAGCATGATTGCTGTCTGCCCCCAGCACCCCCTACCCCCAAAGCACCCCCCTTTCCCTCTCCCCCTGGCCCCCTGCCTGCCTGTATTTCTCTGTTGTGCCATGCCTGCCTGCTCCGTGGCCCCCTTCTGTTTCCCACCCCCTCTCAGAGCAAAGCGTGATTGCTGTCTGCCCCCAGCACCCCCTCCCCAGAAAGCACCCCCCCTTTCCCTCTCCCCCTGGCCCCCTGCCTGCCTGTATTTCTCTGTTGTGCCATGCCTGCCTGCTCCGTGGCCCCCTTCTGTTTCCCACCCCCTCTCAGAGCAAAGCGTGATTGCTGTCTGCCCCCAGCACCCCCTCCCCCCAAAGCACCCCCCCTTTCCCTCTCCCCCTGGCCCCCTGCCTGCCTGTATTTCTCTGTTGTGCCATGCCTGCCTGCTCCGTGGCCCCCTTCTGTTTCCCACCCCCTCTCAGAGCAAAGCGTAATTGCTATCTGCCCCCCAGCACACCCCTCCCCCCAAAGCAGCCCCCTTTCCCTCTCCCCCTCCGCTTCTTACTCGCACGACACCCTCCTGCCGTTCCTGAGTCAAACTGCAGAATTCACTGCACACGCCCCAAGGCGGTTCATGCGGCGCAATTGGAATGTGGCCACGGATGCAGACATCATAACGGCAGGGATCACGAAACCCTAAGCACACATGCGCGCTTAGGGTTTTATTATAGAGGATTACATACATTTATTTTCTGTTTCTAAAGTTATTGATATATTGCTATACTACATATATACCTGGCTGCATACTGCTTAAATGTATCTCTACAAAAACTGACTGTAGTTTATACACTTTAATTTTATTTGAAATGTAGCATTTTGACTTATGGTCACTTAATTTCCTGTCGTTTGTTTTGGCCAACTAATGTCAGAATGATGTGAACCAGATTTGGTTAAGGAGTGAGCTATAGTTATGTCTTTCTAAGTTGTTCATGTCATTTTACTGTCTATATAACAAACTTGCCAACAGCATTCTAGTCCAATCATAATAAGTATGCAAGAATGCTTGTGTAATAATGTTAAACTTAATAAATATTAAAAAAAACAACGAATAATAATAATTAAAGGACCTCCTTTTCTTCCTTGCCAGAATGTAACAACTTTTGTATCCAGTTGGAGGCAATATTAAAAGCATGAGTCTATTAAATTCCCTGAAGCACAGATGTGTTTGCTTTGTTATATACCTGGAATTGGCAATACTAAGGAGTTGATGTTCAAAAGGGTTTAACCAAGCAAGAGAGACTTCTTTCTGGTTACACCCCACTGAGCTAGCCATTCCCAGGTGTTCAGCGGCACTTAACTGGAGAGTGCTACTGAACATCCCCTATGAGTACCAAAGTAATAATTGGCTAGGTTAAAGGTGGAGAATAAGTGGCTCAAGCACTTAGGCCCTCTTTTACTAAGCTGTGGTAGAGGTTTCTACCACAGCGCGGAGTGCTAAATTCTCTGATGCTCATAAGAATTCTATGAGCATCGGAGCATTTAGCAGTAGAAACTTCTACCGCAGCTTAGTAAAAGGGAGGAGACTGAATATTGACCACTAGATGTTTTAGATGATTTATTTTAAAACAAAGAGAATGTATACAATGTGTGTATTTTAGAAGAGTATAAAATGTATGGATGCTTTTATTTCAAAAATGTCCTTGTTTACATTTTCTCTAGGCCAAATTTTTGAGAATGTGGAAAACATGGTTTTTTTCCGAAGCCTCAGTTGCTATTCTTCAAGATTCTTTCTGGTGGTTTTTTCTTGAGAAGTTTAAGGTACACCACTTTTTATTTTTAAATATTTCTGTTTGCTACATTTCACTTATTTCCAGCAGAATTCTTCATATTATCCCAGGACAAGCAGGCAGCATATTCTCACATATGGGTGACGTCATCCATGGAGCCCTGATGCGGACAGCTGCAAAGCAATTTTGCTTGAAGAACTAGAAAGTTTGTGACTGACCGCACAGCCTTCTCGCCCGATGCAGCGCGAGCTTCTCGGTTCTAGTTTTTCCGCGGAGCCGTGATGTCTCTCTTCAGTGTTCTGCATACTTTTTTCAGTGCCTTCATGCTGCGGGATTTTTTTCCCTTTGATAAAAAAAAAAAAAAATTAAAAAAAGAATTTATTTCTTTCTTTCCTTTTTTGGGTCGTTTTTGATGGCAGGGCCTTATCCTCACCTCAGCCCTCGGACTTTGATTTGGCTGAGGTGGTGTTTTTGTCCATGTCCCGCCCATTAACCAGCTTCATGAAGTGTAGCAGGTGCCAGCACATGATTTCACTCATAGATCCCCACAAGTGGTTTATCCAGTGTCTGGGCCTAGACCACCATGTGGAATCTTGTTCGTGCTGTGCCACGCTACAAAAAAATCCATCAAAAAGCATCTTCTCCAGCAGAAACAGATCTTTGGTGTCATGGATGCTGACTCGGTACCTCCGACACTGATAAAACCATCGACATCCAAGGTACCGGTGTCCAAGTTGGTGTCACCGTCCCAGTCAGGTAAGCCAGCCAAGAAGCCACCAGCTTCCTAGACAGGATCTCAGGCCATAGAGGTACAGAGTCCATTCGTACCGGCCAAATAAAGACCTTTGATGCAGCTCGCTTCCCAATCTAGAAGTGCGTCTTCCTTGATGTCTTCCTCACGGCACCAGTGATACCGGCATAAGCCCCTCAGGTATCGGTGCAGGCTTTTAAAGAGAAGCTTGATGCTCTCTTTAAGTTAGAGTTTGGCAGCATGTTCGCCATACTCATTCCCATATCGGCTCCTCCGTTACCGGTCCAGCCTGAGCATCGCTCCATGCCAATTGAAGATACCAAGGTTGCCCCCATTGGTACCGCCTTGACATCGATCCTCGTCATCTAGCCAGGCTTCTCGGCACCAGTCTTTGAGGCATCAATCGGCTTCACCAAAGCATCGCTCCCCTAATGGGCTTACAACCTGTTATGCAGGAGCAAGCCAATATTAAGTGCCAGCACCCACCTACCTAACTAGTCAGAGATAAGATTGCTTTTTATTCAGTCCTATTTATCTGGTAAAGTATGCAGGCACCGACTCTGCTCCCAGGCTGCCCCAGCAATAGCTGGACAGTGCTATGGTGGTTATACTGGATTTTCAGTAGTATTGTGTAGTTATGTGCTGCTGAAAATCTGAAGATGGCTTGCTCAGAGTGGTTTAAGAGGTCAGGAGTCTCTCCTGTCCACATAAAACATGCTGAATATTGACTCCATTGTCTCTGAGCAATATTACATTTAAAATGCACTAAAGAAAAGGTTGTTACTTAAAGATGCAGAGTTTATATACTTTTTGTGGCGAAGTCCCCAGCCATTTTCCCTGGGTTTGATCTCTTTCCTGGTGTGACACTCCCATCTCACACTCTCCCTTCTCTAGACTCAACCACCCTATCTCTTTTGATCCCGACCAGCTTTCTTACCCCCCCCCCAGGGTCAAACCACTATTTCACATTCTCCATCCTCATTCCCCAGAGCCTTCCCCTCCCTCATTTTTTCTCCATTTGAATTCTCTTTTACTCCTCAACTGAGGCTTGATTTCACTGTCTTTCAGTTCAAATTTAACATAGTAGATGACGGCAGATAAAGACCCAAATGGTCCATCCAGCCTGCCCAACCTGATTCAATTTACTTTTTTTTTTTTTTTCTTAGCTATTTCTGGACAAGAATCCAAAGCTCTGCCCAGTACTGTGCTTAGGTTCCAACTACTGAAGTCTCCATCAACGTTCACTCCAGCCCATCTACACCATGCCAGTCATTGAAGCCCATCCTCAACTAAACGGCCATATAGACATAGACCGTGCAAGTCTGCCCAGCACTGGCCTTAGGTCTTCAATATTTACTATTATTTTCTGATTTTAGATCCTCTGTGTTTATCCCACACTTTTTTGAACTCTGCCACCATTTTCCTTTCCACCATCTCTCCGTAAAGAAGAATTTCCCTACATTGCTATTGAGTCTACCACCCCTCAGCCTCAAATTATGCCCTCTGATTTTACCATTTTTCTTTCTCTGGAAAAAAATTTATTCTAAGTTAATACATCTGAATCATATCTCCCCTGTCCCTCCTTTCCTCTAGGGCAGGGGTGTCAAACTCAATCACATTAAGGGACCAAAATCTACAACACAGGCTAAGTCGTGTGCCAGTCCCCGCCCAATCTTCACTTCAGACCCCGCCCCCATAATAGTACTAATTGTAATACAATTTTTTCCATTCATTTTTCATATATACACACACAATATAATTTTATCAACAACACATAATGGTTAACCACAAAATTAAACTACACAAAGCACACTGTATGCTTCTCAACGTCAGAGGGAAGGCTTCCAGGTGAGCTGCGGGACGTGTAAGGAGCCGCCGCTCGCGGCTTTGTGCTCAAAAACAACTGCAGCAGTAAGGAGAAGGGAGCTGGCCAGAAGGTAAACGCCATGTCGTCCTCAAGCTGGCCACCTGTGGCCTACGGGTTGAACACTCCTGGTCTAATATAAGGCACACAGTCACCCGAGGGCCGCATAAAACAGCCAGGCAGGCTGGATTCGACCTGCGGACCTTGTGTTTGACACATGTGCTCTAGGGTATACATATTCAGGGCTCCAGTCCCCAGAGTCTTGATGCCTCATTTCTCTCTCCACTTTCATTAACCCAGATCGCTGCTTTTATCCCAGGACAAGCAGGCAGCTTATTCTCACATGTGGACAGTATCAAAAGTGTATTGCCACTTTAAGTTTTTAGAAACTTCACGACTACCCGCACCGTGCATGCATGAGCGCCTTCCAGCCTGACGTAGGCTCACGGTTCCTCAGTTCTTTGTTTTCTGCAGAGTGAAGAAGTACTTTCTTGACTGAACTCTCTGTCTGTGTGGCCTTCCCGCTTCATGCTTTTTTCTGTTAGTTTTTCTAGTGAATCTTTCTTTATTTAAAAAAAAAAAAAAAATCTGTAGAAAGAAAACTATATTTTTTTTCTTTTCTTGTTGGTTTCGGACGTCGGGATTTTCCCTTGGGCCAAAATTGAATTTAATTTCGCTGAAGCCATTTTTCCATTCATGTGGAAACTGTTAACGGGCTTTAAAACGTACTGTAGGTGTCAGCGGCCTATTTCTGTCATCGACCCTCATAGTTGGTGCTATTGTTATGTTTTGCATAGTACAAAAGGCATCATTTTTTATTTTTCTGGTGTTGCATTACATGAAGAGTGTGGCTTCTTAGGGTTTCTGTTTAATTTTTTTCTACCTATTTCTGTTTTTAGTTTGTAGTAATTTTAGTTTGTTATTCATGTGTGACTGATGTAAGACATTTGGTTAGCAGAGAATTTTTACATAAGAATGAATAAGAAGATAAGATTTGCCGCTGCTGCATCAGACCAGTGGTCCATCGTGCCCAGCAGTCCACTCATTTGGCGGCCTTTAGGTCAAAGACCAGTGCCAATTTGAGTCTAGCCTTACTTGCATGTGTTCTGTTCCAGTAGGAACTTATCCAACCTTCTCTTGAATCCCTGAAGGGTGCTTTCCCCTATAACAGCTTCCGGAAGAGCGTACCAGATTTCTACCACTCTCTGGGTGAAGAAGAACTTCCTTACGTTTGTACAGAATCTTTCCCCTTCTAACTTTAGCGAGTGCCCTCTCGTTCTCTTCACCTTGGAGAGGGTGAACAGTCTCTCTTTCTCTACTAAGTCAATTCCCTTCAGTATCGTAAATGTTTCGATCATGTCCCCTCTCAGTCTTCTCAAGGGAGAAGAGGCCCATTTTCTCTAGCCTCTCGTTGTACGGCAACTCCCCCAGTCCCTTAACCATTTTTGTCGCTCTTCTCTGGACCCTTTCGAGTAGTACTATGTCCTTTTCCCAATAGGCGTATTGATGTTGTAGGACACACTATGGTGATATGACGCTGAACATGGTCACTAATCACCCCAATAATATTTGTATAGCCCTGGGCAAAGCCGAAGGCATGCCACCCAACTATACAGATAGTGGTGATATTCAGCTCCTATCTATATGGCTGTGTTTATAAGTTAGGGAGCTTCCTGGCTGTGATAGTGTAAACTGCTCGACTATACAGGTATTAGCTAACTATGACCACTGTTTATATACAATACAATATAGTTCTTATATTTCTGCAACAAACCTATCTGGATCTATGTGGATTCCAATTGTAAGAGACTAATAAACGACTAAAGGGTTTTAGACAAGGATCACCTTACAGGTCATGGACCTGATGGGCCGCCGCGGGAGCAGACTGCTGGGCATGATGGACCTCTGGTCTGACCCAGCAGAGGCACTGCTTATGTTCTTATGTTCTTATGATTATGGTAATCTCAGCTAAAAGAATGCACAACTCCTAACTTCTTTAATCTTTTTAAAAATTCTTCATATAAAATGAATTTAATTACTTTTCTAAATGTAAGAAAGTTTTTCATTTGTCTCACTTTTGCTGGAATCCTATTCCATAAAAAAACTTCTAGATATTGGAAGGAATTAGTAAACTGTTTTTTTATATTTTAGACCCTTTACTGATAGAAAATGTAACCCTGTATTACCTCTATACATACATGTAGCATTGCCATGCCCATGGATAGTGGTGCTGAATATATATGAAGTATTTAAATGCCATGACTGGAGTTTAAAGAAAATTCTGACCTATTAAAATGTGCTCTGACACCATCATAATATCTAATTGAGTACTGAGGTGTGAGGCTTGTCTGGGATTTTAGATAAGAATGTAAAAACTGCTGTACTGGGTCAGACCACTTGTACATCTACTCCAGTATCCTGTTTCCAACAGTGGCCAATCCAGGTCACAAGTACATGGCAAGATACCAAATAGAGAATGACACGGTGACAAAATTCATCACCGTTCCCGTGGGAAACCATCTTCATGTCATTCTTTAAGGAGAGAGGAAAGAATCAGAGTATAATTGGGCACAACCACTGACCCGCAAGCTTTGCTTTGAAGAATGCTGGTGTAGAAGGACTGAGGTTGAAATAGACACTAGAAAATGACATCGGATTATTTCCCGCGGTTATCCGCGGGGACGGGAACGGTGATGAATTTTGTCACCGTGTCATTCTCTAATATCAAACAGCATACCATTTTGTTTACTCCTCTAGAATTAGAAGTGACTTTCCTAAGTTTATCTTTTAACCATATTTTGAACAATTTTTTTCTTTCTCTTTCAAGCCTAATCAAGAAGATCAAGATCACTTGTTTGACAGAATTGCAGATAGTTTTGTAGCACTTTTTGGGAGTGTTCATTATGATGTTAAAGATTTTTTCTTCAAGGTAATGATAGCCAATTACAATAGATCCTTGAGAATAAAATCATTAAATATGGTAAAGATGGCTCAAAATTTATGATAACTAATCATTATTCAAATCTCCAAGAATGCAAGGTTTATTAAATCATAAACATTGACTGGAGCAAAAAAATCCATGGTAATTAAGGAAAACTGATGAAGTCAACAAACCAATTGTTTGGAGGAATTTTGTTCATTCTTCCTTTCCAAACTACAATTGCAAAGTAGATTACTCAGATTGTAGATGGAGACTTGAAATATGATTGTTGATTTATGGTATATTGATTTCTGATATATGTTGTATGGACCATTGGTTCTCAACACTTGTATGTGTACCCCTAGGTGTCATCAGCAGGAAGTACACAACACTGTTCAAAAACCCTCATGCTGATGCAGAAAAGCAATGAGGAGATGCAGGACAACGGTTTGTCCTACCCTTATGCATCCTGTATTAAAGACATAGGGAGATTAAACTGTCCCAGCCCAAGTGCTGAAGCTTGACTTATCTACTGTATATCTTGGGCTGCAGCAGCCAACACTGTCCTTTCTTGCTGTGTGTGTAGCCATAGCAGTAGGACAGCTGCAGGCAAGCCTGGAGTTTATCTGCAGCAGGAGCTGCTGGAGCTGCCTGCCCACTCTAACATAGACTTCCTGTTATGGAGTAGACGAGGATGTAGAAAGCCTCCAGCACAGACAGAATGAAAGACATTGTGCTGACCTTTGCTGCCCCTGCCACAGATAAGCTCCAGGCTCAGCTGCATCTGACTGCAGTTTTGGTGGCAAACAGAGCAAAAAAAAAGGTTGCTGTTGGCTTTCACAGTACAGAGAAGAACTGGAAAGGAAAAAGGAGAGATGCTGGATAAGGGAGGAAGGGGGATAGGGGATACAAGAGAGGGGCTCGGAACTGTTGGGAATGGACAAGGGAGCTATGTTCGGTGGTGGCCGGCCTGGCTGGAGGGGGGGGAGGGGTCACCTTGGCAAATAAATAGGGGTAGAGCCAGAAATCAAGTACAGTATGTGTTGTTGCAGTTGGTAAAGAAGTGGGTTGACTAGGTGGGCCTTGTGGTAATTTTCAATGTTTCTGGGTTTTATTTTAATAGGTATATGCTGATTGTCTGTCACAAGCTATCTGTGCTGTTTTTTGGGGAGCATTTCCAAAGTCCCATGTGATTTTCAATGATAAATTTAAAGAAGAACTAATAAACCTAATTTTTCAATGGGTGTCAGGTAAGTGTAAATAAACCCAAATAGTAATGTAATTTTCTGTGATTTAAACACTAACAAAATCAAGTGAAGATGAAGGGTTTTACCCCTGGATTCTACAGTATATAAGTTGTCAAAATTTGAGCATGCAGGGAAGATGCACAGATCAAAGTGCTGTTCTTGATCACCCATGAATTCACTTTCTGCGTTACTGATCAGTAATGCGGCAGAGTGAATTCACGGGCGGAAGGCTGAAGCAGCCTGTTTAGAGGGCTGCCAGCCTGAAGGGCTCATGGCGGGGTTCCGATGGGAGGGAGGGAAGGATGGGGGTTGAGCTACACAGCAGGGGCGGGGGCTTAGAGGAGGGAGGGGGTGCTCGCTCACGAGTTCTGCTGCACAAGGGATGGGAGGGAAGGGAAACTGCCGGCGAATCCCGGGACTAGGCTTATTTTGGGGGTAGGGCTTATATTAAGGCCTACCCCGAAAATCTTGCTAGGGCTTCTTTTCAGGGTAGGTCTTATTTTCGGTGAAACACGGTATTAGGCTGCTAACAGTTGAATTTCAATCAGATTTAAATGTGTAAGTTTTGAGCTTAAGATTCAATTAACTTTAGGAACCTCAAACTGAGGCTCCTAAATTTAGTCCTTCTGCTTACTCACCTATATGTAGACCAGTGGTCTCAAACGCGTGGCCCAGAGGCCACATGCGGTCAGTCAGGGACTATTTTGAGGCCATCGGTATGTTTATCATAATCGCAAAAGTAAAATAAAACAGTTTCTTGATCATATGTCTCTTTAGCTATAAATGACAATATTATTATTAAGACAGCCAAAAGGAAAGATTTATAAACTATAAAGAGTTTTTACCTCATGCAGAATTGTCATTTCTTTCCTAAGACATTAACTATTTTTTCTGCGGCCCTCCAAGTACCTACAAATCCAAAATATGGCCTTGCAAAGGATTTGAGTTCAAGACCACTGATCTAGACCCTTAAATTAAATACCTAGAGCTGAAAATTAGCCCTAAACATCTAGCTTACTCTCCTCCCCTTTTACAAATGCATGGCACAGTTTTTAGCACCGGCCCCAGCGGTAACAGCTCTGACGTTCATAGAATTCCTATGAGCATCCGAGCTGTTACCAACGCTGCTGGCGCTAAAAACCACACTAAGCTGTTGTAAAAGGAGGGGTTAATTCAGTTGACCTGACCTGGATACTGGCTTATCCAGTTTTTAAATGTTTAGATCTAGGAGCCTTGTGAAAATAGGTTCCTGAATTTTTCAGTGCAGCAAGGATCTTTTCTTAATTAAACAGCAGAGAACTTAATCAAAACAAGAGACACTACTCATATTTATTTATTCAATTTTCTATACCATTCTCTCAGAGGAGCTCCCTGATTTGTGATTGCATAATCTAGAAGCTATTGTCCACTGGATCCATGAGATTCACAAAGGGAATTATAATGCCCACCAGCGCTTTGAAGCGCTTTAAGCGATTAATCAAATTCTAAATAAAACTTGAAACTTGGGGCTCCTTTTACAAAGCCGCGGTAGTGGTTTAACACATGTAATAGCGCACGCTAAACCGCCGGATGTGCTAGCCGCTACCGCCCCCTCTTGAGCAGGCGGTAGTTTTTCGGCTAGCGCGGGGGTAGCATGTGATTAAAAGTCGCGCTCGCTAAAGCCGCTAACGCGGCTTCGTAACAGGAGCCCTTGATCTTGATTAAGATTTTGTTGTTCTTGCAAACTTTTTACTGGTAGGTAATAAACTTGAGAAAAAGGAGGAATGGTTTCTTCAGGAACTAAAAAAATTTCTGAGAAATATCTTTTCAACAGTAGATTAGAACACCAAGGGAATACGTATAGATGGAAAAAAAGTGCATGTTAGGGCTTAATGCCTTCTAATAGAAAGACCCAATGTGTCTTAACCATCCTTGCCATTTATCTTATAAGAACATAAGAATAGCCTTACTGCATTTTCTTTGAACCGTCTCATTTGACGGCCTTCCTCTCCATGAAGCGCCTTGAAAAAGGAGAAACATCAGTGTCTTAATAATTAATTTAAGCTCTCTTTCAGCAACAGATGACATGATTTGGTTTAATTTGTTATTGTATTATATTTACTCCTAATTCCTTAATCTTGGATCCAATGTTGAGGACTAGTGTGGGATTAAGTTGAAATTTTATTACCTTTTATGTAATTTTGCTTTATTTTCAAGTTTGAGAATAATTAATAATATGTTTTCTTGATTGCACTTTTCTGTACAAGATTGTATGCTTGTTAAATTTTGAAAAATTTATAAATAAATTTAAAAAAGAGAAAAAAGAATAGCCTTACTGGGTCAGATCAATGGTCCATCAAGACCAGTAGCCCTTTCTCACGGTGGCCAATCCAGGCCAAAACCCAAGGAGTAGCAATATTCCATGCTACCGATCCAGGGCAAGCAATGGCTTCCCCCATGTCTTTCTCAATAACAGACTATGGACTTTTCCTCCAGGAACTTGTCCAAACCTTTCTTAAAACCAGCTACGCTATCCGCTCTTACCACAACTTCTGGCAATATGTTCCATAGCTTAACTATTCTCTGAGTGAAAAAATATTTCCTCCTATTGGTTTTAAAAGTATTTCCCTGTAACTTCATTGAGTGTCCCCTAGTCTTTGTAATTGTTGACGGAGTGAAAAATCGTCCATGGGGAGCCTCACAGGATTTTCCAGCAAAGAATATTTTTCTCTCAAGGAACCTTCCTGTAGTTGATAATAGCATTAACAGAGCATTGGCTACGTCTAGAATGACAAGGCAAAATATTTTAAATTCAAAATTGCTGCCTAATCAAAACCAAATGGATTTCTTAAAATGTATGTGTATATGATTCATACTAACAGATCATGTAAAAATTTAAATTTCCAGTACCTATTTATTTTGTAAAGGCAATCATGTTGTCTACAAAATGTGATACTATTCAGTATAATACTATATATGGTTTGCAGGTATAAAACCGGTGCCTTCATCCTGGAAGAAATGGACTCTAGACTTCAATGGCATGATTGATATTAGCCAAATAAATGAAATTCTCAGTATTGAACAAGGTAAGTACATTTTATTAATTTACATACACAAATATTTAAACAAACAATATTGATAAAGTTGCATAATCTTGGTTAAAAGAATTTACAGATTGGTGGCGCAGTTTCCTATTTTAAACAAATTTCATATTTGAGCTTGCAAAGTACTTCAAATTGACCTAAATCACTCAGTAATGTTCCTTATATAATCAAATACTGTTTGTGTAAGTTGTTAATATACATTTTATCTTATTTCTACTGTATAGATGATTTTCTATGAACCGTTTCCCCAATGAAATATTGACATATAAATAGGAGGTGTTGTGCTTTGAACTTGTTTCCTTTTATTAGCAAATTTGGTTTTTTTATAATAATTTGTGCTCTCAAAGTTCATATGGTTGTAAAAAAGGTATTTTAGAAGTTCTTTTAGACCAATTGTGCCAAATTTACATATGCAAATGGCAGCTTTGCGATGCCATTGCTCATTTGTATAGATGCCACGGGATCTATAGATTCTAAGTGGATGTGTTTTGTGTAGTCCAAAGCATACATGTATTTTTTTAGAATTTCCTGTCAGCTTTTGCATCTCATCTTAGGCACACATAAATGCCAGCAAACTGCTTGTTTTGGCCATGGATTTAGAAGCAAGATTGTAGGTTTTGTTATCCGCTGAGACTCTAGGTGATATATACATTGTTTAAATAAATAATAGATACATGGCTAGTGGCATGTATTTCTTTCTGCTTTGTTCAGGCTGGGCTGCATCTTGAACAACGTGAAACAGCACTCAAAGTCCGAGCTATGGCAGCATCAGTAGCTTTCTTATGTTCTACTCCCATTGATGAAATTTGCAAAGCAGCTTCTTGGTCTTCAATCCATACTTTCACATCTCACTGCTGTCTAGATCAGTGTTTTTCAACCTTTTTACACCTATAGACTGGCAGATAGAAAAGAATTATTTTGTGGACCGGCATCCGTCTGCAGACCGGCGGTTGAAGAACACTGAGCTAAGTTGTGGGCCATCTGGAAGCCTTCCCTCTGATGTTGTGACATCAGAGAGAAGGCTTTCAGTTCAGGCGCAGGACGTGCGTAGGAGCCGCTGCCCATGGCTTTGGGCACTGAGTCAGTGAGGAAGAGGGAGCCGGCCCGAAGATAAGAACACTGTTTTGGGCCTAATGCACATGCCGGCCCTGTGGACTGGCACTGGTCTAGATGAGATGATCATTTCGGCCAAGCAGTGTTATAGAATTTATTTTCTTCTTAATGGCCAACTCTCCCTCCATCCCATCATATTATGTTTAGCTAGGGAGGCCCAGATGTGAGAATATGCTGCTTGCTTGTCCTAGGATAAAGCACAGTTACGTACGGTAACGGGTGTTATCCAGGGACAGCAGGCAGATATTCTCACATCCCTCCCAACTCCCCTGGTTGGCTTCTTAGCTTGAACTGAGGAACCACAAGCCGATGTTGGGCGGGAAGGCACTCACGCACACGCGGTGCAGGCAGTCATGAAGTTTCTTGAAACTTGAAGTGACAGTTCACTTTTAACACTGTCCGTACCAGGCTCAGTGGATGACATCACACACATGTGAGAATATCTGCCTGCTGTCCCCAGATAACAGCTGTTATGATAAGTAACTATGCTATTCCTACTCTCCACTCATGTCACAGCTTCGGACAGAAATATTCAATTAATTTGTGGAAACAGGAAAACTACCATAAAACCACTAATGTGGTGGTGTGGTAGCTTCTTTCTACTCGTAAACTGCATATTAAGTGCCTTAATTTTTTGAACATCCAACTTAAATTTTTCAACTTTCTTTTGAATTTTCCCTAAATCCATTAGCAAAATCTGACAAATCTACTCGCTGGACTTGAGAAATCAGGAAATTCCATCAAATTTGAATGTGACTAAAATCCACCTGGTTTGAGTTTGAACTGGTGTTTGAGAAAAAATAATTGTTTTCTTACTGGCTATTTAAAAACTAAAAAAGATTAAATACAAATTAAGTACCAATAGAAAAGATATTTAATATAAAGAAATGTTTCTGTGTTTCAAAGTAAAAAAACAACTATGTATCGCCAATCAATTGCTCAGGTTAAAAGTATTGGCATGAATAAAATCACTAAAGACTGAGCATGTCACCTGCAGCAGAGCCCTTAGGAATAAAATGGCTCCTGTAGCAGATAACATGCGCTAACCTTTAGAAAAACACTTCCTATGTATGCATAAGCAATTAAAAAAAAAAAAAAATTAGAGCTAGTATGTGAGGTTATACTTTTTCTAATATATTCATATGTCTAATATATTGCACTCCTGGCTGGCCTGGTGGCCCAATTACAATGCCATTTGGAAGCCTTGTCTAAGAATATATCAGATCTGGCTCCTGGTCATTGGTTTTGCAAGAACTAGGAGTACTGCAGGGTAATCACATCCCTTGAATAGGTGAGGAATGGAATCCTATCACATGAACTACTCATAGGTGTACCAAACTCTGATGGGATCTACATCTCTGTCTCTGGCTTGGTTAAGAAGGGTGGAGTGTCTGAAACAACAAAAAATCTCTGGTAGCTTAATCTTTTAAGGGGCAATTTTCAAAAAGCCTACATTGAAGCAAAATCTGTTAACTACTTTTAACCTATAGTATAGACCTTACATCAATTCTTTAAAGCAAAAGTCCAAAATGTGCCAAGAGTACATATAACTTGCTGTTTCTCTCTTCTGGTCAGTGCGTGCTCCCACGAACCCTTCCTTTTCATGCAGCTAAAAGTATGTGTGGTATGGAAGAACAAGAAGAATTGTAGCTGCTCTGAGGGAGAACAGTTTTCAGATGGTTGATTTATGCCCTTTAAATGCTTTTTATCCATTTAAATGGCTTTGGAAAAAATGTGCTTCTCATATTTCATTTCCAGTTCTTTGCTGTTGCTTCTATAAAGCAATTCTGTGTGAAAGTCAAACATTAGATAGTTCAAATAACAAAGTATTTACTTAAGACTATTTTTACCTTCATCAAATATCTATATATATTTTATATTAATGCCCATTCTTATAATCATTAATTTCAACTGTGCTTCTAAATATTTTGACAGTTGATTGCATTTCACTTCCAAATTTAGAATGAAGTTAAAACAACCCAAATTATGTTAGTCACACGTTTCTCTATGAGCCTATATTAAAATCCTTTGATATCTTTGGTAGAAACTCAGAAATCTAATGTTATAAATAATGCATCTTTCTAAAGAAAGTAAAGTGCTATTATATCCTCAAAGTTAGTTTAAAAAAAAAAAAAAAAAAAGATTTTTTTTAAATTATTTGTCAGTGAAACATGTGCATGTATTATCTCTGATCTAGTTGGCCTGCATGGTGTGATAACGAGACTGCGAAGTCAGATGCAATTCTAGGTAGTGTCAAAATAGGTAAAAATGTATCGACCCCAGCTTCAAAATACTGTAAAAATTTTCAACATTATAATACATGGTAAATATATTATTCTATAACTATATTTTTGTCCTGCATTTTAAGTACTGGTAAATATAGGAAGAAATATAAAGCCTAATATCAATAAAAGTTGGAGATGAACTCGGAATTGGACAGTGGACAAACAGGAGTCGGAGTTGAGGATAATGCAGCTTAAGTGGACATTTTGGGCTTCTTTTACGAAGTCACGTTAGCGGTTTAACGCGCGTAATAGCCCACGCTAATTTGCCGGCCGCACTAGCCGCTACTGCCTCCTCTTGAGCAGGCGGTAGTTTTTCGGCTAGCTTTGGGTCTAGCGCGGGGGCTAACGCGGCTTCGTAAAAGGAGCCATTTATCTCTTGTAGTTTCTGTATCGTATTGTGTGTCTATATGCTGTCAAGTTTTGATATGAATATTTGGCATTGAGTTATTTCGTTGCATTGCTGTTGGGAAAAATTTATTATAAGAATTGCTGCAGACTCACTTTTCTCTAACCCTCCCCCCCTTTCTCCCCCCCGCTGTATGTTGGCAAGAGTGTTATGTACTAGCTACAGAATGAGATGGGGACAAATTTTTCCCCATCCCCGCGGTAACTCATTTTCCTGTCCCTGCCCCATTCCTACAAGCTCCATCCTCATCTGCACAAGCCTCAAACACTTTACTATCAGAAGAATGGGGCAAGGAGAGGGACAGCGACAAAACTCATGCGGACAGGATGGAGAAATTGAGTTCCTGCGGGGACGGGGACAAATTTGTCCCCATGTCATTCTCTAGTACTAACCTTGGTGTCTGGTCATAGAAAGTACCCTTGCAGCAAAGCCAGAGTGTTCTGTTAGGCTCCCTTTTATCAAGCATTTTAGTGCTGGCCAGCAAGGTAAATGCTCCAACGCTCATAGGAATTGAATGACCAATTAGAGCATTTACCTCGCCAGCACCTCGGTAAAAGGCTCTACCACTGCTTGATAAAAGGGGTCCTTAGTCTTTTAGAATTAAAATCATATGAAACAGATAGAGCTTAATAAGAAGTTTTTTTTATAAATAACATCAACTTAAATAACTTAGAACAGTAAAGTTCAAATACAACTGAAAATATAGTTTAATGCTGTAAACCAGTAAAAGCATGAATAATTGTTCAGAAACAATGTTGTCTTATGATCTACTAGGAATTTTACAAAGGATAGATTACATTCCGTATAAAATAAAATAAAATAACAATATCTCAGTTTTTACTTCAGAATTATTACAGAAAATAATATTTGGTGAAAGTGAGATGAAGTACATTTGTTCCTATACTATATACATGATTTTGAAATGCCATTTAATAAAAATTGCCTTAAGAAACTGAGCAACATAGATCGTTGTCCTCAGTAAAGCAGTAATGACACAAGCAGGATCAGTCTGCTAACATTTTACCTTGTTCTTCTGGGAATTGCTTTTATCAGTTGAGTTGGATGTTGAACCAGTACACTTTTGTGTTCACAGTAGAAACAATAAGCGAAAAGCTGTCATAAAAGATTTTGATGGGATGAATGCAATGCAACTCACTTGAGCATAACTGAAGCTCACTGCATGCTCTAGGCAAATATACTTCGGGATAATATAGACTCGCATGACATCTCCCAGGATACTGATCAACACATGTTGCTACTTTAAATGAAAATTTTGCGGGTTTGTATTTAGGGATTCAGATGTCTGTGCAACTTTAAGATCATTTCCTCCTTGTAAGATTTGTAACAGAGTAGACACCGAAGAGGGAGTGGAAAATATGAAAAAGGATCTGTAAATTTCCCTGCTCTCTTCATATTCACTAATTCTTATTATGTATTTTTCCTTATTTTAATGTTTCTATAAATCGTACCAAGCTCTATCTTTATAGAGAGGATGCGGTATATAAGCTTAAGGTAAGCTTAAAGTTTAGTTTAGAGGAATGGTTTAATATCTGGCAACTAAAATTCAATGCAAAGAAATGCAGAGTAATGCATTTGGGGATTAATAATCGGAAGGAACCATGTATGCTGGGAGGTGAGAGGCTGATATGCACGGACAGGGAGATAGACCTTGGGGTGATAGTGTCTGAAAATCTAAAGGCGAAAAAACTGTGATAATGCGGTGGCTGCTGCCAGAAGGATGCTGGACTGTATAAAGAGAGGCGTATTGTATTCAGTTTTGGAGACCTATCTGGCGAAGGACGTAAGAAGACTTGAAGCGGTCCAGAGGAGGGTGATGAAAATGATAGGAGGTTTGCGCCAGAAGACATATAAGGAGAGACTGGAAGCCCTGAATATGTATACCCTAGAAGAAAGGAGGGACAAGGGAGATATGATTCAGACGTTCAAATACTTGAAAAGTGTTAACGTAGAACAAAATCTTTTCCAGAGAAAGGAAAATGGTAAAACCAGAGAACATAATTTGAGGTTGAGGGATGGTAGATTCAAGAGCAATGTTAGGAAATTCTACTTTACGGAGAGGGTGGTGGATGCCTGGAATGCGCTCTCAAGAGAGGTGGTGGAGAGGAAAACAGTGACGGAGTTCAAAGAAGCATGGGATGAACACAGAGGATCTAGAATCAGAAAATAATAGTAAATATTGAACAACTAAGGGCAGTACTGGGCAGACTTGCATGGAAGGTGTCTGTATATGGCCTTTTAGTTGAGGGTGGGCTGGGGAGGGCTTCAATGGCTGGGAGAGTGTGGATAGGCTGGAGTGAGCTTTGACAGAGACTTCAGCAGTTGGAGCCCAAACACAGTACCAGGTAGAGCTTTGGATTCTTGCCTAGAAATAGCTAAGAAGAAAAAAAAATTAAATTAAATTGAATCAGGTTGGGCAGACTGGATGGACCATTCTGGTCTTTATCTGCCGTCATCTACTATGTTACTGTGTAAGACAATGCCATTTGTTCTTCCACTAACCAAGGGTAATGAGGAATATAGAGAATAAAAATGACCAGGGGGATTCTGTGGAGGTGAATGTTTATTACAGTTCTTAAATTCAAACTTGTAAAAGTAAAATGTAAGTAAGGCAAGGCAACAAATTTTTGCAATACCAGATTTGACTCTCAACCACCAGACTGCATTGTCTTTTATCTCATAAGTCAAGGTTAGTCAGTTTAAGGCCTGGAAGCCAGTGATGGCCTTCATTGGTTTCTTTCCCTAGTACATAATTCCTCCACTTTCTCTGGTATCTTGCAACCAGTACTCCTCCTGGAATAACTTCCAGTGCCACATTTGGCCCAGAAGGGAGTGTTCCTCTGATGACATGACTAGCCCAGTCACTTAGGAGAGCTCAGAGAAATTTGTGGAACTTAGATATTGTCTGATCCCCCATTGATACTCACACTCTCTAATCTAATCTAATCTACAATTTGTAAGTTGCTCGATGCCTAAATAGGTTCAAGGCGACGTACAATTCAAGTGATAGGCAAAAGAAGAAGAATTAAGGAGGAAGGAGACAGTAAGTAGGAGGAGGAGAGGGAGAGTCTTTTACAGGGAAGAATAGAGTGGACATTAGAAGTACAGTTTGCATTGGTTGCCTCGCTCCCCCCCCAAAAAAAAAAAAAAAAGCACAGGAGCTTGGCTGGTAGTACATTGAATCAGTAATTAAAAAAAAATAAACAGCTGTTTGAAAAATGGCCCTGGCATTAGGCATTTGAAGAGGGCGAGGAGAAGATTAATAAACCTTGACAAGAGCAAATTTGGAAGGTTAGGAGAAGAAATGAGATGTTGGAAGTCACTTGGTAGGAGAGGAGGGAGTGAGAGTTGAAGCTGGTTGAGATGGTGTAGGGAAGAGTGCATATAGGAGGAGGGTTGCATGTGGGGGAAAAAAACTGGGGAGATGGAAGATGCAGGATGAGTGTGGGAGCAACAGAATGATAGAAAGAAAGTGTGTGTGTTGGGGGGGGGGGAGTCATAATTTTAATTACATGAGTTGCTCTAAGTTCACCTGAGTGACTGGGTTGACCGCATCATTAGAGGCACACTTCTCTCCGGACCAACAATGTCATTAGATGGAGACCTTTTGCCTGGAGTGTGAGTTATTTTGTCCTGTGATAATTCTAACTCTCACAATGAAGATTTTTGGCAAAATGCATCCTCCCCCCCTTAATCCAAGATCACTACCATGATGTTCTGAACTTCAGTGGCCCTGTATTCTGATGTATTCTGATTTTGAGGCATTCTTTTATGCTTCATTCTTTTGTTTTATGTACTCTTTATAAACTTTGGTGCTCCATAAAGGATGATTGATCAGAACAATCCCAGAAAAAAAAGCAGACGTGCTCACATTGCTGCTTTTAAATGCCCGCTTGTTCTAACAGTGAGGCATGCAAATATTGGAGAAGCAATTGCTCTATGACTTTCATGTCATATATGTACAGTGCACTAATTCTTTTAATGCTCAGCTTCGATATATAGCAAACGAAACTGTTAGGTTGGAATGTGTTATAGTTAAATGCTAAAAATGACATTTTTTTTAATGTCATTAGTTGGTTTTCTGATGTCTGATCAGAAAGAAACACATCCTAAACTTTGTATTCTCTATTTACTGTATAGGCATTCATTATTTACTGAACAGATATTATAACACATTGACGTTATAGAGTAGGCATGTGAAATTTGCTAACTCAAGGGTTTAATTTTTACAAAATGATTTTTATCACTAGAGGGACTTAAATATTTAATGATGACCTTTCAAACTAGCTTTTTTGTCTGATTGCTACAGTAAGAAATGTATAAGAACATATTGATTTAATTAATACATTTCATTATTTTTAATAAGATATATTTAATGTACTACTCAACATCCACATGCAGAATTGACTTGATAATCTGATGAATCATTCCAGCAGCCTTAAAATCTGACATTTTATATTACATTATCTGCTTTTATTATTTATTTATTATTTTTATAGCAGCCATATTTAAGAAGCAGATACTTTATTTTTTTTAAATATAAACCACCAGATAATCAAGTCAAGGCTTATTTTGAGGATAATATAATTTAAGAAGTTACCCAGTTACTAATACTAATGTTGTAGGATTGTACAACTCTTTACAATTTTTTACAACTTTTAGTTACTAAATCTGACTTTGTTTATATTTTCAAATCTTTTTCAATGCAGTCATAAAATAAACGCGCAAGTCCAGCTTGTTCATTTTTTCAGTAGTATTCCAGCCTCTCTCAATTCGTATCTTTCTTAAAACCAAAGAAAAGAAAAAAAATCTGCTGGAACTGGTGCTTTCTCCTGTAGCTCCTGTGTGATTAGGATATCGCCAATGGCAAGAAGTGTGATCCTTTGTGTTCTTTCTTTGTTTTTTTGCCTTTCATAGGGAGGCCTTTGTTGTTTAAAGCAATAAACATTTCTCTTCCATTATTTGTCCACTTTGCAGATGCATAAGTATTGTAGTGGTTTTCTTGGATGAGTTCTCTGAAATTGCAGTCCTCATTGCAGAGCCTCTATTTAAAAGTAATATAAGGAAATTAAGCCCGTCAAATACATTAAAAAAATATGTTCTAATCTTAAATTTACTAAATTATTTCCATATTATACTATTTTGGAGAGTGTAGTTGGATGAAAGAAAGGCAGATTGGAGGTAGGGAGAAAGAACAGGAAGAGTCTTTTCTATAAACTTCATGGGGTAATTTTCAAATAGCACAAAATAGATTTCAGTCTATTCTCTTCTATTTTTGCAATTTTCAAATAGCCCATATACAGTAGTTGCAAAGTGAGGGAATGAGGCCCCATTTTTAGCATATACTTTAAAGCAGGTGCAAATGTAACCACAGGAAAGTATGCTTTAGACATTACGAATGAAATCCCCATGCATAGTTTTCCTTACCTGACCCTTTTCTGGCCTTGGGTAGAAGTACCAAGATTAATTTTATAAGTGTCTGTCTTAAACATGTAGAATGACATTTTATTTACTTAAAATATTTATAATCTGCCTTTCTACAGTTCTAGGTGAAGCATGAAATAACATACTTAATAAAACCTTTATATAAAACAAAACTTAACATCAGTCTCATGTCATAGATAAAACACAGCACACATATCTAACCTGTATGGGGTAAACAATCTGGGTCAAGAATCAACAAGAAAAATAAATATAAGCACATGAACAGCAGAACTAATTGCAAAATGATTGATTAAAAATTTTACACATTCGTGTAGACACTTATAAAAATGCTTAGGGGTGTGCATCCATAAGAGTAGGAATTCAGAAAACTTACTTTCTTTTTTTTGACATAACCATGTGGGGGAGGGGGAGTGGATCATATAGGTCAGTTGTTCCTGGCATATATACTGTACGCAGTATATAGATTGCATACATAACTTCATATGCAAAAGCTTAAAAACAGAAAAACCAGATACAGACCTTAGCATAGCTTCTACTTCATTGCAAATGGAGGTGTGCAGCTGCACAATGCTGACCTCATTGTGAGATCATTAAGGTGCACCTGCAAGGCAGAATGCCACAATTAAAATATGTGCTGCGATTTGAACCCATGACCTCTGGAAAATGAGCACAGGGCTTTTACCCAGTGAGCCACAGCTGCTTCTTTTCAGTCATGGGGGTTTCTACCATGAGAGATTAGTGATCCTAGCCATGTGAAGGTGAAAATATCTGATAAGATCTAAGCTATCTTATCAGATGTGAGGAAGAAAGACATTAGTGGAAGCTGCTGTGGCTCAAGGGTAAAAACCTTGTTCACATCTTCCAGAGGGCATAGGCTCAAAGATGAAAGCGACTACCTTAACTTTAGGAAGAAACTAAAAACTCTCCTCTTTGGGTCAATACACTCCATTGACAATGGATAGAAAATGTTGTACAACCTCGTACTTCATGCATTTTATGTTATAGAACTCTGCCTCTCCTCTTCTAACTCTCATCCTGGTTATTCCCTCTTATGTTCCTAGAGTTGTATTTCCTTTGACTTGTATGTCGCCTTGAACCTTTTCAGGTATAGAGCGACTCATAAATACTAAATTAGATTAGATTATTAATTTTGGCTCCAAAAATGCATTAGGGCTTATTTTCGGGGGATATAATTTTTTTCACATACTACAATCATCTCTCCCTTCCTCTCCTCCACCCCAATTCTTCCTCTTTCTTTTCTCCCCCCCCCCACCCCATGTGCAGCATCTTTCTATCCTCCCTCCTATCCCCCTGTGCAGCAGAACCCCACCGACCCTCTCATCGTGAGACTGACATATCGTACCTCTGAGGCTTCCAAAAACAGCAGCAGCGGCAGCGCTCTGAACAGCCTGCATCACAGCCTTCCTCACCGAGGCCTTCCCTCTCCTGCATCACTGATAATGTAATCAGTGATGTGGCAGGGGGAAGGCCGTGAAGCAGCTCGTTCAGAGCACCGCCGCTGCTTTAGGAGACCTTGGAGCAGAGGTATGTCAGGTCTCACCGTGGTGGTGGTTGCTGAATTGACAATCCAATTTTTTTGGTGAATCAGGCAGCACTAGTGTCAAGGATGGAGTCTGGGAGTGTCGTGAACATTCGGGGTGGGCTTATTTTTTGGGTAGGGCTTATATTATGAGCATCTTTAAAAATCATGCTAGGGCTTATTTTCGGGGAAACAAGGTAATAACTGACAATGACACCTATAACCCTTCATGCCTAATTTTAAACTTTTTTCATTGGTGGTATCCTCAAGAAGGCAAAACAAAAGACAAAACTGCAGAACAATTATACAAGATGCAGGCAATGTTTATTTCAATAAACAATGTGTTGTGCACAAAATAAACCACCTAAAGTGAGTAACGGGACCTGACACTGTCCATGTTCGATCAACACGTCTTCATCAGGGGTCCCAGGAATGGTGGTAAAAGATATAAATGCAACAATTTTTGCCTTGTATGTGAGAACCATTCAGGAAGCCGCTCAGCGTCGAGCAGCAGCAGATGCTCCAAAGCGTATTCCTGCTTGGTACTGCTAAGCGGCTGAAGCCGGAACTTGCGGCAGTGAGCGAGCGACCGGGTTAACAGCAGGGCAGGAGCGTGGAAAGCTCACTGCTGCCCACTACACCTCTGGACCACCAGGGATTCCAGTGGTAGAGGAAGTACGATGGACATGGCAGATAGAGGGGGGACAGGGTGCAGAGCCTGGCAGCCTGACGGAGGCCTGCAATAAGTCTGGGAGGGGATTGTGTGGGCACTGGGCGCTGGCTGAATATAAATCAGGACCCCTATTTTTTGAACATGGAGGCTTAGTTGGATACTGCTTTTGGAGCCTCGGTTTTATGGGCAGGTTCTTCTATTCCACCCTAGACGTTGCCATTGCTCTGGTACATCACCTATCATATTGACTTCAGAGTAGATGTAACAGAATGAAAGTTTAGGTTCTTACCTTTGATAATCTTCATTCTGTATATCCATGCAGGAGTCAGTACGGCCCGCCCTCTATCTACTCTGTTTCTTTCTGTATTGCCCTCATTGTTTTGCTTCAGATGTTTCTCCTTTCATGCCTGAGTATCTTCCACCCAGCAGAAGGGCCCTGCGGGGAATCATTTTACAGATGTGGGTACATATCTATACCACTGGCTTTGTTCCAGTTTGTGCTTGCTGTACGCACAGGTTGGTTCCATATTGATGCCATATTCTTGCCTGTTTTTCATGTTGCCTATTTATTGCTTTTTATATATTGCAGAGCAGAACAGAATACTGTTATGTTGACGGGGAAGTTCCCCTTGCCCCCTTTGTGTGTATGCTTTGTTCCAGTGCTATTTGTTTGCTTTTGGATTCAGCTGTAGGAGGCTCTAGGTTCCTCAGCTAAGTGGGAGAAGCAGAGAAAAAAAATGTGTGGTTTTCTGCAAGACCTGGTTCACGGGTTGAGATAAAACACCTATTGTACTGACTCCTCCATGGATTTACAGAATGAAGATTATCAAAGGTAAGAACCTAATCTTTCAATAAAATATAGTGTAATACATTTGTTTGCTCTATTTCTAGTAATCTAGCATATTATAAACATTTGTCGTTGTAGAATATTTGTAAAGACAACACAATACCTTTCCATAGAGTTTTCCAGACTTGTTCATAGCTAAAAAGTATTCACTTTCCACTCCTTTGATTGCCACTACTCCAACTGCCACCGTTCTGATCTCCAGGATACCTGGAAAAAATAATTTTGATGTTTGTAAAGTGGTCATGTACTGTTACTTGACCCAAGAAGGGTTCTTTCCTTTTAAGCAGTTTCAGAAGACTTCTAGTTTTACCTAAAAGCAGTTAGGGCATTTCAATAAATTGATGCCTTAATCTAGGTACCCCAATGCCATGCACTTAAGAGTCAGTTCTATAATGGCATGTTGGCTTCAGGGTGCCATTATAGAGTACTAGTATATATTGGAATTGGCACACCCATGTTTGGGCCCATCCTTTTATGCCATACTAGTGGCAGGTGTAAGTTGACACATGACTGGGAGAGATGCCTGTGGCTCAATCATGCTCTACCCACATGAACATCACTTTTGCAGTTAGGTACTATGGCACATAGGCGTTACCTTATAGAATAGGTACCTGTCAATTAAAGGAGCCTTTGAGGCAAGTAAGTGGCACATATTTCTAGGTGCCAGCTTATAGAATTGCCTTCTCATAAGAAAATAGTTTTGATAGTTATTATACAAACTAGACTACATTTATTAAAAAAGAAAATATATGAAAGAGAGAATATAATTTTCAAAATGATTTAGCTGTTTAAATAGCATAACACATACAGTTAAATATTTAAAGCATGGAGTTTTCCTCCCTCAAATAAAGCAAGTATTATTCTAAGGGACATTCAGCGTACAGTGTCTGCAGAGATGTATGTATACACCATGACTTGTATATACTGTATTTCATTTTTAAGTTACTGTTGGCTATTTCTAGCAGGTTACTCTCTGCCCTGTCTATATTTAGATTATTATGAGATTGGTGGTATGCTGCAAAGCAGTGTGTCCCAATGTTTTTGTGCTGGTGACTGGCCAAATAAAACTGTGTGACCCTCCCCCCAACCCGGAGGTACAGATAATGATATGGCGAGCCCACCTAAGTCGTGACTCCAAAAGCAGATTTTGTGACCCATTTGGGCCCTGAGCCACAATTTGGCAAACTCTGCTGTAAAGTGAACAGGACAGGACATGCATATTCATTAGGGCTAGCCTGAAAACCCAATTGGCCTGGTGTTCCTCCAGGACAGGTGGTTCCCAACCCTGTCCTGGAGGAACACCAGGCCAATTGGGTTTTCAGGCTAGCCCTAATGAATATGCATGAAGCAAATTTGCATGCCTATCACTTCCATCATATGCAAATCTCTCTCATGCATATTCATTAGGGCTAGCCTGGAAACCCGATTGGCCTGGTGTTCCTCCAGGACAGGGTTGGGAATCACTGCCTTAGGCAAATAGCACTAATAAGAAATTGACTGGTACCACCTACTTGAAAGAATAGAAACCTCAGCACTTTCAATTTATGAAAGACACCACTGAATACTGTGCATATAGCACAATGACCTTTATGAGCACTGAAAATTAACCAGATTTAAAATATATTAATATATGAAAATAAAGTATTACAAATTTTCATCCAACTCAGTAAGTGTTGTGCTGTAAAGCCAGAAAGCTTGAAACTTTCCCTTTGAAGGATATGAGTTTTTCCTCAGTAGTCCTTAAACCCTAGTCAGGATACAAGATATAAATGGGGATGAGGGGATACAATACAATTCAGTTCTTGAATTCCACATAATACCTCTTCAGGTCAACGTGGATTTTAAGAGACTGGACAAAAAAACAGGATTATTACATAGTAATTAAAATTTGGCCCAATTCAGAGCCAACCTTGTCCTACAAACACAATCTTCATCATAGATATTAAAAAAGAATTGATTGATTTTTCTAAAAATAAAGTAATTTGTGATCTGTCTCACCTGTAGTGGGAGATCATTCCATGCTACAACTGATTGATATAAAAAAAGAGGTAGCAAACAATTTTTTATATTTCACTCCTTTTACTGAAGGGTATTCAGCTTCATATAATTCCTAAAATTATAGCCTAATGCTCTAAAGTAAGGTTGTCCAATTTTGGTCCTCGAGGGCCGTAATCCAGTCAGGTTTTCAGGATTTTCCCAATGAATTTGCATGAGATTTATTTATACGCACTACTTCCATTGTATGCAAATGGATCTCATGCATATTAATTTTGGAAATCCTGAAAACGTGACCTGTCGAGGGCCGAGGTTGGACACCCCTGCTCTAAAAGAAGGTAAAACCAAGTTAATTGAGGAGCCCAACCATGATCTTAAACATTAAAATACACAATTTTAAATCTAATTTGAGCTTCCACCGGTAGCCAGTGTAGAGAGACCAACAACGGTGTCATGTGATCATATTTTCCAGCAGAAAAAATAAGCTTGGCTGCAGTATTTTGAATAACCTACAGTTTAAACTACATTATTAACCTATAATTCCATTGAAAACTTACTGTCCAAACTGATCCCCAATATCTTTGCTGATGACTCAAATTAGTGAGAATTGTCAGCAACAAGAAATTTTCAGTCAATCCAAGAATGACCTACAGGGGCCAAAGAAGGTATTTTGTTTTCTCCCTATTAATCATTAATTTGTGAGATGTTATCCATTGATTGATTGTATCTACACAAATATTTATTTGTTCTAGGACAAAATCCCAGTTTCCTAATATACCTCCTCTTTTACTAATGCGTAGCACCGGCAGCGGCGGTAACTGCTCTGATGCTCAGAGGAATTCTATGAGCTTCAGAGCAGTTACCGCCGGCGCTAAAACCCACGCTACGTGTTAGTAAAGTTTCAAGTTTATTAAAATTTTGATTTACACGCAATATTAAATATTTTCAATGCGTATCACAAAAATAAAATTGGGAGCTAAATAAAATCATTTGAACAATAAACATAAAAACATATCCATAGACAATTAATAATACATAAGGAATACAGGGATAAAACTACATTTGTTTAAAGTAAAGAACCAAAAGAAAAACATCTTTGGGAAGAGCAACATCAGGAAGATTATTTAAAAAACAAACAAAAAAAAAACATTAATATTTAAGTGAAACTTGGGCTAAAAATACATATTTAAAAGAAGACTTAATCTAAGAGTAAATAGGAAGATCATAAAAAGAAAAAAAGATTATCTGATTTAAGATTCAAATGCATCTTTATAAAGATAGCTTTTTAATTTACTTTTAAATTTTTCTAGAGAGGTTTTGGGGTATAGGGAGTGAAATTAATATCGGCAGCATAAATCAGGACTTCTGGTGCACAAGGTGCATCATTCTTGATCAGTGGGTTATTTTCCTCTAACTGTGAGATGTGTGGAAGGCATCATCTACCTTTTTCGGCTCTGCCTCCATCCTCACTGGGCTATGCTGCTATGCTATAGCTCCTCAGTCTTTTCTTCTACACACAAGTTGGAAGATCTGCTCTGAATGCCATAGTCACACCCTTCCTCAAGAAACCCTCACTGGACCCCGCATGTCCCTCCAACTATCACCCCATCTCCTTCTTCTCCAAGTTACTTGAATGTCATATTCACCGCTGTTGCCTGGACTTGCTCTCATCCCATACTATTCTGGATCCACTTCAGAAAGGCTTTCGCCCACTGCATTCCGTGGAAACTGCCCGTACTAAAATTTCCAATGGCCATATCCAAAGGCTTCTGCTCTATCTTCATCCTTCTTGATCTGTCTGCCGCCTTTCATACTGTTGATCATCGCCTACTCATTGATATGCTGTCCTTGTTGGAATTCCAGAGTTCTGCCCTCTCCTGGTTTTCTTCCTATCACTCCCATCGCACCCTCAGTATATGCAATGGTGGTTCCTCCTCCACAGCCTTCCCACTATCGATTGGTGTACCTCAAGGCTCTGTCCTGGGACCACTCCTTTTCTCAATCTACATTTGCTCACTTGGAGCGCTGATCTCCCAGGGCTTCCGAGTATCACCTCTATGCTTACGATTCCCAGATCTACCTCTCTGCGCCAAATATCTCTACTAAAACCCAGACCAGAATCTCAGCCTATCTGTTCGACATTGCCACTTGGATGTCTCACCGCCATCTAAAACTGAATATGGCTAAAACAGAGCTGCTCATCTTCCCGCCTAAACCCACCTCTTCGTTTCCCTTGTTCTCCATCTCTGTGGATAACACTCTCATCCATCCTGTTCTGTCTGCTCGTAATTTCAGGGTCATCTTTGACTCCTCTCTCTCTTTCACCGCCCAGATACTACATATTGCTAAAACCTGCCGATTCTTCCTCTGTAATATTACCAAAACCCTTCCTCTCTGAGCATACTACTAAAACACTTATCCATGCCCTCATCTCCTCATGCTTAGACTACTGCAACATGCTACTCTCAGGCCTTCCACTTAGCCATTTCGCTCCCCTCAAATCTGTCCAGAATTTGGCTGCACAACTTATATTCCAGGAGAGCCACTATAATCACGTTACCCTTCTCCATTGGCTTCCCACCCGTTTCCGTATACAATTCAAACTCCTTTTACTGACCTACAAATGCACTCTTACTATCTCTCTTCACTTATGATCTCCCCTGTGAACTCCATTCAGCTGGTAAGTCCTTCCTATCTGTGCCCTTCTCTTCAACTTGCAACTCTGTCCTTTCTACCTTGCTGCACCGTATGCTTGGAACAAGCTGCCCGAATTCCTATGGCGGGCTCCGTTTCTGGCAGTATTTAAGGCCCAGTTAAAAGCCCACCTCTTTGAGAGTGCTTTTGACTCCTAACTCCTCTCACCTTGGTTCTGCATCCTGAACACTAAATCTCATATCTGTCTGTCCAAGTTAGATTGTAAGCTCTTCCGAGGACTGTCTATAAATGTCAAAATGTACAACGCTGCGTACATCTTTCAGTGCTATATAAATGATAAGTAGTAGTAGACTAAAACCACTTTGGCTTTCTCTCATTAATCCATGCTTATGTATATGTGCGTTTATTTTGTTCTTTATAATAGTCTCTACCATTTTGCCCGGCACCAATGTCAGACTAACCAGTTCATAATTTCCCGTATCACCTCTGGAAACCTTTTTTAAAATTGGCATCACGTTGGCCACCCTCCAGTCTTCCGGTACTATGCTGGTTTCTAAAAAAAAAATTACAAATTACTAACAGAAGCTCTGCAAGTTCATTTTTCAATTCCATCAGCACTCTGGGATGTATACCATCTGGGCCAGGTGATTTGCTACTGTTCAATTTGTCAAATTGACCCATTACATCATCCACTGTTACAGAGATTTGTACAAGTTTCTCTGATTCATCAGAATTGAATACAATTTCTGGCACCGGTATCTCCCCCACATCTTCCTCAGTGAAGACCTAGGCAAATAATTCATTTAATCTCTCTGCTATGTCCTTGTCTTCACGGAGAGCCCCTTTTATCTCTAAATCATCTAGCGGTCCAACCGATTCTCTTCCCGGCTTCTTGCTTTTAATGTACCTAAAAAAGTTTTTGAATGTGTGTTTTTGCTTGCAGCACAATCTTCTTTATGAGATCTTTCTTTGCCTTCCTTATTAGTGACTTGCATTTGACTTGACATCCCTTGTATTGTTTACAATTATTTTCAGTCGGATCCTTCTTCCACTTTCTGAAGGATTCTCTTTTAGTTAGAAACATAGAAACATGATGGCAGATAAAAGCCAAATGGCCCAGCTAGTCTGCCCATCCGCAGTAACCATTATCTCTTTCTCTCTCTGAGAGATCCCACATTCCTATCCCAGGCCCTTTTGAATTCAGTTCTCATAGCTTCCTTCACCTCACTCTTTAACATTGCCGGCTGCTGTTTGGTCTTCTTCCCTCCTTTTTTATTACATAGAATATATCTGTTCTGGGCTTCCAGGTTGGAATTTTTAAATAACATCCACTCCTGATGTATATTTTTGACCTTTGCAGCTGCACCTTTTAAGTTTCTTTTTACCATTCTCCTCATGTTATCATAGTCTCCTTTTTTAAAGTTAAGTGCTGTTGTATTGGATTTCCTATCTAAATTTATTCCAGGGATTATATCAAATCTAGTTATAGTAACATAATAAATGACAGTAGATAAAGACTTGTGTGGTCCATCCAGTCTGCCCAACAGTCATATTCATTCTTAAAGCATAAAACCAGTAATTCATTTTACTTGCTAAGTTTCAGTATAAGATGTTTTTTCCCTCCCCCCTTCTCCAAGATAGGTAAGACCTGTACTCATGTTATGATCATTGTTATCAAGCGGCCCCAGCACCATTAACTCCCTCACCAATCTGTGCGCTCCACTAAGAACTAGATCTAGAATTGTTTCACCTCTTGTTGGTTCCTAAATCAGCTGCTCCATAATGCAGTCCTTGATTTCATCACGGAATTTTACCTCTCTAGCATGCCCTGATGATACATTTATCCAGTCAATATCGGGGTAGTTGAAATCACCCATTATTACTGTGTTACCCAGTTTGTTAGCCTCCCTAATTTCTGATAACATTTCTGCATCTATCCATTCATCCTGTTCAGGCAGATGGTAGTACACTCCTATCACTAGCCTTTTCCCCCTTACACACAGAATTTCTATCCTGTTTGAATCAAGGCCTTCCTTAACATGCCTCCACCAATTCGATCCACCCTATCATTATGATATAACTTGTACCCTGGTATAACAGTGTCCCATTGGCTATCTTCCTTCCACCAGATTTTAGAAATGTCTATTATATCTATCTTTTTATTTAGTGCTATTTTATATTCTAATTCTCCCATTTTGTTTCTTAGGCTTCTAGCATTTGCATACAGACATTTCAAACAATGTTTGTCATATCTATTTACAATTTGCTCAGCAGTTGGCATAGATAATTTACAACCTTTAAAATCAGCCTGCTCTGATTTCAAGAAAACCTGATCTACTGTGGTCTGTATTGCAATTTCCTTATGTTCTTATGTTCATTGGTACCCACATCCAAGATGGCAGACTCCTCCCAAGCACTGTCTAAAATCTTATCTAAGTGACACGTGAGGTCCGCCACTTTCACACCAGTCAGGCAAGTAACTAAGCGATCCTCACGTCCACCAGCCACCCAGCTATCTACATGCCTAATGATTGAATCTCCCACTATAATGGCTGTCCTAGCCCTTTCCCTCTTGGGCAGAAGTTCCTGGAAACATATCCTTGGTGCTTGAGGACATTGCATCCCCTGGTTGGCAGGTCCTGGCTACAGGTTTGCCTCGTACTGCACAGGGTGATGCTCTCCTAAACACTAAACAAGACTTTCCTCAACTGCTATTTGTGCCCTAATCTGATCTAATGCTCTGAAATGCAACCTAAAATACTAATCTTGACTAAAACACTTTTTATATATAAACCCCAACAGAGACTCTAAATGCTACTCTAGTGCCTAAACTGACTTTGCTGAAGAAGCAGAGTACTGAACTAAAAAAGAGAAGAACAATGAAATAACCTCCTGAAGCCCAAGTTTTACCTTTTCCCAAGTTTGAATGCTACCAGTTAAGATATTTCAATGGCGTTTCTCTTCCCCTTAGCAGATCTTCTCTCAGCTCCTACTCAGCAGAAAGGGTTGCCGCATTTGGGTCCTCAGTGCTCACAGCAGGCTCATCTGCCCCACCCTAGACTCAGGGTCTGCTTTACTATATCCCACTGGTGGTCCAGAGGTGTAGCGGGCAGGAGCAAGCTTTCTGCACTCCTGCCCCGCTGCTGAGCCAGTTGCTGCTGTGAATTCTGGTGGTTCAGCTGTACTAAGCAGAAGTGTGCTTCCCGCACTGTTGCTCAGCGCTGAGCAGCTTCTTGAATGGCTGCGACCAGTCTTGCAAGAATTCACGGGAGCCATTCAGGAAGCCACTCAACACAGAGCAGCAACGCAGGAAGCACGCTTCTGCTCAGTACAGCTGAACCACCAGAACTCACAGCGACTGGCTCAGCAGCGGGACAGGAGCGTAGAAAGCTTGCTATTGCCCTCTACACCTCTGGACCAACAGGGATTCTAGGTATGCAGGTCATGCGGAAGGTTTGGCAGCATGTAGGATATCAGCATAGAGGAGGTACAAAGGACAGGGCAGGGAGGGAAGGGGGCTGGGAGGGAGGGGGTTGGGTGCTGATCCTGACAGGAGGGACTGAAGGGGGCTGGGTGCAGAGCCTGGCAGGGAGGGGGATGGGTGCAGAGCCTGATGGAGAGGGAGGGAAGTGGGCTGGGTTCAGTGCCTGGCGGGGGAGGTATGGGGCACTGGGTACAGATCCTGGCAGGGCAGGACAATTGAATATTAAGCCACCTGACTTATATGACTTTTTCTTTCTCTTCTTAAATTTTAAGTTCTTGTAAACCGTGCCGAGCTCCACTTCCGTGGAGAGGATGCGGTATATAAACTTAAGGTTTAGTTTAATTTAGTCAACCATTTTTCCTCCTTTTTTAGGGGGGGGGGGAAATGGGGGTCTCGACTTATATTCGAATTGACTTATATTCGAGTATATATAGTTTCTTTCTGCCAAAAAGATTATTGAGGTAAGAACCTAATCTTTCCTTGTATACTGCCAAAAGCACAGCCACTAAAATTTTCAGTAGCCCTGGTCATGTATTTATTTTTAAATGATTAACATTACAATAATATAAATATTGTTGTGCTATGTGGTTATGCAAAAAAGTAACCAGAAGTCATTTTTCTTGTATGAAAACAAATGATGCAAGCCAACATGGTGCCACATAATATTTTAATTAAGGAAAGGTCCTATTAACTTCAGAAGTAATAGAGCTAATATTAAAAAGGATTTATGCAGTTAGCATCAGATGCTATCTACATAAGTTTTTTTGTTTCAAGATTCTCTGCTGGCATATGAATACATTTTAGCTGATATATTATTAATTTTAATTTCATATTTTATGTCTCTTGTAGTTAAGTTATTTTTTTTATATAAATTGGATTACTTTTATTTAACTTTATTCCCCACATTTACAGTTTCTTTGTAATATGTATGCTAATTATGTATTTGCTGTTTTATATCTTATTATTCATACAGTAGATGAGTTTTCAATAAGTTTGGCATAAATTCTTCTTATTTACTATTTGTTTAATGTTATGCCCATGAGGTTGATACAGAGGGTTTGAATTCTTGATGCAGGCTGCATTGTCAAAACGCAGTCTGTGTCAAGTCACACTTCTTATCGCACCATATTGATGCTGTATTTCAAATAAATGTAATGGTCCTTAACAACTAGTTTCCTTGGACCACACTTATTAGTTTGCTATGTGTGTTATATCAGTGAGGACAATCTAAACCTCAGACTGCACTTAAATCTCACACTGCACTTAAATTTCAACTGATTAAGGAGGAAAAAAGCCTTGAGGTCCCAGTGTGTAAAGTCTTGGTGACTGAATTTCACAATGTCATTCATTGGCAAAAAAAAAAAACCCCTTCCTTTTACTTATTCAAAGTCATTTGACAATTAAACATTTGCCTATCTGGCTGGCATAGCTGGTTGAAAGACAGAAGTTTCAAGTTTCTTTATTTTTGATATACCGTCTATCAAAACAAATGGCTAGATGGTGTACAATATAAAAAGATTGTAAGGGACAATTAAAATAGGTAAATAAAAGCAATATTTTATCAAATATTAAAAATACTAGACAAATTCGGATTAACGTACATGAAACGGAAGGAAAGTAAGAGAGGGAAAGGTTGTTTAAAATACATCGAAGCAAAATTAATAAAAAAGGACAGTAAATGGGGAGTGGCAAAATCATTAGGAGGGGAATCATTTAAAAAGAAGTATTAGATGTTTCAAAGCTTCACGTGAATCAAGGAATTAAGAGGCTGAAGCTAATACTAAAGAATAAAGGCATCTTTAAAGAGGAAGATTTTAAGTTTGGCTTTAAATTTTTCAAGCGCGTTCTCTAATCGAACGTCTAATGGGAGGGCATTCCACGGATAGGGGGCGGTAACTGAAAAGATGGATTTGCGAGTAGTATCGTAAAATAGTTCCCGTATTGATGGTATGGAGAGTAAATTTTGATTATTTGATCGGAGGGTCCTGGATGATGAATAAGGGATCAAAAGTTTATCTATAAACGCTGGTTGGTTAGAGTTTTTTATTTTTTTTTTTTTAAATCTTTATTCCTTTTTATTTCTTTCAACAAGTGTACAGTATTATTACAATTAATTTACATAACACACTTGGCATTCTTAAACAATATTATTATACATGTTTTTATTCCCCCCCACCTCCCACCCTTTTCCATATCAATAAAATATTCCTTCCAAATTTATATATAATTATACATCCCTTTTTGATAATACAATTAATCTGACATGAAATCTGTCCCTCCCCCCATCCTTTTTCCTCAAACACTTTAAACATTTTATTATACCCAGTAATGCACAACAATAAATATCTCATCCTATTACATATATCTCCTTATTTTTCATAACAACATCTTTCCAATATTTTTCCCTCCCTATCCCTCCCATCCCATCCCATTTCTATATATTATCCCCTAAGGAAAAAGAATAAACTTTACTCGTTATAATATTCAATTAATGGAGTAGTTTATAGGAGAGACGATGAGTAATAGATAGCCAATGTGATTTGTGAAGGAGAGGGGTGACATGGTCAGTTTTTTTGCATGATAGATTAATTTAACAGCAGTGTTTTGCAATAGTTATAGACGACAGATTTCTTTCTGGGTTATAACTTGATAAAGGGCATTACAGTAATCTGTAGTTGAAATTACTAGAGAGTGAATCAGGATATTAATTGAGGAGGGATCAAGAAAAGAAGAAATAGAACGGATGAGCCTAAGCTTATGAAAACATTTCTGTACAACTGCACTAACTTGTTGATAAAAGGTGAAATCCTTGTCTAGAATGACTCCGAGAAGTTTAACTTTACTATCTGTTTGAATTGGAAAGGAGTCGATATAGATGGGTAGACATGAATGTTCATCTGGAGAGAGAAAAGGACACTAGTAGTTTTAAGAATGTTCAGTGAAAGTTTATTATGCCAAAGCCAGAGGCTGATTTTATTTAATTTTTTAAATTAATTTCATTTATTTTATCAGGGGATATAGGATTTAAGGGGTGAAATAGTTGGATATCATATGGTGAAACCTATAGATTGAACCAGAGTGAGTAGTGGTGCCAGAAGGTCTATAAAATACTGAGTGGAGTGGAAAGGGTAGATGTGAATTGCTTGTTCACTTTTTCCAAAAATAATAGGACTAGGGGGCATGCAATTAAGCTATTAAATAGTAGATTTAAAAACAAACCAGAGAAAATATTTCTTCACACAGCATGTAATTAAACTCCAGAATTCATTGCCAGAGAATATGCTGAAAAATCAGCTTAGCGAGGTTTAAAGAAGGTTTGGATAATTTCCTAAAAGAGAAGTCCTTAGGCCATTATAGAGATGGCTCGTGGAAATCTACTGCTTATTCCTAGAATAAGCAGCATAAAATCAGTTTTACTACTTGGGATCTAGCTAGGTACTTGAGACCTGGGTTGGCCACTGTTGGAAACAGGATGCTGGGTTTGATGGAAATTCTTTGATGGGTTTGATGGCAATTTTTATGTTCTTATTATTCAGGTGTTAATAAATCTGCAGACTCTTATCTTAGTTTGTCCTGATGAGGAACTCATTTCACTATTAATCTCCTGACGAAGCCCTGTCGGGGCAAACTAAGATGAGTATCTGCAGATTTATTAATACATATGGTATTGGGAAAGGCGGGATATGAATAAAGATAAAAAGAGATATGAATGTAGCCAGCTATGCAAATGTTTAATAGTCAAATGACTTTGAGTAAGTAAATGGAGTCTTTTTGCCAATGAACGACATTAATCCTGCAGCAGTGTGAAATTCAATCACCGAGACTTTACACACTGGAACCTCTGAGGCTTTTTTTCCTCCTTAAGCAGTTGAGATTTAAGTGCAGTGTGTACATTTCCACCACTATGTTTATTGTAGTGGGATTTCTCCTTCTATTTATTTATACCAGTGAGAAACATTTCTTCTTTTCTATTGTAAATTTTAGCTGGACAACATCCAGCCAAAATGTATCTCTTTTACAAAAGAAGTTATGGGAGTGTTCTAGTGACAAGGCTAAAGGGCTTCCAGATATTGGTGTGATATTATTCTGTGGCCATCCAGATAATTTCAAGCGGCGATCTTGTTTGCAGATATCCCAAGATATCTGAATAACTTATCCAGATATTTTTAGTCCACCATAGTCAGTGGGGCTGAGATAATCTCATATATGGCATAAATAGATAAATCACGACTCAAGAAACTGGGACTGTTCTCCCTTGAGAAGAGGAGACTGCGAGGGGACATGATTGAGACTTTCAAAATACTGAAAGGCATCGACAAAATAGAGCAGGAAAATAAATTATTTACCTTGTCAAGTGTGACATGGACAAGAGGACATGGACTGAAGCTGAGGGGGGACAAGACCAGGACAAATGTCAGGAAGTTCTGCTTCACGCAGCGAGTTGTGGACACCTGGAATGCTCTCCCAGAGGAGGTTGTTGCCGAGTCCACCGTTCTAGGATTCAAAAGCAAATTAGATGCACATTTTCTTACGAGAGGCATAGGGTGACTAAAACTACATCAGGTGTACACCTGGCTGGGCCTCCCCGTGTGCGGATCGCCGGACTCGATGGACCATGGGTCTGATCCGGTGATGGCAGTTCTTATGTTCTTATTTCTCTTTCTGGGGCACCTGCACCACTGAATATCAATCCCAATATCTATTATGCTTTGTGAAATCCAAAATCTAAACTTCAAGACACCATGACTGTGCTTTGTTTTCCTGCACTTTTCTCAAAGTTTAAATGGATTTATAATACCAAATATCTAATACAAGAAGCAATTCTACCAGGCCCATCATGCTTAGAGCTTGGAACTGAAAAAGCAGGACTCATGGTCCCTAATGACTTGGAGTTAGTGGGCAAGTTTGACTTACAAGTATACTTAGTGGTATTATATATTTGCAAGAAGGATGTTTCTGTTTACTAAAGACATTTTTGGAGGAATTAGAATATATTAGAAGCAGAGTCAGTGGTAACTGTTCATAGCAGAGCTTTTTCTTATTATATCCTTTTGATAGCTCTTAGTTTTAAGGTCTGGAAAAAATAACAAAAAAGTGTGTAACATTTTCATACTTATAGCATATCTGATGCAAGATACTTTATGTAGGCATATTTGCTTGCACTGAAAGAGCGTATCAGTCTTAATTTTGTTTCCTTGCTTTCTGTATATGTTGAAAATGATTTGTTGTTACATTCCTATTTTTTAATGCTATTTTGTAAAATGCTTACGTTATCCATGGGAAATTATAATATGAGTACAGTAATATTTCCACTAGATGCTCCATCCAGTAAATGAAGTTTTTTCATTAAATACTTTAGATGCATTATTGGTAAACCAGTTTTTTGTCATGGTAAATTGGGGAAAATGATGGATTAGTCATGCAGAATAGTCTAAAAGCAAGAAATACATAGCAAATCCCCTGAAAAGTTTATTTTCAGTTAAACTTCTCCTATGAGGCCTCTCTTTATTACTTAGTCTGATTCCAATAGGAAAACCATAATTTTTCTCCCTTTTCTTCTTCCTTATTTTTCTCTGACATATCTTAAGATATATTTCATGCTATTTATTAGAACAAACTTTTTCGCATATACAACGACATTTAAAAACAAGGAGCATTTCTATAAACAGGCACCTAGAAGTATGCACCACTTGTACATGTTAAGACACTAATACAGTGGTGCCTCGCATAACGGACGCCTCGCACAGCGAACGCTGCGCACAACGAACTTCAGGTCTTGCTTCCCACAACGAACTTCGTTTCACACAACGAAGTCGCCCGAGCTGCATCGCTTAACTGCCCTCTCTCCGCCTGGCTCCCTGTGCAGTGGCGCTACATATTTTAAACCCCCCTGCCGCCGCTGCTGCATATTTTAAACCCCCCTGCCGCCGCTGCTGCATATTTTTAAACCTCCCCCCGCCACCGCATATTTTTAAACCTCCCCCCGCCGCCACATATTTTTTTAAAAAAGCCACCACTGCTGCAACTTTAATCTCACCCGCTCACTCGAACTGGTGGTCTAGCAAATTTCCCAGCCAGAAGCGCAGACAGAGATCAAGAGCAAGCCTTCTGTGCTACTGCCTGGGCCTGCGCTGATCTCTGAATGGCTGCAGACAGCTCTCGCGGGACTCACAAGAACTAACTGCAGCCAGCTCTCGCGGGACTCACAAGAACTAACTGCAGCCATTCGGAGATCGGCATGGGCCCACACAGGCGTGCAGAGGAATTGCTCCTGATCTCTGCGCTTCTGGCCTGTACGCCACTGGCTGAGAAAGATGGGAGGAATTAAAAAAGGTACTGGGGAGTATGTGGGGGGTGATTATAATACACAGCAAGGATCAACAAAACCCCTGTCTCCCCTCCCCTTCACATATATCCCCTCTATATCATGCTAACAGCTCTAACAAGATAAATTTATCTTTTTTTATGTCATCTTAGCATATTTTATGCTACAGAACAAATTATTTTTTTTAACATGTATTGTTATGGGAAAACGCGTTTCACATAACGAACTTTTCGCATAACAAACTTGCTCCTGGAACGAATTAAGTTCGTTGTGTGAGGCACCACTGTAATTGGCAGTGATGTGTATATATATATATATATATATATATATATATATATAAAGCAGGGTCTGGATATAATAGTGCATAACTGCAAGGTGAACTTACAAGTGGGCTGTTGCTAAACAGTGCAGACAACATATAGAATACTATCAGTTGCACATATTGATTGGTACATCTAGGTGTGCCTACTTACATCAACCATTGCCCTAGCATAAGTAATAACACACAGCTGTAGGCATACCAAAGAAGATCTGTGCTATGACTTAGGCCAGGGGTCTCAAAGTCCCTCCTTGAGGGCCGCAATCCATTCGGGTTTTCAGGATTTCCCCAATGAATATGCATGAGATCTATGTGCATGCACTGCTTTCAATGCATATTCATTGGGGAAATCCTGAAAATCCAACTGGATTCCGTTCCTCGAGGACCGGAGTTGCCCACCCTTGATCTAGAGCAGGGGTCTCCAAAGTCCCTCCTTGAGGGCCGCAATCCATTCGGGTTTTCAGGATTTCCCCAATGAATATGCATGAAATCTATGTGCATACACTGCTTTCAATGCATATTCATTGGGGAAATCCTGAAAACCCAACTTCAAGGATCCCTGACTTAGGCACACCTAAGTGTATTTATAGAATTGGCGCTAAGCAATGCCCCATTGTGGCATCTACTTGCATGGCGCCAAATTATAGAATTGCCCTATTAAAACAGTAGAACTTTTTGAAGGAAATGGGAAAATGATACAGTTTTGGTCAAATTGAAGGTAGTCAGTTTCCAATGAAAATAATGGTAACAATTTTGCTTACAACTAAACAATTAGGATGGAATGCTGTAATTACTTTTTATTAGCAATGTGTGGTAAGCCAATAAAATTTCTGTTTGTTTCAGATTTTTATGACTTTTTTCCAGTCTTTGAGCATTCTTATTTGTTTCAGACAGACATTTTAATAAAAAATGTTAATGCATATTAGTACTTTCTAATGCATGCAAATTGATTCCATGCACATTTTGCACACACTAAGGGGATGCTTTCTAAAGTGTGGTAAGTTTTTTAAAATAATTTATTTCAACTTAAGAGCACCACTTAGGGCAGACATTTGCTGCTCGGCCCATGTACCAAGCCTTTGCACATAGGACAGGTATATCCATGTTATCTCCTGAAGTATAGAATATGGGCCCCAGTGCAGTTCAAAGTTAAGAAAAAATAAAAATGGATTACCAGCTCCACCCCTTTGGATCTCATAGAACTTAATGGTATTGCGATATATAAACTGTTATTATTATTATCTTCTTCCATTCCAGATAGTAGCTTCTCCTATACTGAAACCCCTACAAGATCAGACATCCCCAGTCCATCCTCTCAATAAGAACCCCCACCCCTGAAAAGAAATCCCTAAGAACATAAGAACATAAGCAATGCCTCCGCCGGGTCAGACCATAGGTCCATCCTGCCCAGCAGTCCGCTCCCGCGGCGGCCCAAACAGGTCACGACCTGTCTGAATCACCAGAAGGGGCCCCCTTGCCACCTTGGTTTCCCATTGAGTCCTATCTTCCCATCGAAGTCCTTACCCTCCGGTCTTGCACATGCACGACCTGGTTGGGTTTCTATACTTATTACCTGGTTAATTTTCTATACCTGTGTTACATCCCAGCACCTCTCTCAGTATCTCACGATCCCTTTATCCCTCAGGAATCCGTCCAATCCCTGTTTGAATCCTTGTACCGTACTCTGCCTGATCACTTCCTCCGGTAGCGCATTCCAAGTGTCCACGACCCTTTGTGTGAAAAAAAACTTCCTTGCATTTGTTTTGAACCTATCTCCCTTCAGTTTCTCCGAATGCCCCCTCGTACCTGTCGACCCCTTCAGCCTGAAGAATCTGTCCCTATCCACCCTCTCTATGCCCCTCATGATCTTGAAGGTCTCCCATGGTACATCCTTCGGGACTATAGGCTCTAGGTGATACTGGAAGCTATGGGAATAGATCAGGGCACCGAGGGAAGAGGTGTAGAGAGAGAAGAGAAGCGATCCTAAGACCACTAGCGGAGTAGCAGCAGAAGATGATCCACGAACACATACGCTAATGGTGCGATGGGAGAGTAGGAGGCAAATGAGGAGAAGACAGATTTGCAGAATCCAAGCGAGGATAGCGTATCGAGGAGTAAGCTGTGATTAACAATATCAAATGCAGCAGACAGGTGAAGAAGGATGAGGATTGAGTAAAGGCCCTTAGATGTGGCCATGAACAAGTCACTGCAGACTTTGGTGAGGCAGTCTCTGTAGTGTCGGGGCAAAAGCCAGATTGTAGAGGATCAAGAATCTGTTGAATTGAAAGGAAGTCCAGGCAGCGACGGAGAACAGCATGCTCGAGTAGCTTGGATAGGAATGGAAGAAGGGAGATAGGGCGATAATTGGATGGGCAGGTGGTGTCTAGCGAGGGTTTTCTGAGAAGCAGCTTAACCACCACCTGTTTGAAGGCAGCACGGACAGTTGCACTGGAAATAACTAGGTTAAGAATATGGCAGATGGGAGGGATAACAGTATGTGAGAGGGGTGGGAATAGGGGCTGAAGGCAGAAGTTTCGTCCTCTGTCATTTGTACTATATTAATTCTCTTTGTTTACTCTTGGATCTCATAATGTGGACTTGAGTATATTTTTTTCTTTCTGAAAATATGAATAATTTCTTAATTAAGGATCTTTAGATACACTTTGTCATACAGGTAGTATTTTGCTTGGTATTAATTTTGAAACTTAGGAATAAAAAGTTAAAAGGAAAAATGCAATGGTCATAGCACAGACTCCTGGGGAACCCCACTGTTTATCCTTCTCCATTGAGAATATCTTTTAACCCGTTCTTAATCCATAATAGACATTACCTCCTCTCCCATGACTTTCTAATTTCTTCAGGAGTCTTTCATGAGGTACTTTATCAGATGACTTTTGAAAATCCAAATACACAATACCGGCCGGCCCACTTTTATCCACATGTTTATTCACCCTTTCAAAAAAAAAAAAATAATACAGTAGATTGGTGAAGCAAGATTTCTCATGACTAAATCCATGTTGGCTTTGTGTTTTTTTTATCCATGCTTAGGTATAAGCTCTGTAATATGTTCTTTATAATAGTCTGTACCATTTTGCTCTGCATTGACATAAAACTTGCTGGTCTAATTTCCTGGATCACCTCTGGAACCCTTTTAAAAAATTGGTGTTGCATGGGCTACCCTCCAGGAAGTTGAATTTAAACCGAGATACCATTTTTGCCACTCTTTTTAGGGGAAACATTCTACCATTCCTCCCTTGTGATGCCCTGCCACCTTCCCTTCTAGCAGTCTTACCCCTCCACCGCCACTATAAGCCTCCCCCAAACCAGCAGACTTTTGCTGCTGTGATCTAACATTCTTTTTTAGGGGAAATATTCTACCATTCCTCCTTGTGATGCCCTGCCACCTTCCCTTCTAGTAGTCTTACCCCTCCACCGCCACTACAAGCCTCCCCCAAACCAGCAGACTTTTGTTGCTGTGATCAGAGCATGCCCATACCTTGTCCATGCTCCAACGCCACTGGAATGTCAGCTAGTGCGCCCTCCCTTCCTCCCTCCCAAGCAAAACACCTGTGCTTGCAACCCTGCCTGCGCCCACTGGAATGCCAGCTAATGCTCCTTCCCTGCCTCCCAAGCAAGAGTAATGACTGCACCACCACTCATGCCCCAACCTCCACCGGAATGTCAGCTAATGCTTCCTCCTTCATTCCCAAGCAAGAGTAACGCCTGCACCCCACCAGAACATCAACTACTACTCCCTCCAAAGCCTGAGGAACAACCACATCCATACCCGCACCCCCATCTGTGCACCACTGGAATATCAATTAGCACTTCTTCCCTCCCTAGCAAGCAAGACTGACATCCCCCCAGGGCTACCGCAATCGCCTGGTGATCTAGCAGCACTGGGACTTCCAGCAGCAGTATTGTGAGGCTCCTGACACCATTTTTATTGCAGAGGAAGAATGGGCAGGAACGTATGGGAATGCTCCTGCCCCAACACGCCGCTAGCCTACCAGGAGATCCAGGTAGGCATTGGGGGATGTCAGTCTCTCTTGCTATGGAGGGAAGAAGCACTAGCTGACGTTCCGGTTTTGCTCAGACATGGGTGCGGTTGTCCCTCTGGCTTGGGAGGGAACAGTAGCTGATGATCTGGTGGGTGTTGGGGTATGGGCGTTACTCTTGCTTTGGAGGGAGGAAGCTGATATTCCAGTGGGGTTTGAGTATGCACTGATCATGGCAACAAGCCTGCTTGTGCAGAAGGGTTGCTGTAGCGGTGGAAGGGGAAGACTCTAATATAAACTGAGACACTCATTTTTGAACCTTTTTTGTGGTCCAAAAATCTCGGTTTATATTTGAGTATATATGGTATGTTGAACATTCTGCAGGAGAAATTGAGAAATGCTTATTTGTGAGAAGGGTGGGTGGGGGAGGGAGATAATTTATGTATTTAAGATGATAATAGAATGAATTTCAAGTGATGTAATATTGTACACTTGATGTAAGATGAAAAATGAATAAAGAGTTGGAAAAAAAAAAGAGAAATGCTTATGAAGGAAAGCTGATTGAGGAACAAAAAGGCTTTAGAAAAAATAAAAATACTATTTAACAGATACTAATGTGCTAATTACTGAAGAATTGCTAAGCAAGTTAAATAAAAACAAACCCCTTTAACACTGCTTCATTGACGTCAAGGAGGCATTGGATTCATTATGGCATCGCATGGAGGACTGTAGGGGGTCACTGACAGGTAGGGGGGAACATTGGAAAAACTGATCAGGATGATGAGACATTTTTATTAAATGTCAGAGCTGGCAGTAAAGTTCAAGAATGGATTAAATGGGTAAAAGCATCACTAGGCAGCAGACAAAGAGATCCAGTATCTCCTCTGTTATTCATAATGATTCTGAACAAAGACATGGAAAAATGGACATGCAAGAGCATGGACGTGAGATGATACAGGGACGACACATTTCGAACCTGCAATTTGCAAATTACTTAGATCTGTTGGCAGAATGAGAGAACCATTTACAAATGCAGTTGACAAAAATATATCAGACTGGCGAAGATTTGGACTTCACATCAACAGGGATAAGATGAAAATGATGGATAATGAAAGGGCCAGGTGTTCCTAGAAGGTGAGATGTTGGAATGTGTAGACCTATTTCTATACATGTGATAACTAAAGACGATAACTGTAACAAGGAAATATGACGGAGGATTGGAATAGCTTTTGTGAGCCTGGCCTGATACGAAAGATTAAAGAAAACAAAGAAGCAGATCATCAGTGATACACACTGCTAACAGACCCAGGTTGAGGAACCGTTTTGGAGGAGTTTGGAGTCCAGCACCTACTGGTATATAGCTCCTGACTATTTGTCTGATGATCTGCTTCTTTGTTTTCTTCTATCTTAGGCAATGTAAATTGATTGCCTTATTGTTTTCTGAGCCCATGATATAGAAGAGCAAGAACATTAACGCAATAACCAAACTGCAAATACTGGATGGATGCATGATGTCTACATCACTATACCCATGTGAGCCTTGGACACTTAAAAAAAACAAAACAAAAAAAAGCCTACAATGTGAAGTTGAATGCATTTGAAATGAAGTGTAAGTTGGAGAGTTCCAACAGGATTTGAATAGGAAAGTAACAGTTGTGGAGAACATCAAAGCAAGGAAGCTGACAATGTTTGGACACAAGATGGCAGGTTTGATTAAAGCAGTGGAGCCAAAGAAGTGAGGAAAACCCCCCTGAAAAGTACATGACTGGATGATATCTAGGAGTGGACTGCACTGGATATCCAAAGTGTAGTACCACAGAACTTCAGGATAGAGAATGACACGGTGACAAAATTCATCACCGTTCCCGTCCCCGCGGATAACCGTGGGAAATAATCCCATGTCATTTTCTAGTGTCTATTTCAACCTCGGTCCTTCTACACCAGCATTCTTCAAAGCAAAGCTTGTGGGTCAGTGGTTGTGCCCAATTATACTCTGATTCTTTCCTCTCTCCTTAAAGAATGACATGAAGATGGCTTCCCGTGGTTATCCATCGGGATGGGAACGGTGATGAATTTTGTCACCGTGTCATTCTCTACTTCAGGACAAAGAAATAGTATATACAGTACCTGAACTGTTGCATTACAACTGAAAAGGGTGTGAGCTAAAGGTTCCCTTTTAAAAAAACCCTAACGCAGCTTGATAAAAGGGGGCAAAAGCCTACTAATAAATAGAGAGTTCTACCTTTTCCTTGCAATTTACATTCTTGTTGTTAGAATTACCCACTTCCATTTTGTCTTTTAATATTTTGCAATGTCAGTGCAAGTGAGTAGAGATACAAACTGGTTACAAAAGAATCACAACTTTTTTTTATTTTTTATTCAAACATGGTTATTTTCCTGCATACCATTTGAACCAAAGAGAGGTATAGGAGCCATAATTTATTTTTCTTAATGTTATGAGACCGTATTTATAAACAGAGAATGCTGCGAGCTCTTCAGTAGAATAATAGAAATACAATATGGAAAAATGAATGTTTTTGCTGAGCTCATTAAGTTGCCCTATAATTTTCATATGGAGCACAAGATTTGGGAGCTAAACGAGGGGCTATTTTTCTTCACTTAAAAATATATTTTTTTTCACCACTGAACACTGTTTGGTAAGTACAATGGCTGTAAATACTGAAGATAAAACTCTTAGCTCCTACATTAACACTTTATAAATGGTTTCCTAAGTGTTTGAGAGAACTCACAGAATAACCCTGCAGGTTAGCATGGACTAAACAATTTACCAACATGAGAACTAAATGTCAATGGATAAATGGATGTGGAAAGCCCTTATTGTGCTTCAGATTTTGCATGGGAACTAAAATTATTGCCATGTGTAGAAAGAGAGTAATAGTTCAACCTCGCTTCTAAATTAAAGCCATATTGGATTTGTATCTGTTTCCAACCAGACCAGGGGCCAAACCCATTGGTCTTCTACAGCTTAGGCTTATTATATATAACATTTGGAAAACCTTATTGTAATTTGATGTGCAAAACAATGTAAACTGAAAAAGAAGTGTTGAATGTCAAAAAAGTGGTGAAATCTTGTGGTTTTAAAAACAAAACTTTAATGCATTCAGTATCAGTGAACAGATACTGTGCAAAATTTCTTTTGATATATGGGGAAAAAATGCCATGTATTTTTGATTGTGAGCTTGAAATATTTATTCTATATTCAGATACTGTACTTGAAGCTATATCATAACAGGTAACCCTTAAAATACCGTTACATATATTTTTTTAAAACCCTGTAAAAATATATATCTTACCGTAATTATTGAGGAAATATCTATCCTTTGATAAAGCTGATATACCAGAACCATACGTATGGGTAATAAGACATTTTCCCCTCTTCTACGAAACCTCGTAAGAACTCTATGAGCGTCGGGAGCAGCGCAGGCCATTCAGCGCTGCTCCCCGCGCTAGAAACTGCTAGTGCAGTTTTGTAGAAGAGGTTTGTTTTCTATCATAGCCTAAGAAGTTTCCAGAGCTTTCTAGGAAAATGTTCTAGAGACTAATAGTTTTCCAGGTATTGCTGGATTTGCAGCTGCTCAGTTTTTATCTTTCTCGGTCATAGAAGGATGTTTCTTGGCATCCTGCACACCTGGTCTTTACCTCAGGTAATAATTTTGAAGCAACAACTAGTTGGTTTTTTTTCAGGTAAGTTTCCGTTCATCAATGTAGCACATTTTTGCATTTGAAAAACGCAATATAACTTTTTTGGAGTTCACTTTGCCATCTTAGAAGTGAGTATGCTTCTTGTATGGGCAGAACAGCTGTTCTACAACAAAAAAGTAGAGGGAGAAATGGAGAAAGTTCTATTTTGTGAGTTTGGATATATATTATAATTCATCATGCTTAGAATATTATTAGCTAATATTTAACTTCCACAAGTGATAAAGAATCAGTGTTATAGTGAGCTTAACTATGCTTACGTCAATGCTCAGGTATCCAGGGATTTTCAGACATCCATCTGAGTAACATAACTCATGGTGGTAAAATCCTCATTAGTCCCAACCTAGCATTTAAGACGTTTTGATGAATTTTGTTTTCTTTTTTTACTTATGATTTCTGTCCCCTTAGCATTTGTAGATATTTTAAAAATCCCCCCAAAACTAAAGGCTCCTTTTAGTAAGCTGCGATAGCATTTTTAGCGCACGCAGGATTTTAGTGCACGCTAAACCTGCGCTATGCGGCTAGAACTAACGCCAGCACAATGCTGGCATTAAGGTCTAGCACACGGGGCAATTCAGCACGCGCTAAGCATGCGCTAAAACCGCTATCGCAGCTTAGTAAAAGGAGCCCTAAGGCATTTTCCATGAATGTCTTGATTCTTCTTTCCCATATGTGGTAATTCTATAAGTAGCTACATAACATTAGGCAGGAAAAAATGCATATAAATGCTGGTATTCATTTTTGCTCATGTGTGCATATTTTGCAAGTGTCCATTCACACGGGTGGAATCTGGGCAGGGCGTGGGTGAGGTGCATACTAATGCACATAGTTTATAAATACTATAATTATCTTCAGAACTTAGGCAGAAGCATTTACATCAACTTAGCCCTAAACACATGTGTACCTATATGCTGCTTATACTAATTTTCTATAAAGGAAAGTAGGCACAAATAAGCCTCAAATAGGCATCCTTTTATAAAATCACCCTCCATATCCTATGGAACCAGACTGAATCAGTATTTTGGAGACTATTTAAATGAAGCAGTATGATGATTGAAGCATTTTTGGTTTATTACCCTTACGAGTTTGTTTGTAGTGATGCCATTCATTGAGCATGCTCTTATGATTCATTTGCCCATTTCCCGAGGTGGCTGCTACCAGTGGCATGGCTTTGTATGTCTAAAACAACAACTGGGTGGTAAGAGTACCGTGACTTCCTAGCTTGCCTCTTTTTTTTCTGACAGGTCTCAGATGGGCAGTTGTTGTACTAACTCTTTCAAACCTTAGATGATAAGAGGTATGGAAAACCTTTCATATGCTGAAAGATTAGAGAAACTTGGGCTCTTTTCCCTGGAAAAGCGGAGACTTAGAGGGGACATGATAGAGACTTACAAAATCATGAAGGGCATAGAGAAAGTGGAGAAGGACAGATTCTTCAAACTTTCAGAAACTACAAGAACAAGAGGGTATATGGAAAAATTAAGAGGGGACAGATTTAGAACCAATGCTAGGAAGTTCTTCTTCATCCAAAGGATGCCTGTAATGTGCTTTCAGAGGGTGTGATAGGACAGGGTACGGGTATCAGGGTTCAAGAAAGGACTGGATGAATTCCTGAAGAAAAAAGGGATAGAAGGGTATAGATAGAGATTATTATACAGGTCCTGGACCTGATGGGCCACCACGTGAGCGGACTGCTGGGCAAGATGGACTCCTGATCTGATCCAGCAGAGAGACACTGCTTATGTTCTTATGATCCCATGTGGAGTTCCTCAATGGCTTCCACTTATATCAAATTTTTCAACGTTTTTCTTCAACAACTAGGGGCATTAATCTGAAGGCTTTAAAATATCCTTTTATATATTGATGACATCCAAATTATTGTCTGTCTTTAATTCTCTGAAAAAGATTTGGCTAGAATTCTTATTTTTTCTGTGTAAGCCAATTTTGGCAAACTGAAGATGCTATGGACAGCAGCATTATTCAAGACCTTACTTAATTCAAGTAGGATATTTGAAAATTGTTGCAACTATGAAAATTTTTGCTTACATGCTCTGTTGGATAGTAATTTTCAAGCAAACATATCACAGCAGGGTTGATGGAAAAAAACCCCAAACAGACCAGTGGTGTTCCTTCAAAAAACTTTATTCCACCATCAACATAAGAACATAAGAATTGCTGCTGCTGGGTCACACCAGTGGTCCATCCTGCCCAGCAGTCCGCTCACACGGCGACCCTCTGGTCAAAGACCAGCACCTTAACTGAGACTAGTCCTACTAGTAGTCTAAAGTCAGACGCCATTCTCCTTGACTAGCGGAACATGATTCCTTATGTATTCTTTCCAGTACCTCTAGTTGGGAAAACCCTAATCAAACTTTGCAAGATCAAGCCATGATTTTCATTGCACCTCGGTAGCCCTGTCAACCATTATTCTCTCTCCTCCTACAGCTCAGTGTTCGGGAATCCATCATTCTTCAGTTGTTTCCATTACTGATACAATGAAGGTTCTCTCCTCCCAATCTGCATTCATTAGTGCTCATAGCATGTTATTTATTTCCCACATTTTTACTCGATATGCACCAGTGTCAGCCATAATAGAAGCTTCCAGAAAACCTTATACACAACGATGCTTTTGTTTCAAATGGACTTGCTTCACTATCTGATGTAATTTCAACTCACTAGATCCAATCACTTGTCCCCTACCTTTATTTCTGGATTATCTTATTCACCTTTCTATCTCTAGACTTAAAATTACTTCAGTACTTGTTCATCTCGGTTCTATCAGTGCCTTTCACTCACCATTAAACAAGAAACCATTATTGGTACATCCCTTGGTTTCTAGATTCATGAAGGGCTTCTACTATACCAAACCTCCCCTCAAGCCTTCTGCCATTGCCTGGGATCTCAATGTTCTATCCATTCTCATAAAATCTTCCTTTGAACCTCTCTCAAACACCTGACTTGAAAAGTGGTATTCCTCATAGCCCTTATGTCTGCACACCAGGTCAGTGAACTTTGGGCCTTTGTATTGGATCCACTCTATACAAGGTTCTACCTTGATAGAGTGGTTCTTAGCACATATCTGAAGTTCCTTCCAAAAGTTGTCTCTGAATTCCATCTCAACCAGTCTATAGTTCTGTCTACTTTCCGAGACCGCATTCTCACCCTAGTGAACCAGCTCTCCATACACTGGACTGTAAATATGGATTGGCTTACTACTTGGATAGCACCGACCGTCATAGAACTACCACTCAACTCTTCGTGCCATTCAACCCTAACAGACTTGGAACGTCTGTCACCAAGGAATCCTTCTCCAAATGGCTGGCTGACTGTATCTCCTTTGCATATACTCGGGCTAGACTGATGCTTTAAGGCTGTGTCACTAATAAAATTTGAGCTATGGTGACTTCATTAGCCCATCTTTGTTCCACACCCATCAAGGACATCTCTAAGGCAGCCAATTGGTCCTCAATCCATTACTGTTTGGAGAATCATTCCAGATGAGACAATCAGTTTGGGCAAATAGTTTTGCACATTTTATTCTCTTCTTAAATGCCAGCTTCCCTCTAACCCTTTTGTTTTCGCCAGGCTCATGATAGTTAACAATAACCTTTTTCTTAGAGGCATAATCCTGGCAACTTGGGAATCCCAGTTGTGAGACTATCATGCTTGCTTGTCCTCGAAGAAAGCAAAGGCATATATTCTTACAACCCGCCCACTTCCCCTAGTTGGCTTCTTACCGAGGTCCTGTGAGCCGATGTCAGGTGGGAAGGCATCAAAACGCGCGCAGTACCAGTGGGCCTAAAAATTTAAAGTGACAGTACACTTTTGACTATCCTTCTGTGGATGACATTACTCAGATATGAGAATATATGCCTGCTGTCCTTGGAGCTGTAACTTTGCTGTATTTTTATTCTTTTTGAAAGGTCCCCCAAATTCAACTCTATTCTAAGTTCAAAAGTGAGTGCATTCCAGAGATCTGGTGCTATTAAAGAAAAACTAACCAACCAATACAGAAGATGCACTTGCACACTCGTAGGAATTTCCAGTAAATAATCCTGCCTAGACTGTAGAATAGGCTGTAAGAATTGATACCATCTCAACTCATCTCTTAAGTGCTGCAGGGTGCATATTTGTAGGATCTTAAATGCCAAAACCAGCACCTTTAAATGGATCCATATTGCTCCTGTATTGAGAGCCAATGTAAATTGCACCAATACTGACCAAATGCTTTCCCACTGTCTCTACCCTGATGCAGACCACTGCAATTTTTGATCAGCCCTACATGCAAAAGATTGTAATAATCAAGCATACTAATAACACGAGTCTGCATGATTATCAGACAAATAGCTACAACTGCCCAAGAAGATATAAATGTATGAAGGAAAATTCTGTAAATGGTACTAAAAATGAGGCCCAGATAAAATTTGGCACTCAACTCTGTTCTATAAAGGGAACTCCAGGATAAGTACTCTTTATAGAACAGTATTAAACACTGAATTGGGTGCTCATCTTATGGCATGAGGACTTATGCCAGCTGAAACCTGGTATAAACCCTGATTCTCAAGTTGGGCACGGATCCCCGCTATTTTGTAACATTGCACACAACTTTTGTGAATGCCCCTAACCTGCCCATGCCCCTTCCATGACCACACCCCTTTTTGAATTGTGTGTGATCCAATTTAGGTGCCTGTTATTACAGAAAATAGCATGCAGCCAGATCCAGTAAAAATGCAGTCCAAATAATAATTAGTTCCAATTAAATGCTTGTTAACTCCAATAATTAAACCACTGGAGCCCATTAGCTGAGGAGGATGAATTATTTTGACAGTCTTTGTTGATGGGTCAATGGAATCAAGAATAACCCCTAAGTCCCTCACAGTATCCCTAAAAGAAATAATCACTTTTTGCTTGAGATATCACAAGAATCTTTGTCCAATTTGTCTCCTCATAAATCAGGACTTCTTTTTTCTGGATTCAGCAATAATCGGGTATTCTTCAGCTAACTCACAAAGTAAGACATTTATTAAAATGCCCCCATACATACCACTCATAGGAGAAAGAATTTGAATATAAAAACCAAAACGAGCAAAATGCCAGTTTCCTCAAAGATCACAAAAAATATTATAAAGCAACGAGAACAAGGCTGACTCCTGAGGGATTCTGCAAGTTCCTTATTTAAAAGGTTAAAGAGGATTTGATATTAAAACACAAGCTTAATATCAAAGAGGATTTGATATGAAACTTGTGCCTTTCTTAGTAATTAAAAGTGAGTCACATTCACTTGTAGTTTTCTGTCCCTAGAAGGCTTATAGTTTGCGTTTGTACCTGAGGCAATCAAAGGTTAAGTGACTTGCCCAAGATTACAAGGCAAAACAGTGGGATTTGAACCTGGTTTTCCTGGTTCTTAGCCCACTGTTTAACCCAGGGGTGGGCAACTCCGGTCCTCGAGGGCCGGAATCCAGATGGGTTTTTGGGATTTCCTCAATGAATATGCATGAGATCTATTTGCATGCACTGCTTTCAATTCATATTCATTGGGGAAATCCCAAAAACTCGACTGGATTCCGGCCCTCGAGGACCAGAGTTGCCCACCCCTGGTTTAACCATTAGGTTATCTATTGTTTTATAATAAATGATTGCCCTGCCAGGAAAGATCTAAGCTGTCAGCACTAGTAGACTGTGATCTGCTAGTGTACCAAATCAAAGGCGATAGGGAAAATGGATTCTTCCCTATCCAGATTTTATATTTGTTATCTTTAATAGTTGCCAGAAGAGATGCTGAGTGAGGCCAAACAGTAGAGGCAAGTTTCAATAAAAAGAGGAGTTGGATATCAACACAAAACCCAAAGCAGTATGATGTCACTTTTATTCAAAAATGCTCAATGCGGTCACTTTTCAGCTTCACACCTACATCAAGAGCATAAATAAATATCTAAACACAAATAAAAAAAAAAGATATAACAGTCACAAATAGATATATATGTACAAAATATATATTCTAAATATTGATTTATAGTTCATTAAGGCCCCTTTTACTAAATTCAGTAAGCACTAGCATGGGCTTTCAGCCCAGACGTTCTGTAGTAAGATCCTACCTGCTAATTTTTTTTTTTCCACAGAGGGGGTGTTTCTGCATTAATTAGTGTAGCAGCATTACCACATGCTGATTAGCACAGGATCAGTGCATGAGCCCTTACTGCCTATAAAACAGGCATGCTAATTTTTTTTAATGGCAATATTAGAGCATGACAATTAATTCAAGAAATGGTAAATCAGCCATTTTACTGCTGCAGTAAAAGTGGCCTTAGTGTGCGAGAAAAACTCATGTAAGGGTGTGCCAAGGCCTCTTTTTACCAAAGCTTAGTAAAAGGACTCCTAAATAAGACTATCCTAAGTAAATACATATACAATATACAGTATAAATAAAACACTTAAGCATGAATAAATTAATGTAAATTATTAAAAAACAAAATTATTTATACAAATATCATATAGATAATTATCCATAATCTATCATTATTAATTTCAAATAATAAAAAAAAAATCATATACCTGAATTTTTGATAACCAACTTTCAAAAAGTCTAATTAAATATAACAATAAGCTATAGGCCTGAAAATACATTGCTATAAAATCATAAATCCTAATACTTCACTTTACAAACTTTCATTACATATCACTTTCCTAATTGATAATCTGAACAATGTGCACTCGAATTAATAATTTAATTCAATGTGTTACTGAACCCCATATCAAAACCACAAAAAGAAACAAATGAGACAAACCCTTTTTCTCTACAATCCCTGGTATATATTGCATTTAAAATATTAGGTCCCCTTTTATCAAGCTACTTTAGATTTTTTTATCACCGGCCGCTGCGGTAAAAGCTCCAGCACTCATAGGAATTCTAAGAGCATTGGAGGTTTTACTGCAGCGGCCAGCAATAAAAAACCCTATTGCGACTTGATAAAAAGGGGACCTATCCCTTCCTTTACAAAGCCATGTTAGTGTTTTTTGTGCCAGTCGCAGCGATAAGAACTCTGACACTCACAGAATTTCTATGAGCGTCAAGAGTTCTTACCGCTATGACCAACGCTAAAAACAGTAGCATGGCTTTGTAAAGGAGGGCCTTACATTGCTAAACAAAATTGCTATCATATCTTAACCCAACCCTTCCCCCTCCTCCTAGATAAATTCTCCCCTAAACCTCCACTTAAATAATCTCTTCCTCCCCAAAACACCAACCAAGTATTCAGATCCCTGAAATGTTACGTAATCTTATTTGTACTCTAACTGTAATCTATTTGTTATATCACACAGTAAAGTACAGTCAATTTAATATCCAATTTGCAAGTTCTTCCAGAATTAATCCAGGTACCTCTTCTCCCTTGTAACCAAAAAAAACCCAAAAAAACCCAAAACTGTTGTAACTTCACTGGAAATGTCCAGTTAGCTCTTTTGTAATCCGCCTTGAACTGCAAGGTATAGGCGGAATAGAAGTCCCTAATGTAATATAATATTGCCATCATATGCTCATTCACTTTCCAAACACATGATAAAAAATGTGATGCCTTTTGTTACTCATGAACCCCCTCTTTTAAGAATGCATAGCGCGGGTTTTAGCACCGGCAGCGGTGGTAACTGCTCCAACGCTCTTAGGAATTCTATGAGCGTTGGAGAGTTACCGCCACTGCCAGCGCTAAAACCCACACTATGCATTCATAAAAGAGGGGGAAAGTAAATAAATAAATGTAGCCTTGTTATAAATCATGTTTTTCTCAACTGTATGCATCATTATTGATTTAAGCAACTGTAGTAAAGCTTATTTCATTTAATATAAAAGCATAGTTTTTCAATCCAGCTAATAGTGAATGCAGCAATTACAGGATAAAATTACTAAAGTTCATCCCACAAGACTTCTAACATTACAAGTACAATGGCCTAGATTCACTAAAGATAGGGAATCAATCACTGTTCGCCGATTCCTGGCCGATTTTAAAACAGCGATTGATTCACTATCTTTTTGCATGCAAATGATTTGCACGCAAACTCCCGAGTCAAAGCGATTGAATCGGGGCAGAGCCCTGACAGTAGTGACAGTAGAAGCAGCCTGCTGTCACTGCTGTCAGTGCTTCTGCCGGCTTAAAAAATTATTTTTTTAATCGGGCAGATAGTTTGCCTATATTACACAGGCAAAATAGCCCAATTTAAAAAACAATTTTTTAAAGCCTCCCCACCCCTTTCACAACAAGTTCCCCGAACTCCTTCCAAAAATGTGCCCCTCCCCCTGCCACCCCCTGCCACCGCCCGCCACCGTCACTTCAAAAATATGGCAGGAGGGATTCCCAGAATATTAGCTGCCCTTGAGAAAGTCAGGTTTTCATGAGGCTATTTTTATCAATGACTTGCTGTTGAAAATTACCCTCGGTGTAAAGCAAAGTGAAATAGATACCTTTTTATTTAAATCCAGCTGTTTTCTCTCCTGTCCCTCATGACTTCCAGCTCAATCAGAGCCAGTTCTGGAATCCTGCTTTCATGGCCTTTCATTTGCAAGTATCCAAAGATATTTTCCCCTGGCTTATACTGTCCCCACTGTATCATATGAGGCCATTGCAGCACTGGTTCTAGACTCGGGGGCCATGCAGCATGGCTGCTTCTGGAACCCTGCAATCATGGGCCATAAATCTTATCACAAGGTATAATCTTCTGCACGCTTCTCAACTGAGTCACCAAACCAGCCTAAGAGGTTTCTTTTAATCATTTTATTAATACACAGTAACTGATAAAGGTAGTATCCACTGGATATATGATAATCAAATGAAATCAATTCTGTGTTAATGTACAGTTAAAGAAGATGGTTTAGTTCATGTACTGACTATCTGTATAGGAATGTTTCAAGTGAAGGAGATTATTGCCAGTAGTTTGCTACATATTAAAAAATAAGAAGAAAATTCAGAAAGCCAAGACCAGTCTGCCAACACATGCCTAATATCTTACTGTGCAACCCTGAGACTCTTTCCAAAAATTTCAAAGAATGGAAAGTCAAATTAAAGCTCAGACTATCCATTTGAACAGTAACGAGAAAACTACTAAGCTGTTCCAAGGCTGAGTACTTTTTCTCATTAAAGGCAATTTGAGGCCTTAAAATATGCCTTATGGAGGAAAAAATTAGTTTTTAATCTTTCCTATGCTTCCAACTACAGAAGTGCTTCTAGAACACCTTGTGGATTAGCATGCAGGAGAAGTCAGACAAACAACTTGCAATAAGGGTATTGTAATTGTGAACTTCATATTGGAACCTGGCAGGAACTGGAGTCTGAACTTACACTTCCGTAATATTTGTCTCATTCTTGAATATGGTATTTTGAGGCTTTGCATTTGGATTTCTATTTCATTCATACCTATTTAGAAGTAGATCAAGGTATATTAAATTCAGGTACTCTACAAATTTCCCTGTTCCCAGATGGCTTGCAATCTGAGTTTATTTCCTTAGTGCCCTCATCAAATCAGTCCAGAATTTGTGGAAATTTTGTCCATCGACCAGCAGGTAGAGTTAGAAAAACTCAGAAGCATTCTCTGCCTTAAAGGACACACAGTAGCTCCACCACGTCAGAATTTTTTCTGTCTCCAGCGGGTATTAGGTGGCTGGTGTGCAGCTGCTGAATTGGTAGATGAGGCCTGGTCATTTGAAAACCAGGTGAATGCAGGATATCTGAGCAAGTAGTGTGTAGCCCCAGGGCAGGATTAACGAATAGGCCAAGTAGGCACGTGCCTAGGGCCCAAAATGGTCAGGGGGGCCCGATGAAGGAGGGTATTTTTTTTTTTTGAAACGGCGATGGGCCCCCCCAGCATCGATTGGCAATGCGGTCCCCCCCTTATCGGCAACACAGGCCCCCCGCAATCGACGAACTGATCGGCAACAGACCCCCCCTCCCCATCGACAGAAAGTAAGATGAGCAAGGAACGCGGGTAAGAAAGGCAACACCAACTGTAATTTTCCAAGTGGTGCTGCTTGCCCAAAGCTTTCCTCTGACACAGCTTCCTGTTACCGCCGGGGTGCGTCAGAACGGGGAAGGGGGCCCAGTGTACTTGTGTGCCTAGGGGCCCTCAAAGAATTAATCCTGCCCTGTGTAGCCCACAGGGTGTACCCAGTAATCGCGATCCTTCCCCTTTTCTTTGTTTATCATTTATTAAATTTAACATGCCACCTTTTTTGAAAGAAAAGTACAGTACATCATTTCCAAGCAAGTGAATAAAGAAATTTAAAATCATTATTCACAAATAAATAGTAACAAAAGGAAATGGAAAATGCCCTTCCCTCACTTTGATCGTCATTTTAGCAAACTTAAAATAAAGATGAGGAGCTTATTCTAAGTAAGCACTTCTGGCTCCCTCAGTGTTAAACAACAAGAGAAGAAAAATGGCATTCTGCTGGATTGTAGAGAGAAGACGTGTGTTTTCAGCAATTTCCTGAAGTGCTATTAGAAAGAAACTTCTCGTAGACGTAGCGGGAGATGATTCCAAGTTTTGGGACCTTGAAAACCAAAGGTGGTCTCGAATGATTTTTTTTCTGTGAACTTTTAGAGGTGTTGGAAAGATTAACTTGTGTTGTTGCACATCTCTTGAAGTTTGGAATAAACTGTTAACCATTACAGGAAAAGAATTGTTCTCGGTGATGGCTCCAAGCTGGTGGAATGCCCTCCCGAAGGAATTAAAACTAGAAAAAGATACAGGAAAGTTCAAGAAAGGGATAAAGACCATCCTCTTCATAGACTACTTTAGCCAATAAAACAACAAAGAGGAGACAGTTGGTTAGCCCTCCCTCCCCCTCCCAATCAGGAAGTAGGATATAAATAGACCAAGGGCTGAAGCCCAGAAAACTAGACTGAGGAAGATAAAACTTCAAAGATAAAAATAAAACACAATACAGATTCATGTATATAGACTATATATCTCATGGCCTAATGGCCACCAGAGCAGCAAAACTAGACAGACAACTCACCAATCTGCTGTCTTCGACCACAGACTATAAACCTTCAAAAAAGAAACAAAAACCCTACTCTTCAAAAAAATGCATAAAACCTATTTAACATGACAAGATCCCAAGCCTCACCTACTATACTATCTACTCCTTATCAAATCTAAAATGTTTTAAATTACCTATTATGTATTACCTAATTTCATGACAATTCTTATGTAATCCACCTTGAAATCACTAATGTAATGTAATCTCATGATTATTCTTTGTAATTAACCTGAGAACCTGACTTGCTCTGGGTTCACTAAGATTCAAAGGGTTCTGATCTCTAGGAAAGGTGTTAAAATATAAAGCTCTGAGGGTGCTCCACTCTAACTAAGGGCTCCTTTTACTAAGCTGCGGTAGCGTTTTTAGCGCGCGCTGCAGATCAGCGTGTGCTAACCCCCGCGCTACGTGGAAAAACTAACGCCAGCTCAATGGAGGCGTTAGCATCTAGAGCGCTAAAAGGAGCCTTAAGCCTAAGAACTTTCAGCCATCTCATGGAGCTTAAGATTTGGATTGCTGGGCTAAGGGGTTTGAATGTTGATTAATACCAAATCTGTGTCAGAATCTCTTCTAATTACTTACCGATAACAATTTTATTTTATACTGGATGTATGAACCAACGCAACATTTCTAACTCAATGTCTGTTATTTTTTAATTCACTTCGAATCCTAAAACATTTTGGCAATTTCAAATGTTCCATGTTCTACTTGCTACAAGAAATACTGCTGTGCGCTTAATGTTCTTGGTCTCTTGCCAGATGCTTTCCTTTTTTAACACATATTTGGGGGGTTTCTGGCATGCTAGAATCCCTGAATATAGTCTACTGTGGCTAGAAAGCTTTGGTAGTCCAAAGATTTTTCCAAGACATCTTAAAATATATCTGTGGTCTTGTTTCTACTGTAGTTAATTTTTTTTAAATCAAAATTTACTTGTTCAGCTTCGTAAAATTCTTGAATAGTGTGTTAGGCCACTAGTATTTCATTCTTTAGTGTAGTACTTTTCAACCCTCTCCTGGAGACATACCTGGCCAGTTAAGTTTTTAGAATTACATACCATAAGGAATATGCATGTGAGAGATCTGCATAGAGTGGGTCTCCAGTACATATAAATTGATCTCATGCATATTCATTATGGTATTCCTGAAAGCCTGGCTCCAGGAGAGGGTTGAGCAGCACTGCTTTACTGCAAAAGGTTTGAATCCAAGTTAAGAGTTAACTAAAATTAGTGTGGTGAATTTTATATAAATCAACTACACATCTGAATGCTAGAGTCTTGTATCTGAACCAGCAACTTGCTTGCAGAAAAATGTCAACCATGTTTTCCAACTCCACCTCCTTCCCAGAGAGCTGCTCCTGACCCCTCAATTTGTTTTCTGCAAGCAAGTTGCACAGAAATGCTTTTGATATGCTCTGTGGTTTTGTGACGTGGTTTTCTGGGGGCTGACTAGCTGAGGACACAGACTTGGACCATGAGTTTCAGTTTGTCACAGGACTGGGATAGCTACTTTTATCCCAGAATGAAATCTCCCTGACAGAGTCTGCTTCCTTTCAGGAGGACAGCAGTCAAGAGAGGGTAGTGACATTGGATCAGGGGGAAGACCCCACAGTACATCAGTTACTCAGGGTCTCTGTGCTTTCGAGCACTATTTCCACTTTGTTGAAGAGCTAAAGCTGGAAGTCCTGCTAGCTTCTTCTCAATGCTCATTTATGAGCAGTTCTGTGGCTCTAACAGCATTTTTCCCCTCACATCTGGACATCACTAAACTGGTCACTGACCACTAGAAATCACCAGAGTTTGAGTGGATAAAACTATGGCCAAGCTGTATCTGATGGTGCCAGATTTCCAGCAGCTGTTCAGCTGGAAGTGGATTTGCTGGGGGTGCAGGTCACTAAACAAACCTCCCTTCCTAGTAAAAGAAGGGTGATGTTAAAGGATCCTCAGGACTGCAAAGTGGACTTGCTCCTCAGGCATTGATTTGAAGCTTTGGCCCTAGGGATTAAGGCGGCAGCTGTGTCTTCCTTTTGTGACACATACTTGTCACACTTGCCTGTTTCAGGCCTTTGACCTGATAGATGAGGAAGATCCACAAATGCTCCTCTCTGGGGTGAATTATATTGCAGATGCTCTGTATGATTTTATCAGAGTTATGGCCAAGGTCTCAGCCTATGCAGACTCCACCCAACGAATGCTCTGGATCAGACAGTGGGCTGGAGATGCTACCTCTAAAGCTATGATAAGCAGGCTTTCATTTCAGGAGCAGATGCTCTTTGGCAAGGGCCTAGATGACCTGATGGCCAGTGTGACAGGCCATCGCCCCAAGTCCTTACTGGATAGCTGACCCCTGGATGGCCCAGAGTTCAGGTCAGGGCAATTTTCGAGGTTTCTGAAGATTTTGTACGTATTCATGAGGCCAAATGACACAAAGACCCTTTCAGGGATCATGGCAGAAATTCAGTGGGGGCAGGAGACAGCAGGCCTTGGGCTCACGCCCCTCACCAATCACAGATTAGTGCAGACCTCTGGTTTCTAGATGTCATCCAGGAGGGGTACAAAATTGAGTTCTCTGCCTCCTGCCAGACCGCTTTGTAATGCCTCTGGCCACAGGAGGTTCTTGTGATTACATGTGCTGGAGTAGTATTTCAGTTCTCCATGCTCTCCTTCGGCCTGGCCACAACATCTCGCACCTTTACCAAGGTGATGGTGGTAGTAGCAGCGCACCTCCACAAAGCTGGGATTCAGGTGCACCCATATTTGGACGACTGGCTTATCAGAGCTCCATCCAAGGAGGAAGGCAAGCTGATAGTTTCAATAGTGATGCAGTTCTTCCAGAGCTTGTGCTGGATAGTCAACTTCAAGAAGAGTCAGCTGGAATTGACTCAGCTCCTGGAGTACCTGGGAGTCTTGTTTGACATGGCCTTGGGCCAAGTGTTTCTTCCAGAGCCACACAGACTGAAATTCCAGAAGCAGATTTTGGAGCTACTCCAGAGACTGGCCCCACAGCATAGTTTTAGCTACAGGTCCTAGGGTCGATGGCGGTGAACATAAGGTGGTTCCTTGGGCCAGAGCACACATGAGACCTCTCTAAGACTCTCTTCTCTCTCACTGATCCCCTCAGTTGGACTCACTAGAACGGTCACTCCCCTTCCTACCCCCAGCGAAGAGCAGCCTGCGATGGTGGCTGAAGCCAGCTGTCCTTTCCAGGGGCATGTTTCTTTGCATCTCCTCCTGGGAGATACTAACCACCGATGCCAGCCTTTACGATTGGGGGGATCATAATGGACATCCAGTCCAGGGGCATTCAGCTCTGCAGAAGTGGTCCATAAATTGCCTGGAACTCAGAGCCATTCATTTAGCGCTTCATGCACTGGTTAAGTCTCTGTAGGGCAAGCCAGTCAGTCTTCTCGGACAATACGACAGTGATAGCATATATCAACAGGCAAGGAGGCACCAGAAGCGCCCCATTTGGTCTATAAGCTCAATGTCTCTTCAGGTGGGCAGAGGTTTACTTGCAGGCTTTCTCGGTTATGCACGTGGAAGGAGTGGAAAATGTGCATGCTGACTTTCTCAGTCGACCTGGGGGAATGGTCTCTGTCTCCACAAGTATTCAATGCCATATTTCAGTGGTTCAGGCCTCCACAGATGGATCTGCTAGCCTTGGCGGTGAACTCCGAGATGCCTCATTTTTACATCCAAAGATCCGAGCTCAGAAATGAGGGATTGGATATGTTAGTCAAACTATGGCTAGAGAATGAGCTCTTGTACGTGTTTTCCCTGTGGCCCATGCTTGGCTGAGTCATTTGCAGGATTGCTATCCATCCCAGCTTGGTAGTCCTAGTGGTGCCTGATTGACCTCGCAGATCATGGTATGTGGACCTAGTTTGTCTCCAGAGGGACAAAGGCCTCAGATTTACAGTTCAAGTGGATCTTCTCACTCAGGGACTGGTTCCTATCAAGAATCCAGAACACCTCAGGCTTATGACAGGGCTCTTGAGCAAGTGGCCCTGACAAGCAAGGGTTATTCAGACATTGTCATTACCACATTGCTAAATGGTGTGCTACAGCCTGGAAGTCCTTTCAATACTGGTCTGTGGTAAGGAATGCAGAGCCCTGGCGAGCTCCGATTTCAGTAGTCCTGAGCTTTTTGCAGGAGGGACTTCAGAATGGGTGTCGGTAGGTTCTCTGAAAGTGCAGGAAGCAGGTCTTTCTTGTTTCCAAGCTCGAGGGGAGAGAGTATCCTTGGCTTCTCACCCAGATGTCGCCCAGTTCATTAAAGGGGCTCTGCAGTTGCGCCCTCTGGTGTGTTCCCCTTTCCCTTCCTGGAACCTTAACATTATGTTGCTAGGTCTCAGTACTGCTCCATATAAGCCCTTAAGGAAGGCTTCCCTCTTGGATCTTACAGTCAAACAGTTTTCCTGATGGTGAGTATGTCAGCAAGATGGGTTTCCAAGTTATAAGCGCTTTCTTGAAGGGAATTGTTCCTTAGGTTCACAGAAGCAGGGCTCTCCTTATGCATAAAGGATAAAGCTTTGCATTTGCTGGATGTCAAACAAGTGCTTCTTCAGTACCTTTAAGTTGCCAACGAATTTCGACTTTCAGATCACCTTTTGTTCTTACCAGTCAGGCTCAATTTCCAGATGGATTTAGATGGCCATTTCTTCCACATATTGGGCTGTGGTAAACAATCACCGATCACATTGAAAGCACACTTCACTATAGGAGTTACTGCCTTGTGGGCAGAGACTAGGGCTGTCTCACCTGAGGAGATTTGTAGAGTTGCTACATGGTCTACCCTACATACCTTCACCAGGTTTGAAAAGGTGGACATAGCACTTGGGGAAGATGCTTCCTTCAGGGTCTCCGTCTTAAAGGCAGGCACAATTGGCCCACCCTAAACTCTGGGGATTACTTTAGTATGTCCCTAGCGTTCAAGACCACTAGACACATTGCACTAGAAAGAAAGATTAGGTTCTTACCTCAGTAATCTGCTTTCTTGTAGATGTGTCTAGTGGTCCTGAAGTCCCTCCCTTTTTATGGGCCTTGCCTGCCTCTGCCTTAGGATCAATCTGGATTTGATGAATTTTTGTGTCTCAGGGGAAATGAGAGGAAAAAAAAAGAAAGATGATGCATAGGTAAATCATCATGATCATACAGTCTGGTTTCAGTTTCTTTCTGTCAGCAGGTCATGCGAGGAGCTCTGTATATGATTGGTGCTAGTTGCACGAGTTTGGATGTTATAATGTTATTTCCTATGTTTGTTACAGAGCAGAACAAAATTGTAGTGTCTGGGATTTTCCCTGTTTCTTCCTTCCTGTTATGTCTTTTATTACAGTGCAGGCGACCAGAGGGTGCTGTAATTCTTTATTCACACAAATGAAGACTCGACACATATGTGTGTAGGCCAAAACATGTATGTGTTCAGTCTCCATTTGTATGAATAAAGAATTACAGCACCCTCTGGTTGCCTTTCCTGTTTTTTTTGGTCTCACTGGTGTGAGAAGGTGGTTTCTCCTGTGTCTGTTGTGTTTTATTACAGTGCTACTTGATTGCTTTTGTACAAACTGAGGGGGCAGGAGCAGCTCCCTTGGAAGGAAGTGGAGTTGGAAAACAAGCTGGTTCAGATACAAGACCATAGCGTTTAGGACCACTAGACACATCTACAAGAAAGAAGATTACCAAAGTAAGAACCTAATGTTTTCTCTATGATACTTCGAGGAACTCTGACAAACGTGTTTTTGTTAAATTTACCAGGGATACAACTGGCTTTCTAATCAACTGTAAAGGCAAATCATTTCCGGAGTAATAACATCACAAATTTTCACCAACTTCATTCAAAATGGTCATAAATAATTTCCCTGACATGACTAGAACTATTTCTGGTCCAATTTGATAAAAATAATCATGAACATTATCACTGAAGCTAAGTGATGTGGTACACAAAATATCAAAATTCTTAATTAAAATTAAGTATCATTAAGGGGGGAATTTATCAATCGAAGGTACTGTTAAGACGGGTTATTTTACTACAAGTTATTCTATTTTAGCACAAAATCTCATTCTCCTGTCTAAAATAGCACGGGATGTGGTAAAATAACCCATTTGACAGCAACACACATGGATAAATCCCTCTTCTTCCTCCTCCCCCCCCCTTATTGAGAAGAGTATGAAATAAACATTCGTAAAATATCTAAGATGTTACTTGAAATTTTGCTTTGCAAAATGATTCTCTGAAAGAGATCCTTTACTGAGCTGCGGTAAAAATTGGCCTTAGTCTGCCTTTGCATGAGTTTTCCCCCCCACATATTAAGGCCATTTCCAGTGCAATAGGTGAGATATTCTGGACAAGTGGTAGTGTCCCCGTGGCTGCGTGCCACCTGCAGAAGGAATCCAGTTTGGATTTTTCTCTGTGCCTCGTCTATACTTCACTGAGCTCCTTAGTTCCACCTACAGTTTATTCCTTCTGTATGCATGCCTGCAGGAGTGTGTTTGTTCTGCTCTCCACATTGTATTATTTTATTCAGTGTTTTTAGTCCTTTTATCAGGATTTTTGTGCTCGGAGCATTTCTTCAGGTTTGCCTGCATTGAGAACACATAGATTTATGTCTGTAGCTGACAGGCCAATCCCCGGCTCAACTTTGGTCACATGTTCTTTCATCCCTTCAAAGAAATATAGTAGATTAGTGAGGCAAGATTTCCCATGCAATAGAGTAGGCACGCCGGATGGTGTGATTAACATGAAGAAAGACCTGATGAAGCTTGAAGAATGGTCTGAAATTTGGCAGCTAAAATTTAATGCTAAGAAATGCAAGGTCATGCATTTAGGCTGCAAAAACCCAAGGGAAGGGTAGAGTTTAGGGGTTGAAGAACTATTGGTACAGTCATTAATTTTATCCATCTAGGATTACTGTAATATCATTGACTTGGGATCCTCTAAGAAAATCTTAAGAAGACTGAGGATAATCCAGAATACGGCTGTCCAATTGATCTTTGGTTTACAAAAGAACGATCATGTCAGCCCGCATTATCATTTACTGTATTGGTTACCGCTAGAAGCAAGAGTACTATTCAGATTTTCTTGTATCTGCTTTAAGTTGATATCGGGATTGTCTCCAATTTACCTTTTCCCTCATTTTGAGCTATATAGGCCGTTGAGGAAACTAGAAGTGTTAATTTATTTGCCTATCCCAAGGCAAATGGTTGTTGATATAAGACTTTCTTAGACAGGACCTTAGCGTTTCAAGCAGGTAAACTGCAATCTTGGTTAGGTGAATGTATCCATCAAGCCACGTCTTACTATTCTTTTTGAAAATTAGTCAAGTCCACTCTGTTCGATAAATTCATTAGCTAATTAGGTGTTTTTAAGATTGTAACTTGTATTTTATTGAATGATTGTACTTCACTGATTCTCCAGATCCTCTTAGTGTAAACCGCCTAGAACTTCTGGTAATGGCGGTATAAAAGAATAAAGTTATTATTATGTGCACGACAGAAGAACAGGACTTGGGTGTGATCGTATGCGATGATCTTAAGGTGGCCAAACAGGTTGAAAAGGTGATGGCAAAAGCTAGAAGGATACTAGGTTGCATAGGGAGAGGTATGGCCAAAAGGAGAAAGGAGCTTTTGATGCCTCTGTATAAGACTCTGGTGAGACCTCATTTAGAATATTGTGTACAATTCTGAAGGCCGCACCTTCAAAAAGATATAAAAAGAATGGGATCAGTCCAGAGGAAGGCTACTAAAATGGTGCATGGTCTTCGTCATGAGGCGTATGGGGACAGACTTAAAGATCTCAATCTGTATACTTTGGAGGAAAGACGGGAGAGGGGAGATATGATAGAGACGTTTAAATACCTACATAATGTAAATGTGCATGAGTCGAGTCTCTTTCATTTGAAAGGAAACTCTGCAATGAGAGGGAATGGAATGAAGTTAAGAAGTGATAGGCTCCGGAGTAATCTAAGGAAATACTTTTTTCCAGAAAGGGTGGTAGATGCGTGGAACAGTCTCCCAGAAGAGGTGGTGGAGACAGAGACTGTATCTGAATTCAAGAAAGCCTGGGATAGGCAAGTGGGATCTCTTAGAGAGAGGAAGAGATAATGGTTACAGCGGATGGGCAGACTAGATGGGCCATTTGGCCTTTAGCTGCCATCATGTTTCTATGACTAAATTCATGTTGGCTTTGCCTCATTAATTTGTATTTTTATTCTTTATAATAGCCTCTACCATTTTGCCCGGCACTCACATCAGATTCACCGGTCTAGAATTTCTTGTATTTCCTCTGGAAGCCTTTTAAAAAATCAGCATTACATTGGCCACCCTCCAGTCTTCAGTACCATGTTGGATTTTATTAATACTGGTTTATAAGGTTTTTCTATGAACAAATAAATGGTGTAAAATTAATCCACTGTTTTATTTAAGGATATAGGGCTTCTTTTACAATGCTGCAGTAGCAAATCCTGGCACAGCAAATGTGACACAACCCAAATGGGCTTCATTAAATTTTTCTACACAGGAATAGTTCACTTCCATGGCTTTATAGAAGGGGCCCAAAATGACTTCATTCCCCCCCCCCTGCATTAATATCAACAGCATGCTTTTTAAGCTGTTGAGTTTTATAAATACATTACACCACGACAGTAATCTTTTGTTGATCTTTACACAAGACAGTCTTCTGGAAGTGGTTTTTATGACATTAAAGAATCTGAGTTTCATAACTTAGTAAATATATTCACTTACTGCACTGTCTCAAATAACCCAAGAATGCAGACCAACATAATGAAGTCTGTTGGAAAGACTTCCAGTTTAATTTAAGATGGGTTCTTATTTAAAACGTATGTATAAAATAAGCATATTAAAATGCTACAGTAAAATAACACAAACTACAGTTAAATAGTCATATAACCAACAAATGCAAAGTTTTAATTTTTGCTATGAGTCATTTTAAAGGTCATTCGGCCTATAAACATACACTAATCTAATTAATTAGAAACACAAGTAAGCCATAGTTAGAAATAGTTTCTTTTCATATTTTGTAGATTTATCTCTCTGAGTTTTGTACTTTTTCTTTAGAAGAAAAGGATTCCTATACTTTCTTAAGTTCTGTTGCTGTTTTGGCCTCCACCAGGATGTTGTTCAGTCCTATTATTCCATCCAGATACCATTGTTTACATGAAGAAATATTTGCAGATTTCTTGAGTACTATACAGGTATACTTCCTTAGAATCTCTTGTTCTGGAATCTCCTTTCCACTGGAAAAGATTTACTCATTCTGGAATATTTATAGCTTTGAGACATCTAAATATTTTTATCATATCCCATCTGTCCTTCCTTTTTTCTAATCCATGGTATACATAATTTTTGCACACTTTTATTCACATTTTAATAAACATTTTTGTGAGTTAGTTTACTCTTGATTTCAAAAAGGTTTTTAACTCACAAAAAGGTATTTTAAAAACATACATTAAAATCAGTGCACCACCATATGAATCCTGTTAAAATGGAAGGGATTAACTGCTATTCTCCAGCCTAGGCCATGGATGGAGTAAAATTAGCTCATATTTCTAGGACTGGTATTAGTTTATGATTCTGTGCCAGCATGGTTCCAGACCTGGAAATCTTGGGAATGGGGAATAGGGACTCTGAAGTATGGTCCAGGGTGAGCTATTGTACCTGGGAACCCCAGATTTGAGGAATATGTTAGCAAAGCACCATAGTCTTAATGCTAGCCCTAGAAATGTGAGTTAATTTTATTCCAACTGTGACCCTTATCTAAACCTTAAAAAAAGGATAAAAACTGAGGTATCCAATTCAGGGTACATCACATCAGATGGACCCATTTCTGAATACCCTTAAGTCAGAGGGACTCTACTCTGGGACCTTGTCTTTCATTTACTTATCCCCACATACTAATTATGCAAACCCAACAATTTATACACCCACTCGCTGGATTACAGAATAGACACCTTTACTTAATTGTCGTAATGAGGGTATTTCCCATAACTGCATGGATTGAAAATGCAAAAGATGAGAAGCTTTATAAGGCACAATCAAATTAGAAATCATCTCAGGCAAAACTTGATGTAGCACCTTATACACTAAAACCACAAGCTTGAATCCTCCAAACAGCTGGAAGTCAATGCAAATCATTCAACAAAGGGACATATGTTCACAATGTGAAATGCCCCCAGTCATTCGTGCTGCTGCATTCTGGGCCATTTGCAAGATCCTCAGTTACTACTTAGGCAGCCCACACAAAACAGCATTGCAATAATCAAAATGCAGTACTACAAAACATTACATAACCAGCTCTCAAGCCCAGTTTTTAGGAACTAATGGGGGAATCTACAAAGATTCAGACATGTGTATTTTTTCTGAATCCACATAAGGGCACATGCATTCTGGAAAGCAGGCCTGCGTGGAATGTCTAGGTCAAATTAGATTCCAAGAAATTCATTCTTAACTAGAATGCCAGCAAAATATGTTATTGAACAATGCACTGGGGTATTCTATATAATGTACAGTAAATAACAGTAAAGTGAAAAAAATATATATAGAACAAAAAAATAATAAAAATATCACAAGCTTAAAAGTGCTCTCTTAAGCCCATAGAAAAGAAAGGAAATGGGTATCTAAAGGTGAACGAAAATAGAATCCAGCAAAAGAAATCAAAATCTATCTAGCTAAATTACATTACATTACATTACATTTGTGATTTCTATTCCGCCTGTGCCTTGCGGTTCTAAGCGGATTACAGTTAAAAGAGATCAGGACATTACCGAGAGAATTACATTACAACGATTTAAGTAAATTACATGTTGTGGTATAGAAATACAAGTATAAGATATCTGGATTTATCGATAGAATAGCTTGACAGGGTTCAAGTAGTTACAAGGTTCAGTGGGGAAAACAATATAGGCAACTGAAGAAAGATACCTAACTTTGAAGGAATCAGTTGAGTGGATACCTAAGGGAGATGCTTATTTAGGAGAAGGTTAAATGTCGGGTGACTTCTTATTTTTAAACATGAATTTCAATTCAACCCGTGTTCAGGAAGGGCATGCTGGGAGCTATCTCTAAACTGGCTAACTGGCATGTTTTGCAAACATTAAACTCATCTGGCATAAAAAGCCGATAGGCCCCAATTTAATAAGCTTGAGCTAACAGTTATTGTCGCATTTTAACATCACGCAGTAATGTCAGCATCAACCACCTAATATGGAAAGGGATAGCGCGTGCACCTTAAAAGTAACATGGAGGTAGTTATCATGAGATAGTTGTTAACATGGCACACCAGATAAAGCAGTTAATGCCACCGCAAGAGGTGCCGCTAACTGTATCACATTATCAGCCATTCAGTTATCACACACAATAAACTACTGTATATATTAACTGAATGGCAAAATGCTGAGAATGCCTTCAGCAGTTGAAGTAGAAGTTTTATAATTACTGTGTATTAAATTTGGCTATTAACTCAAGGTAACTGTACAACCCTACCAAGCTTTATTACATAGGGGCATGTAACAAAGGCACTTGCACAAACATTTTAGCAAGAAATAGGTCTCTAACTTAAAAATGCTTGGTTTTAAGAAAATGTTTCCTTTTAGATGAAAACCAGAGAAGTCAGGGTTCAAAGCCCATTGCAGTTCATTATGATCTGGGGCAAGTCAACCTTTCATTATCTCAGATACAGACTTACATGGCAAATGCTCCAAGGTCAAGGATATACATATTATATCTGAATGTGAACTTTGAGCTACTACTGAGACATGTGTGAACTAAATCCAAATTCTTTATACTGCTACTACTATTAATTATTTCTATAGCACTACCAGACGCACGCAGCACTGCACAGAGTCACAAAGAGTAAGAAAATAGTCCCTGCTTGAAAGAGCTTACAATCTAAACAGGCAAGACAGACAAACAGGATGTCATGGATACAGTTAAGGGGAACGGTTAATCAGCTGGCTGAATCGGAGGGCAGAAGGGAGTACAGGACAATCAAGCCATTGTGACATCACTGATGAGGTTGTCTCTTATTGGTGGAATGAGGCATTATGACATCACAAGCTCAGCTCTGCTTCCCAAAGACAAACAGGATGTCACGGATACAGTTAAGGGGAAGGGTTAATCATCGGGTTGGGTTGGAGGGCAGAGGGGTGTACAGGACAATCAAGCCATTGTGACATCACTGATGAGGTTGTCTCTTATTGGTGGAATGAGGCATTATGACATCACAGGGTGTACAGGACAATCAAGCCATTTTGACATCACTGATGAGGTTGTCTCTTATTGGTGGAATGAGGCATTATGACATCACAGTCTCAGCTCTGCTTCCCAAAGACAAACAGGATGTCACGGATACAGTTAAGGGGAATGGTTAATCAGCGGGCTGGGTTGGAGGGCAGAGGAGTAGGGTTAAGGATTTTTAAACAAGGGAAGGGAAGGGGCTTGACGGACAAACTCGGGTAATTTATTCCAGGCATAGGAGGAAGCTAGATGAAAGGAACAAAGTCTGGAATCGGCAGTGGAGGAGAAGGGTCATGCTAAGAGTGACTTATCTGAGGAACAGAGTTCTCTGGGAGGTGTATAAGGAGAGAGAAACGAGGAGAGATATTGAAGGGCAGCAGAATGAACACACTTGTAGGTCAGCAATAAGATCTTGAACTGTATGCGATGGCAGATAGAGAGCCAGTGAAGTGACTTAAGGAGAGGGGTGACATGTGTGTATTGAGGTTGGTAGAAGATGAGTCGCATAGCAGAGTTGTGCACAGATTGCAAGGGGGAGAGGAGACACTGCAGGATACCAGTTAGGAGTAGATTGGGAATCTGGGCTCCTTCCAATTATTCCATAAGCACCTGAAAACTAGGCTCTTCACAAAATTGTAATATTCTCTTCTCCCCTGGACTCAACATCCAACCCCTCTATGCTCCTTCCTTTATTAAACTCTTGTAAACCGTACCGAGCTCTATAATTATGGAGAGGATGCAGTATATAAACTTAAGGTTTAGTTTAGTTTAGATTGCAGTAATCTAAGCGTGAGGTTATGAGAGCTTGGACAAGGGTTCGAGTAGTGTGTTCAGAGAGGAAGGGGTGAGTTTAGATGATACTGAAGAGATAGAAGTGGGAAAGCTTGTTGGATATACATAGAAAATGAGAGGTCAGAATCGAAGACCACTCCAAGGTTGCGAGCAGAGGAGACTGGAACATTATTTACAGAGATGGAGAAAGGAGGAGGAGGAGCAGCAGAGGGTTTAGGAGGAAGGAGGAGCAGCTCAGTCTTGGACATATTTAGTTTCAGATGACAGCAGGACATCAGCAGAGACTTTTTCTTGGACTTTAGGTGAAATTTCAGGTGTAGAGAGGTAGATCTGGGAGTCATCAACATATAGGTGATACTGGAAACCATGGGAGGAGATCAGGGCACCAAGGGAAGAGGTGTAGAGAGAGAAGAGATCTTAAGACAGAACCCTGGAGTTCACCAACTGCCAGCAGGGTAGCAGCAGAAGAGGACCCACCAACACATATACTAAAGGTGCATGTTATTTCCATTTATGGCTCTCCTCTGTACTTTAAAGCATTGAATTGTAGTTCTGTCCCTTTTTACCTTGTGTATTGATTAGTCTGTAAGTCTGTTGGTTTAACCCATTAATTTAAATTTAAAATGGTATGTCTAAATATATGCTTATATTTTTTTATTAATGTTGTATCTCGCTTAGTAAAACTAAATAAGCGATTCATCAAACTAAAATAAAAACTTGAAACTTGTAGGAGGCAACCCAGGAGAGGACAGAATCATATAGAATCCAAATGAGGACAGCATATCAAAGAGTAAGCTGTGATTTACAGTATCAAAGGCAGCAGACAGGTCAAGAAGGATAACAATAGGGTAAATTTAGGCCCTTAAATCTGTCCATGAACAAGTCACTGCATACCTTAGTGAGGGTAGTCTCTCGGAGTGTTGGGGGCGAAAACCAGATTGTAGAGGATCGAGAATCTGCTGAGTTGAAAGGAAGTCCAGGCAGCGAAGGAGAGTAGCACGCTCGAGTATCTTGGATAGGAGTGGAAGTAGGGAGACAGGGCAGGAGGGGTCCAGCGAGGGTTTCTTTGAGAAGCAGCTTAACCACCGCATGTTTGAAGGCAACAGGGACAATTGCAGTGGAAAGCGATAGATTGAGAATATGGCATATAACAGTATGTGAGATGGGGTCGAGTAGAAGGGTGGGAATAGGGTCTGAGGGGCATGTAGTAAGCTTGGCTGAAGACAGAAGTTGTACAGTTTCTTCCTCTGTGATTACAGAGAAGGCAGAAAAGTCAGCAGCCGTTGACAGAGGGACAAGCGGGCGGAACTAGACAGGAGAAGCTTCCTGAAATGTTTGACAACCCCATTGTCACTGTTATTAAGGTTAGGACTATGAATATTTTTTGCAGGTTACCCCACCTGATGTAGCTATACTTCTGCTCAGTGGCTTTTATTCTTTACTCTTCCAAATATGGCTCAGCTAATATACTCAACAAATAGGGATTTTTTTTTTGCATATAGTTTAGCAGATGCAAATTTGCATTTAAATTCATAGATAAAGAGAGATTGTGATGCAAAATTATGCAAAGCAGTTTATTATTTATGAGCATAATGTTAAATTAAGCATGTAATTGTTGCAAAATATCTAAGGTTTTTGCAAATTTACTGTAGGAGAACAAAGAGAGTTAGTAACTAACTTGCATTAAGTAAATAACATACTATTTTGAATCCTTAAGCATGATAAATGGCAAAGTCACATATTATTTTACCATAATGAATGTCACTGTAAGTCACCGCAGTTGAATAATAATGAGATGTAAAGCATGGCTTTATTATGCAAATCAAATAACTCTGCTTGCATTGATCTCTGCCAGTGCTTTATTCATGGAAAAATAATCTCAGTTCAAAGATGGAATTGTTTTTACTGTACCCGTAAACATCGGCTCACTGATACATGGCGCCAATTCTCCCACGCGCCAACTTAAAAGGCCCGAACAATATCCCTGCTCACTGTAAGCATCATAGTAAACCCAAGTCTAAGCCTTCCACCACCACCAAGGACCAATTCGTAGGCTTCCTTGTGAGTCTGCCTGTAGCAATCTCTACTAGTCTAGTTGAATGAGTAGGAGTAATTTCCAGTTGTTCCTGTCCTTTGTGGCTCTGAGTTCAGAACTGCAAACTTATACAGCAACTTGATCCCTAGTAGTACTATCACAAGATTGTCGCTAAGGGCTGCCATTTTGAAACCAAAGCCACAAAGAATAGGAGTGACTGGGGATCACGCCTACTCTATTTTATTGGACCACCAAGGATTGTTTCATGTAGTCATGTATGCCTGGGGGGGAGGTGTGTCTAATGGGAGAGCATTTTGACTAAGCTTTACAAATTTACTTACAGGGTAAGATGGGGGAGTTCAAATAGGGAGGTCTTTGGGAGGAATGGGAGTAGGGAGGGGGCCACTATTCATACAACTCCAACCCCCGTTAATAAAGGCTTCAGGAACATTATGCTTTGTTTTAGCTGCCCCAGTGCTCCCAGGGATCAGAATAATTCAGCTTGAAAGACTGATCACATGTTGTTATTACCACAGAAGTTACTAACTTGTGGTACTTAAAAATTGCAGGGTAGTGACTGCCATGATAAACTTAAAATGCATTAAAAATGCCATGCCCCTAAGCCATGTGTATTCCACTTTGGATGTCTATTCATTTCCAGATATCATCCCGCCATCTTCTTTCCAGTCTTCCTCTTTTCCCCACTCTTTTGATTCTTCAACATATCGCCATTTTTATCAACCTGTCATCTTTCATACCATAGGATATGGTTATAAATTCACATAAGAATGATGCTTATAGCCTAGGTTAGTTTAGATGAAATACAGAGGATATGTTCCTCAAATTAACAGAATGACATTATTTTGTGAGAGACACTGCTGACAGAACAGAACCAAATGAAAATGAATATAGAGGGTCATCTAGTTTACAGTCAGATAAGTCTTGTCTCTTCAGATGTCATGCAATTAGTTTTTTTTTAAAAACTATATTACAAAAAAATGGCAGCCAGGGATTGATTTTGGTTAATATGAAGCCCTTCAGAAACAGGATTTTCATTTTGTATTTCCCATTTTCTGTTATACTTGTAGATTTTGGATATGGTATTCAGTGGGTATTTAAGTGCTAATTAAGTCTTCTAGTCACCTGTGGAATACACTATGCCTTACAGTAAAGTATAAAAGCGTTATAGTGGAAAAACACAAGTCCATGAGCTCCTATACCAAAATTTGGAGTCCGGTTAACTTCTATTGCAGTACAGACTAATGACATTCAGTCCAAGTCCTGGAACATGGCTGTCTACATATGAGCATAGCTGTTGTCTCCTGGCTCTCTCCACACATTCCTTTTTGGTGTATGGCTCCGGAGTCTCTCTCTGTGTTTTGGATACTACATGTACTTGGCTGTGCATTGTGCTGATACTCTCCTCCTTCTAAATAGGCATGGGTCTGCTTGCTGTATTATATTAATAATATTTTGTGACTCCTTGCATTGATGCAGCTTGTATGTATCTTGCCTTGTTAACATTTATTTATTGTACTTTTATATGCTAAAATCAATAAAAACTTTTGAACTTAAAAAAAGTCTTTTAGCCCTAGCCCTCTATGTAATTCAAACTATAAACATTAATTACTTACACCCTCTTCTACTACCGTTCACGGAGGAGAGTGTTTATGAGCAACTTGAAAAACTGAAGGTGGACAAAGCAATGGAACCAGACGGGATCCATCCCAGGATACTAAGGGAGCTCAGAGAGGTTCTGGCGAGTCCTATTAAAGACTTGTTCAACAAATCTCTGGAGATGGGAGTGGTTCCTGGGGATTGGAGGAGAGCGGATGTGGTCCCTATTCACAAAAGTGGTCACAGGGATGAAGCAGGAAACTACAGGCCTGTGAGTCTCACTTCGGTTGTTGGAAAAATAATGGAAGTGCTGCTGAAAGAAAGGATAGTGTACAGGATCCAAGGCAACATGGCTTTACAAAAGGTAAATTGTGCCAAACGAATATGATTGAATTTTTTGATTGTGTGACCAGAGAGCTGGATCGAGGACATATGCTAGATGTAATTTACTTAGATTTCAGCAAAGCCTTTGGTTCCTCATAGGAGGCTGTTGAACAAACTTGAAGGGCTGAAGTTAGGACCCAAAGCGGTAAACTGGGTTAGAAAGTTAGAAACTGGCTGTCGGACAGACGCCAGAGGGTGGTGGTTAATGGAAGTTGCTCGGAGGAAGGAAAGGTGAGTAGTGGAGTCCCTCAGGGTTCGGGGGTTCGGTGCTGGGGCCGATCCTGTTCAATATGTTTGTGAGTGACATTGCTGAAGGGTTAGAAGGAAAAGTGTGCCTTTTTGCAGATGATACCAAGATTTGTAACAGAGTAGACAGCAAAGAAGGAGTGGAAAATATGAAAAAGGATCTGCAAAAGTTAGAGGAATAGTCTAATGCCTGGCAACTAAAATTCAATGCAAAGAAATGCAGAGTAATGCATTTGGGGATTAATAATAGGAAGGAACTGTATATGCTGGGAGGTGAGAAGCTGATATGCACGGACGGGGAGAAGGACCTTGGGGTGATAGTGTCCGAAGATCTAAAGGCGAAAAAACAGTGTGACAAGGCGGTGGCTGCTGCCAGAAGGATGCTGGGCTGTATAAAGAGAGGCATAGCCAGTAGAAGGAAGAAGGTATTGATGCCCCTGTACAGGTCATTGGTGAGGCCCCACTTGGAGTATTGTGTTCAGTTTTGGAGACCGTATCTGGCGAAGGACATACGAAGACTTGCAGTCCAGAGGAGGGCTACGAAAATGATAGGAGGCTTGCGCCAGAAGACGTATGATGAGAGACTGGAAGCCCCTTAATATGTATACCCTAGAGGAAAGGAGGGACAGGGGAGATATGATTCAGACGTTCAAATACTTGAAGGGTATTAACGTAGAACAAAATCTTTTCCAGAGAAAGGAAAATGGTAAAACCAGAGGACATAATTTGAGGTTGAGGGGTGGTAGATTCAAGAGCCATGTTAGGAAATTCTACTTTACGGAGAGGGTGGGGATGCCTGGAATGTGCTCCCAAGAGAGGTGGTGGAGAGTAAAACGGTGACTGAGTTCAAAGAAGTGTGGGATGAACACAGAGGATCTAGAATCAGAAAATAATATTAAATATTGAACTAAGGCCAGTACTGGGCAGACTTGCATGGAAGGTGTCTGTATATGGCCTTTTAGTTGAGGATGGGCTGGGGAGGGCTTCAATGGCTGGGAGGGTGTAGATGGGCCAGAGTAGGTGTTGATGGAGATTTTGGCAGTTGGAACCCAAACACAGTACTGGGTAGAGCTTTGGATTCTTGCCCAGAAATAGCTAAGAAGAAAAAATTTAAAAAATTTAAGTTGAATCAGGTTGGGCAGACTGGATGGACTATTTGGGTCTTTATCTGCCGTCATCTACTATGTTACTATGTAATGCATAGCGTGGGTTTTAGCGCCAGCAGTAGCGGTAACTGCTCCGACATTCATAGGAATTCTATGAGCAGCGGAGCATTTACTGCTGCTGCCTGCGCTAAAACCCGTGCTAGGCTTTGGTACGAGAGGGTGTTAGTGCCATAGGTATATTTTTTTTCTAAAGCCAATTTCATTTCAGTTTTAAAATGTCAGGAAATCACAAAGGTTTTTTTTGTTAAATTTAGTATGGCAGGAACTTTCTCTTAATAGTGCATCCATCTCCCCAAATGCCTTAAGTCAGCTAATTGGCATGTAATGCATGCTGCAGAGGAGTCAACCTTTAGTAGAAAGTAGTGCACGCTTACATCTGTGCAGATCCAGCTGGCAGTGCACAGACAGGTGTTTCAACTTTTATTTCTTCAGTCAGTCAGCAGCAACCAGATGTTTGGGGACAGTCCACACTTGTGAGAAAAGATTTCTGTAATCCATAGAATTAAACAAGTAAAAATGGAAAAATGATGTGGTGCATTTTTGAAATGAAGTATAGTGCCAGCTATCATTGGAAAGAGTTGTTTTTCCCACTGTTGAAAAACAGTAGTTAATGTGGCACTGTGAATTTATACCCAGTGCCAGAATATCCACTGTTTTGTTGCTTTGTATTTTTATGGGGAGACTTTTAACTTGTTTGGAGGAATGCTTTACTATCATACTTCTACTGCTACTAATCATTTATATAGCCTACTCGACATATGCAACACTGTACATCAAAACAAAGAAGAGACAGGCTCTGCTCAAAAGAGCTTACAATCTAGTCAAGACAGACAAACTAGGTAAGAAGGTGCATCAGGAGGGGGAATTACAGAGGGAATGATAGGACAGATATTGGTGCTTAGAAGGTGGGTTGGAGTTTGGAATCAACAGCATCTTCAAAGAACTGGGCTTTGAGTCTGGATTTGAATGCTGCCAGAGATGGAGCTTGATGTATCAAGTCAGGCAGTTTGTTCCAGGCAAGGTAGCAGGGATGGAGTCTGGAGTTGGCTGTAGAGGAGAAAGGGTACAAATAAGAAAGACTTACCCAATGAGTTGAGTGCCAAGGGGGGGGGGGGGAGATACTGAGGAGCTGCAGAACGAATGCACTTGTAGGTCAGTAAGAGGAGTTTGAACTGTATGCGGAAATGGATAGGGAGCCAATGAAGTGACTTAAGGAGAGGTCCTGCTGTCTTAGAACTATGTCATTTTATTCTGTTATTTTAACTCCATTATTCTATGTGTTCATGTCCTTTTCTGGTTTCTTCATGTTTGAATACGATGTCTTTTTTATATAGTTTAAAGACAATAGACTGTTTTCAGTCCAGTTCTTTACATGTGAGTTTGCAAACCTTTGGTATATATAATGTCTTCTCGTCATTACATTGTGTCACATATCTCTTCATGTTTTCAAAATCAGACATGTACCATGGTTTCTTCATTCTATTAACTTTTCATTCTTATGGCTTCTCTTAGGCACCTTATAGATTCCTGTGCTTAAGTTTATACTCTAATACACACCTATGGCACTTTTTCCTCTCATGTCTCTTGTCGATGTTTCAAGCCTCTGTATATAGCATGATCACACATGGCTCACTTGTTTTATCTTGCAGTCGAGTATAGACACTAATATGCATGCTCCAGATTGGCATCACAGTCACTTCTTATCTTTCAATCTTTTTATCTTTCTCTTTATCATTATTTATCATTACCTCTTCTTTTTAGGACCCCTGAGGAAGGCGTGTTCGCCAAAACACAGACTGGTTGGATTTTTATCACAGTATTTTTTATCAATGTACTTTTTAAATTGAATTTTCATGGTTTTATATGTCAGTGTTTAATAAATTATCTCCAGAACATCTGTATCCACAGTTTTTGTTTTTGTTTTCATCAGCATAGTTCTAAACAGACTGAGGGGAAAAGAGATGGTTTAGCAGAAGGCCAGTGAGAAGCAGTCTAGGCAAGAGGTGATGAGGGTATGGATGAAGGTCATAGAAGTTCACTCAGAAAGAGTCTGATTTTAGCGATATCATAGAGAAAGAAACGACAAGTTTTGGCAGTCTGTTGGATATGTGAAGAGAAGGAGAGAGATGAGTCAAAGATTACCCCAAGGCTGCGAGTTGACAAAACAGGGAGGATGAGGGGGGTGTTCACAGAAATAGAGAATGGGGGAAGAGGAGAGACAGGTTTAAGTGGAAAGATAAGGAGCTCAGTCTTGGCCATGTTTAATTTTAGATAGCCACAAGACATCCAGGTAGCGACAAGTAGGTTGAAATCCATGACTGAATGTCTGTTGAGATTTCAGGTGTAGAGGTGATAACTGAAAACCATGGAAGGAAATTAGAGCACCAAGGGAAGAAGTGTGGATGGAAAATAGAAGTAGTCCCAGGATAGAAACCTGAGGTACACTGACCGACAGAAGGATGGTGGTGGTGGATGATGGTGTATCCACTACAGCATACACTAAAGGTGTGATGGGAAAGGTAGGAAGAAAACCATGCAATAACAGAGCCTTGAAATCCAAGTGAGGACAGTGTAATGATGAGTAGATGGTGATTTTCCATGTCAAAAGTTGCGGATAGATCAAGAAGGATGAGGATGGAATAAAAGCCTTTGGATTTGGCCAGGAGCAAGTCATTGGAAACTTTTATAAGGGTGGTTTCTGTAGAATGAAAAAGGCGAAAGCCTGATTGAAGCGGGTCAAAGATAACTTGAGATGAAAGAAAGTCAAGACAACGGTGGTGAACAGCATGTTCAAATAGCTTGGATAAGAAGGGGAGGAGGGTGACAGGATGATAATTGAAAGGGCAGGTAGGGTCCAGTGAAGGTTTTTTGAGGAGTGGTATAACAATAGCATGTTTGAAGGCATTGGGCACAGTTGTGGTGGAGAGTGATAGGTTGAGGATATAGCAGATAGGGGTGATGACAATAGGAGAGACAGTGGTAAGTAGATGGGTGGGGATGGGATCAGAGGAACATGTGGTGAGTTTGGAGGAAGTAAGAAAATGTGCAGTTTCCTCCTCATTAATTTCAGGAAAGGAAGTTAAGGTGGCAAGGGACAAGGAAGGGTTGATAGAGTGGGCTGGGGGAGGTGGTTTGGTTGAGAACTCAAGCTTAATTTTGTGCACCTTGTCATAGAAGTACTCAGCCATAGTCTGTGATGAGAGTGATGGATGGGTTGGAGGTGGGGGAACTTTGAGTAAGGAGTTCAATGTGGCAAAGAGGCAGCAAGGGTTGGAGCCAAGAGTTAGTCAGGCAAGTGTAGTAATTTTGTTTGGCAAGTAAGAGAGTGGATTGGAAAGAGGTCAGGAGAAATTTGAAATGAATGAAATCAGCATGAGTGTGGGATTTGTTCCAGAGTCATTCAGCAGACCTGGCACAGGAGCATACGTAGCAGATTTTAGAGTTTAGCCAGAGCTGGGGTTTGGGGTGCCACACAGAGCATAGGGTAGGGGAAGCAAGGATATTTAGAACAAAGGAAAGAGTGGTGTTATAGAAGGAGACAGCCTTGTTTACAGGCTTGTGTAGCATAGTGGGAGAGAGGAGAGATGACACCGGTGGTGAGAGTGCTGAGGTCGATAGCCTGAAGATTCGTAAATGAACAGGAGGAGATTAGCCAGGGCTGGGGATGAGGGTGTTAGATTGTGAAAGTTATCAGATGATGGTCAGAGAGGGAAAGGACAGCCATGGAGAAATTTATACGAGAACATTTGGAGACGAAGGAAAGATCAAGGCAGTAGTCATTCTGATGGGTAGGGGGAGTGGAGCACAGTTGAAGATCAAATGAGGATGTTAGAGCTAGAAACATAGAAGCATAAGAGTCAGAATTGTTAGCATGAATGTTGAAATCACCAAGGATGAAGGAGGGAGATGGATGTTCAAGAAAGAGGGAAAGCCAGGAGTCAAAGTCAGTGAGGAATGAAGAGAGGGACTAATCAAGGGGTTGGTAAATGACAGCTATGCTAGCCACAAGACATCCAGGTAGTAATGAGTTTCACAGAGGGCTGCTGTAATTCCACCTGATCAGTTGTTGGAGAAAGTGACTGATACATGTACAGAGGTAGCAGGGAAAGGGGCTCAGTCAGCTGAGCAGCAGGGGAAGTTCTGAAGCAGCCTCCTGCCACTCAGTTGTTTAGGGCAGGAAGAGTAGGTGTTTGTTTTTTATGGGCACAGATGTGCTTGTGTTATGCACGCACAACATCTGTGCCAATTTTTTTAACAAAAGGACATATCGAGAAGTCCATTCCCTCCTGCTTCGGCTACTCAGACCCCCATACTCACGATCCCCAACCTTTAAATTGAAGATAGGCAGGAGGGATGCCCATTCCTCCTGCCGCCGGGGCACCCCCATGAACTCACAACACAGAAAATCATAGATTTTTCTAATCTTTTGGCTCTATACTGCAGTAGCTCTTCCCTTGGATTATACACCGCTTTCTTCTTAGCTTTATTCATTACAGTTATGGGGTAGCCATAAAGATCCAATTAAACTGCTGGGTTACCCGACTGTGTCTTCAAAGGGTTCCTTGTTGGAAAAAGTTTGCCAGTAGGTAGATGTATTTTTTAACCCTTTTATGAGTACAATTCCTTCTTTTATTAAAGACCCAACACATTTTTTGAATTTGTTGTCTTCCAGTACAGATGGGTTTCAAAATGGAATAATGGCTACCTTTGAAGTGCATTCTTTGTATACATGTATACCACAGCAAGAAGCATTAATGGTACTGAAGAATTTCTGGAAGCTAGGGATCAACTGAATCTGGTGCCTACAGATTTTTGATGGAATTAACAGTTATTGCTATACAAAAGAATTATTTTATTTTTGATAATAAATATAAATATTTTCAAGAGAAATCAAGGGTGGTGATGGGTGCATTGTTCGCCCCCTTCTATTGCCAATCTTTTCATGGCTAAATTTGAGCAGAAATAGGTAAATTTGGTAGAAGACTGTAGAGATGAGTGTCATTCCTCTCTCCAATTTGAGTTAACATGTCATGAAACAGAGATACACATTCTGGATATGAATATTAGAAGGGTGAGTCAACAGTTTGTGACCACAGTTTACCATAAGCTAACAGATAGGAACTATTCAATTATGCATCCAGTGCAATTAAAAAATAGTTTCCCGGTTTTGCACTTTATGCGCATATGACAGATTTGTAATTCTACAGGAGAGTATCTTGAGCACATCTGGTTTGAGCACCAAGTGTTTTTTTGAATGGGACTACTCCATCCATGTAATTAATAAAGCTAAGAAGAGTGAATGATGTAATCCAAAGGGAAGAACTACTGCAGTATAGAGCCAAAGGATTCCCTGTGTGCTGCGTTATTCCTCAATGTCTACAGTTCTTGGTAGAAGTATTAAGAGATATTGGAGAATGCTGCAAACATTGGAGTGTTTCAAGGAAATGGAGTGTGTATTGGCCTTTAGTAGGGATCGTACAAGAAATTTAAAAGACCAATTATGTAGATCTGATGTGTGGGCTTGATATAAACAAGAAAAGATTGATCATTTTAAATGCAACTCATATGCTACTTGCGACATTATGCTAGAAGGGCAAAGTTTTCAAATTCCACAGATATTTTCAAGATATTGTACTGCTTGGTTTCCACGTGTGTGATTTATGTTCTGATGTGTCCATGCCAGCTGTGTTATGTGGGTCAGACTTCACATACATTAAAAACAAGGATGTTTGAGCATTGGTATAATATTGAGCATGGAAGAGGAGTTGACTGGTTGGGTTTGCATTGCTCTGAGAAGAATCATTCGTTTAACAATTTTAAATGTTTTGTGATTGATTCTATTTTACTTTCTCAACGTCAGGGCAATATGAAGAAAAACTCCGTCAAATAAGTACAACATTGGATTTATCAGTTGAATATGGGGTGGCAGAGAATTGAGTGGCATCATTTTATTGAGAATCGGTACCCAGAAGTGACTTAGAAGAGAAGTTGAATGTCGTGTCCTGGGGTTTATAAGCACCATTTTGGAGTGTTTTTCTTGTTCCTTGTCGCCATGGATTAAACGTTTGTGCACAGAGCTATGGAGTATAAACCCCTGAAGCGGCTGTTGAATCAGCGAAACAAGGACCCTTGTCAGGTTGTGTAAGGACTGGGATGTGTTTGGAGAAGTTTAAGTGGATGTATATTGAAGGAACAGTGAAATGAAATAGCATTCAGGGAGTGAGAGTTTGCTTCTCGTGCATTATATAAGTAATTTTTTTTGCTTTTGTTTTTGTGAATATGGAAGTCTTATGGTCATTTTGAGACTTTATAAAGTTTATGTAATGTGTGGAGTTTTTTTATGGCTATGATATTATTAATGACAGCTTGTATTCTTTAAATAGATGCTGCTGTCACGTTAATCTGAGTTTTTTTCTTCCACCATTTTGTTTTGAAGCATTTGGAGTTATTACCCCCAGAGAAAAAGTAGAGAAAACAGAGGCTGGGTGGAAAGAGTAAAACTATTGTTACCGTTTCAAGAAACTGTTCAGACATAGTATGAGATAATCCGATTGTTAATTATAGGAAATATGAAACAGACTGGCAAAATATATCATTTAGATTATTACAATGCTGTTTCTTATAGAAAATACATTTCAAATAAATCTCATATCTAAGGCTATCAGATTTCTGGCGGCAGGTGTAGAATATGTGGATTAAAAGAGTGAAAATGGTACAGCGATTTCACAATTAAATCTTTGTGTTTATGGTCATCCCAGTCCCAACCCCGCCCTTTTCCTCTGAAGAGAAACAACCCATGCTATTAACAAGATGGTTACTTTTCCCCGCAGAATAGCTGCAGCTCTTTTTGAAGGGGCTTATTCCATGGGTAGATCCCTGTTTGACTGTGAAAATCCCCTTGAGAACTGCCTTCTAAATACATCTGCTGTCATGAATGTTTTGGCCTATTGTAGAAGATAAATTTATAAACAAATAATGTAATGTGATTTATGTTTAAAATTTTAAAACTGCAATTTTTGTTACATTTTCAAAACTCTCATGTTCAATTTAAAGACAACATACCGTATTTTCTCGCATATAACGCGGGCGTTATACGTGGTTTTTATATACCGCGCAAACCCTTGCGCGTTATACGCGTGAGCGCGTTGTACAAATTTTTTTTACATAGTTCCCCCCCCCCCGACGTCCGATTTACCCCCCCCCCCGCAGGACCGCTCGCACCCGCACCCCCACCCCAAAGGACCGCTCGCACGCACTCCCACCCGCACCCCCACCCTGAAGGACCGCTCGCACCCCCACAGCCTCCCGACCCCCCCCCATCATGTACAAGCTCCTACCGGTGTCCTGCTGCTTCCTCTTGGCGGTCCCGACACCCGACACGATCGGGGCAAGAGGGAGCTCAAGCCCTCTTGCCCCCCCGACTCCCCGACACGATCGGGGCAAAAGGGAGCCCAAGCCCTCTTGCCCCGCCGACTCCCCAACTCCCCGACAATATCGAGCCAGGAGGGAGCCCAAGTCCTCCTGGCCCTTGCGACCCCCCCCCCCGCTAGTTGTTCGGGCCAGGAGGGAGCCCAAACCCTCCTGGCCATGGCGACCCCCTACCCCCATCCCGCACTACATTACGGGCAGGAGGGATCCCAGGCCCTCCTGCCCTCGACGCAAACCACCCTCCCCCCAACGACCGCCCCCCACCAATAACCTCCGACCGCCCCCCCAGCCGACCCGCAACCCCCCTGGCTGACCCCCACGACACCCCCACCCCCCTTCCCCGTACCTTTCTGTAGTTGGCCGGACAGACGGGAGTCAAACTCGCCTGTCCGGCAGGCAGCCAACGACGCAATGAGGCCGGATTGGCCCATCCGTCCCAAAGCTCCGCCTACTGGTGGGGCCTAAGGCGCCTGGGCCAATCAGAATAGGCCCGGGAGCCTTAGGTCCCACATGGGCCCAACCCGACCTATTCTGGGGGGGGGGGGGTCGCCAGGGCCAGGAGGACTTGGGCTTCCTCCTGGCCCGATATTGTTGAGGGAGTTGGGGAGTCAGCGGGGCAAGAGGGCTTGGGCTCCCTTTTGCCCCGATCGTGTTGGGGAGTCAGGGGGGCAAGAGGGCTTGAGCTCCCTCTTGCCCCGATCGTGTCGGGGGTGCCGCGGTTGGCTGGGGCAAGAGGGCTTGAGCTCCCTCTTGCCCCGATCATGTCGGGGAGTTGGGACCGCCAAGAGGAAGCAGCAGGACACCGGTAGGAGCTTGTACATGATGGGGGGGGGTCAGGAGGCTGTGGGGGTGCGAGCAGTCCTTCAAGGTGGGGGTGCGGGTGGGAGTGCGTGCGAGTGGTCCTTCGGGGTGGGGGTGCGGGTGCGTGCGGCGGTCCTTCGGGGTGGGGGTGCGAGCGGTCCTGCGGGGTGGGGGTGAATCGGACGTCGGGGGGGGGCATCAGGCTTTCAGGGTGGGGACAGGACTTCAAGGGGGAGAGGAGAGTCCGGGCGGGCGAAAGTAGAGTCGGGGTGGGCGAAAGGAGAGTCGGGCAGCATGCGCGGTATACGGGTGTGCGCTGTATATAAAAATTTCTGTACATTATTTGTGTTTTTCGCGCGCTATACCCGTGTGGCAACACGGCAACGCAGGACCAATCGGCAATGCATTGACGGAAAGTAAGACAAGTAAGCAACGTGGATAAGAAATGCAACGGAAACTGTAATTGTGCAAGCGGTGCTGCATGCCCAAAGCTTCCCTCTGACACAGCTTCCTGTTTTCGCTTGAGCACATGGTGGGGTGGGGCGGGGCAGGGGGCCCAGTGTACTTGTGTGTCTAGGGGCCCTCGACGAATTAATCCTGCCCTGGTAAGAGATGCTGCTCATGGACAGCAAAGATTTGAAGAAGTACAGGGGCATAGGGAGGGATGTATAGAGGGGGAGAAGAGGATAGGTACCTGTGCCATCTTCCCCCCACCTTACTATGCCAGTGAACTGGAGGACTGGACAACAAAATGGCAGGTGGACAAGTACAAAGTGATGCGCAAAACATAGTCTTAACTGTAGGTACACAATGCTAGATTCTATATTTGGAGTCAACACCGAAAAAAGGATATTGGCATCATTATGGAATATCAGGCTCAATTCAGAATATGGGAAATCACCAGCAATCTCCCATGGTCCAATTCAATGCTGGCGCTATATCTAGCCATCAGTATTGAATTTCAGGTCTATTTTAGCTGGCCAGGGCATATCCAGCTATGCCAATATTCAGCAGCTAACCAGCTAAGTCTCAACAGCCACACTTTTAACCAGTTGCTTTTGGCCACTGAACTTAGTCAGCGAACCACTGAATATTGGCAGTGACGTCTATGTTGCACCAGCCAGTCATCAGCCAATCCGTAGACCGGGATATTCTGCGTGAGATAGCTAGCTATCCCCCATATGGCCATTTGGTTGAGGATGGGCTGGGGAGCGACAGTTGGAATGGTTTAGATGGGCTGGAATGAGCTTTGACGGAGACTTCAGTAGATGGAACCTAAGCACAGTACCAGTCAGAGTTTTGGGGTTTGGCCCAGAAATAGCTAAGAGAAAGGAAAATTTAAATAAGTAATTTAAAAAGAGGGTAAGGTTGGGCAGACTGGATGGACCATTCGGGTCTTTATCTGCTATGTTACTGTGAATATTGGCAGATAGCTGGCTTTAAGCTATGTAGATGGTTGGGAGCTGTTCCTAGCCATCTAAAAGTGCTGAATATTGGGCCCTGTGTTTTTAAATCTTCAGTTCAGTGTATGGCAGTGATGGAAAAAACCCAAAACAAATAGAACATTGTGAATTTCTGGAAAGGAACGTTGCCTTTGCATAGTTCAATTGTACATTGCATGTTGTGTGCAGTTCTGATTGCCCCGGTACAAATAAAGATACAGATGAATTAGAAAAGTTCAGAGAGGAGTGTCAAAATGATAAAGAAGATGAAACAGTTCATTATGTAGAAAGACTAAACAAGTTAAGGCTCTTCTGCTTGGAGAAAAGTTGACTGAGAGAAGATATGCTAAAGATTTATAAAATCATGAATGGGGTGAAGAGTTAAATAGGGTACAATTGTTTGACTTTTTAAATAATACTAATACTAGGAGACAATCCATGAAATTAAGAGGTAGCAGGTTTAAAACAAGATGGAGAAAATATTTATTTCACACAATGCGCAATCAAGCTGTGGTATTTGTTGCCAGAGAGCGCGGTCAAGGCATTTAGCAGAGCAGGCTTCCAGAGGGGTTTGGACAAGTTCCTGAAAGAAATGTCCATAAAACATAATTAGCCAGGTAGACTTAAAAAGCCACTACTTATCCCTAAGAGTGAACAATGAGAAACGGATGTATTCTGTGACTTGGATTGATTACTATCAGAGTCAGGATGCTGGACATGTGAACCTTTGGTCTGACCCAGCATGGCATATCTTATGTTCTTAAGAACCTATGTAAATATGATAATGAAGAATAATGAACTATTTAGGCATTACTAATCATTAATCATTAACAATGATAATATAATGAAGAATAATGAGCTATTTAGGTATTTAACTGTTTTACACTAAAGTTCAATACATAGTTAAGTATTTGTTACATGCATTCTTCTTTCTCCGTTAAGAGAGTGACATTAATTACAGAATATGAGCGAGAGAAAAGCCCATTCCTGAGAGGACAACTTTTTTCACTAATGTAGAGTCTCTTGGCATCTGGCTATAGCACTAGAGGTAAAAGAACAAAGGGAAAAATGATACAGCTGATGAGGGGAAAGAAACAAAAAAAGAGAGAGATGGGAAGTCCAAGAAAAGCAAAGGAGACAGGATCAGGGGCCTCTACAGTTGTCCCTTTAGGGAAGGGCAGTGCACAACAAAATGGTATTATGGGTCAAATGCCTGATATGGGGAGGAGGACAGTTGTCTGATTTCTTTTTTTCACTCTTCTTAATTCACTTGTAACTGTACTCTTCATCTGGCTTGAAGGATCTTATGCTCCTGGAACAGCTATAGTAGCTTTGGAATGGGCAGGAAAGGGCTGCTGGCTGGATCCTCCATCTTTTCTTCTACCCATCTTTTGCACCTCTTTCATGCAAACTTTCCTACACAGATATGTGACTCCTTTCATGTGCCATCCTCACACAAGTCACAGACAGACAGAAATGAGCCAACAGACATTTTCACAGACTTAAGCTTTGAAGCAGAAAAAGACAAGTCAAAAGAAAAGAAACCAATAGAAAATTAGACACACAAGAACGATACACTCCGAATTCAGTCTCCTGCCTCTCCTCTGTCTAAACACCAAGCTGTCTTCCTTGACAGAGTTCAGTAGCACTGTACGTTATCCTTGCAGCTTTGACCATAAGTGACTGTGGAGAGCTGGATCCTACCTTTATCTAGAAGGGTGGCGATTTGGTTGATATTTTATAGGTTTGCTTAGTTAAAAAGCACAATTATATAAAGGAAACCTAAATTTAGGCTCTAAGGGATGGATTCTGTATACTGCGGTCAAAGTTGCACATGCAGATCTGTATGCATTGACAATGTGCACCTGCAACTTAATTGTCTAACAAGCCAGTCAGCGCCAATAATTGCCAATTAATAAGAAATTATTGACACTAATTAGAATGACCATAAACAACTTTTTAAGCATATTCTGTAAAGTGGTACATGTGCACGGATCTCTACAGAGGGCGTGTCCAGGGGAGTAGCATGGGCGGGTTATGGACATTCCTAAAACTTAGATGTACTGTTAAAGAATACGCCCAATTCACGCACAACTTAGGAGCAGGCATGTAGACCTGGTTTTCACTGGCATAAATGCCTACGCTTTAATGCTAGTCACCCAGACAAGGCACTACATGGGATTCTATAAACTGTGCTTAACTCTGGAGGCAGTTTATAGCATCGTGCTAAATGCTGACCTTTTTGACAATACTTTTGCAGGTGACATATATAGAATTAACCTGTAACTGCAGGGACTTAGGTGCACCTATGCATCTGATGATATCACAAATTGGCATTTGTAGGTGCTTTTCCATGACATTGGTACATGGCATGTAACAGCAAGTGGGCTATACCAATGGGCAGAGCATGGATGTGTCATGGGCATTCTGCCTAGCAATGCGTTCACATTGCAAGGTGATCCAGCTTATGCCTTCTGTTGATCCGATGTAAACCGTTGCACTTAAGCAGCTTTGCACTATTGTTCTGTAATGAGTTAGGCGCACCTGAATGCCATTTTAGACTTGGTAGTGGTATTTCCTTATCACGCCGACATTTGTCCCCATATATATTTATATGTGAGAGATACCGTGCGTAATGTCTAATCCAATGTGATAATGCAGTAAAAAAAAAAACAGTAAAAGTATTCTTTGTGTAGTACAAACTGAAATATTTGCCTTTTTAAAAAATTTGGTAAGTTGGTCATGATAAATAACCAAATTTACTGCACATTAGTACCATATCTTGGCCCCTAAATCACAATACATAATGCCTTAACTTTTAGGTACTATTTGTTTGCAAAATATCTCATTCATACTTACATGATTTTGTAAAAAAATTGAAAACCAATTTTCCTATAAAATATCTCATTCACTCTAACACAGGGGTAGGGAACTCCAGTCCTCAAGAGCCGTATTCCAGTCGGGTTTTCAGGATTTCCCCAATGAATATGCATTGAAAGCAGTGCTTGCAAATAGATCTCATGCATATTCATTGGGGAAATCCTGAAAACCCGACTGGAATATGGCTCTCGAGGACTGGCGTTCCCTAACCCTGCTCTAATAGATGAGCAGTTCTGTTTTGATTTTTAATGTAAGATTGTAATTCCCGGTGATGGCCAGCTTCTTATTAACTCGGAAATTGCACTGAACTCCTATTGGGGTATATCAACGATTCATAAATATTTATGTAATGTAATACAGTACACCCTGTAATCATTTTTCATTTAGAAGAAGTACTGGTATTAGATATAATAGGGAAACATTCAGGTAGATATTTAAATACCATGGTAGAGTCTCTTTAAAACTTCAGCCATAGTATTTAAATAGATCACCTATATTTAGTGCCACTATCTAGATACGCAGTGAGGATGAATACATATGGACAGTGCTCTCTGTGGCCAGTATGTGTATTGCAGCAGTATTCATTCAACGATATTTATAGCCCAGCAGTTTTAAGTTTGGACAGCATTTTTTTTCTGTTCTATCTTAAACCACATAGCTATGAATTTCACCATTATTCATAGAGCTGGGTGAAATGCCTTCACTCCACCATATGGATAGAGTTGGAGCGGTTAGAACAAAATTTCAGTGACCCTGGCTTCATAGTTATAGGGAGCTTATTCGTTTAGTACCTGCCATAACACAAATAAATTTGAATATTGTGCTTAGAAACCTGAATAAGCGGTTCAAACAAATCTTTTAATAAACGTAATAATAATCATCTGATTGATAGAGCAGTGAATCTCAAATCTAGAATAGGGTGACCAAATGTTTTAATTAACCAAAATATGTCTCTTAAGTATTTATTGCAGATCATCTTTAAACCAGATCTGTCTGAGAGTTACCAATAACTGGATGTAAGAACCATGGGAATACAGCTTGCATTCAAACGATACTTTTCATTTCCCGTTAGATTGGATAAGAGGGAAGCGGAACATTTTGAATAGTCACATTGAACTCTACAAATAAGGATGATTATTTAAATGTTGCTCTTAAATTCAGTTATTGGTAACTCTCAGACAGATCTGGTTTAAAGATGATACGCAATGAACATAAGAACATAAGAAATGCCTGCACCGGATCAGACCTGGGGTCCATTTAGTCCGGTGATCCGCACACACGGAGGCTCAGCCAGGCACACCCTGGCGAATACACTAGTCACTCGTATCCCTCAATGTCTTCTGCAAGAAGATGTGCGTCCAATTTTCCCTTAAATCCTAGAATGGTGGTTTCCTCCATGAATATTCATGTGACATAAGCTATCTCAATACAAGATGTATTTGTATATATTTGTATACAGTGGGACATGTGGATCAAAGTTTTGCCTGGCACAAGAGTTGAATAGCATGACATTCAGATTATTGATTCAAGAGTAAGAAATCAGAAAGATACGTATTTAGCAGTATTCAACAGCATGTGGTGTTATAAATGACATGTAGAAGGGCATAGAAAAAGTGGAGAGGGATAGATTCTTCAAACTTTTGAAAACTACAAGAACGAGAGGGCATTCGGAGAAATTGAAAGGGGACAGATTCAGAGCCAATGCTAGGAAGTTCTTCTTCACCCAAAGGGTGGTGGACGCCTGGAATGCGCTTCCAGAGGGCGTGATAGGACAGAGTACAGTATTGGGGTTCAAGAAGGGATTGGACAATTTCCTGAAGGAAAAGGGGATAGAAGGGTATAGATAGAGGATTAATATACAGGTCCTGGACCTGATGGGACGCCGCGTGAGCGGACTGCTGGGCACGATGGACCTCTGGTCTGACCCAGCGGAGGCACTGCTTATGTTCTTATGAGTGTATATTTATAGACATTTACATAAGTAAAATTAACAACTTTTATAAGCAAACAAGTCATAAATAGACATTTCTCCTTATCAAAAGTATGAGAAGTTGTTTAATATCATATTAAAGACTGTTAGGTTAAAACACACGAATATCACAGAACAGATTTCTAAAAGAAACAAAAATTAAGGCCCCCTTTTACTAAGCCGTGGGACCGAGTGCCGCGCAGCAAATGCTCCGAAGCCCATTCAATGAAGCATTTAAAGTATTGGCCTGTGCTATCAAGCTTAATAAAAGAGGGGGTGAATTATTTACCTGCCTATACCAAATGCAAAATATGATCTGTGCTGTTATACAATATCGTTAAAGTGCTTTATAAGAAGCAATACATAGTTTCTTTACAAATATTATCATCATTGCTGACTTTGACTTGTTACTTTTGAGAAAAGTGTGAAACATATTAGTATTATGTGGGTATAAATTGCTGGATTTGGAAAGCTGAGCTCAAAAAAATATGACGGCAAGTGGCAAAGAGTATAACAAAATCCTGTCAAAGAATGCATTTTTGAATTTTCTTCCTTTTTTGAACCATTGTACTTCATAAGGATATGCAAAAGGGGCACAGTTATCAAAGTGGGCAACTGTTAAGATAGCTGATTTTATGTGCTAAATTAGCACTAACTGCTGTTTTAGCCCAGGTCCCATTTTATACAATGAAACCTAGGGCTCCTTTCACGAAGGTGTGCTAGTGTTTTTAGCGCACGCAGGATATTAGCGTTAAGGTCTAGCGCGCACGGCAATGTGACGCGCGTTAAAGCCCTAATGCAGCTTAGTAAAAGGAGCCCTAGTTACTAATAACTGGGGTAAACAGTGGCCCGCGTTGATAACTTGCCCCCCAAAGTCTCAAATCAGATCGAGTGTATCCAATTATATAAGAATCGCACAAAAAAGCCGCCCAAAAACATAGCCATTATGGTAACCCAAAGCAGGAACCTACAAACACCTCGTTACACTTTGTTAAAAGAAAACTTGTTCCTATTATATGGCATTTCTAGGAGAAAGACCTTAATAGAGGTTTCTATTTTGTATACACACACAGTTGGGACTGTACTGCCAATTACTGTAAGTTTGGAGTTTTTCTGGGAAAACCTGAAAGCACTTTTGTTGTGAGTATAGCTTATAGTGGATTTCTTGCAATTGCAAGAAGGAAAGAAAATAATCACAGAATGGACACAATATATTTCCTAGCTCAGACTTTTGTTGCCCTTTACTTTCAACATTAGTGCTGATATCTGTTATCTAGTCTTTATTGTACTTAGTACTACGAAATGATAACATCTTACGGTAATGTGTTGACTAAGGGCCCCTTTTACAAATCTGTGGTAGCGAGTCCCTTTGCAGCAAATGCGAAACAGCCCGTAGAAATTTAATGGACTGTATCACATTTGCCCCAAGGGAATTGTAAAAGGGACCCTAATTATTCAGACCATGATTTCAAATAATTGAAAATATACTGGCAGTATATACTTTGATTCGTTCCTCTAGCTTGGTTGATTATATCTGAAAAATTATTTTAAAATGTGACCTATTATGGTTGCTCGTTCTTTTGATATTTCTACAAGGCTCCCTATAAAACAATTATATAGTATATGCATGTTATAAACCTTTTTCGAATCAAAAAGAATAAATGACATGTGTTTACTTGATCTGTATTACGTTTGCATTGCATAAGCTGTAAATGTCTTAAAGTTTGTAAAGATATGACCATTTAATTCATTTGTTAAAGAATGCTGTCCATTTGCTAATGGTTACCAGCTGGGGTTAATATTAGTACGTCTACAACACGCCAGTAACATATTATTTAAAGTGATGTAGTTCAAAATGAACCAAATGTCTTGCTTTTAACATGTCAGGGAGATTGTGTCTACCTAGAGCAGTCATGCACTAACCGAAAAGTGGGGGAGTTTCTCAAACTAGCATCGAAAAAGGAAACTAGGATCTCTGCAAATTCCCCAAACACTGCAGAATTCAAAGGCACGACTTACTGTAATTGTTGTTTGGGTCTTCTGTCCCTTTCACTTTGCCTCGTTTATCAATCCTCAGATACCACTGTGTTCGACAGAAAAGCTTCCTCACTCTTACGTCCCCTCCCTCCATATAATCATAACTTCTTGTATGTCGCTCGGGGCTGGAACAGTTCACGTTTATAGCCATTTGCTCTGGAGTCATGTCATTGCAGGCTAAAGATATCGTGCCCACTAGAAAGAGAATGTGAAAGTACGATCTGTAGAGCAGCGTTGGCAGGATCCAAGTTAGTATCCATTTGCGCATTATAGTGCAGTGTTCTGGGTGTTCTTGAACAACATAATGAAAATGAAATCTCAGGTAGATTAATCCTGCTAGGTCCTTGACCTGCCTTTTGTCTTGACAGCTGTAAGTGGATATGATTTGGATAGCTTACTCTTCGAGGTCTGTGTTCCTTATTTGTTGTGTCACCGATGTCAATCTGGATCGCTCTACAAGTATCTTTGCCGTCCCCGGTATCCTTCAGAAAATCACGTTAGAACAACTTTGACAGCTATGGCCTTCTGTGCTATTTGAATTCACTGTTTGCACAGAAAATAAGAGAACTGCAGAAACAAGAGGGGCAGACGTATAAATTAGTATAATTAGTTGCTATAATTAGTGTGACTTAACATGAGTTACAAAAGTTTTACACAGTAAATTCAAATTGATCTATACATCTCTATATAATTAGATATCTATATAGACCTCTCTCTCTCTGCATGTAGAGCTATATATATATTGTATGTGTATAAATATTAAGATATATGATATACAGTAGTGTATTATTGTTTTTTTCTAGTAGAATTACTAGGTATCTTTCCCACTACAGTTATGCATAAAACCTTTTCAACCTTTTCCTTCCATAACTGCCCATGCTTCCGTCCCCCCCACTATTGCTTTCATGCTTCGTTCAAATACCTTTGTGGCTATCCATGCTTTTTGCAGAGAGCTGTCCAAATGCCTTTTTTCTTGTATATATGTCAGCATAGACTGCACCTTCCGTATACAAGTTACACACATTATGTTTGAAGAGCTTGTCAAGATCTGTTAACTTTTGAACTATCAACTTCAACGCAGTCAGGCACAGAGAAACTGTCAGCAGATAGAAAGCCATAAGCGTGATCTTAATGGAAAAATAACTTACTTGTTCTTGATAACAGCTGGATATATAAGTATTCCATTTCTGCTGTCTGTCTTTTGCAACATGAGATTCTGCAGCTACAAACTATTTCTCAACTCAGAAGGACTTCAGCAGAACCATAATTGTTTCCATAAATCAACACGCAAGTGGGATTTTCTGTGTGTCTGTGTGTTGAGCCTGTTGTTGTTCTCTGCTTTTCGATAAATACCTTTTGCTGACCTCACTTGCAAGCAATTAGATTAAACCACTGAGCAGCTGAAGCATGAACAAGAATAAAATGTTGTGTGCTATCCACTGGTCATCAGAGGGAGCTATGAACACAGAACATAGATTTAAGTTGCAAAGCATTAAATACCTAATTTCCAGAAACATAGCTTGGTGGGAAACTTAAAAGAACATACTGTACGTATGCCAGTGAAACAAATGATACTTCTATAAATACATCTATAATTTTATTTGTTATAGCAGACATTTCTCTACCAGAGCTAGACATGATTACATTTTAGCATTGTATTTTGATTTTAAGGCTAAGCATCAGTAAAATTGAAGTTACTTGTTTTTATTTACTTATCCACATTTTTTTTTAGCATTTTCAGATTTTTATATGTAGCACATAGTAAATGAATATTCAGTTAAGTAATAATGACTGCTTGGCAGTTACTGCTGTATAGCGACAGACTTAAAAGTTCAAGTCAAAGCTTCTAGAAAGCTACAAAGTATTGCTTTAATAAGGAGACCAGCCTTATACTCAGTCTCAAGCTGTAAGCATATATGCATTTTAAGACAAAGGAAGGGGGCCCCTGGGATCAGTGTGCATCCTCAGAAATAGGAGGGTAGTGTAGGGCAAACAGAAAAGAAAGAAACAGTGGGAAGAAAGGGCACAAGCGGTAAAGGAGAGGGGAGGGGTAGGGAGAAGTAGAGTCAGGTGGGGTTGGTTAGACGAATAATAGGGTGCACAGGATGGAGTAAGAGGCAGTGGCCAAATCTGAAAAGCTGAGGTTGTGGGTTTATCCCAACACTGCTCCTTGTGACCCTGGGCAAGTCTCTTAAACCTCCATTGCCCAAGGTACATTAGGTAAATTGTGAGCCTGCTGGGACAGATAGGGAAAAATGCTTGTGTACCTGAATGTAAAAACCTCCATTGATAGGCAGTATATAAATAATTAATACACTTGGAATCGGGGCAGGGCAGCTTAATTATGCCCTTCCACTCTCCTGATAAGAAAATGAATACACACCTAGATATTTAGAACAGGGGTTTTTACCTGTCATAGCATAGTGGGAGAAAAGCACACATAAAAAAAGGGGTGGGGGGCATCAAAAAGTCATATATGAAAATAAGGTAACCCCTAGAGTAGTCAAAGTAAACAGAGAAGGCGACCAGGTGGTACTCAATATCTTTATTGTATGAAGAATCGACACGTACATGTTTCGGCCCGAAGACCTGCCTCAGGAGTCTTAATACTTTGATCAATACAATATACGAGTATCTGTGGTTGATTGTTCTATCTTATAAATTATAATGATTGAGTCATTCACTGAGCACATCAATCAGAATGATCACTAAAAAATTTGACCACAATGTGGAGATTAACCCAGGTTTGGCGGAACCAATCTCACAAATGCCCCAACACTGCCCAACCTAATAAATAATAAAGTAATCAAAAGAACTTATCTTGTGCTGAAAAAATGGCCAAAATGCTGCCGTGTGTTAAGTTTATTCAACTGCTACGAAGAGAGAAAAAAGTTATTTTGATTACTTTATTTATTGGGTTGTGCAGGGTTGGAGCATTTGTGAGATTGGTCTCCACTCATTTCATTATCTTTATTTGTTCACATTATTATTTGAGTGTTTTGTACACTTTGCACTATTAATTAGGCACCCTGGAAGACCCTATCATGGTGTGCTGCACTGAGCCTAGTGCTCCTGCATGAGATAAGCATTGAACACTTTGGGCTCCTTTTATCAAGGCGCGCTACGGGGATTAGCGCGTCGGACATTTCATCACGCGCTAACCCCCATGGCAAGCCTAAAAACTAACGCCTCGTCAATGGAGGCGTTAGCGACTAGCGCGGCAGGTGGTTGAACGCACGGTATTCCGCGTGTTAACCGCCTACCACACCTTGATAAAAGGAGCCCTTTGTGTTTAGAGGACTTCCAAATTACAAAATTATTAACAATTATCATCATTGATAAATAGTCTTATGAGTGGATCCTGCACTCCAAATTAGTGCATACTTGAAGAACTATTATATAGTTTGATTTTGAGGTGTTCTTCCTCTGGGTTTTTCTTATTGAAAGTTAACCGTGAGACAATCGGCTTCTTTGAAACAGTTTGAGGGAAAGTGAGGTTTTTCATGTCAGTTCTGAAGAAGTACATTATCTTTCTAATGTTGAAATCTGTTTCAGAAATTTTTTTAGGAAGGTCTCATTGATGCTCTAGCGCCTCGCAGGCCTCACATTGGAGAAATAATGACTTCCTGAATGAAATGTTTAAGAGTGAGAAATGTGACAACAAATAGAAGAATGAAGCTATATTTTGAGCACCAAACTGAAAGATTTTCAATTGCTGTTTTCCCTCATCCTGCGACATGACCTAGAAGCAAAATCAGTAATGGAATTCAAAAATGTGTGGGATCAACACACAGGATCCTTGAGTAAAAAGAGGATAGTATCAATACAAAACTCTACAGATCCAGAGCTAGAACTTCACTTATGATGAGCAGGAGTGGTGCTTAAATGACAACAAAGCCGATGTCGGGCAGACGTCTACAACCTGTCTCCCACATGCGGCAATATGAATCAGGAGCAAGAATGCACATTTTTACCACATTCATTTAGTCAGAGTACAGGTCTTGCCTATCTCAAGGGAGAGGGGAAAAACATCTTATAGTGGAACTTAGCAAGTAAAATGAATAATTATGTTGGGCAGCCTGGATGGACCACACAAATCTTTATCTGCCATCATTTACTATGACCTGTTGAATCATATTAATCCCGTCATTAAGATCCTTCAGAGAACCAGCGAAAACACCGCCACAGCCTTGACAGCCATTGAGAACTTGAAAGGTTTTATTTCTGACTACTGCATTCATTCCAAATTGCTCAGCAACTTTGTTAAGAGTTTGAGGGGGAACCAAAGTTTAAAGTTAGTACTCAGATTTATCAGAGGAAAAAGACTACAAAATTCCAGTATGAACAAGAAGACTCAAGTGTTACAATCACCTAAGAATAAATTTGAGTACAATTTTGAATACTAGTGACTTCCCTTAATGTAAGATCTGGCACTTAAAAGCAATGCAGCAGTACAATTTGAATTGATATACAACGTAAATAAATGCTGTGACTGACCACAAAAAGCTCCTGGAAACTATCAAAGTGAGCATAACAACATGTTGACCGTCTGCATCTATATGGGTGCCAGTGATATTCATTTGAATGCAGTAGATGGGCTTGCACGTACTTATGCTCTTTCTCCCTCAATTCTTTAGGATCCATATCATGCAAAGCCCAGAAAACCAAACGCAGCTCTATAAAGATTCTTGGCTCCACTGGAAGCTAATGGAGTGAGCATAACAACAGAGAAACTCTCGCAACAGACACTGCATGTGATCATGTTTGCTGCTAAATTCTGAATCCTCTGCAGACAGCTCACAGATTGTTTGGAAAGGTCAATATACACAGCATTACAGTAATCCAGATGACTAATCCCTACGATTCTCCCGCCAAGACAGCCAGAAAGTGTGTCACACATATTCTCGCATTCGTACGTTTGTTAATTAATAGTGGATCCAATAGGCAGATTCAGTCGAAACATGGACGGATCCTTTCTATCTTTTGCTTCCACCTACTTGCTTCATTATTTACTCCTGTGGGACAGTTATTTTTGACTGAATTGGACACTATAATTTGACATAGTCATAATAAGCTCATCTTGGGTTCATCCAAATTCCAGGTCGACTTTTTCCCATTGTGTTGTATGGATCCTCCTCTTTGAGTAGGACCTATTGCCCTCTCTTTTTGTGACTTTAATCCCTGCATTACTAGTCTGAACTGCTATGATGCCAACAATGATCAAAATTGATGAACCAGCCCCAGTTTCAGCTCTGCCCTTCTAGCCACTGTACCGATTTGAGGCTCCATAAACAGGGAGGAATTGGATGATTCCCAACTAGGACTTCCCCATCATTAACTTTCAAACCTAGCTGTTTGAATGACTGTGGAAATTTGTTCCCCCATGAAATTACTGTAGTTGTAACATTCATCTGTGACTTACTAGCCTCCAACCAACCTTTTAAACTTCAAAGATAATTATCCAACCATAACTGAGTAAAATATATGTACCAAATAGCTAGGATCACCCCTTTTATATGGAATTATTGCTAAATTGACAACCTACTGTAACTGGAATTTGGTGCTGGATGATGACTTCGATATCATGGCAGACCCTCTTCTATAGTGTTCCCGACTGAGCTTGAGCTAGACGTAGAGAATGACACGGTGACAAAATTCATCACCGTTCCCGTCCCCGCGGATAACCACGGGAAATAATCCCATGTCATTTTCTAGTGTCTATTTCAACCTCAGTCCTTCTACACCAGCATTCTTCAAAGCAAAGCTTGAGGGTCAGTGGTTGTGGCCATTCATATTCTGATTCTTCCCTCTCTCCTTAAAGAATGACATGAAGATGGTTTCCTGCGGTTATCCGCGGGGACGGGAACGGTGATGAATTTTGTCACTGTGTCATTCTCTAGATGTGAATCTAGGAGTCTGTTTTAGAAGCAAACTAGATGCACATCTCCTTACGAGAGGCATAGAAGGATATGGGTTAAGGATATGGCAGGGCCTCCGCGTGTGCGGATCGCCGGACTTGTTAGAACCGAAGGTCTGATCCAGAGATGCCGCTTCTTATGTTCTTAAGCATATAATATAATAAAATGCTAGCCGCGCATGCGCACTCCCTCCTGCGTGGTCCGTTTTCTGTGCACTGTAGGGCCCCGCAGGTCGGAGTGCGCATACGCGGCTACTGTTTTATTATATTAAATATTGGCTGCTGTAGGGGTATAGTGAATCTCAAGGTATTGCATGGAATGGGTTCTGTTTAGGGTTGTTTTTCGTCCTGTTGTTCGGTCTGGCCTGCTCCCTGCTCGCCTTGCCGTATTGTATTTATAAGTTGAAAGACGCGGCGGTGGCTCCTCTCACGATCCTGGATCATGAGTCTTTCAACTAAAAAATACAATACGGCAAGGCACGCAGGGAGCAGGGCAGACCGAAGCTCCGAATTGAACTGCCAGTTGGCCGGCTCCCTTGCTGGAGTTATTTTTCAGTTTACAGGTACCACCGCAGCTCTTGTCACGAGCCTCACCTGCTTCAGAGAAGACTTCCGATGCAGGCGGGGATCGTTAGAGGAGCCGCCGCGTCACCTTTAAACTGAAAAATAGCTCCGGCAAGGGAGTCGGACAGACTGCGGGAAGTGAGGTGAGGGGAAAAAATGCTAATGCACAGGGAAATGGAGGGAGAGGCAATGCTGCAGCTGCTGCACAGGGAAGTAGGGAGGGAGACAGGAAGAAAGACACAGGGGCAGGGAGAGAGACAGCCAGCCAAAAGGGGCCAGGGAGTGAGACAGACAGAAAGAAAGACAGCCGGAGGGAGAGAGACAGAAAAAAAAAAAGACAGGGGTAGGGAGAGAGAAAGAAAGATAGACATATATTCTAGCACCCGTTAATATAACGGGCTTAAAGACTAGTCTACTGTATATATGTAAATAGCAGCATTTGCACACTTAATGGACATGCAAATAGTACCGTAATTCTGAAAGCTTCTGCTTCCATATGTAGATGAATCTCAATATAAACGACTGGGAAAATTCAAAAGAAAAAAGTTCCTAAAGGTCAATAATGCACTAACGCTGGTATAGGAACAATAAAGCTACTTTAAATGCCTTTTAACCTTAAGTAGTGCTCAGACTCCAAGATGGATCGTAAGAACTCAATATGGGGACACTGTTGGCATTTTTCAAGCTAAGTCTATTTTTGAAGTCACAATTTTGAAGTTACTTTATAGTTGGACATTATTTCTTTCTATATGGAGTAGGGAAATATATGAGTATTTTTCAAATAGCGCTTTGAATCACCTTTAACTGAACAATGGTGCAATGATAGATACCATAGGAATCTCTACAGGGGCTTGTCCCCATATTGAGTTCTTACGATCCATCTTGGAGTCTGAGCACTACTTAAGGTTAAAAGGCAATTAAAGTAGCTTTATTGTTCCTATACCAGCGTTAGTCCATATGTAGATGGCCAGGGCACAAAGGGGGCAATGTTCAGCCATAAGCCCTGGATATGAATGTGTACTTTTAAGAAATTTTTGTGCCAGCATTGCACCTGTTCTAAGGCATGTACAAGTGTCACATATGTGATTCTTGGGACATTAATTCACCCACTGTGATTCAGAAGGGCAATTGTGCTAACTTTTGTGATATCTACTACCAGCACTCCTCTCTATGCAGCTTTTTAAAAATGTAGCAATACACATGTAAGCACTGACAAGTATACATGCATGTTGTGAAGTAGGCAGTTATACATGCACTGCTGGTACTTACTCATGCAAGAGCTTGAGTGATGCTTCCCTTTTGCTGCATTTGCAGGTTTGTAAAATGAATGCACTTGCAGTAAGTACATATGTACTACTGCAGTGTCTCTTGTAAAATAATGGGAAAATATGAACATTCAGATCTGGACATCTTATTTCTCTCATAGACCCCCCAATGCAAAATGAGTTTCTAATGTAATGTTCCTGGATATTTGACAGGTCCTTCATTCCATTGATCAGAAGTTTAGGGTAAAAGTAAACTTTACAGAAGAAATATTTTTGATTAGATTATTTACTCATCTTTTCCAACCTCTTAAACAAAGCTGATTTAGCAAAAATTGGGATTGCCTATCTATCTGATCATATGCTCCATTAAGCATAATATTAGAGATGATTGGAACGACAAGTGAGGTGATTAAATATGCAGATGACACTAAACTGATCAAAGTTGTTAAAATGCATGGGGATTGTGAAAAATTGCAAGTGGACCTTAGGAAATTGGAAGACTGGGCGTCCAAATGGCAGATGAAATTTAATGTGGATAAATGCAAAGTGATGCACATTGGGAAGAATAGTCTGAATCACAGTTACCATATGCTTGAGTCCACCTTGCGGATTATCGCCCCAGAAAAGGATCTGGGTGTCATCATAGACAATACGATGAAATCTTCCGCCCAATGTGTGGCGGTGGCCAAAAAAACAAATAGGATGCTAGGAATTATTAAAAAAGGGATGATTAACAAGACTAAGAATGTCATAATGCCCCTGTTTCGCTCCATGGTGCGACCTCATCTGGAGTATTGCTCTCAATTCTGGTCTCCTTATCTCAAGAAAGATATAGTGGCACTAGAAAAGGTTCAAAGAAGAGCGACCAAGATGGTAAAGGGGATGGAACTCCTTTCATATGAGGAAAGATTAAAATGGTTAGGGCTCTTCAGCTTGGAAAAGAGACGGCTGAGGGGAGATATGATTGAAGTCCTGAGTGGAGTAGAAGGGGTACAAGTGGATTGATTTTATTGCTCCGTCAAAAATTACAAAGACTAGGGGACACTCGATGAAGTTACAGGGAAATACTTTTAAAACCAATTGGAGGAAATTTTTTTTCACTCAGAGAATAATTAAGCTCTGGAACGTGTTGCCAGAGGATGTGGTAAGAGCGGATAGTGTAGCTGGTTTTAAGAAAGGTTTGGAGAAGTTCCTGGAGGAAAAGTCCATAGTCTGTTATTGAGAAGGACACGGGGTAAGCCACTGCTTGCCCTATATTGGTAGTATGGAATATTGTTCCACCTTGGGTTTTGGCCAGGTACTGGTGACCTGGATTGGCCACCGTGGGAATGGACTACTAGGCTTGATGGACCATTGGTCTGACCCAGTGAGGCTATTCTTATATTCTTATGATGCTAAAACAATATGGAGACTAGAATTTATGAAGTATGCTACTGATTGTTGGTTCACACTCTCCAATAAGCTCCTCCCAAGCACAAAATTCAGTATAATTCCACTACTTCCCAGGACCTCAGCAACACCACTCAGGGCTCAATACACTTTCATAGCCCTAAATGTTACATGCCAGCTCTTCATTGGTTCTTATATATCTACAATTCATATTATTATTCTATCTTCAACTCTAAAAAGAGTATAAATATTTTAACTTAGCTTAAAGCCAGAATGCTTCTTCAAGAACACACATTAGTTCCCAAGTTAAAAACATTTGCCAATAAGGGAAATGGAGTAAATTAACCAATTGTTGATTAACATATTGAGAAACCAAACTCACATTGAATATGGACAGGATAACTTGAGGGGGTAGGAGCAGGAAAAATATTGCACAGCCCAGCAGAATTAAACAAATGGAAGCGGCATCACATGGAAACAGTATAGAATGCCTTAATTCAACATTTTACCAATAGATCAGAGGAAACATTTTCAAAAATGGATACGTGTAATATTGCTGAAAAAGTTCTTTTGCAGATGCAGTTTAACAGGTATACATTTCAGTTTGGCGGGAAGCCAGGAAAACTTTTAGCTGGGATGGTAAAAAAACACAAGAAAGTCTAATCTCTAATCTTGTCCAAAAACATGCTAATGATTCTGCTGTAATGCTACTGGTAATCTCTTTAAGGAATACTAAAAAATGTATATGGCAAGTATCCAGCTGACTTAAAGATGTGAAGAATTTCTTTCAAATAATTTATACCCCCGACTGAGCCTTGCATATGCTTCTTAACGTATCCATCCCAGTGTACAAAATAATGGCCATCATTTCCTGGTGAAGGCCTCTGGTCCAGATACTATGGGCTCCTTTTACGAAGCCGTGTTAGCAGTTTTAGCGCACGCAGCCTTTTAGTGTGCTCTAAACCTGTGCTACGCGGCTAGAACTAACGCCAGCTCAATGCTGGCGTTAGCGTCTAGCGCAGCCGGTAGTTTAGCACGCGCTATTACGCGTGTAAAAGGAGCCCTATGAGTTTTTAATATTATAACTTGTTAAAAGAACATGTCCAACTTCATCAGCCTATTATGGCTTAGAGGAAATAAGCTGCTGATTGGTTTGGGGGTCAGTTAAACATTTTGTATTGTTTGTTTTATTAGTCATTATTTTTATTATGTATACTGTTTCAAGTTTCAAGTTTATTCAGGTTTTTGATTAAACGCTTGTTCAAAATGCTGTTGGTATGCCTTGGCTAGAAATGCAGTATATGAATCAGTTAAATTAATAGAAAAAAAGGAAATAGCTGTACTCTACTCCCCAAAGAAGACCCACTGTGCAGGACTAACCTGCCTTGCTCAGAGAATTTTATGAGGAAAACACATTGAAGCCTACCAGGATAACAGGAAGAAACTGCTTATTTGGAAAAGTTTGCTGAAAACAGCCAGGTCTTGAGAGTTTGCTTAAATTTAACACAAGGTTATCCATATCTTAGAATGAGAGCAAGCAAGTCCCATAGAACTGGTGCTATGTAAGAAAAATAAATGAGCAATGTGTCATCTGAGGGAATCACAAACGAGTGTTTGAGAGGTAGAGGGAGCTCTAAGTGCAATACATCAAGCATCATAGTCAAAATGTTGTACTTTATTCTAATACTAGTCTTTAAGCCCGTTACATTAACGGGTGCTAGAATAGATGTGTGTGTCTTTATTTCTTTCTTTTTCTCTCTCTCCTCTTGACCGCTTTCTGTCTCTCTCTTTCCTCGGCTGTCAACCATCACCCCTTGCCTGTTCCACCTGTCCAGCAGTAGGCATTCTCCCTTCCTTTTACCTCCCCCTGTCCAGCAGCACTCCTTACCTGCTCCCCCTGTCCCTCTTCCCTGCTCACCCTGTCCAGCAGCACTTCTTACCTGCTCCCCTGTTCCTCTTCCCTGCTCTGTCTGTCCAGCAGCACTCCTTCTTTTCTCCCCCTGACCCTCTTCCCTGCTCCCCCTGCCCAGCAGCACTCCTTACCTGTGTCTCTCTTTCTCCTTAGTCTTTTGTTATTTTTTTTCAATCTGTCTCTTTAGCCCCCTGTCCTTCTGTGAGTGTCTGTGTGTCTCTGTCGTTGTGCACTGTTGTTTGTTTGTTTTTTAAATCTATGTTTAGTTCCTGATCCCCTCTGTTTCCATGGCAAGCATGTTCGCGGATATGAGGGCCGTTTTGTGGTGCCGGATCTGGCGGCGCCGTGTAGGTCGGAAGATGGGCCTCAGCGTTTTGTAGGTCCGGGTCTGGCGTCGCCGTGTAGGGCGGAAGCGGGAGGCGGGGCCTCAGCACCGGCCGGGCGGCTCGCGCCGCCGGCCCCCAGTAGCTCGAGGCCAGCGGCGGACATGGCTTGCGTTGCATGGTGGAGGAGGAACATCAGTGACATACAACCCACGCATGCGCACTAAAAAAAACGCGACAGATCAGGGAACACGATTTTTTTAGTGCGCATGCGCGTCCTACCATTTTATTATATTAGATGAATAGACAGTTGATGCTGCTCCCATCAGCAATAGGGTCATCTAGATGAACTTGGGTGCTCTGTATTTTGAAGTATGGTGATAGAAGACTGTTTCAGACCAATGCAAAGAGAATTACAATAATCCAAGTGCTTTAGTTTTAAAACAGAAGCACACAGGAGCGCATATAACTGGGATGCAGAGGAAAAATTTCACCACATGCCAGGATATATAATAATATTTACAGGTGTGGCCTGAGAGAGATTCGGAGAGATGCAAGACCCCGAGAGCCTCGTTTGCATATGTTAGTAAGTGGAAAGTGGGGCCAAGTGGGGAAAAATAGTCACTCAGTGATTATGCTGACCCTGAATACTTGAAGGTTCTGGGCGGGATGTACCTCTTCTTAATGCACTTTTCCTACTTTTGGTTTTTTCTGTTGTGGTTGGTTTATTTGCAATTTAAGTTTTGATGGGATGCTTATGCGCCCTCTAGTTGGTGTGTTAACAGTTCACTGGCAAGAGTATAAATGGCACAAGAAATTCTTAGGGCATTGTGGGGGTGATTTAATATCTTATTAAAAAGCTATGTATTAATGGCTAATGAGATACAAATGAGGCATGTGTCAGATACTAAAGAACATGTTTGCAAGTATGTGTGGACAGCATTACACAAAGTTAACCACTCCTCCCTGTGTTATGGTTAACATTTTTGTATTAAGTCATCTGCAATGTATTTTGCATGATTTAATTTGTAGCTTTTACTTTTTGCTAATAGAGTTGGCCTATTTTGCATACTTTCATATCTCATTGGCATAGATCGGGGTGTCAAAGTCCCTCCTCGAGGGCCGCAATCCAGTCAGGTTTTCAGGATTTCCCCAATGAATATGCATGTGATCTATTTGCATGCATTGCTTTCATTGTATGCTAATAGATCGCATGCATATTCACTGGGGAAATCCTGAAAACCCGACTGGATTGCGGTCCTCGAGGAGGGACTTTGACACCCCTGGCATAGATGTTGCTTAATATTTCTGCTAACATTAACACGCATTGCTTCTTAAGATTCTGAAAAAAAATCTGGTAGGAAAGAGAAACCTCTTTCCAAATACAATAATCATGTTGTGATGAGTTAAGTTGGGTTGGTTGAGAAGTTTGTTTTAGGTTATTGGCTAATTTGATGAGCCAAGATTTGAGGAACTACAGAACTTGTTTCTTAAAAAAAGTTAAGTAAATATGCTCTAACAGACTGTATGCAGATGTCTGCATGTTTATTGTTTTCAGATGTATCTGTAAATGAATGGTGCAAGTTAAGAAACACAAATTGTTCTTTAGAAAATCTGATAAAACAAAAAAGGAATAACTGTAATTTAAAATATAAAAGAAACAAAAACAAAGCAACATATTGATATCTCCTTTCTCACATATATTCTCTACATCTTGAAGAGCATGCATATTAGTTCAATTTAAATATTTGTTTCTGATTACAGTGTGTGATGTAATTAGGTACACTTTGCTAACATGAACCATCCACACCAGCATGTGATGATACTTGTTATAATAATCATGTAAACCTAGGAACACTGCATTCAAAATACAGCATAAATCATAATCAGCCTTATTTATTTATTGTTTTAAAAACATATAACCTGCCATATCTGCCAGGGCTGTGCAGAGTACAATTAAACACGCACAGTAATACACTAAATTACATGATAAGACCTAATAAAATAAATACAGATTGCAGATATAAAATTTACTGATAGCTATGCTCAAAAAGGACTGTTTTGAACAAGCCCCCCATGCAGGCTATGAGAAGGGGCAGTGACAAATGGGCCGAGACCGTCGTGACCAGGAGAAAAGCTAGGGAGGGGGGTAGAGAGCGAGCAAGGGTTAGGAGTGGGAAACAGAAGAGAGGAAGAACCAATCAGCAGGTAGGCAGGAGGTGGGGCGAGGGAAGCTGAGGAAGAAGAGAAAGGGAAGCAGCCATTATACCTGGGGTCCAATAGGGTGGTGACAGCAATTTTCTCCACCTTGAGCGCAGCCGTTGTGTGGCGATTCGGAGGCGGTGCGCAGCCTTGGTCACAGCCATTTGTGGGGAGAGTTGGGATCGATGTGTTTCCGTGGTTGACTGTGCAAGCCGGGCGCAGCAGTAGTACAGCGAGTCAGGGCCAGCAACATCGTTCACACTGCAGTGCTTCCAAGGTGCCTTGATCGGGTGCTCGGAGCGCGGACACCAATTGAGCAGCATGCGACAGAGGCAGCGGGACGAGTCAGCTGTATTTACACAGCGCGGTGTGCGAGTTGGCGATCAGTCAGTCAGTCCAGCGGCATCGGCAGCCGGGCAGTTGTTCTAGTGCTGCCACCCAGTAGTGGTGAGACCATTAATTAATGGCCGCGAGCTCCACAGCTATGGTGGTAATATTACTTTGAATGTGAGTGGTTTAGGGCATTTGAGCTGTTTCTTCATAAGGGGAGAGTGCTGCATGGAGTAACGCCACGTGGCAGACGCCATTAAGGGGTGGACCCGAGGTGTTCATTGCACATAGAGAGAAGGCTTTTTGGATAATTCCTGGGAAATAAGGAGGGGTTGATGAAGTCAGTTGAATGGACCAACAAGGAGTGACGGTGGTATTTCTTTCATTACTTCAGTTGTATGAGTTGGGATTTTGTGTGTTAGTGGGAATAGGCAGAAGATTAACTGGGGGATGGAACAATGGGAGAGTGATCAGTGGCTACTTCGCTCTAAGCGCAGTTTATAATGAGTTGTATGTTTGTTTTAGTAGTTTGTCTGTGGGCATACCTCCACAGCGCAAGAAAGTTGGACAGGGGGCCAAAGCTAAAGAGAGACCAGTGGTGAAGAAGGCTACCATTGCAAAAAGGCTAGTGCGGAGTTATGCTGCGTAAATGGGTACATGTGCTGGCCAGACGCAGCAGCAACAGGAGCTCAGTGAACGCATGGCCCAGCTCCAGCAGCAAGTGGAGCTCCATGGAGCACAAGCGGTACGGCTCTTGGGGAGCCAGGGGGAAGTCACAACAGTGCCACCAGCGATTCCAGTGACCCCAATGGCGCCCCTCATTCCTGTACCAGCTTTGCCATCGGCTGCATCTACTGTACCATTGTTGATACTAGTTCCACCGGCTGAAGATACAGTTCATGTTCATGTACCAGTACTCAGCATAGATACCCCTTTTACAGGGGAGTCCTTGATTAATGCGGGAAAAGAATTGACAAGTGCTAGTGATAACACTTCTCTGGCCATTGTAATACTGGATGCATTAGTAAATTTTGAAAGGGGAAGGACTATGGTGCCCCATGATACACAGGAGATGACATTCGTGAGGGAGAAGGGTGATGTTACCTGTGGTGTGTCTACCCTGGCCACGGCAGTGCCTAGAGCCCTAAAAGAAAAGATATGGAAGAACGAGTATATTGATATCTTCTCATTGTTATTAAGAGAACAAGAAGAGGACCAGTGTGTTGAGAATGATAAGATCTTTATTCAATTAGAGAGAGAAAGAAAACCCAAAATTTTTAAGTCATTGTCTAATTGGATCTCAGAATTTCATGTATTGATGAGTGTGGTGGTGGAAAGGGAACCTGATATGTGCACCTACCTTATTAGATACTCCAACACCATTATTAGAGCTAATAGGCGTTACGGGGGATGGGCATGGTTGAACTACAACATCAAGTTCAGAAAGAATATGGCAAAAAATAAGTCTATTACATGGAAGCACAGGGTGATGGATCTATGGCTGGATGAAATGTCGGCACATAGACCATTCCAGTCAGATAGATTTATGAGTCAATTTCCATGGCAGGAGAACAGACAGCAAATTTTTCCCAGTGGCAGGCCAGGAGGTAGTAGTTGGCAAGGTAGACACCTGAACGGATGGAAGACTTGCAGACAATTCAATAACAGTTGCTGTACATGGACTAATTGTAGATTCAGACATACCTGTCACTCCTGCGGTGGCAATCACCCAGGCTCGCAATGCAGGGCAAGTAGAGACAGGTGCCCCTTGGGGCTTCAACCAGCACACGTCCCTGAGGGAGTTAGCACCAACCCCCATCCGATGTAAGGCATTAGAACTCTGGTCAAGGTGTTACCCCAACAAGGAGGACGCCAGCCATATGACGGGGTTTCACAGTTGGTTTTGAAATACCTTATACTAGCCCAGGGAGTACTTCTGGACACTTCCCCCCAAACTCTTTGTTTTGTCGCTCACAGGAGGCGGTGGTTCGGGACAAGATACAAAAAGAGTTGGATCTGGGTAGGTTAGCAGGCCCATTTAAGTATGCTCCTTTTCGGAATTTCATCATTTCACCTATCGGGGTCGTTCCCAAGAAAGAGCGGGGCAAGTTCCGACTTATACACAATTTGTCATACCCCTTGGGGGCAGCAGTTAATGATTTCATTGACCTGGAATTATGTTCGGTCCAATACATCTCCTTGGACCAGGCAATTCAAATTATCAGACAGTTGGGTGCACAAGCGAGGCTTGCAAAAGCGGACATTGAGGCACCTTTTAGGCTCTTGCCTGTACACCCGAATTCCCCGTCTTAGGTTTTTGGTGGAACAGTCAGTTCTGTTTTGATAGATGCATGCCTATGGGGTGTTCTGTGTCCTGTGCCTTCTTTGAGAAGTTCAGCACATTTGTCAACTGGGTGTTCAACCAGACAGTCCCGTCGGGGATGGCAGTTCACTATTTGGACGATTTTCTATTTATTGGTAAGGGAGAGCAGGTTTTCATGCATCTGGACTCGCATTTTGGGATCCCATTAGCACATGATAAGACAGTAGATCCTACGAGCATGCTGACATTTCTGGGGATCGAATTGGACATCACAAATCAGGTCTCATGGCTCCCGCAGGACAAGCTTGTGCGATTGCATCAATCGGTGAGGGAAATGGGGGCTAAGACTAAGGCAACCTTGCGACAGTTCCAAGAGCTTCTCACCACTAGAGTGATACCCATAGGCCGCGTATTCTCCAGGCGGATGAACATAAGAACATAAATAATGCCTCTGCTGGGTCAGACCTGAGGTCCATCGTGCCCAGCAGTCCGCTCACGCGGCGGCCCAACAGGTCCAGGACCTATGCAGTAATCCTATCTAAACCCCTCTATTCCCTTTTCCAGCAGGAAATTGTCCAATCCTTTCTTGAACCTCAGTACCGTACTCTGCCCTATTACACTCTCTGGAAGTACATTCCAGGTGTCCACCACACGTTGGGTAAAGAAGAACTTCCTAGCATTCGTTTTGAATCTGTCCCCTTTCAACTTATTTAGTGATTCATTTACATCTGCTTTCTGTTCAGGAAGAAATGAATTTGTTTCTTTTCCTCTGGGGTTGTACTGCATGCAGAGTCTTGCACCTTAGGGTTTGTTTGTATATATTAGTACTTTTAGTTTTTGGTCCCGTATCTGCATAGGGATTATCTGTGTTCTGGTAGGAATGAATATTGAGAAGCATACAGTGTGCTTTGTGTAGTTTAATTTTGTGGTTAACCATTATGTGTTGTTAATACGATTATATTGTGTGTGTGTGTGTGTGTGTATATATGAAAAATGAATGGAAAAAATGGTGTTACAATTAGTACTATTATGGGCGGGGTCTAGAGCGGAGATTGGGTGGAGATGAGTGGGGTCTGGCCCACGACTTAGCCCAGTGTTCTTCAACTGCCAGTCCATGAAATAATTATTTTATTTCTGCCGGTCCATAGGTGTAAAAAAGGTTGAAGAACATTGCCCTAATTCACTGTCTTCCTTTTCCTCTGATTCTCTTAATCACTATTCAGGCAACCCCCTCCAATCCTCTCATTCATTCCCTCAACACATTTCTGATCCACTAACTTATTCTCCACACTCCATCTGATCTCTTCATTCTTACCTCCACCTTTTTCTATTCTCTCACTCTCAGTCTAGGCCTGACATGGGCAACTCCGGTCCTCGAGGGCCAGAATCCAATCGGGTTTTCAGGATTTCCCCAATGACTATGCTTGAGATCTATTTGCATGCACTGCTTTCAATGCATAGTCATTGGGGAAATCCTGAAAACCCGATTGGATTTTGGCCCTCGAGGACCGGAGTTGCCCATGTCAGGTCTAGCACATAGTCCTGCAGTCTTTAGCGCCCCCCATCCCCCCGAGTGCCTTCAATTTTCTTAATCACTCTCTCCCTGCACACTCCTTCTGATTTCCTTATCTAACCATAAGCATATTTCTTGATTTATAATCTAGCATCCCAGTTGAGATGACAAGAGTCAATTAAGTATTTAAATAAAGGAAAGAGGTAAACCTATTTTTAGCAATAGATTTTATGACATCCCTTTGAAGGCCATTGCCAAATTGATAGAATATACAACAAATACATTTAAAGGACTTTAAAATAGAATAAGCAACCCTACTTCCTTAGTAGCTTTAAATGACTGGTATATGCAAGATTTAGAATATTCTGATAGATTGTGGTAAAGGCTGAAATAGCACTTGAAGAGCTTACAGAGATTCTAAATGATTCTAAATTACTTCCATCAGCTGCAATGCAGGATGTGAATTCAAATAAAAACATACTTTAAAATGCCTATATGAGAATACCAGAAGCCTAAAAAATAAAATAGAATTAGAGGATTAGAATGCATGGCACTAAATCGAAATGTGGGCACAATAAGCAACTCAGAAGCCTGGTGGGGGGGAGAACATCCAAGTGGAGATTGGTATTCATGGATATAGAGTATATTAAAACTGCCTTAGCTGAATTTCTTCATGGTAAATATATCCTAATAAATAAAACTATAAGGTGAATCAAAGAGATGTGCTATATGTTAAATATGCACAAGGCAATTCTAAAACAGTATACCTTTATTTAGGCACCATGAATGTGCATAGATGGCCAGAATATGGTCATTTGTGTACATATATACCTAAATGCTAATATTCTGGCATTATGCTACTCTTTAAACTAGCACCTAAATGTGATGGAGTGTAGTTTGAAATTGGGCATACATATAGGCAGAGTTTGGTCGGGGCACACAGGACCTTGAAGCTGGTGGACCTTGTCGGACTAGTACTAGACCAACCTCTCTTTGGATCTTTAACTCGTCAAGTTACTAGGACTCGAATCCAAGTCGATGGCGCCTAACACAATAGAATAATGTAATTTATCAACTTTTGGGGCAATCTGGCTAGTGTAATTGCTTGTACCTAAAATATACACACACATTTGAGTTGCTATGCAAGTATTCTGTAAAGAAAAGTAGGTGCATATTTTTCTTTATGAGATAGAATAGTGTCAAACAGGATAAAACTCCTGGCAGAAATAAAGAGGTCTAGATTTGCTAATGTGTGCTACTGCATTAGCATGCAAGAATACTGTTACTGCATTATTAGCAAATATTTCCCGTTGTTTAAAATACTTGCAACATAGGTATATTGCAATTTAGTGTATATCTAATAAACTGTCATAGACACTTTGATATGGAGAGAAGTATATAAAATATCCTGTGATAATGTGTTTAAACAATACCTTCTATAATCACAGTTAAACTTATAATTAAATCCAATAATTAAATCCAATAATTGAATGTTGTGAAAATCTCAGACCCTAAACCCGTGACTGGTGTTATCACCAAACTGGGGTTCATTTAGGGACCATCATAGTTTTTCACTGTCCCCGCAACCTGGACTGTAATCCTCTATCTATACCCCTCTATCCCCTTTTCCAACAGGAAATTGTCCAATCCTTTCTTGAACCCCAGTACCGTACTCTGCCCTATTACGTCCTCTGGAAGCGCATTCCAGGTGTCCACCACACGTTGGGTAAAGAAGAACTTCCTAGCATTCCATCCTTCTCCCACCTGCTCAGGAGCTGTCTCTAATGTTTGACCATTAGGACAGAGGGTTTTTGTGTGCTGTTTGTCTGAGCATTGGAGGGAATTGCTAATTGACTCATTTTAATATTAGTGAACTCATTTGCATAGAACTCAGTCACTTCTTCTGTGGATGATAAAAGTAGTACCAAAAGCCTTTTTTTTGCATTAGGCACACAGTAACGTTGCAAGCCCTGTTTGCTTTGAGCATTAGGGCCTATGTCATATAATTTATTAACATGACAATTTTACATGTATTGCCAAAGTAATATATTTAGTAGTTAAAATAAAAAGAGAGAGAGAGAAGTACTGAGAAATGAATGGAGGGGATTGAAAGAGATTACTGGCTAGGAGAGAAAATTCTACTATGGTGGTACCTGGAGATTGTAGAAAACAGCTGTAGGTGAAAGAGAGGGGGACAGCTGAAAGTAGAGCTGTGGGGAGAAGTGTAGAGGGGTTAAGTGAATTGAAAAGGGTTGCTCCCTAGGAGAGATAATGTTGCTGTGAAGGACTGGAAGAGACAGAAAGGGAGGGACAGGAAGGGATCACCTGTCCTGGCAGGGAGGGACAGGAAGCGATCACCTTTCCCATTGTCCCCGCGCACAGCTTCAGGATGCTATCTCTGAAAATGGGACAGTTCGGCATCCTGAAGCTGTGTGTGGGGACAATGGGACAGGGGCTCTAAAAATGGGACGGGTCCTTTCAAAACGGGACGTATGGTCACCTTAGGTATAGAGGATTGAAAGGGGTTACTAGCTGTGTGAGAGATAATGCTGCTATAAAGGGTTGGAAGCAGATCTAAGAGGCTGGATAATGGAGATGGGCTGTGAGTGGAGCTGTGTAAGAGGAGTAGAAACAGGCTGTGAGGGTGAGAAGAGCTAGGAGAGGAGCATGGGCTTTGATGGGAAAGGGAGCTGGGAAAATGAGATATGATCTAGATCAGAGAAAGGAAGAAGAGTAGGTAGAGGAAAGAGAAGTTAAAAAAGATGGAGAGTAGCTGTGTGAGATTTAGAAAAGGGGCTGAGAAAAAGGTGAGAGGAGAGGTCATGATGAAGAAAAAAGAGTAAGAAATGGCATGAAAGGTGAGCATAGGAAGTAGAGAGACAGATTATGGAGATAGAAACAGATTGGGAAAAAGAAATTAACAAAATAAGAGGAAGACTGGAAAAGAATTTATAAAAGTGAAGGAATGTGAAGCAGCTAGGAAACAAGACCAAGAATAAACAAAGAAAGAAGATAGAAAACTATAGACACAAAGATTGCAAAATTTTAAAAATTTAGTTAAGATTTTTGTGCTAGCTGAGCTGGGCCGGGCCAAGGGTGGAGAATTCCTGGTATTTTTTCCTTCTTCTCCAGCCCCTATTGTTACCGGGATAAATAAGTTATTTTACTGGAGGGACAAGGGGGATCAGTTGTCATGGTCTGAAAAATCTCTTAAATCTTCTTTGGCAGCTCTGTAATGGAGAAGACCTATAATCAAGTCTCAAAGAGCAATAGACAGGAACATCAATTTTGTTGTCTATGATTTATCACAGTTTAACATTGGTAAAGGTTCCTCATAGGTGGAAGCAGGCAATATTTAAACCTGTATTGAAAAATTCTTCTTTAGATCCAAGTTTGGATAGTAATTATAGACCTATTTCTAACTTATGTTTTCATTTTAAATTATTGCAATGTTACAAAATAGCAATATTTATGCATTCAAATGCCATGAGTTGGGTTCTGTAATCAAATACTAATGGCCAGTGGCGTACCTAGCATATGTGACACCCGGGGCCCATCATTTTTTTTACACACCCCCATCTGTATGAAAATCATGATTTTTAGTAACAATCCACATGTCACACAAGAGTATACCTAGAAAAGGCAGCATCTTACATAGTAGTACATCAATATACCCATTGTAAAACTAAACAAGCCAGACTAGTACAGATCAATCCTGCACAGTCAATCCTAATAGAAAAACATGTATTTCGAACACACAAAACACAGAAAACACCTTCCCTTAGTATGGAATATGTAATCACAAAATTCTGAGCGTTGGAGCTATTACCACCAAGGCCAGCACTAAAAAATGCTCTACCATTTTGTAAAAGGGTGGATAAAATAGAAATACGTAGACCACGTGTGTCAAATATAAAGCCCGCGGGCTGAATCCTGCCTGCCTGGCCTTTTTATATGGCCAGCAGCAACGTTCCCGATCTTCCCCTTCTGAGCCCAGCGTGTCCTCCCCTCCGCGCCAATCCAAAGACCATAGTGGAAGTCTGCATGAATTCTTTGCCTTGATCTTTACTGAAGAGAATGTAAGAAACCTACATGCGTGGGAAATGATTTTCAAGATTGATGATACAAGGGAACTGCAACAAATCTCAATGAACTGGAAAACATACTGAGCCAGATTGACAAGAGTAGTAAATCACCTGGACCAGGTGGTACACACCACAGGGTACTGAAAGAACGCAAGCATGAAATTGCTGAACTACTCTTAGTGATATGAAATCTGTCATTAAAATCATCAGTGGTAAATGATGATTGGAGGATGGACAATATACTGTAATGTCAATTTTTAAAAAGGGCTCCAAGAGTGATATGGAAAATTACAGACCAGTAACCCTGACATCAAAATTAGTAAAAATGATAGAAATGATTATAAAGAATAAAATTGCCAAACACATGGACCAGCATGGTTTAATGGGATAAAGTCAGTATTGATTCAGCCAAAGGAAAACTTGTATCACCAATTTGCTTTATGTCTCTGAAGGCATAAATAAACATGAATAAAGGTTAACCTGCTGAAATAGTGTATCTAGATTTTCAGAAAGCTTGTGACATAAGAGACTCCTGAGAAAATAAAAAGCCATGGAAGAGGAGGCAAGGTTCTGTTGTCAACTGGGATCTGTTTAGAAAATAAAGGGTAAGGTTAAATGGTCATTTCTCTTAATAGAGGATGGTGACTAGTGGAGTTCAGTTCTGGGAATGGTGCTATGTAACAAGTTTATAAAAGATCTAGAAATGAAAATGGAAACAACGAGTGAGGGAGATTAATTTTGCAGATGGCACAAAACTATTCAGAGTTCTTAAATCACTTCTGGCCTGTGAGAAATTTTAGAAGGAACTTAGTAGACCGGAATACTGGACATCTAAATGGCAGATGAGATTTAATGTGGAGAAATGCAAAGTGATGCACATTAGGAAGAATAATCCCATCATAATTATGTGATGCTAGTTTCCACATTAAGAGTCATCATCCAAGAAAAAGAATTATTAGGAAAGAGAGAGAAAATAAGATAAAGGATATTATAATGTCTTTGTATCACTTCATGGTACAACCTCATTGTAAGTATTATGTGCAGTTCTGGTCATCATATTTCAAAAAAATATATAGCAGATTTAGAAAAGATTCAAAGAAAGTGACCAAAATGATTAAGGGATTGGAACTCCTCTCATATGAGGAAAAGCTTGGGCTGTTCAGCTTGGAAAAAAAAATGGCTGGGGTGCAGGGGGGTGGGGGTGGATTGTGATAGAGGTCTTTAAAATCCTGAGTGGAGTAGAAGGGATAAATGTGAATCAATTTTTTATTTTTCAAAAAGTACAAAAGACTAGGGGATGCTGCATGAAGTTGCCTGGTAATATTTTCTAAATAAATAGGATAAAATATTTTTATCAGTCAATGAATAGTTAAGATCTGGAACGGATTAGTGATGATCAAGAAAATATAAAACAGCAATTGAGTGATGTTTGCGAAATCCTGTCTGATTGGGGTGTAATATTTTGGGGGGTTTTCGATGAACTCTGAAATTTGATTTAAAAAGACCCTTTTGGTCAGGAATGGGATGTTTGCTATAGGCCTGTAGTTAGAACAATCGGAGTGACTTGCCTTTAGGTCCTTGATGATAAGGTAAATAATCAAATGTTTCCATACGCTAGGAATGGATGCAGTTGTAGGCTATCTAAGAAGAATTTATGTACGAACTGACTGAAAAAGGGAAAAAAATGCTTTAAAATGACTTGTGGGATAGCCTTGGTCTAGGATCCTTTTGTGTTAATGGATTGTAACAAACGCTGTATGTCATTGACAGAAGGCAGGGTGAATTTTGCACATTTGGAGAGTAAGGGGGTTCCATGGCTTCTGGTTTAAAGACTACTTTGGCCTGAATCTGATTCCTAATATTGATTATTTTTTTATCCTGGAAAAAACCTGCTAATTCTTGGGCAGTAGGGGAGTTCATAGGAGGATTTACTTTTTTTGAATTGAGTGAAGTTAGGGATTTAAGAATGGAGTAGAGGGCTGAAGAGTTTTTTGCTTTTGCGATGCGATTGATGTAGTATTTTAGTTTGGCTTGGTTTATCATGGTTTTATAGTATGTTGAATGTTCTTTGTATTTAAAGAGGTTGGCTGTGGTTTTCCTTAGATGCCAATGCCGTTCTAGTGATCTAAGCTGTTCTTTGAGTAGAGCCAACTTAGGCGTAAACCAAGGATTGTTGATTTTTTTTTTTTTTTAGAAGAGATGGTATTACAGGTGGTTGGGGCTATCTTGTCAAGAAGTAAACGACATGATTCTTCCCATTTTATTATTAAGTTGTCGAGGGAGGAATCTGTTAATTCTTCCATCTTAAGTTGAAAGGTAGTAGAGATTGATGAAGTGTTGAAGTTGCTAAAGTTTCTACTGAAGATTGTTTTTTTGGGGGGAAATGATTTTTTGGGGTCCCTAGCTGACATGAGGTGGCGATGAGAAAGTGGTCGGACCAAGGAACTTGGCATATGCCATGGAGAGAGAAATAGACTTTTTGAGAGGGATAAGAATCATATCCAGAGTAGGGTCAGATATGATGGGTGATAGATTGAGATCCATAAAATGATTTTGAAGTTCAGAGGTGAAAGAGTTAGTATGATCATCAAAATGTATATTGAAATCCACGAGGATTAATGGGAAATTGGAAAGAGTGGAAAAATCAAACAACATAGAACTCTATAGGTGATCTGGCTGGTGAGCATTCGATGTTGGATATGAGTGAAGATTTGGAAATTACAGCAAGGCTACTGCCTTCCTGATACGGTGGTTGTAGTGGTAGGAATAACCCGGTGGGCTGGCGTAAGCAAGATATGCCTCATCGCCATCTTCAAGCCAGGTTTCTACGATACAGAGAAGATCTAATAAGTTTTGAGTGATCGTATCTTTAAAGATGTGATGTTTACTGCAGATGGATCTTGCATTAATCAGTCCTATAGTCGGCGATTCAAATTTTGTCCGGCTGAATGGGGTAAGAAGAGTGTTTGGCTGAATTTCAATGCGTTAGGCGATTCGGGAGGGTTATGGTCTGTTGGTGTGGTTTGGTCTGTTCCCCCAGAAGACAGGGATGTGTGTGTGTGTGAAGTGTCCATGTTGGGTTTAACACAGAAAACAGGATGAATTAGCAGACTTACTATGATGAGCAATCTAAAGATTTTCCTTGGAAAAGAAAGATTATTACTGTTTAGTAATAGCGGGAAAAGTTGCACATGAAGGAGTGCACTAAGGAGCATTACCTGCTCCTTAAGACCGCACCTTCGGCATGCATCGCAGAGCACTGAGATTTAAAAGGCATATACCGGGAACTTGGGAAGGTGGAGTTCAGAGCGCCACTGCTTTGCGGCAGCAAATCAGAGGAGATCTGAAAGAAAAATGTTAGCAAGCAAAATAAAGACAAAACAGCTTAGTTTTAGAAATTAAATTCAGCTAAGGTGGTGATGTGACAGTTCAGTGGTACTCTGAAAAATCCAAGTGTATCTTAGTTTAAAAAAAGGTTTGGACAAATTCCTGGAGGAAAATTCCATAATCTTCTATTTAAGATCGACATGGGGAAAGCTACTACTTACCCTAGTAGCTTGGAATTTTGATACCTTTTGGGATTTTACTAGGTACTTGTGACCAGGATTGGCCACTTTTAGAAACATATACTGGGCCAGATGGTCCATCAGTCTGACCCAGTATGACTATTATTTTCTTTTTATGACTGTTTCTACCCTGACCCACTTTATTTCTGAATAATGCCTGGGGGTGATGGAAGGCTAGGAGGTGGAAGAGAAAGTTCTTGTGGAGACATGTAGGTGACGCTTTGGGCTAGGTGAGGAGCCTCTTCATCTTTGCTATTCAGGTGGGTTAGGGAAATCTGAGAGGTATGTCTTTGGGATGTGTTATGGAATGTAATTGGGGAGAAGTTGGGTGAGTCAGGCATTTGGACTGGGGTGTCAGAGTAGGGAGATTGGATTTGGGGGATTGGCAAAACAAATCAGAGGTGAAATATGTGTGTGGGAGGGGTCATCGGCATTTATTTTTTCTGTCAGGGTAGTGCCTCTATGGTAACCCCCCCGCCTGGTAAAGGGAGGGCAGATGCTATGCATACCCCCTGCCTTTATTGCACAGACTTTGCACTTACTGCGTGTTACTTTTTATGGTAAGTTCAAAACTTACTGCCCTTATGTTGTAGATAATATTTCTTTACTATGTGTGAGGTGTTGGGATGCTTCCACCAGAGTTATTGGTTGTAAATTATTTTAATAATCTGAATAACAATAGCATTAAAAACAAATCTGAGGAAATCCTTTGAAACATGTCCTCTTCATGTAACAGCTGAGCAAAACTGGAAGAACATTGGCATCTTTAGAAATTCTAGATGTTTGGAACTGGAGTTCATTGTGAACTTTTTTTCCCCCCCTTTTCTTAAGTGTCTTGTTGCAATGTTTCCAGTGCAATCAAGGACTTGGAAACGGTTTTAAAGCAGGAAAAGAAAGATTTTTGACAAGTACCAGAATTTATCATTCACGAGTATACAGAGGGAAATGCAGAGGGCAAGGTTGTGACAGAAATGATCTGTTACAGATTTTTTGTCTTAGAGACATTGCGCTGTTTACACAGGAATGAAACACTAAGATTTTCCTGGAGTTATAAAATGACAGTTGTCTTAAGGAGCACAACATTAAACCTGCTACTACTTATCATTTCTATAGCACTACCAGACATATGCAGCATTGAACCAGATGAACTATCCTTTGTGTAGACCTATAATAATGCAATAAAACAGCAAAAGGATTATAAAGAAAAAAAAAAATTCTTACTGGAGTTCAGTTATCCATAACTACGGTAGATGCAAATTTATTTTTTGCTATCACTCATCAGAAGCTTTAGAGTACTGTCTTTTGCATGCTGCAGTTAGATACTGAGGGCTCCTTTTACAAAGATGCGTTTGGGCCTTAACGCGCAGACTAGCGCGCGCACTAGACCTTAACACCAGCATTGAGCTGGCATTATTTTAGAAGCGTAGCGTGTGGTAATTATTGCATGCACTAAAAACGCTAGCACACCTTAGTAAAATGAGGCCCGAGTTTCACCCCACCCAAGTCTCCTTTTCACTGGTACATTTTCAAAGGGTCTGAACTATCTGTGTTCACAAGTTAGGTTGTTAGACCCTATGAAAGTTTATATTTAAAAGTGCTCTTACAATTGGCATCTATGAAGAAAATATTTGGTACATATATGGTGTAGTCAGGGCTGGTACTCCCTAGGCAAACCTTCAGTCATACACACACCCCATAACCCAAATTAACTGTCAGGCTCCTAATCCCTACTTAAGAGATCATGTTTTTAAATGTTAAACTTCACGTGCGCACACAAATAATGAGAACAATTTCCAAAGCCATGTACCCAGGTAAATGAGCTGGTTGAAAATTGCCCACCCATACTGCCAGGACCGTTGCAACACACCCGCTAGAACTCCTGTCCTACCCACTGTGTCACAGCCAAGCAGGGAAGGCAATGGACAGGACACCTTAAGCAGCTGCACTGCCTGCATATAGCTCTTTATGGCCCTGCTTACTGCAGGTAAAATTATACATTATACAGTTTTCAAATGGATTTCTGCAGGTAAACAGGTGTCGCTTTAAAATGAACCTGGGCTCTCTTCAGGGAAGAGCATGCATGCCACCCAAAGTTTGTGGTAAAGCAGTAGCACAAAAGGCAGTAACTGCATTAATATTTGGTACAATAAATATAGCCCGCATCTTGTACATATTAGTCTGCAGTTTTTCTTTTGTTTTTTTGTGTACAACAAAAGTGCCATAAAATCAAGCTAAAAATGAGTAATACTAAACAATACCAGGATATAATAGTTCAACAAAGACATGACATACAGACTTACTTCAAACACATGGGAAAATGGGCAAGAACGACAATCTTTGGAGAAAAGAGCACAGAGGAGGGAAAAAATGATAAGTGGGGGTAAAAAATAGGCAAGCATTATTTAGTCCTTAAAAGGACAATTATTGTCCAAATGCATGCTGGAACAAGAAGGTTTTTAACTTGGACTAAAATTGGTTTAGTGTGAACTCTTTGCTTAAGAAATTCAGACCTTTAACCTGCCATAGTAATAAAATTAGACACTGAAGTGCACAACTTGTAGTAAAATAGCCCAGTCTGATAACTTCCTTCCTAGGTCTCATTTAAAAAAAAAATGGGACCAGTGCTAAAATAGCACAAGTCAGTGGTATCAATAACCCATGTTGATACTACTCCTCTTAACTGGCTATCTTGGCCACCTAGCAGCAGTTTAAATATTGACGTCATACTGAAAACACCTCTAGGAAGTAATTTTATGAATCTTTTTTGTATATAAAGTGATTTGTGTGTGCAAAGGCCTTTTATAAAATTAGATGGTAATAAAGTAGGTTTGGTGCAAGTTGACATGTAATTGAATATTAGAGAGAACATAAGAATTACCGCTGCTGGGTCAGACCAGTGGTCCATCGTGACCAGCAGTCCGCTCACGCGGCGGCCCTCTGGTCAAAGATCAGCGCCCAACTGAGACTAGCCCTACCAGTGTACGTTCTTGTTCATCAGGAACTTGTCTAACTTTGACTCGAACAGTTCCTGCTGAACCAGAACATGCGCAGGTAGGGCTAGTCTCAGTTAGGGCGCTGGTCTTTGATCAGAGGGCTGCCACGTGAGCGGACTGCTGGGCACAATGGACCACTGGTCTGACCCAGCAGCGGTAATTCTTATGTTCTCTCTAATATACAATTACATGTCAACTTGCACCAAACCTACTTTATTACCATCTAATTTTATAAAAGGCTTTTGCACACACAAATCACTTTATGTACAAAAAAGATTCATAAAATTACTTCCTAGAGGTGTTTTCAGTATGACGTCAATATTCAAACTGCTGCTAGGTGGCCAAGATAGCCAGTGTAGTAGGTTTTTGTGGAGCATGAGAAGTCACAATTTACATGTCCATTTAATAAAATATTCATATACTTTGCTTGCTAGCATAATCTTTCCCCAAGTGATCAGCACTGTTTGAATTTGTGCTACTTATAGACATATACTCCCCCCCTCTTTTACAAAACAGTGATAGCAGTTTCTAGCGCGGGGAGCCGCGCTGAATGACCTGTGCTGCTCCCGACGTTCATAGGAACTCAGTGAGCGTCAGGAGCAGCGCAGACCATTCAGCGCGGCTCCCCACACTAGAAACTGCCATTGCAGTTTCGTAAAAGGAGGCAATAGATACCCATGTGTCTTAAAAAATTGGCTAAAAATAGGTGCCAGCCTGCCCTATTAACCTAGATGCCCTGCTATAAAATTATCCTTTTAAAGCCTATTCAGTTTTCAGAAGTGCCAGTTAGGGGGGGGGGGGGGAGGGGAGGAGTTATCAGCATGGGCTACCATTATTACAGGTTATTGTACTGTTAACCCAAATTATTACTAATTGGATCACATTGTATAAAATGAAGCCTGTGCTACTTGGTGGTAAAATAACAGATCTTAATGGTAGCCCACATTGATAATGTCTTCCTTGATGCCTACCTTTCAAAATTAGGGGCCAAAACCCGCATGGGTTAATGAGAATTCTTATGAGAGTTGTGAAAACTGAGGACTCTGTCCACATTAAAATACACCTTTTTATTGTTACATTGCCCTTTTAGGGTGTTTTTTGAATGTAGCTTGTCTACACACTTATATCTGTTCAGCTAGTGCTAGTCCATGTTGAAAGAATTTCTAATAGCTACTATTTCCATATTCTTTCATTTAGTGTAAAGTGCTTTTGAATAATAAAATTTTTAAGCAACATATGCAAAGATTTCTCATCAAAATACTTTTTGATTGAATGCAATAACTGTAAATGATGGAAAAGCTTTACCAAAAAGCATCTGTGTGACCATTGGTTGTGACTGATTCAATAAACCAACATGCCAAAGTCTTGTCAGTATTCAACCATTTAATTGTGGCTGTCAAGACAATTCTATATCATCATCAAATTAAGTGTAATTGTGTCAGTCCTATCTATAATCAGTATATCATCCACATAGCAGTATACTTTTACTCCAAATTTTTGGATGATTATAAATAATGGTGCTATGAAGATATTAAATAACACTGGAGATAAGGCTGACTCTTATGGGACACCATTCCTCATCTGCTGTTTTCTTTTTATATAAAAAGCTTATAGCCTGCCTAAACCTAAGCAGGTTCCAAAAATACATACAAAATTAAAAACACAACAAAATAAAATCCATAACATAAAAATACTAGACAGTATAATAATTTCTAGACACACCATCATCCATTACTACTTGAAACGTTCTATACTGATGTGAAACTATTAATGGGTTGATGCCAATATTCTATCTATTGTAGCTCACTGACAATAGTCAGCCCATCTCTTTTGTAAACCACATAGAACCGAAAGGCTTTTGCGGTATATAAATAAAAATTTATGTTATGTTATTATTTAGAAATGATTCAAATCATTCTAAGATGGTGGATGTTATTCCTATAGACCTCAATCTATGTATTAATAATTTATAACTTACCAAATCAAATGCTTAGGCTAGATCCAATGCAACTCCTAAAACCAACCTACCACTATCTGACATCTCATGCATTTCGCTAACAAATGACAATTGTTTCTGTACTATGTCTTGTATGAAATCCCACTTGACAGGGATATAGAACATTTTGATTTTCTGTAAATCTACAAAGTTATTCAAGACAATCTGTTCTGTCATTTTAATAAAACACAAGTTAGAAGCTGGTCTGTAATTATGGTCAAGATTTGGATCCAATAATGCTGATTTCAATAGTGAGCAATAATAGACTCTTCCACAATGAAAGCGCCTGTCCTGACATTATGCTTTGATTAGTTGTATGTAATGATAATGATAATAAATCATGCTTTACTAATTGTAACCACTTTTTTGTAAATGGGTCTAAAAGATTACAAGATGACTTTATCCTAGCTAAAGTTTTAGTAAAGTCATGGAGCACAATTCAAAAGAGCTCATTAAAGCTTTGGGGCATGATATATCAAGAGCTGACATCACTTCTTTGTCAAATTCTATTTTCTTGACATCCATTTATAATCTCTATTTATTTATTTATTTATGACTCATAAAAAAATCTGTAAACTACACTATAGTAAAGTCCCCTAATGAGAAGAAAATCACCAATATTTATACTACAAACATTCTCATATACATAAGAAAGGTGTAAACCACCAATATTTAAACTCTACTCAGGGGGAGACCTCAGTAACGGAGCCCACGTACAGTCGTTTTTCACAGACCGAGGATTCAACGTGGCTCTATGCTCCTTAGCTCCAATCATTGGTCTCCTTCCCACCTATATTTTATCCTGTATTCTAAATGTCTTATATCTAAAAAATATTTCTTTATTTGTTATTTTATTTTTACTATTTAGGACTAATGCACATCTCACAACTTTTTTTTATTTATTTATTTTTTTTTTTAAATTCTAATTACTCTAATATAAAGGTAAGTCAGGTGTCTACACTCTTTCATTAAAGATCAAGCTGACATCACTTATACTTTTCAACTTTCAACTGGTTGTTAAACATTTAGTACTTATCAATCGTATGTTTTAAAAGTACTTAGCTTTCAGTTTTTAGCTTTCATTTTTAGACAGCGCTCGTATCTCATGCAATACCAACGTGGCCAGCGTTTCGTAGACTTGAATGTTTGTCTACTGCTTCAGGGCTATTTTCCACGTATACCAAGCTGCTGTAAAAAACCAAAAGGATTTTTATATATAAGAATTGCTCTTTAAGGTCTAATTCAGTCCTTACAAACTGACAAGACTACCAGTTCTTACTTACTTGTTCAACACACACTATCAGTCATCTCAATCAATTCCAAAATGGCCACAGCCTCTATTTAACTCGGTAACGTCATGACATCAGAGCAAACGTCATTGACGTCATGACGTACCCGATACCCAAGGGAACCCGTTAATGTTACCTAAATTGTAACTAATTGTATTCAGAAAAAATGTTGCCACTCTATATGTTTATTTAATCCATTAGGATGTAAAGTATTCAGACGATTAATCCATCTTTGCTCATGTTGGGCAAGAATTCTACAAAAGTCCCCCCCTCGTATATTTGGTTGTAATACTTCAATAATCAATGCTTTTAAAGTTACAAATTCATGATGTTTAGCTATACAGTGCCTTGCCAACGGAGCACCTAAATTATGATTTTTAATGGTGCTCTTATGTTCAGTAAGTCGGACACAAAATTTTCGAGATGTCTGACCGACATATATCAGGTCACATGGACATTTCAGGACATAAACAACACCTTGGGTTTTACAGTTTGAATTGTGTTTAAGGATGTATTCCTTTTTGTCTCCTGGATTAGTAAATCCCTTGGGTATCGGGTACGTCATGACGTCAATGACGTTTGCTCTGATGTCATGACGTTACCGAGTTAAATAGAGGCTGTGGCCATTTTGGAATTGATTGAGATGACTGATAGTGTGTGTTGAACAAGTAAGTAAGAACTGGTAGTCTTGTCAGTTTGTAAGGACTGAATTAGACCTTAAAGAGCAATTCTTATATATAAAAATCCTTTTGGTTTTTTACAGCAGCTTGGTATACGTGGAAAATAGCCCTGAAGCAGTAGACAAACATTCAAGTCTACGAAACGCTGGCCACGTTGGTATTGCATGAGATACGAGCGCTGTCTAAAAATGAAAGCTAAAAACTGAAAGCTAAGTACTTTTAAAACATACGATTGATAAGTACTAAATGTTTAACAACCAGTTGAAAGTTGAAAAGTATAAGTGATGTCAGCTTGATCTTTAATGAAAGAGTGTAGACACCTGACTTACCTTTATATTAGAGTAATTAGAATTATAAAAAAAAAAAAAAAAAGTAGTGAGATGTGCATTAGTCCTAAATAGTAAAAATAAAATAACAAATAAAGAAATATTTTTTAGATATAAGACATTTAGAATACAGGATAAAATATAGGTGGGAAGGAGACCAATGATTGGAGCTAAGGAGCATAGAGCCACGTTGAATCCTCGGTCTGTGAAAAACGACTGTACGTGGGCTCCGTTACTGAGGTCTCCCCCTGAGTAGAGTTTAAATATTGGTGGTTTACACCTTTCTTATGTATATGAGAATGTTTGTAGTATAAATATTCATAAAAAAATCTCCCAGCTCTTCTACTGGAGAGGTTTGCCGCTGTCTTCTTTGTTCGGATTGGAAAAGCGTCACGAGTGGAGTGCCACCACAGGGTTCGGTGTTTGTACCCATGCTCTTCAACATATTTATAAACGACCTGGAAATTGGTACGACAAGTGAGGTGTTAAAATTTGCAGACGATACGAAGTTATTCAGAGTAGTGAAGACACAGAAGGATTGCGAAGACCTGCAACGTGATATAAACACGCTCGAGAAATGGGCCGCGACATGGCAAATGAGGTTCAACATGGATAATAAGTGTAAGGTGATGCATGTTGGTAGCAAAAAATCTTATACACGAATACAGGATGTCTGATGCAGTACTCGGAGAGACTCCCCAGGAAAGAGACTTGGGAGTACTGGTCAACAAGTCGATGAAGCAATGCACGACTGTGGCAAAAAGGGTGAACAGAATGCTAGGAATGATTAAGAAGGGGATCACAAACAGATCGGAGAAGGTTATCATGCCGCTGTACCAGGTCATGGTATGGCCCCACCTGGAATACTGCATCCAGCACTGGTCGCCGTACTTGAAGAAAGACATGGTAATACTTGAAAGGGTCCAGAGAAGAGCGACTAAAATGGTTAAGGGGCTGGAGGAGTTGCCATACAGTGAGAGATTAGAGAAACTGGGCCTCGTCTCCCTTGAAAAGAGGATACTGAGAGGGGACATGATCGAAACATTCAAGATAATGAAGGGAATAGACTTAGTAGATAAAGACAGATTGTTCACCCTCTCCAAGGTAGGGAGAACAAGAGGGCACTCTCTAAAGTTAAAAAGGGATAGATTCTGTACAAATGTAAGGAAGTTCTTCTTCACCCAGAGAGTGGTGGAAAACTGGAATGCTCTTCTGGAGGCTGTTATAGGGCAAAACACCCTCCAGGGATTCAAGACAAAGTTAGACAAGTTCCTGCTGAACCAGAACGTACGCAGATAAGGCTAGACTCAGTTATGGCACTGGTCTTTGACCTAAGGGCCACCGCGGGAGCGAACTGCTGAGCACGATGGACCTTTGGTCTGACCCGGCAGCGGCAATTCTTATGTTCTTAGTTAATTTACAACTGAAAACAACTTCTTTACCTTGTTCTCACTATCCCCTAAATTAATTATTAGGGTTGTTCAAAAAGATCTCCATAAGTCTATTTTTGTTCAATATCTGGCCACTGTTAATTGTGCCAAATTATAAGCTTTATGATGAACATTTAGAGGTTGCTCAATGATTTTTAATTTACCCCCCTCTTTTACAAATGCATAGCACAGGTTTTAGCGCCGGCAGTGACGGTAACTGTTCCAACGCTCATATGAGCATCGGAGCAGTTACCGCCCCTGCCAGCGCCAAAACCCGTGCTGAGATCAACTTTGTTTTCAACTGCCTATTTATCACTAAACAAACTTTCTGCTTTGCAGTAGTTCTAGTACTAAGTTGTTATTCAAATAACAGTAAAACTTTGTTGTCAATAACAGCTTCAAAGAATAGCTATTTAGTATCCAATCAACATTAATCTAATCTATTATTTATGGATCACATTATGCATATAGAGGTTCAAGGCGATTTGCAATAATAAGAGTCCATGCAGTTCATGGGAAGCTTACACAGGTCCGGGAGAACATTAGGTAACAGAAAAACAGAGACATTACAGTCAAAGTTCAATTAAAGGAACAGTCAGATGGATTTAACAAGGTTGTATAAGAGGATGCAGGGGTGGGGCTTGCGCTGGAAAGAATCTGTAGGGCAGGGGTGTCCAACCTTTTGGCTTCCCTGGGCCACATTGGCTGAAAAAAATGTTTCTGGGGCTGCACAAACGTGAAATGCTTCAGCAAGACAGAGGAGGAAGCCGGCAAGACGATAAACACCCGGGTGCAGCAGAGAAAAACACTGCATCGCCCTCGACCGGGGCCACACAAAATACTTCACGGGGCCGCTTGCGGCCCTCGGGCTGCAGGTTGGACACCCCTGCTGAGAGCATTTGAGTATATAAAGTGCACATAAGTTGTGAGAATGTACTAGTAACATAGTACATAACAGCAGATAAAGAGCTGAATGGTCCATCCAGTCTGCCCTGTAATCACATGCATTACAATTTCATGATTAAATTAAAATGTCTTTTTTCTTTGTTATTTCTGGGTCATAGACCTTAAAATTCTACCCAGTACTGTCCTTAGGTTCCAACTACTGGAGTTGCCATTGACGCTCATTCCAGTCTACAAAACCATCTCTTTGCGAGATTCAGACCGTGAAAGTTTGCCCATTCATATTCTAATTAGAGATCCTCTGTGTTCATCCTACGCTTTTTTGAATTCCATCACAGTTATTCCACCACCTCCCTCAGGAAGGCATTCCAGGCATCCACCACCCTCTTCATGTGAAAAACAACTTCCTAACATTACTCTTAAGTCTAACACCTCTCAACTGTAATTTATGTCCTCTAGTTTAACAATTTTCCCACTCTATTGTTTGACGTGGTTGAGGACAGCTGAGGTACGATGTCATCTTTGTAAAGAACAAGCTAAAGGTTCAAGGTGTACAGGTGGCATGAGGAAACGAAGAGCATTTGGACTTGGCTAAAGATTGGATGGAATGGGAAGGAGGGATTGTGGTTTAAGAGGAATGTAGTCATGGAAACTTTCCAGGAGGTTTGTTGTATAGAATTGTTTTCAGTTTTCTTCTAAATTTCAAGTAATTGTTTTCTTTTCTTGTATCCAGGTTTTGATAGCAATATACAGTAGGTAGACAATGAGTTGAATATACTCGTACATAAGTATTTGATATTTTTTGGGTGAAGGAAGGATTATCTTGGAGGTATTGAAGACTCTGGTTTCTAACCACATTATGAATAGCCAGCCACATTATGAGGATATTGTAGGACCATGGGCAACCTCTAAATTTGTCCCAAACTACAGTGGTACCTTGGAATCCAAACTTAATCCGTTCCAGAACCCCGTTCGAGATCCAAGACAGTTTTTCCCATTGAAAAGAATAGAAACTGGATTAATCCATTCCTTGGTCCCACAAACTCTGCAAGATCGGGCCTACCTGGCAGAAACAGCAAGATCAGGACCCCCAGCCGCAGAGGCAGCAAGATCGGGATCCCCAGCGGCAAGACAGCAAGATCGGCAATGGCAGCTGCAAGTGGTGTTCAGCCCAAAGCTTCCCTCCCAGGCGGAAACAGAAAGCTGTGTCAGAGGGGAAGCTTTAGGCTGAGCATTGCTTGCAGTTCGGATTCCAAAGCAGCGTTCGGATTCCGGGGCAAAAAAGAAGAAAAAAAAAGTTCAGATTCCAAATCGTTCGAGTTCTGGGGCATTCGGATTCCGAGGTACCACTGTACTTCAAATTTTAACTATATCTTATCTTCATGAGGTAGAACATATTCAGACTCATGGAGGCATGTTCTAATAAGGTTGAATTTTTACCATAGTGTTAAGGAACACCCTAATGTTTGGATATTGTATAACCAATTGGGCCAAAGTCTGATAAATATCTTCCCATATTGCAGACATGTATCATATATAACTAAAAATGTCATTTTATTATTGTTCTGCTGGACTACTGAAGACTACTTAGTATATCATCCTGTAGCCTTTCTTATTTCTTACTCCCTTAAACTGCCATTCAAAAGACCTCGGACTCACCTCATAAGAAAACTGCAGAAATACATTCCAGAATCCTAAAATGAGAAGAAAACTGATATTGTTTTATTAATAGATATTCTTATAATTTGGGATTAATTCCGTGCTTGCATGTTCCAGCAGAATAAGGGAAACCTACCAGAAAATTCTGAATTGATATTATGTATTCTGTCACTGAATAACATAATGTTATCATAAAGATCAATTGCATTTAAAATTGAATTTTCTTTTCCACATCAGGAAAGAATACTTTTGTATACACGGGCATAATAATATGTTCCTTGTGTTTCATAACCAGAAGGTGAATTTGAAAACCAAAACCTCGAGGAGTAAAGTCTGTAGGAAAGATCTTAAACCATATAAAATATGCAGTTTTCTAGAGCCTCAGGATGTCAATATTCTAACAAAGTTAGATTGTGAGGTTTACTGTTATGCATGTATTACATTTGCTTTGCTAATTAATATGGGGTTGGTAATATGGCAAACACTGCTTAAGTTTCAATGAACCTGAGGGTGAATGGATTTTCAGTTCAGACTTCATAGACCCTGACCATAGGTTTGAACTGTAATAATAGTACAGGCATTGTGGTTTACCCCTTGATGACCTCAGAGACTGTGCCCTGAGGGTTAGTCAAGGTAAGCTCCTTCCCTTTGCAGGGACTTTAGATGCTCAGAGGAGTTCCTCACAATTATTCTGACCTATTGACATGTTTGGCAGTTGGAGTAAGTGTAGCAAGGTTCTCTATTCAGAAAGGGCAGCCAGAAGCCAGAAACATTTTCGGTTCCTTCTTAAATGAGGAGCAGGCTCTGAGGCAGCACAGCCAAATTTACCCAGTAGAGATTCTGTAACCTGGTAGTTGGCAAATCTTTTTCTATTGGAAAATATGTTTAAGATCTGACAAGTATTTTCTTTCTCAGCTCAGTGGTATCCTAGTTTGCTAACTGTGTCATTCACATGCCTGCTGACTTCATTGAAAAGTCTCCACATTCATTTTCATTTTAAATGTAATGGTTCATATGTTGAACTACCTAGGCATGCATAGAATCAGATCTTATGAAATTTTAGCAATACAAGATACTAGGTATAAAATTTGGGAATTCTCCATGAAATATATGCATATAACTTCAAAAAGTGTACTCTGTGTTGTTCAGTTCATAACATAATCCGCCCGATATTCGGTGCTATTTAACCGGACAGGAATGGCTCTAATATTGCACAAGATGGCCACTGAAAGTGCTTAGCCATGACTTAGACATGACTTAGCCAGCTATCCACAAAATTTAAAATGCTAGCCGGCCACGTTTAGTGGCCAAATTGGGTAAATGGTTTATGTATCTTTGGGCACTATAAATTTAGCTAGCCAGCACTGAATATTGACTTAACCGGCTAAGTTTATAGTGACCAAAAATAAAAAAGATATTCAATGCCAGTCACTGGAAACAACCCAGCATTGAATATCCTGGCTCAGCATTGACCACAAGAGTCAGCCCAGCTACCTCTCCTAGAATGAATATCAGCCCCAATCATGTCTAGACCCTAGGTAATGAGGATCCTCTGATTTTGAAAGACTGTCCCATTTCTACTTTTCTGTCTGATTTCTAACTTTATAGAAAGAGGTGGAACCATATTTTAGGAATGGATAAAAGTGTTTTACATCTTATGTTTACAAAATGTTAGGAAAACTCAATCTGGATATGGATTATTTCAGTTTATTGTCAGAGGCATCTTTGTTTTTTAAAGAATACAGCACTATGATGTATTCTGCAGCAGGGCCCCAAAATGTTCCTCTTTCTTCAGAACAGGAAACTTCTAGAGCCTCTGATCCTCATCTGTACCTAGTTATAAAGTTATGTAATGTTAGTGGGTGTTCCCTGTATGTCTGATTTGGAGGGAACTAAGGAAAGCTCAGATTAATCAGGATCTGGAGGGATTTTTGCCGGCAATTGGCAAAATGTCCTGCTAAAGCCCAGGGGGCTTGAAAGGCTGCTGAGAAGCAGCATGAGCTCCCTCTCTTCATAGCCAGCTAGGCCTTGTCCAAGAAGAGGAACATCCCAGGCTGGATTGGTCTAACCTACAAAAGAGGATCTGAGAGAAGAACAGACCAGAGGGAAGTCTGGAAAGAGTTTGCGAATATCCAGATATTTCAGATATTAAAGAAACAAGTAACCTTTGGGAACTCCACAGATTTCAAACTGGAGTAGTGTTTTCATGTTCCGAAGGAAATTTGTGGGACCAAGAAGATGCATCCCAGCAAGCATTCTTGGAAGCCCAAGCAGATCTGTAATGGATTGAACCCCATCCTGAGCAGTGGACCATCTCCCTCCCCCTCCCCCAATCACAGACACACTGTTGCTTTGTGGCTCTGATATCTATAGAAGGGCATATATTTTATTTTGGGGTTCTGAGGAATAAGGAGAAGCAAATTCCTTCAAGACCCTACCTTTAAAAACAGCTTTTAACCTTAAATGTGACTTCCAAAATCACTCCAACGGTCCAGTTCAAAAGATATAATTCACTCCAATAGTATGGGTAAAAATATACAACCCAATATTCAATGATGGTTGTGAACCTTTTTTAAAAACACTAACCATAGTAATTTTTTAAATGCTGCTATGTGGGTGCAAGCCAAGCTAGGTGGGCTCCCTGATTGACTGAATATGTAGTTAGAAGCATGTTCTTCATGATTGTCTGTGCTTTTCTATTTTAATGTGGTTTTATTTCCTTTATATTTTATGTATTGTAAACTGCCTAGATCCTTGCAAATTAGGTGGTATATTAAGTCTGAATAAAACATTAAAAGAATTCTAGGACATTGGTAGGAATCTATTCTAGAAAGCAGAAAGTAACTTGTAGGCTATTATATAAAGGAACATAGGCACCTATTTTTATATATAGAATTTTAATGTAACCATGAAAATATGCACTTATAATTTAGCATTTATGTTAGCATTTATGTTAGCCATAGAACTGGTATAAGTGTATAAGTTGTAGAATTCTATAAGTTACGCTTGTAAATGTAAACCTCGCCTATATTCCACACTTGACTTATGTGTATACCAGCCTATAAAATATGCACTATGCAAGAAATGCACATATTTACAGCAAAGCACCTAGGTGTAATTTTGGCATTTACATACATATGCACAATTATTCTAATGATTTACATGTATAAGGAAAATAAATGTTAGTGCATACTTTATAGAATTACTCTTATAAAAATTAATTCTGTAAAAGGGCTCTTGGAATAAGGTTAGTAGGTGCCTATTTCCAGTCTTTTCTAGAGTGAAATGGTGTGGTGGTCGTGTTAGTCCACTTTTCAAGGTATTATGTTGAAATAAAGGAAATAAAGTCTCTTCTATAAAGAAAAGTAGGTGCCTGCAAGTGGCAGAAAATGCCCTTACATATATAGCTGGTATAAATACCTGCACATAGATGTTAGCCAGAATATACATAAATTATAGAATATTATCATGTGCACAGACCTTTGGGGGTGGGGGGTGGAAATGTTCAGAGCTTATAAATGCATCGTCAGATAGTGTGGTAACTGCAACCTTTAAGCATGATAAATCTGAAGCATTTACAATGTGGTCAGTTACCCTAACATTGACTGGATAAATGTTACATCAGAGAGTGCTAAAGAGGTAAAATTATAAACGTCATAAATGGCTGCCTCTTGGAACAATTGGTCCAGGAACTGACAAGAGGAGGAGCTATTTTAAATTTGGTCCTTAGTGGAATACAGGGCATAGTGCAGGAGGTAACCGTCTTGGGTCCTCTGGGAAACAGTGATCATAACATGATGAAATATGAGCTGATATCTGGAGAGACATCGCTAAAGAAATCTACTGTAGCGGCATTTAATTTTTGGAAAGGGCGACTACAATAACATGAGGAAAATAGTTTAAAAAAAACCTAAAGATTAGAACTGTAAACCAGGCGTGGATGGAGGAAGAAATCTTTTTTCTTACAGGTCCCATGGCAGCAAGAGGGCATCCGCTAAAACTTAAGGGGGGAAGATATCATGGTGACACCAGGAAATACTTCTTCACCGAAAGGGTAATTGATCGATGGAATGGTCTTCCACGCCAGGTTGTCGAGGCCAGTAACCTGCTCGACTTCAAGAGACGATGGGACAAACAGGTGGGGTTGCTGCAGAGTTATACTTAAAAAATGGATTCTCAAAGGAGGGAGGGTTCTTAAGTGGGCAGACTTGTTGGGCCGCCGGCCCTTTTCTGCCATCATACTCTATGTTTCTGTGTGGATGTTATTTAAAAATACCATCGTGGAAGCCCAGACCAGATGTATTCTATGCATTAACAAAGGTAGAAAAGAAGAGAAAATGAGAGCTGGCATGGTTAAAAGGTAAAGTGAAAGAGCCAGAGCCAGAAAAGCATCCTTTAAAGCATGAAAAAAGGATCCAAATGAAGAAAATAAAAAGAGATTTAAGTATCGAGCGATGGTGCGTCCACATCTGGAATACTGCGTTCAGTATTGGTCGCCGCACCTCAAGAAGGACATGGCGGTACTTGAGAGAGTCCAAAGGAGAGCAACGAAAATGGTAAGAGAGCTGGAACACTGCCCATACGCCGAGAGGTTGGATAGGCTGGGACTCTTCTCTCTGGAGAAAAGGAGGCTCAGGGGAGATATGATAGAGACCTTCAAGATCATGAGGGGCATAGAGAGGGTGGATAGGGACAGATTCTTCAGACTGAAGGGGACAACAAGTACGAGGGGGCATTCGGAGAAACTGAAGGGAGATAGGTTCAAAACAAATGCAAGGAAGTTTTTTTTCACCCAAAAGGTCGTGGACACTTGGAATGCGCTACCGGAAGAAGTGATCAGGCAGAGTACGGTACAGGGATTCAAACAGGGATTGGATGGATTCCTGAGGGATAAAGGGATCGTGGGATACTGAGGGAGGAGCTGGGATGTAACACAAGTATAGAATGCTAACCAGGTAATAAGTATAGAAACCCAACCAGGTCGTGCATGTGCAAGACCGGAGGGTTAGGACTTCGATAGGAAGACATGACTTCAATGAGGAACCAAGGTGGCAAGGGAGCCCCTTCTGGTGATTCAGACGGGTCGTGACCTGTTTGGGCCGCCGCGGGAGTGGACTGCTGGGCAGGATGGACCTATGGTCTGACCCGGCGGAGGCACTGCTTATGTTCTTATGTTTTTACTGGCAAGTTAGATGCAAAACCTTGATAAAGGAAGCTAATAAAGAATATGAAGAGAAACTTGCCAAAGAGGCAAAAACTCATAAAAGAAAAAGATCTGGGTGTCATTGTAGACAATACGCTGAAACCTTCCGCGTAATGTGCAGCGATGGCCAAAAAAGCAAAGACGATGCTAAATGGTAAACAAGATTCTCCATGGGACAACCTCACTTTGAGTATTGCATTCAATTCTGGTCGTCGTATCTCAAAAAAGATATCGTGGAATTAGAAAAGGTTGTAAATTGTGTCCGTTATAAATAGTGGCTCTTGCATTTATCGCTTTACACTTAGATTACTGTAACTCCCTCGAAAAAGGTTTGCCTAGGAGCCAGCAGAATAGATTTCCAGCTGGTTAAAATTTAACAGCGCAAATAATATCTGCTTATCTGTTATTAATTTGCAACTATGTGGCTCCCAATGAATCAGAGAGTTTAAAGTTATGTTCGTGGTTTTTATGAACAGCCTGGCTCTGCATCTTCTGAATGCGCTTGTTCAGTCTTATGTTCCAGCCTACAATCTTCACAGCTCTACTGAGGATTCTGCATGGAACCAGACTATTAGGGACTAATTAGCCCTAACCACACGGAACATTTTCTCACTTGGACTTCGGAGAGATGAGAGGTCTAGGCACTTTCTGGAAGCTATGCCTGGCATTTCCAGTTTGCTTTCACTTAAAGATTCTTAGGGCTCCTTTTACTAAGCTGCGATAGCGTTTTTAGCGCACGTGGAATTTTAGCGCGCTCTAAACCTACGCTACGCGGCTAGAACTAACGCCAGCTCAATGCTGGCGTTAGCATATAGCGTGCGCTAAAACCGCTAGCGCAGCTTAATAAAAAGAACCCTTAGACTTTAATAATGTTTTACTTAATTTTATGTTCTTGATGTTGTTTGGTTTTATGATGTTCACATAACCCCTTACTGCAGATAAAAGTTCATATACTGTGAATAGCTTATGTGCTTTTACCCGTAGAATAAAAGCCGTGGGATTACAGTAGGTCAGGAGAGGGAAAGTATGTACCAACATTCACATCAAAGTAGTTGCTTTCCCCTGCTGATCCAATTTTTTCAACGGAAGCTCCACAGTTAAGTTCCATTTGAAAATCTGAAACTTGGCTTTCATGTCAACTGGTACAATGTACATTCAGGGAATTTGAAGGCTGGCTGATAAAAGGATGAGTTAACCCCATGATTTCTATTGCTGCTTTCACTTTGTAATTAGAATGCATATTTCAGCTGGTATGTATTCTTCCAGAACAAGATTCTCTTTTAAAGTCATAGCTGAATTTTTAATGGTTATAGGATTTATGCTCATGAAATTGATTTGATTTCTATTATTACGTTATATTGTACTGCATTATTAATATAATCATGAATAATATATAGGGAGATCTCACCATGACTCACAAACATGCCTAACCTAGGAGATAAATATACAAAGTGAGACAGGGATTCAAACAGGGATTGGACGGATTCCTGAGGGATAAAGGGATCGTGGGATACTGAGAGAAGTATCCAGGAAATAAGTATAGAAACCCGACCAGGTCGTGCATGTGCAAGACCGGAGGGTTAGGACTTCGATGGGAAACCAAGGTGGCAAGGGGGCCCCTTCTGGTGATTCAGACAGGTTTGGGCCGCCGCGGGAGCGGACTGCTGGGCATGATGGACCTATGGTCTGACCCGGCGGAGGCACTGCTTATGTTCTTATGAGACAATTTAATTCATAGTTAAAGTATGAGGCAACCATTCTCTACCTCTCCTTATTCCCAAACCTTCACAACCTGAACATTCTCTCCCTTTTGCCACACACACATAGAAAATCCCTATTTCTGTGGTCATTAATAAAATATTCTTTGCTTCAGTTCCGCAGTTGTATAGTGTACACAACTCCTTTTCATGGTTGCACACTTAGCAGCCAATTGTGCCTGTGCTCTAACAGCTTTAGATTCCTCAGTTTCTTTTTAAGATGTACGGTACTCAAAACTTTTTCATACTAGACCAGGGATTCGCAACCCAGTCCTTGGGACGCACCAGGCTAGTCTGGTTTTCAAAATATCCACAATAATATGTATGAGATAAATTTCTATGCACTGCCTTTGTTATAATGCAGGTCTGATCTCATGCATATACAGTGGGTATCCTGAAAGCCTGACTGGTTTGCTGAATCCCATGGACTGGGTTGACAACTCCTGTACTACACCAGAATCAAAGTATTTATCCAGGCATATGTTTTATCTAGTTTTTTTCCAACAGCATCATTTTGCCGTGCTAGCTCATCTGGATTATGCAAATTCTCTTGACATTGGTTTAAGTAAGGACAATTGGAAAAGCTTGCAGCTTATTCAGAATACGTCGGTCCTGGGCTGTATAACTTTCGGCTATACATGCTGTAAGACTAAGTCTAAGCCGGCCCACGTCCCGCCCAACTCCCGCCCTCGACACGCCTCCTGAAATGCCCTGTTTAGCTATGGTCGTTCAGCGGCACTATGAAGGCCTAGGTCGTTTGGAAATACGTCCCAAACCCGTTTTTATTATCGGCACTTGGACGTATTTTGACAGTGACCCCGGCCAGTTTTTCTCTTTCGATTATGAGCCCCATATTGTATAATATGTTCACTTTAGCCCAGCCCATCTGCTAGATTTGTAGCCAATAGCTGTATTTTCTTTATTTCGAGGATGTCCTATTTTACCTTTGCTTTTTAACTTAGCTTTGGAACCATAATCCTCGTATAATGGGAGTACAGGTTGGGGCTGACTAGAGTTCAAATTGTCTGCATATGCAGATGATATTTTGTTCTTTCTTTCTAATCAGTCAATCTCTATTCCTGAGCTTATTAGTAACATTTCCCATTTTTCTCAGTTCTCTGGCTTTAAAATAAATTAGGACCAATCTGAGTTGATGCTTCTTAATAGTGCATGTGTACCTTTCTCCCTTACAAATTGTCCTTTTAAATGGGTTCGCTCTCCCAATAATCTCTTGGACTAAAGTCCTCCAAGCTTAATATGACTAACATTATTGATAAAGTTAAGAATAATATGCCTCCTGCTGTCTGCTGCATCGTCTATATCTTAAATATATACCTGACCTGATTTCCCATTGCCTTTAAAGTAGAGACATTAATGTTAAATTTTTTTTATGGTGTAACAAACCTCCCAGGATAACTGTACGTAAGTTAAAAGCCCCCAGTTTCTTTAGGGGTGTAAATTTTCCAGATTTGTTTCTTTATCATAAAGGGCTCCTTTTTTATCACGCGCTAACCCCCGCGCTAGCTGAAAAACTACCGCCTGCTCAAGAGGAGGCAGTGGCGGCTAGCGCAGCTGTCAGTTTAGCGCATGCTATTACGTGTATTAAACTGCTACCGTGGCTTTGTAAAAGGAGCCCAAAGTCTTTATTCTTAAACAAGGTGTAGAGTGATTTTCCCCTATAGATTCTCTCTCGCCGAACTGGTTATTGCTAGAAAAAGAAATATCTTCCTCAGTTCCTCTGAATGGGCTTTATGGTTTTATTATTTGTCCATCTAATTGTAATCCTATTATTAAAACTGCTTATTCAGTGTTTAGAGACCTTGATTCAAAGCTAAAGGTGCTGAGGTCAAACTCTTTATATTTCTTCTTTATGGAAAAACCTCCATTTACTTATTGATTAAAAAAAAACACAACAATCTCGTGGCCCAGTCTTTTGTTAATTTAGTCTCATTTTCATGGCACACATTTGCAAGAATGCAATGTTCGCATCACCTTGATTCAGATTTTTTTTCAATGGTTGCAGCTTAAATCAGCTATATGTAAATGCAATTTAAATGTCTTAAGTTGCAGCCAGATTTATTTAAGTATTGTTTAGCGTTTAAAATGTCTGGCCATTCAGCCTCTTAAGACATGACTTGCCTCTGTCGGGTCAGACCGGAGGTCCATCGTGCCTGGCAGTCCGCTCACGCGGCAGCCCCTCAGGTCCAGGACCTGAAAGTGCTCCTACCCTAAAACTCACATACGCTTTTCGCTTTTGTCCTGTAGAGTAACCTTCTATCTATACCCTGCAATCCCCTTCGCTTCCAGGAAGTCATCCAGTCCCTTTTTGAAACCCAGTATTGTACTCTGTCCTATTACCTGCTTTGGAAGCGTGTTCCAGGTGTCCACCACCCTCTGAGTGAAGAAAAACTTCCTTGCCTTTATATTCTCAAGCAGTTTTCTTTTACTGGGTTTTGTGGTTTGAAAAAAATCTTGGGAACAAAATAGGGCAGAAATTTCACCATTGATTCAGAATGGGGCAGTTTAGGGCTTTTAATTTTGAATTCCACCAAATCGTCTTTAATAGTTCAGTTCATTATATAAATTTGTCAGTTTCCCAAAATTGCTGGTCTTGCACATCGCAAGTTGGGAAAATTAAGCATTTTGTTTGAATGTGGACATATCCATAATTTTTGGCAACAAATTTGATAAACAATTTGCAACCTTTCTCACATCCAGCATCCTTTATGCTTTAAATTTGTATTATTAAAGTCCCTTTGTTTTCAATCTACACTTTCGAAATACAAATGTTTTTTGCTTGACACTTTGGGCTCCTTTTATCAAGCCGTGCTAGCGGGGTTAACGCGTGCGACTTTTCATCACGCTCTAACCCCCACGCTGGCCTAAAAACTACCGCCTGCTCGAGAGGAGGTGGTAGCGGCTAGCGTGGCCGGCGGTTTATCACGCGCTATTACGCGCGTTAAACCACTAGCGTGGCTTGATAAAAGGAGCCCTTTGTTGGTTATCAGAATAAAAGTTGTTTTGGCTTCTTGGAAAAATTTAAGGGACTGTTTTACAAAGCCACGCGGCAATGGCCCCGAAGCCCTTTAAATCTCTATGGGCTTCGGGGCCGAAACCACGCTGCAGCCGCTAGCGCGGCTTTGTAAAACAGGCCCTAAGTTTAGCAGATAATGCTAAATGGTAGAACTTAGGGCTCCTTTTACGAAGGCGCGTTAGGGCTTTAACACGCAGAATAGCGCGCACTAAAATGCCACGCACGCCAGCCACTACCACCTCCTCTTGAGCAGGCAGTGGTTTTTTTGGCTTGTGCGCACTTAAAACGCTAGCGCACCTTCGTAAAAGGAGCCCTTAGGCTCTCTTTTATGAAGCCACGTTAGGGGTTTTCTATTGTAGTACAAGTTCCTATGAATGTCAGAGCTTTTACCGCAGCGGCCAGCGATAAAAAAAACAAACCTTAATGCAGCTTGATATAAGAGGGTCTTAGTTGGTCTTATATAGAAATTTGAGTTGCATTTAGGGGAGCATAAACTAACATGACCCCGCAAAAAAAAACCCCACCCCAAAAGAATGTTGCATGGCCTCACCTGTAAAATCAACACAATCAAGCAAAATACCAAGAACTAATACTTTTAAAGAGCAAAGCATTTAGTAGTATAAGAAGGAGAGAGCTTATTTCTTCTTATTAAGGGGTCCTTTTATAAAGGTGTGCTAACTGATTTAGTGCACGCCAAATGCTAAGACATCCATTATATTCCTATGGGCATCTTAGCATTTAGCATGCACTAATCTTTAGCACGTGCTATATCGGTTAGTGCACCTTAATAAAAGGACCCCTTAATAAGAAGAAATAAGCTCTCTCCTTCTTATACTACTAAATGGTTTGCTCTTTAAAAGTATTAGTTCTTGGTATTTTGCTTGATTGTGTTGATTTTACAGGTGATGCCATGCAACATTCTTTTGGGGTGTTTTTTTTTTTTTTTTTTTTTTTGGGGGGTCCAAGTTTATGCTCCAAGTTAATGTTATTTAAAGAGCTGTTTTATGTCATTTTAAAAGCTTTCAATAAACATGCTTAGGCATAAATAAATTTTCGCTTATTGGCATTTCTCTGCTCTTTTCCTCTTCACTTTCATTTTCTTTCCAGAATTTCTGACAACTCTGCTAAATATGTGACTTTCTTGCATAGATCTACCAAAGATTAATAACTGTTAGAAAAGATTTGCTCTAAACTTGGAGGACTGCCAATTTTCTCCTTTAGCTGAAATTCTTGGTGGTCTCCAAAACTCAGCTTTTATTTTTTGTCTAATTGGGAGGGTGTTCTACTCCCTACACACTCGGTTCAATTTTTTAGAAAATACCCCTGGGCATGCATGTTCTTTGAACTGATTTGCTAGTTTATCCTTCTTATCCTTTTTCAATCTGGTCATGAAAAGCACATCTGGTTCCTATTTTAATCAGTTTTCCTAGTGGAGCAACTCTATATTATAGTGCTAAAATAATAATCAACAATGATGCAACTTCTGGTAACTTAGAACAATTTTATTCAGTGGTTATAAAAAGGGTGGTAATGAAGACCAATTGATTTTACTACTGATAAATAAGTTGATGGATATTAATAGGAGCTATATTTCCACATAAGTTAACTTTGTAAATAATCAGATGTTTGTTTTTATAAATTAGATATTACCTAAATGGATCTTCAATTAACTTTTCAGATTTATCAGTATTTATATACAGTAGATGGTGTTATTTCAAAATTATCCCACCCCCCTTTTATAAAACCATAGCATGGTTTTAAGCGCCGGCTGTGGCAGTAACAGCTCTCAGGCTTATAGAATTCCTATGCGCGTCAGAACTGTTACTGACACGGCTGGCGCTAAAATCCATGTTACAGTTTTGTAAAAGGTGGGTAAATGTAACGTGTGCTTTAAAGATTTTTTTTTCAAAGTGAAAAATATACATATATTTTTTGCTCTGAAAATTGCCACTGGTGCCCATTTTTACACCTGTTATATACATGAACAAAATGTTCTGATTATTTTTTGTGCATAGACACATGTTTTGACTTAGTAGAGAAAGAGAGATTGTTCACCCTCTCCAAGGTGGAGAGAATGAGAGGGCACTCTCTAAAGTTAAAAGGGGATAGATTCCGTACAAACATAAGGAAGTTCTTCTTCACCCAGAGGGTGGTAGAAATCTGGAACACTCTTCCGGAGGCTGTTATAGAGGAAAGCACCCTCCAGGGATTCAAGAAAAGGTTAGATAAGTTCCTGCTGAACCAGAACGCACGCACGTAAGGCTAGAACCAAATAGGGCACTGGTCTTTGACCTAAGGGCTGCCGCGCGAGCACACTGCGGAGCATGATGGACCACTGGTCTGACCCAGCAGCGGCAATTCTTACGTTCAAAAGTAGATACCAGGTACATACCTGTTAACTGCTCCCAAATTGCATCCCCAGGAACACCGTCCCTCAATTTGAGCAAATTTATATGATCCCAATATTCAGAAACATTGATGAGATCAGCAATCAAAATCTTGAGCTGCTAAACAGAGAATAATGAAGGCAGATAGACCATATGGCCTATCTAGTCTGCTTAACCATGCCATTTACTATCCCTTCCTCTCTTATATTCCATTTAACCCAGAGAGCTCAAGGCAGATTACAGATCAAAATGCAATTAGCTAAACATAACAATAAAAGCTACCTTTTACTAAGCTGCGGTTGAGGTTTCTACCATACACTAAATGCTCCAATGCTTATAGGAAGTCAATGACTGTCAGAGAATTTAGTGCTCCTGGCTGTGATAAAAACCTGTACCACGGGGGGAAAAGGGGGGGGAATAAATTAATACAGTTTTGCATTACAACAAATATAAATAATATCAACTTTAAATAAAATTGCATTCCAAAATTTAAATCATAAACAGTATGAATTCATAAAACTGTAATACCCATTTCACTAAATAACCATGTTTCTCACAAGTTCATTTTTCTGAAAGATAACTTAGGGCTCCTTTTACAGAGCCGCGCTTGCGTTTTTTGGCGCACACACTGGATGTCTATTTTCTGTAAACCACTTAGAATCCTAACGGAATTTAGCGGTATATAAGAAATAAATTACATTACATTAACACGCGCTAGGCGAAAATCTACCGCCTGCGGCAATTTAGTGCGCGCTTGTTCCGCGCGTTAAGGCCCTAGCACGGCTTTGTAAAAGGAGCCCGTAGTTGAAGCCTGATCTCAAAAGGGATCTAACTCGAAAGGAAAAGAGCACATCCTCAAAAAGCTGCTAAAGTGAATAGAAAACAACCAACAGGCCTTTACTGAGGGACTGTTCAATTTTCAATTCAAAGATAATCAGAAAGTGCACCACTAGTACAGCACTTAAATATAATTCATTTAAAATCATAATTAAAAATTTAAGGGCTCCTTTTACGAAGCCGCGTTAGCAGTTTAGCGCGCGTAATAGCGCCCATTAATTTGCCGGCCGCACTAGCCGCGACTGGCTCCTCTTGAGCAGGCAGTAGTTTTTCGGCTAGCGCAGGGGTTAAAGTAAAAGGAGCCCTAAATGTCGTCCACAGGTGGGTCAGTAAGGAAAAACGGGGTTGTGCTGCAGTATTTTGCATTAGTTGCTGATGAGCCTGCACTCTCTTGGAGAGACCTAGGTTTATGATGATGCAGTAATCAAGGTGGGAAAAAACACCACTTGCATAATCTGCTCAGATGACCCTCAACAAAAAAAAATAACATAGCGTAACTTTATTTTTTTATACCACCACAATCAAATGATTTCTAGGCAGTTAACACAGATGAGAACTGGACAATCGGCGAAATACAAAATACTAGTAGTAAAAGTACATGTTACCTAGAGTGTAGACAATGTAAAATTTTTGTTATGAATAAAGCTTCAGTTAAGAAATTAATTTATCAAATAGTACTGTCTTAATTTCTTTTTGAAATGCACCATAAGACAGCATTTATTTATTTATTTATTCCTTTTGTGCGTCGCACATACCTATGCAAGCTCTAGGCGACATTACAGAGGAAGGGGTTAGACGAGGGTAAGGAGGACTATGAAGGGCAGGAAGGAGTGGAGAGAAGAAGAGCATGTAGAATATTTCATAGAAATTCCTAACTTTACAGATAGGAGCACCATCTATGTAAATGATATCTAAATGAATTAAAGTAATACACATGTAAAAAGGAATAGAAGGAAGGAACCGTTAAACAATAGAATTCAGTTAATAAAATAAAAAGAATAGGGGTAAAAACAATGGAATAAAATTTAAAATAATTTATAAACTGGGAAAAAAAAATCAAATATGTCTGATAGAAGTCCAATTTCCTGAAGCGGCTCTGTTGCCTCAGCATATTTTAAATAATCCCAACGGCAAAAGTCCAGAAGGGACAGATATTAGCGCGTGCTTTCCAGCATGGCTCCACTAATATAATTACCCAACCAGGACTGTTGTTTACTTGCTTGAAATGCAAGCATCCTATCCAAAAAAGACCTATATCTTGTAGCGGAGCCGGTACCTGCGTCCTCAGTAACCCCGGCTCTGCTCACTTCAACGAGGCCCTCACGTGCTTCCTGCAAGTAGGAAGTCCTGCTGGAACGGCCTTGCCAACACTGGAACTATAATGGTTATCAAAGAAAAATCAAATCCTGGTTCAAAAATAAAGTCATTTATTGTGGCATGTGTGAGTCTATGCACACCTGGACCTAGCTCCACAAGTAACAATGATAGTCCAGTAACAAAACAAAGCAAAACAGAGCTCAAATCAAAAGAGCTCAGTAACCACCTTACTTCAGGTAAGTAAAATATCACATAGTCCCAAAATCATTGTTATTAGTTGGTCTAAGTAAATGTCCACAAATGTTGCTGCCTTCAAACTTCACCAAGTCTTCAGCAATAAAGCCAGCCCTTTTGATAGAGCTACATGCAAGCCTGTGGTTCTGCTGGCTTGCTCCCAATCAGCTTAGTTAAGCTGATGTGGGGGGAGGGGAGTAAGTGAATCCACCTTTTTAAACTTTTCTGTAAAACAGAATGCCACGAATGGCTCCACTAACCCACCCAAATGGTAAGTGGATTCTCCCCAAAGTTCCTTACTTCCCTCAGGTATCTTAACCCATTCAAAACCTAGTTCAAAAACTTCAGGTATTCGATCACTCACAGTTTGGAACAAAACAAACGTTGTTTTTTTTCTTCTCTGTTGCCTTGAACACCATCACATTAGCTTATCATTGCTATAATAGTCCATACAGAACTGCCACTTAACTCAAGTCCATGCAGGAATCTTCAGGCAATCCTTCTGTCTGTGTCCAGTCCATGGGTTCAAGTACTGGCTGCTGGCTGGTTCCAAGGTCAGTATCAGCCTCAGTCATTTCAATATCCTGGGGCTGCAGTGCTCCATCAGGAGAGTCCTCTCCTGTAGCTGGCCCAGGAAAGACTGATCTTTTCCTTCTGAGGGCAGCCTCTAAATTGCACAACTTCCCACGCCCTGTTCTCAGAGGGGGAGGAGTTGGTTGCACTGCCTTCCTAGGTTTAGCTGCACTCTTGCTTATTACCCTCAGCTGGGGACTAGCAGAGGGAGAGGTGTGTCTCAGAGGCTGTTCCAAGCTGTTCCTCTTAACAACCTCCACTCCCTGCAACTGGATTTTTTTAGACTTAAAGGGGCAGTCAGTAATTTCCTTCTTACTGCTCACTACCCTATCTCTTTCCTTAGTGCTCTGTATGTTAGGGGTGACCTTAGTCCTATCACGGCCATGCCCGAGTCCAGCTTTAGGGCTAGGATCGTGACAATCTACAGCCAGTAATCCTTGGGTAGGCGAATAAATTGCAATTTCTGGTTATTCTCATAGGGCTGTATAGCATGAAATAAGATAGAAGGTAGGTAGGGGCCAATCCCCAAACCATCTTAAAGCAAACAAAGGTTCAGAAATGTTTTTTTAACCAAGAAACCTGTTTTTCTGTCATGAGCACCAGGGTCCCTGATGCATGCACAAGGATATCCATAGATGGATAGACATTTGCAGCAGTTGAGTAGCTCCAAGGCTAGCTGGGGCACAGGCATTAGAGGCTACAGCCAGACACAAAGCTTCTGATACCTTTGAGTACACAGAGATGACAAAATATTAGCCTTGTTGGAGCAAGACTAGCATCAGGCCTTCAGCAACTTTGTTGAAGGAGGACAAAGACAGTAGGGAAAACTATTCTCCTTTGTGGCTTGATAAGAAACCTTGTTGTAAGATGTCAAGGGAACATGTTTAGTAGTCCATGTAATAAAGAACTGTAGGCACACGGTAATTCCCCTGCTTATGCTGTTTAGTAAATAGGCCACTGAGTGTAGAAGCATCGCAGTTACAGGTAATGACATATGGTTTTACTTGTTAGCAAATAGACACATAGGAGATTGTTCTTTAACACATGGCAGAAATCATAGCTAACCTGAGGCACTCATAAAGTAAATTAAGTCCTGCAGCAGGAAACTAGCAAATTCTGCTATTATGCATCTTAGCAAAAAAAATGATATGAAAATAAGATTTTGTGGTATTTTATCAGGAAATACCCTACAGTTGCCCTTTCTCAAAACTGATGGCTGCAATATAAAATGACAATGTAGACATAGAAAAATCTGATTCTTGTTTGAAATGACCTTCATCACCATTTGTGTGGAAAAAATGGTCAAATGAAATAACCATCAAACAAACTTTTGAAACTGAATGCAGAAGAGGTGAGAAAATCAAGTGTATGAAAAATAACCATTTTGTTAAAAACTTGCAATGTATTTTAACAATATGAAAATATTTCAGCAAAGTTCATATTCTTAACAGAAGGGAAAAACAAACATAGGAGATGTGCACCTAATGCATTTGGGTAAAGAAACCACAAGGAAGAAATTTTGAGTTGTATTAAAACTTGATATACCGCCAAATTGGAATACAAGGTGGTTTAAAAAAGATAAAATAGGGTTACATATACTAATACAAAAGTATAAAAAAATGAAAGACGGGTGAGAGCAGAATCAAGAAAATCCAGTAAACACATTTATTCCACTAATGGAAAAGCTCTACACTCTACAAAATGGCCTTAGTCTTAGTCAAGCAAGTAATGTTCTTGGATTCAACACTATAGCAACTAGCTTTCAAATTAAGGTCTCAAAATGGCTCCAAGAGCTTTACTTGCTTGACTGAGACTGTGAGTCCATCTTATAAAGTAGAGTTTTTCCATTATTGGAATAAATTTGTGGGGTATTTTTTACTGAATTTTCCTGATTCTTCCCTCACTTCTTGCTTATTGTTCATATTCTTAACAGAAACATCCTTAAAACATAGACATTGTCCCATTGCCACCCCAGTTTCAGGCAGGCAACGCAATGGCGCTCCCAACTTCTTTCTTGCAGACCACACTGATGCTTCTTTCTCCAGTGTGGTTCAATATGATATTTCAACCACATATGCTCTGAGTACAGAGCACAAGCTGTTCAAACATTTACACCCACACACACACCCTCCTTTTTAGAAAAGCGTAGCATGGTTTTTAGCGCCAGCCATAGGAGCTGTTACCGCCACAGCTGGTGCTAAAAACCATGCTACGCTTTTGTAAAAGGGGAGCTTATTTATTTATTCAAGTTTCTTGCCCGTCTTGCCAGAACAAGTTTACATACATAATCAAGGTTAGCAACAAGGTTACATGTTGACATATATAATAGTGGTTTGCAACACGACAGGCACATTTTTTTATATAGTAGTGAGACAATTTCTATATCCTGCATGAGAGATCAAATGCGTGTTTTAGGATCTAAGTACAGTAGTAAGACAATTGTTAAGGCACTCTAATAATGTGGGCATATGAAGTAGTGCGACACGTCCCCGCATAGCCTAAAAACAAATATATACATTGGAACTTAATTGCAGCTACAATTTGAATTGCATTGAATTGGCCTCACAAGAGAAGAAAGCATTGAGCTGCAATGCAAAGAACTAAGAAATATTCATTTCCATTCCTCTGTTATTCTGCACTGGTCTTTGTGGAAGTGCTATTGGCATGGACAAAGCATGTAGCCTGGGTTCATAGAGGTGCCACTCCAGCATGACCTCCGCGTGAGCGGACTGCTGGGCATGATGGACCACTGGTCTGACCCAGCAGCGGCAATTCTTATGTTCTTATGACCACCACTGTGCCTGACTGGGCGCCAAGGACCTGATTCTATAAATGTCACCTAACAGCAACTAACTTTTAGGCACCAGTCTGCACAGTAGTCATTCAACCGCTAGGCTTCTTTTATAGAATCACACCTATTCTTCATCCCGAACCACACCTACTTTTCAGAGGGCACCTGACTTAGGCATCACTAGGCACAGCGCAGATATCCGTGCGTAACTTTAACAATTAAAATAATTTTAAAATCAGTTTTTAATGGCATGGTCATGTAGAAGGATTTATGGTTCACTTAGCAGTAATATAAACACGTTATATCTCTGTTAAGTGGTCTAGAGAAAACCATAACCTCTTATTCAAGTCCAAATATCATGGTCTAATTATACGACACAAAACCCAGGCTAATGAGAAATATCTTTATTATGAAAATAGAAAAATATAATTCACAAGCCAGCTGCAGAATCTAAGTATTGTTCAAAATATCTAATTACACAAATGAAACTCAGTACATGATTGTCACAATCTAATGGTTAGACAACTAAGTAAAACTTCTTGTTAAACACACACACTATTCCTTATAATAATAATCCCTGATTAGCAAATGATTATATTATCACCCAGGTAACTTTTCAACCCTTTACCTTTATCAATTGATTCCTATCTAATTCCCAAGCTAATAAAAGTAATTTCCGTATGCTCACCCTTAATTAGCCTCTCCGGCACAATTAGGTGGAAGAGAAAACTTTGTGTCAGCTGGAAGACGTCAGGAATACCGTTGTAAAAGTTACACGTGTTGAAAATCCTTGATGAGGCTATAAATCATCAGCAATAAGTTCCGTTTATCTGTGCTAAGTTCAGAACAGTTTTTAAATGTCCGAATTTCTATCTCTTAGGCAGAGAATCACATGAGGTAACTTACAGGTCTAATTATTGAAAGAAAAAGTTTACAATTAGAACATCTGTGAGCAGATCTGAGCTTCCCCGGACCTTATCACAGACCAACTAATTATTAATTAATTAGCACCTTTCTTTTCTTGAATCTCATCAGATGACTTCCTCGGACCAATCCAGAAACAGAAATTGATGAATAGCCTTTCTGTATAAAGTATCATGTATGCTGGAAGACCCAGGGCCGTTAGACAGATAAGAACAGAATAATTTATTCAAGATTCACACTGTCCCATTATTAAAGCACAGATGAATGCCCTTGAATAGCAACATTCGGGTACATCCCCATAATGCATCATTCTTCTTACTTCTTGCAAAATTCATGCAGGAAAGTTGCTTGCAGAGAGATATTCTTGAAACAATGGTTCAGGCTTGATGACATCATAGAGGCCTAACCTTCAGGTGTGAATACGGAAATATCCCTACAGTCCCCCCTTTTGGAGGAGAAATAACTTCAATGGAGTCTATTTCACCTTCAACCTAACTAAGTAGGAAAGGATCGACAAGACCCAAGGTGATATAAAAATGCATAAACATAAGCAATACCATATAAATCAGCAATAAATCAAAGATATCAATAATCAATGGATAATAATCATAAAGGCAAGGGTAAAATATGTGAACCCAGCCAAATAAATGATAATAAAATCACTGAATAATGGCAATATATGATAAAATCAAAAATCATAACTACTTAGCAAGGCACAAAAGGTATGCCAAAGCAAAAGTTAAGACAGATAGATCATAATCAAAAATACGGCTAGCAAAATTACTCTTTCATAGCCGCAATGAAATCATGCATTCTTAAGTCTGTATGATGGTTTCTGTTGAATAAGACGTCTAATCCGGATGGTCTCATAGAGTGCAAAAACAGAGAACCCAAATAAGAGAACCCACAGGATGGCAAAAATTGGAATAACAACAGTGATAAAAAGATCAATACTGCGGGTATCAACAACTTCATGTACATTGGAGGAGCCAATATGAAAGTCCTCAATATGAAGCTTATCATTATCAACTTTCAGTTCAATGGTGTGGGAAGGTTTTGTCATCAAATATTGTTCCACTTCAAGGGTAAAGTTGATGGGATGTCCACAGAAAACATCCAGGATTTCCAATTCAGTTTCAGTAGGAGTAGAGTCCAAATGGAAAAGAGAAACATCGAAAGAAGATGGTCTGGAGCAAGATCTGGAACGGGAAGAACAAGAAACCGGGAGAATCTTGAAGGACAACACGGGACTGCGGACCAGGATCGATTACTTTGGTACCAACGCCAATCAGCAGGACAACCAGGAACAGCATCGGCAGAACTCGTTTCGCCATCTGAAAAACAGAAAAGAGAGAGAACAGCCTAGGCTGTTGCTAGGTTAATGTCTTCATCACAATGGTTTCATCATGGGCAAATTTACTGGGATGACATGGTCTCAGTTGATTAATGTGGACCCATTTAAGGACATCTGCACCTGGAGAATTTGATTTGATGCGAATTTGATAGGCCACAGGTGAAGCTTTTTCCACTATAGGGAATGATCAAAGGAAGGGATATCATTACCCCACTGCACTACAGGTGTTTCAGCTACCTGTTTCGCTTGGCGTCGAGTAATAGCATGTACCATCGAGAACAACTCTTCAGGGCATTGCCATAGTTCACCTGACAAAGCACCTTCTTTGGCCAGTTGATCCGCAAGGTCATTTCCGATCTTGTCAGAACTATTAACCTTAGCATGACCTTTCACTTTCTTCCAGTAGATGGTCATGTCATTGTCTCGTACCAATTGATCTAAGGCTAGAATCAAGTCGCCATGATGGACAGGCTTTCCTTTGGAATTTAACATGTCCTTCTTTTTCCACACGGGTAAGTGAGACACAAAGTTTTGACGCACATAATCAGAATCTGTACAGATAATCAGTTCTGGGATCCCCTTCTGTACCGCAGACTGTACAGCGACCAGAGCTGCTACAATCTCTGCATATTGGTTGGTTTTAGCACCCAATCTATACTTCAAAGTTTCCATAGGTGTGTCGACATTCCACACTACACCTACTCCTGCGACCAAATTATGGGTCGAGGTCTGGTGGAAGGCACAGCCATCTACGTAGACCTGAGGTATATTGGCACATAGCTGTTCATCGTAAAGATGATGACGATGAGGTTCCTCCTCTTCTGGTGGAACATCAGGTTCCGGTATACCTGTAAGAGAATCTTGTTCTGTACAATCATGCAATTCTGCTATCCCTTGGGCTACTGTATTTCGATGTTTCAGGGCATACTTTACCTGTAAAGGCCATCCTTGGAGAGCCAAAGTCCATGAGACTATTCGGCTATTGGAGACACGACCAGTTTTGATCTTGTCACTGCCCAAGAAACTAATGGGTTGCTGGAAGACCCAGGGCCGTTAGACAGATAAGAACAGAATAATTTCTTCAAGATTCACACTGTCCCATTATTAAAGCACAGATGAATGCCCTTGAATAGCAACATTCGGGTACATCCCCATAATGCATCAGGCAGAAACTGTAAAGCAGTGTACTTCTTACTTCTTGCAAAATTCATGCTTGAAAGTTGCTTGCAGAGAGAGATTCTTGAAACAATGGTTCAGGCTTGATGACATCATAGAGGCCTAACCTTCAGGTGTGAATACGGAAATATCCCTACAGTCCCCCCTTTTGGAGGAGAAATAACTTCAATGGAGACTATTTCACCTTCAACCTAACTAAGTAGGAAAGGATCGACAAGACCCAAGGTGATATAAAAATGCATAAACATAAGCAATACCATATAAATCAGCAATAAATCAAAGATATCAATAATCAATGGATAACCTAACCTTCAGGTGTGAATACGGAAATATCCCTACAGTCAATTAAATAACCAATTTTTAAAAATTAAGTTACGCTCGGATTTAGGTTAGGCATTGCTAAGTGTCTGTGATTAGGGCACCTAGTGGCACCTAACCTAGGTGCCATGTATAGAATCAGGCTCCTTGTGCTGTTCCTGCCCACCTGTTGTTCATTTGTTGTTCTCCTAACTCCTGTATTTTTTTATTGTGGGCTTAGGGAAGGGGCTCAAATGTTAGATGAGTGCTTCAGGAGGGGGATCTCTGATTAGGTGTATACGCAAGGGAGGATAATAATGAGGATAAAGATTGGATAGGAGAGTGGAGATTTTGGAGATTAGGTAGAAAACTTGAAAGAACATGAGACGGAGTGAACACTTAAGATTCAGTGAGGATTGGGCAGAGAGGAGATTGGGTACTAAGATTCAGTAAGTACCTAGGGCTTTAGCAATTAAGCAAAGGGTAGGACTAAGAGGGTGTGGATGGTGTGAAACGGTATAGAAGGATGGGAAGGGGTAGAAAGAGAGTGTGAAGCACTGGGGAGGGGGCTTGATAGGTAGTAGAGAGAGTCTTAATAATAATAATAATTTGCGGCCTGAAAAGAGAAAGTTTTCTTGAGGAACCTCTTGTAGCGGCAAGATTTTATAGAAGGATAAGTAAATAACTGCACTCTCCGTGTATATTTATTAAAATGACTCCAGGAAAAATGAGAAAGGAGATAACCTGGTGAGAGAGAATGAACTGGGGAAGTAGAAGATGAGGTGAAAGAAGGGTACTAGGAAGCTGGTTATGGGAGTAATGAGGAATGTGAAGGATATGCCTTCCTCCTTACTAGGCTACTCCAGGGGCCTGCTCTTTAATAGGACTGAAATTGTCATAGAGGCTCATATGTACTGTTTCATTTATATCTTTGGGGGGGGTGGGAGGGGGTTAGTGACCACAGGGAGAGTGTGTGTGTGTGTGGGGGGGGGGGCATACCATAATCCCTCCAGTTTGGTCAGCTTTTTGGCACTTATTCATTATAGAAGCAGATCTTGCCTCAAATGTCCAAATTTTGCTCTGGACATTTTCTACAATGTTCCATTATTGCATTAAAAAATTCTAAATCATAAGTCCGCCCTAGTTTCACCCAAACCTTTTGATTGGTCAGCAGGTTAGACTTGAAGGTTTGGAGAAATACAAAAATATCAAGTGTAATTGATTAAAGATAAAAATATGGTACATCAAAGATTAGAAATGATTGAAAGTTTTATTAGGCACTTAGATTTAAGATTTATTCATCTTCTCAAGTCATCTGTGATCTCTGCAGTGGATATGGTTAAGAAATATTTTGAAGAAGTTCTTCAGATATCTAAGAATTCATTACCACCTCTATTGAGAGCTTTGGTGCGTGTGAGGCCATAGTTTGGAAGTGAAAGCTTTCTGGAAAGCTCACAGTCTGTGTTGCCATCTAAGACCATAGGCACCAGCTCTGTGGGTGCTAAAGCACCCCTAATATTCTTTCCATCACTGCCCAGACATCAGAGCTGAAATCTTCCTGATGTATACCTGCAGAGGAAAGCAAGCAGTAAGGCTGTGTCTCCTCAGCTACTGCTCCCACCTCTCCCTGCAGCCTACTGGTCAGACATTCCTTAAACAGCAATAAACTGCAAAGGAGGCAGGCCCAGTGGCTTAGAAGACACCATTAGTCAGACAGTACTTAGCCAGCCAATAGACTGATGTCTCCTAAGCTATTGGTCCTGCCTCCCCCTGCAGCTATTGGCTGGTTAAATAATGGCTGAGAAGGGAGAAGAGAACAGCAGGGAGGTCAGAGAGGCTTCTTGCCTTTGGTCTACCTTAGAGAGGGGGAGAAGTGCTGAGGGAGGCACTGAGATCTTGCCTCACCAATTTACTTGACTTCTTTGAAGGTGTGAATAAAGGTGAGCCGGTTGATATAGTGTATCTAGATTTTCAGAAAGCTTTTGATAAAGTTCCTCATGAGAGGCTCCTGAGAAAATTAGAGTCATGGGATAGACGGCAAAGTTCAGTTGTGGATTAGGAATTGGTTATTGGATAGAAAACAGAGGGTAGGGTTAAATGGTCATTTTTCTCAATGGAGGAGAGTAAAGAGTGGAGTGCCACAGGGATCTGTACTAAGACAGGTGCTATTTAACTTATTTATAAATGATCTGGAAAATGGAACGATGAGTGAGGTGATTAAATTTGCAGATGACACTAAACTGTTCAAAGTTGTTAAAATGCATACAGATTGTGAAAAATTGCAAGCAGACATTAGCAAATTGGAAGATTGAACAGATTGGAAAGAATAACCTAAATCACAGTTACAAGATGCTAGGGGGGTTAATGCCCCAAAAAAGGATCTGGGTGTCATTGTAGACAATACGATGAAACTTAGGGCTCTTCAGCTTGGAAAAGAGACGGCTGAGGGGAGATATGATTGAAGTCTACAAAATCCTGCATGGAGTAGAGTGAGTACAAGTGGATTGATTTTTTACTCCATCAAAAATGGCAAAGATTAGGGGACACTTGAAGTTACAGGGAAATACTTTTAAAACCATTAGGAGGAAATATTTTTTCACTCAGAGAATAGTTAAGCACTGGAATGCATTGCCAGAGGTTGTACTAAGAGCAGATAGTGCAGCTGGTTTTTGTAAGGATTGTTATTGTGGGTCCCCCCACAATGTTAGGTTGGTGGGTTACTTGAGAAGCGCCCTTACAAACACCAGGTCCCAGGTTCAGTTCCCTCACTGAAAATTCACCAGGAAGTAGACTCAAATAAGAAGCACAGCCAGAATGATTGCATAAAGAATATATTATAGAAATAGTCTTACAGAAAAGCAATATTCAGAATGGTTACAATGAAGCATTACAATTAAGGAGAGAGCAAAGCAGTTTCCCTGCCTTACAGAGTTCAGAGGCAAAGAGACAAGAGAGGCGTGAAGTTCTAGGGAGAGCCAGAGAGAGAAAGGGGGATGGGGTGATGTTCTAAGTTTCGGGTTCCATAGATAAAGAGAAGGATAGACAGAGAGATAGACAGAGAAAGAGAGAGCTTCATGTGTGTTGCAGAGAGGAGGCTTTTATAGCTTGGAATCTTATTCTGAATATAGAAACTGTTGTATGTCCCAGTATCTTTCTGTTTAGAATTTGTAAACTGTTTGAAACAATGGTTAATTTAATTGATAAGGAATTTCAGTTGGCAGAACTAATGTCAGCAAAGGCCTATGGGAAATTATCTGACATTAGTTCTGCCAACTGAAAATGCTGATTGCTAGCAATAGCTATGCTGACAGTTTTAAGAAGGGTTTGGACAATTTCCTGGAGGAAAAGTCCATAGTCTGTTATTGAGAGAGTCATGGGACAAGCCACTGCTTGTCCTGGATCAGTAGCATGGAATGTTGCTATTCTTTGACTTTTGGCCAGATACTAGTGACCCAGATTGGCCACCATGAGAATGGGCTCCTGGGCTTGATGGACCGTTGGTGTGACCCAGTAAGGCTATTCTTATGTAAAAGTGCATTGGACTTTGCTGGGGAATGGAGGGCAAAGAACAATTAACTTCCCTGCTCCCAAATATAAAGCATCAACATGCCTATGCAGGAGGAGAAAAATAAAAAAAAGTACAGAGGAATGATGGAGGGGGGAGATAAATTAGAGAAAAATTGAAAGAATTGGGGGAATAGAGTGTGGTGCATTTGGGCTGAGGGAAAAGAGGGACTGGTTGGAGAAAAGTGCTATAAATGGCTTGAATGTAGGAAGAGAGAGAGTATGATCCTGATATGCTGGGAGGGGAAGGGGAGAGTGACTGGACTCTAGCTTTTGATTTGTCAACATTCCCTGCCCCTGCTCTTGGTATTTAGATACAGGCTGGTCATCACTACCTTTCACTACCAGATGTATTTTGTTCTTCCTTTTTTTTTTTCCTTTGCTTGGTGAGGGGAAATTTGTTAAGAGTTAAGCACCTCCAGTCATTTTTAAAAGTTGGCTACTATGTCTAAGACCACTTTAATTGCTTCTATGTCTAAGACCACTTTGCTTCTTAAAATCTCCAGAGCTAACAGAGTGGCGGCCAGAAGAGTGGGCCCACAGTGGGAGGAAGAGAAGTGGAGTAGCAGAGTGGAGGCCAGAGTAGGAGTGGGCCCACAGTGGAGAAGGAGTGGAGTAGCAGAGGAGTGGGCCCACGGTGGGAGGAGTGGAGGCCAGAGGAGGAGTGGTGGGTCCACAGTGAGAGGAGGAGGAGGATTAGAGTAGCAGAATGGAGGCCAGAAGAGGAGTGCTGGGCCCATTGGAGGAGGGTGAGGAGGAGTGGTGAGCCCACCAGTGGAGGAGCAGTATGGAGGCTTGAGGAGAATGGTGGTGGTGATGAAAAAACAGGGGGTTATGCTTTTACAACCCTAAGGAGCCAGCTAGGGGCAGTTACTGCATTTTATGTCAACAACTAGGAGTTCAGAGATGAAGAAATAGAATAAGGGGGCATAACCCCCTGGTTTTTTCATCACCACTTCTATTTCTCCATCTCCAAGTTCAAATCCTAGTCGTTGACACAAAATACATCAGAATAGAGGGTGCCCTCCTCTCCTAGGTCCTACTCCTTAGCTGAGACTTGAACCCTCAGCCTCCTGTTACTAGCCAAGCACTCAACTCTTGAGCCAGCTGGGCTTTCACATCAAGAGGTTTTCAGAACTTCTATTTCTCCATCTCTGCACTCAAATCCTAGTAGTTGACACAAAAAACATCAGAATAGAGGCTACCCTCCTTTCCTCACTTAACCCCTACTCCTTAGCTGAGACTTGAACCCTCAGCCTTCTGTTACTAACCCAGCACTCAAACCCCTGAGCCAGCCAGGTTGTCACAGCAAGAGCTTTTCGGAACTTCTATTTCACTGTGTCTAGGTGAAAAGTCCTGGTGAAGGAAGAAAGGTGGTTGAGAAACTATCACCCTCAAGGTGGCACAAGACTGATACCAGAAAGGTAGTTGAGAAACTATCACCCTCAAGGGATACAAGTGGCACAAGACTGATTCCAGCAACCCTCCTGTCACAAGTTCAGTGCTTGGTTGGTCTGATGTAGAACAGATTTGTTTGTGTAATTATGCTTTTGATCACATTTATTATTTTTAGTTTGCAGAGCTGCAGGTTATGGCATGGTTTAGGTATTTGGGTTTGTTTGTAGTGTTGTTTAATATAAGAACGTAAGAGCTGCCATAGTGGGCAGACTCCTGTTTCCACCAGTGGCCAACCCAGGTCCCAAGTACCTAGCTAAATCCCAAGGAGTAAAACGGATTTTATGTTGCTTTTCCTAGGATTTCTCCAAGCCATCCGATAATTACCTATAGACTTCTCTTTTAGAAAATAATCCAAACCTTTTTTAAACTCTGCTAAGCTAACTAATTTCATCACATTGTCCAGCAATGAATTCCAAAGATTAATTACACTTTGTGTGAAGAAATATTTTCTCCTCTTTATTTTAAATTTACTATGTAGTAGCTTCATTGTATGCCCCCCTAGTCCTAATATTTTTGGAAAGAGTAAACAAGTATAGAAACATGATGACAGATAAAGGCCAAATTGCCCATCCAGTCAGCCCATCTGCAGTAACCGTTATCTCTTTCTCGCTCTGAGAGCTCCTATGTGTCTATCCAAGGCTTTCTTGAATTCAGACACAGTCTCTGTCTCTACCACCTTTTCGGGAGACTGTTCCATGCATCTACCATCCTTTCTGTAAAAAAGTATTTCCTTAGATTACTCCTGAGCCTATGACCTCTTAACCTCATCCTATGCCCTCTCATTCCAGAGCTTCTTTTAAAATGAGAGAGACTCGATTTAAACATCTCTATCATATTTAAATGTATTTATCGTATTTAAATGTCATATCTCCCAGGGGTAGCGGAATGCTGTCTTGTTTGGGGTGGCCAAGGCGCTCTGCCCCAGCCCCAGTGAAATCATGCGGCAGCTTCAATTTAAAATGATCAGGCAGCTGCCATGCAGCATCAAGAAGAAGGCCTGCCCCCGGAAGTCTTTATTCTACTTCTGGGGGAAGGCCTGGTCCTTGAAGCTGCGTGGCAGCGGCTGCACGAACAATTTAAATTCAACCCAAGGAGTTGGGAGGGTGGGCGGGCACCAGCTTTTGGGGAGGCCATGGCCTCTGTGGCCTCCTTTGTTCCAACGCCTATAATATCTCCCCTCTCCCACCTTTCCTCCAAAGAATACAGATTGAGATCTTTAAGTCTGTCCCCATATGCCCTATGACGATGATCATGCACCATTTTAGTAGCCTTCCTCTGGACTGATTCCATCCTTTTTATATCTTTTTGAAGGTGCGGCCTCCAGAATTGTACACAATATTCTAAATGAGGTCTCACCAGAGTCTTATACAGGGGCATCAATACCTCCTTTTTCCTATTGGCCATACCTCTTCTTATGCACCCTAGTTTCCTTCAAGCTTTCACCCTCACCTTTTTGACCTGTTTGGCTACCTTAAGATCATCACATACAATCGCACCCAAGCCCCGCTCTTCTGTCATGCACATAAGTTCTTCACCCTCTAAACTGTACTGTTCCTTCGGGTTCTTGCAGCCCAAATGCATAACCTTGCATTTCTTAGCTTAAATTTTAACTGCCAAATTTCAGACCATTGTTCAAGATTCACCAGGTCTTTCTTCATGTTATCCCCCCCCATCATAGTAACATAGTAGAATGCGGCAGATAAAGACCTGAATGGTCCATCCAGTCTGCCCAACCTGATTCAATTCAATTTCATTTTTTTTTTCTTAGCTATTTCTGGGCAAGAATCCAAAACTCTACCTGGACTGTGCTTGGGTTCCAACTGCTGTAGTCTACGTCAAAACTCACTCCAGCCCATCTACACCCTCCCATCCATTGAAGCCCTCCCCAGCCCATGCTCAACCAAAAGACCATATACAGACACATACTGTGCAAATCTGCCAAGTACTGGCCTTAATTCTTCTGTATTTACTATTATTTTCTGATTCTAGATCCTCTGTGTTCATTCCACGCTTCTTTGAACTCTGTCACCGTTTTCCTCTCCACCACCTTTCTTGGGAGCGCCTTCCAGGCATCCACCACCCTCTCTGTAAAGTAGAATTTCCTTACATTATTATTGAATCTACCACCCCTCAACCTCAAATTATGTCCTCTGGTTTTACCATTTTCCTTTCTCTGGAAATGATTTTGTTCTATGTTAATACCTCTCAAGTATTTGAACGTCTGAATCATATCTCCCCTGTCCCTCCTTTCCTCTAGGGTATAAATATTCAGAGCTTTCAGTCTCTCCTCATATGTCTTTTGACGCAAACCTCCTATCATTTTTGTTGCCCTCCTCTGGACTGCTTCAAGTTTTCTTATGTCCTTCGACAGATACGGTCTCCAAAACTGAACATAGTACTCCAAGTGGGGCCTCACCAACGACCTGTACAGAGGCATCAAAACCTTCTTTCTTCTACTGCCTACGCCTCTCTTTATACAGCCCAGCATTCTTCTGGCAGCAGCCACCACCTTGTTACACTGTTTTTTTGCCTTTAGATCTTCGGACACTATCACCCCAAGGTCCCGCTCCCTATCCATGCATATCAGCCTCTCACCTCCCAGCATATATGGTTCCTTTCGATTATTAATCTTCAAATGCATTACTCTGCATTTCTTTGCATTGAATTTTAGTTGCCAGATATTAGGCCATTCCTCTAACTTTTGAAGATCCTTTTTATGTTTTCCACTCCATCCTCGGTGTCTACTCTGTTACAAATCTTGGTATCATCTGCAAAAAGGCACACTTTTCCTTCTAACCCTTCAACAATGTCACTCACAAACATATTGAACAGGATCGGCCCCAGCACCGAACCTTGAGGGACTCCACTACTCACTTTTCCTTCCTCTGAATGACTTACATTAACCATCATCATCTGGCGTCTGTCCGATAGCCAGTTTCTAATCCAGTTCACCACTTTGGGTCCTAACTTCAGCCCTTCAAGTTCTTTCAAGAGCCTCCTATGAGGCTTTGCTGAAATCTAAGTAAATTACATCTAGCATATGTCCTCGATCCAGTTCTCTGGTCACCCAATCAAAAAATTCAATCAGGTTCATTTGGCACGATTTACCATGTTGCCTCAGATCCTGTAACCCATTAGATTCTAGGAAGTTCACTGTAGTTTCCCGCTTAATCTCTGTGACCACTTTTGTGAATAGTGATCACATCTGCTCTCCTCCAATCCCCAGGAACCACTCCTGTCTCCAGAGATTTGTTGAACAAGTCTTTAATAGGACCCGCCAGAACCTCTCTGAGCTCCCTCAGTATCCTGGGATGGATCCCGTCCGGTCCCATCGCTTTGTCCACCTTCAGATTTTCAAGTTGTTCATAAACACTTTCCTCCATGAATGGTGCAGAATCTACTCCATTTTCTTGTGTTACTTTTCCAAACAATCTCGGTCATTCTCCGGGATTTTCATCCGTGAACACAGAACAGAAGTATTGGTTTAGCACGGTTGATTTTCCTCATCACTCTCCACATATCAGTTCCCAGCATCTTTTAATTTAGCAATTCCATTTTTCATCTTCCTCCTTTCACTAATATTTCAAAAAAAAATTTGTCTCCCTTTTTTACATTTTTAGCCATTTGTTCTTCCACATGCACTTTCACCAGACATGTCTCTCTCATAGCTTCTTGCAGTTTCACCCTGTAGTCCTTTCTGTACTCCTCTTCTTGGGTTTTTTATATTTCAGGAATGCCAACTCTTTGGCCTTTATTTTCTCCGCCACTATTTGGAGAACCATATTGATTTCCAAGGTCCATAGCCATTTTTGTATCGCCTATTTCAGCATAGACCACTGTTTTTCCACTTCTCTTATGTCCTCCCATCCTAACAGCTCTTTCTTCAGGTACTCTCCCATTTTATTAAAATCTGTATGTTTGAAATCTAGGACTTTAAGTATTGTGTCGCTACTCTCCACTTTAGCAGTTATATCAAACCAAACCATTTGATGATTGCTACTTCCCAGGTGAGCACCCACTCGAACATTAGAGATACTCTCCCCATTTGTGAGGACCAGATCCAACATCGCTTTTTTCCTCGTGGGTTCCGCCACCATTTACCTGAGCAGACTCTCTTGAAAGGCATCCACAATCTCTCCACTTCTTTCCGATTCCGCAGATAGAACATTTCAGTCTGCATCCGGCAGGTTGAAATCCCCCAACAGCAGCACCTCCTCTCTACTACCGATGTCGACTCTTTTACTTCTGGATCACCTAGACATTCACCTACCAGAGCTTCTTCTCCTCTAGAGAAACTTTCTTTTTCCAGATTTTTGCGACAGATGGCAAATGATCTGGATGTTTCGTTGGAAGCTGATTCCAAATACAGCAAGGAGTACTTAGACACACTTGATTATTATCTTCCTCCTAAAGAATTGTTAAAGCTTCCACTCCATGCCATTCTGAAGGAAACTTTCTATAAAAACCTGGAGACTCCTCTCTCTGTGCCAGTGGCTCCTAAACATTTGGCATCTCTTTATAAGGTGGTACCTTTGCCCGGCATTGATAAGCCTCAATTACCCCATGAGTCTCTCGTGGTTGAGTCCACTTTGAAAAAATCTTCTGGGGCGAGTGTGTATGCGTACGTTCCTCCTGGTAGAGAGGGTAGGTCCATGGACAAGTTTGGTAGATGCCTGTACCAAAACTCAATGTTGTCAAACAGAACATCCAATTATACTTTTTTCTTTTCCTGTTATATGAAGTATCTTCTTAAGCAAATTTCATCACTTCAGCAATATCTGCCTTCACGTAAGGCCAAGAAATTTCAATCTCTGATCTCTACCTCTCCCCAACTTTGAAAGTACATGGTGAGATCTATTTATGATACTTTCAAACTCTCTTCTAGTGCAGCAGCTATGTCGGTGGCGATGAGACGATTGGCATGATTGCGTGTTTCAGATCTTGACGTTAACCACCAAGATCATCTAGCTAATGCTCCATGCCTTGGTGATGAGCTCTTTGGAGCCTCCACTGAAACTGCCACCCAAAAGCTGTCCACTCCTGAGACCAGTTGGGATGTGTTGGTTAAGCCCAAAAAGAAGCCTCCACCTGCTCGGCCTTTTAAGCCTGCTTCCTCTTAAAAATGCAGATATGCTGCCAAACCTACTCCTCAGGCACCTACTCAACTTTGTTGACAACAACAACAGCCACATCAACAACCTAAACAACCAGCTGCTCCTCAGAAACCTGCACAGCCTTTTTGACGTACTCCTTCAGAGCATAGTCAGCATTCCTCTGCTACTTTCTCTGCCTCAACCTATAGGAAGGTGACAAAAATGGTATGGGACTTGTGCCAAAAGATGTACAAGAAGAGACCAGAAGACCTGAATATGTATACCTAAAAGAGAGGAGAGACAGGGGAGATATAACAGACATTTAAATACTCAAAAGATAAACAAGGCTTTTCTAGAGAAGGGAAAATGGTAAAAGTAGAGGTCATGAATTAAGATTTGTGGGATGGTAGACTTAGGTGTAATGTCAGGAAATTATTTTTCATAGTGAGTGTGGTTGATGCCTGGAATGCCCTCCCGAGGGAGGTATTAGAGACAAAATAGTGATGGAATTCAAAACGGCATGGGATGAACACAGAGGATCTCTAATTAGAAAATGAATAGTATAAAAAACAAAACTTAAATGGTTGCATATGTATTTGATGTGTCAAGTGGTGCTTAGATGGTGACTCCAGCTGTGAAGAACTAAGACCAATACTGGGCAAACTTCATGTTTATTAAAATTCTTTATATACCGCTTAAACTACAAATAAGATCAAAGCGGTTTACAAAATAATTCAATAACAGCATAAAAAGAACTCCATTAAAAATAGAAAAGATAAATCAAGCACACTAGATTAAGTATATATTCACAATGCAGAAAATACAAGGAATTCAGTCCTGTATATGGCAATTTAGTTTAGGATGGGCTGAAGAGGGCTTTGACGGAAACTCCAGTAATTTGGAATATGAAGCTATTGCCAGGCAAATGACAAGATGGTTTGGATAGGATGGAGTGGGCTTCATCAGCAACTCCAATAGTGCTGGCAGGCTTCTACTACGGTCTATGTCCCAGAAATGCTAAAGAAAGACAATTTAATCATTTACTGGCTGGATTTAGCTATGCTATGCTATGCTAAGTACAATTAAGTACATTTGATTCTTACAGCTAAGATGGTTTTATAGGTACACATAAAAAAGATACAAAAAAAGAATTAAAAAACAAGACTAGCAGATTTAAAATGACTATGAGCGGCCAATGATGAAGTGCCACATAAATCTCGCCGCAGTTAAGAGCTAGCACAGCGGTGGAGTGGTGGGGCTGAGGCATACTCATAATTCATTGAAACGATTTGAAAATACTCCATACCGGTTTCTTTATATGATTATAGTACTATGTTTATTTAGACAGTCATTTTGTTGCGTACAATGTAACCACCTTTTTACAAGCCAAGGGATCCAACACAGTCTGTGTTTCGATCAACACATCTTCTTCAGGGGTCTCTAAGCTTTGATGATCATGAAAACACCGCAACAAATAAGCAAAAGCCTATATGTTAAAGTTCCAAAGTACCAAATTCCAAGGTGACTGTCTCCCGAAAATGCTGTATGTGCACATACAGCATTTTCGGGAGACAGTTACCTTGGAACTGGTACTTTGGTACTTTAACGTACAGGCTTTTCATGACCATAAAAGCTTAGGGACCCCTGAAGAAGATGTGTTGATCGAAACACGGATCATGTTGGGTCCCTTGGTTTATAAAAAGGTAATTTCACTATACACAACAAAAAGTCTGTCTAAATAAACATAGTCTGCATCTTGCCTGAGCCCTCTGAGGGAGATTTGGTGACGCACAGATGCATGAATGCCACGGAGCTCAGGAGGACCCTCAGGGAGTCCCTGCTGGGATCATCGAGACCCAGGTTTCACCCTGGATTTTATGAGCCTGAAGTCGAATGCTTATTTAAACCACCAGGGTCCCCCAACATCTACTGAAGTTGCGAGAATTGTGGCGGCACCAGGGATTGGTCCTTAGCCTGTGCAATGTACAGATGAGGACCCAGAGCTGGATCAAGGGGTTAAGTCTAACAACTGTGAGGATGGAAAGTCCAATTCCAAACCCTTATTGTCCTAGGACATAGTTTCCCTGGCAGATTCTAGTTCTCTGCATAAGACCAGCGGACAGGAATCAGTGATGGCCCTGGACCAGGGGGAAGACCCCACGATGTAGTAGTGGTTCAATGTATCAGTGTTTCAGGACATAATAGCTAATTCACTGCATGAATTGCAGCTGGAATTTACGCCAGCTTCCACATCACAGTGCTCAATTATGAGCAGCTCAGTGACTCCGATCAAGTTCTTTACCTCACGTCCTGACATCATGAAGCTAGTCACTGACAACTGGGAGTTTCCAAAGGGATCCCTGCACATGGCCAAGACTATGGCCAAGCTTTACTCCATGACTCCAGATTTTCAAAAGCTGTTTGTTCAGCTGAAGGTGGATTTCTGGTAGCACAGGTCACCAAGTGGACTTCCATGCCCAGTGAATGAGGTGTGATGTTGAAGGATACTCATGACTGCTAGGTAGATATGGTTCTTAGGAGGCAATTTGAAGTTCTAGCCATAGAAATTGAAGCAGCAGCCGCAGCTTCCTTTGTGTCATGTGCTGGCCACACTTAGCTAGCTCGGGTCCCAGCCCTGGCGGAAGACAAGGACCCTCAGATGATCCTTTCTAGGGTGAATTATGTAGTAGACATTCTGTATGACATCATAAGAGTCATGAGCAAAGTGTCAGCCTATTCTTTCTCTGCTCTGGATCAGATAATGAGCAGGAGACTCTGCTTCTAAGGCCATCCTCAGCAGGCTTCCCTTAAAGGGGCAAAATGATGGTGGTGGTAGCAGTGCACCTGCACAAGGCAGGGATCTAAGTACACCCATATTTGGACAATTGGCTAATCAGGGTCTCATCCAAGGAAGAGGGTGAACTGGCAATCTCAAAAGTGGTTCAACTTCTGCAAGACTTGAAATGGATGGTTGATTTCAAGAAGATTCACTTGGAGCTGACCCAGCGCTTGGAGTATCTGGGAGTTCTTTTCGACATGACAGGTTTTTCTTCCAGAGCCACACAGACAAACTCCAGAAGCAGATATCAGACCTGCTACTGAGTCCTGTTCCAATGTTGTGACATTATGTGCAGGTCCTGGGGTCAATGACAGCAGCCATAGATGTGGTCCTTTGGGCCAGGGCACACATGAGGCCCCTTCAAGACTCTCTTCTATGCTAGAACTCGCTTCAGCAACTGCTTCCATGGCCTCTGAAAGCGAGGAACAGCTTATGATGGTGATGGCTGCAGATAGCTTCCCTCTCAAAGGGCATGCTGCTCCTTATATCCTCCTGCTAACAACTGATGCCAGCCTTTATGATTGCGGGTGTCATTGCAACGGTTACCCAGTTCAGGGTCATTGGTCCCTGACCCAGCAAAAATTTAGTCCATAATTCACCTGGAACTCGGAACCATTTGGCTGCATTGCAGGCCCTGGAGAAGTCCCTGGCAGGCAAGACAATCAGGGTATTCTCGGATAATGCAACAGTGGTGGCCTATGTCAGTCGGCAAGGAGACACCAGGAGCACCCCTTTACTTCTAGAGGCTTAGCTCCTCTTTCGGTGAGCAGAAGCTTATCTGCAGGCTCTCTCAGCCACACACATTGCGGGAGTGGAGAATGTTCAGACAGACTATCTCAGTCAGCAGACGCTTGACCCAGGGGTATGGTCTTCTTCAGCAGTGGAGCTGCCCTCTGATGGATCTCATGGCCTCAGCGGCAAACTCAAAAGTGGATCGCTTTTACAGCTGAAAATACGAGTCCAGAAACACAGGGTTGGACACATTGGTCCAGCTGTGGCCAGAGAAGAAGCTCTTGTACATGTTTCCCCTGTGGCCCATAATAGGTTGAGTCATTCAGAGCCGGTTGTCAGTTGTCCTAGTGGCACCCCATTAGCCCTGCAAACCATGGTGTGCGGACCTAGTTTATCTACAGAAAGCCAAAGGTCTCAGGTTGTTGGTTCAGACAGATCTCCTGACTTGGGGCAGCCTGATTCCCATTGAGAATCCACAACATTTTGGGCTTACGGCATGGCTCTTGAGTTGGGTAATGTAATATGGAAGGGATACTCAGAGGCAGTTGTTTCCACTGTGCTTAGAGCCAAGAAGCCCTCAACAGTGGCAGTCTATGCCAAGGCCTGGAAGACTTTCTGATAGTGGTTTGCTAAGATTGATGTGGAGCCCTTATAAGCCCTGATCTCAGTAATCCTGGAATTTTTGCAAGAAGGACTTGAGAAGGGCCTGTTAGTCAGATTGCTGAAAGTGCATATATTTCCAAGCTCAGGGAGGGAGAGGATCTCTGGCCTTTCACTCAGATGTGGCAAGATTCTTTAAAAGGGCTCTAAGGTTATGCCCTCCGATGCATCTACCATTCCCATCCTGGAACCTTAATACCATTTTCTAAGGTCTCAGTAGTGCTCCATATGAGCTCTTACAGAATCTTAGATCTGATGGTGAAGACATTGTTCTTAGTGACGATTACATCAGCGAGACGATTCTCAGAGATAAAGGCTTTCTCTTGCAGAGAACCATTTCTTAAGATTACGGAAGCAGGGCTTTCCTTGCACATGGTTCCATTCTTTCTACCGAAAGTAGTCTCTGCCTTCCATGTCAATCAGGAAGTCTGACTGCCCACCTTTCATCCTATGGGGTTGAAGAAAAAGGACAAAATATTGCATTTGTTAGATGTCAGGGAAGTTCTTCTTCGATACCTCAAATTTACCAATGAGTTTCAAGTCTCTGATCACCTTTTTGTTCTGACTAGTCATGCTAAGAAGGGGAGATCTGCATCCAAGGCCACAATCTCCAGATGGATTAAAATGGCAATTTCCTCTGCATATGTGGGCTGTGATAAGTAACCACCAATTGCATTGAAGGCACACTCCACCAGAGGGGTGACTACCTCATGTGCAGAGGCTCGGGCAGTTTCCCCATGGAGATTTGTAGAGCAGTGGCATGGTCTACTTTTCATACATTTACCAGATTGTCTAAAGTTGACGTGGCAACCAGGAAGGACACTGTTTTTGGGTCCTCAATATTAAAGGCAGATTCGATAGTCCTGTCCTAGACTTGGGGGACTGCATTGGTATGTCCCTAGCATTCAGAACTACTAGTCACATTGTACTAGAAAGAAAGATTAGGTTCTTACCTCAATAATCTTCTTTCTTGTATATGTGTCTAGCAGTCCTGAGGCCCTGCTCTGTGAGTGAACTTTGCCTGCCTTTGGTCTTAATTTCAGTCTATATCTGACTGTGAAGAATTTCTCTCTCGCCCAGCTAAGCTGAAAAGAAAAAATAAGGAGGTTATCAAGTCTGAGTTTCTGTTTCTTAGCAGGACATGCAAGTAGCTTCAAGCTCCATAAATGTTAGCGTCGGTTGCACACAATTTTGTATGATTTTGATAATGTTATTGAGTTACAACTGAAAAAGGTCTGAACGAAATCCAGATAAATATATAAATAAATCCAATGTATCTCCACAATATGCATACTAATTATAGATATGCAAACTGGTTAGATTAAATTCCAGCAGAGCACCTATGTTGGCTTCCAAAATGCACTTTTTAGGCAGCTGAGCACAAAGAATTTAGTATATGAGCCCTTTGGATGGCAGCAGGTGATGAAAAGAAGAGGCTAAGGAACCTATAAGCCTTAGATCAGTTTTGTAGCACCAAAATACATTATTTAAAATAAAATTAAAAATTAAAAAGCAAAGGACAGAAACCTCTTTATCCTTTTAAGATAATTTTATATGAGGTCCACTGTTACCACTTGGCACATAAAAGCACTCTGCATCATTTATAGCTTTTCCACAGTTTACTTAGAACAAGTACAAATTGTTTCCAAAAAAAACTAGGGAACTTCTTTAAATATTCATTAAAGCTTTACTTCCATTTCATGCATTTCCCAAATTAAACATGAAACACCTGAGTCTTATGTAGGCTGAACTCAACTTAGAAAACATTATAGATATAGACAAAATAGTAATGGTAGCTATTAATGTTAGGCTTTGCTAGAGACAGGCTGGCATGGTAGACTACATAACTTAGGGCTCCTTTTACAAAGGTGCGCTAGCGTTTTTGGCGCACGCTCCGGATTAGTGCGTGCTACCTGAAAAACTACCGCCTGCTCAAGAGGAGGCGATAGCGGCTAGCGCGCGCGGCATTTTAGCTAGCTAGCATGCCTTTGTAAAAGGAGCCCTTAGTGGTTCGGTTCAGGCCCACACTAGTATTGCTAGCCATTTAGATCTTTACAGAGCTTTAGCATTGAAAACTTGTTGGTAAAGATAATTAAGTAGGGATGTAGTAGGTTTAGCTATTCAAGATAGTAGAATCAGAAGGAGAAAGACAAAAAGACTGTCCTAAATAAAGAGAAATATCTTTAGGGGAGTCGCACTCCTGTTGGCAGTTGAGATATATCCTTTATGGTGTAGACTGATTGGGCTACTTAGTCTTTTTTTGGCATCATACATTATGTCGCTATTGGTAAGGAATGCTGTATTAGTTGTAAAAGGTAGGAGGGGTAGTAACAGCTACCCCAAAGGCATTAGAAAAATGCCTCTCATCTATTAACCCTCCAGTATCTGTCTATCCCATGGGGGGGGGGGGGACTTTCTTTATACTAAGAGCTGTGCCAAAGTTGGGTTTGGCCTGAAGGTGCAAGGCTGGAGGGCAACTAATAAATTGAATTTTATCTTGTGTGGCCCCATGTGTTTTCCCATAGCAAGGGATTTCTCCTTTACCTAGCCTCTGTTATGGAAAGGGGGGGGGGGGGGGGTTATGAGAGGTATGCAGCAAAGGAAAACAAAAAAATGCTGAGAAGTGCTTTATTCTGCACCCTTCCCCCTTATGCTTCGAATGGGCCAATCAGGTATGAGCTCAGCAGACTAGAAAAAGTTACCAAACTGGGCTTTTCACACCCAGTTGGACTAATTTTTGTTGTTGTTGTTGTTATTCCTCTGGAATTGAGAAAAAGTGTATATGCAGGCTGGGCTATTTTTGACCTACCAACATTTGAGCTGATCCCCAAGATGATTGATTATTTACTTAGCAGGCAGAGCACTTGTTCTTATTTTTCTGCTCTACTGTGTGATATCAAACAGCAGTGCCTATGCCTACCTGCTTCTTGTTTCACATGGCACGACTGAGCTGAGCCAGTCATTTCTAGCTGCACACAACACAACATGTGGCAAGTACAGCCACGAGTAAACAATTTCCCAACCATGCTGCACTTTCGTGCCATGAGGCCTGGTAAACTGGAAACCTCTTAAGAGTAGTACCAGCAGTAAATATTTGCTTTCTCATATTCACAGTCAAAATTGTGGTTGCTGCAGCAGTGTGGATCAATGCCTGCCAACAGCTCTCATGCCAGCCTCACACAGGCATCACTTTGTGCCACATCTCATGCTGACTCACCTGACTAAAGCAAAAACATACATAGAAAACCCAAGAGGTAAGAGGTTTTTCTTTATTAAGAGGACTGAGACAGACTAACATTGTTGGTCAGAGAAGAGAGAAGGGCCATGTGAAACACGATGGCCCATCCAGTCTGCCCATCCACAGTAACCATTATCTCTTCCTCTCTAAGAGATCCCACGTGCCTATCCCAGGCTTTCTTGAATTCAGACACAGTCTCTGTCTCCACCACCTCTACCAGGAGACTGTTCCACGCATCTACCACCCTTTCTGTAAAAAAAGTATTTCCTATCTTAACTTTATCCTATGCCCTCTCATTCCAGAGCCTTTCAAATGAAAGAGACTTGACTCATGCGCATTTACGCCACGTAGGTATTTAAACGATCTATCATATCTCCCCTCTCTCCTCCAAAGAATACGTATTGAGATCTTTAAGTCTGTCAAGAAGGAAGAAAGAGGATTCATGGGGGATGGAGATTACTGGACCTGATTAAACAGTTGGGGGCTAGACATCCTGAAACTAGTAACTAGTGTAGAGACCACTAAAGTTCTGTTGTGCAGTGCTGGGACCTTCAGATGCTTTACCAGAATACAGGAATTCTGACCTAAGAATATAAGAATAGCCTTACTGGGTCAGACCATCAAGCCCAGTAGCCCGTTCTCACGATGGTCAATCCAGGTCCCTAGTCCCTGGCCAAAACCCAAGGAGTAGCAACATTCCATGCTACCGATCTATGGCAAGCAGTGGCTTCCCCCATGTCTTTCTCAATAATAGACTATGGACATTTCCTCCAGAAAATTGTCCAAACCTTTCTTGAAACCTTTCTATCACCCCACAAGTTCTAGAGCAGTGTTTCCCAAGTCAATCCTGGAGTGCCCCCTTGCCAGTCAGGCTTTCAGGATATCTACAATGAATATGCATGAAAGAAATTTGCATATAATGGAGGCAATGTGTGAACATAAAAACATGAGAATTGCCACTGCTGGGTCAGACCAGTGGTACATCGTGCCCAGCAGTCCGCTCACACGGTGGCCCTTAGGTCAAAGACCAGTGCCCTGAGTCTAGCCTTATCTGTGTAAATCAATTTCATGCATATTCATTGTGGATATCCTGAAAACTCCAGGACCGACTTGGGAAACACTGTTCTAAATCATGGGCTGAGTCTCCCTTCCTGACTGATAGGGGGGAATGAGATGCATCCCTTGTAGGGAAAACATGAACATGTATAAATTGCCAGCCAGGAGGGGAGTGGGAGTCAACTGTGTTTGATTCAGATCCCTAGCCATTGCACCTTCAAGAAAGAAGACTAGGGTTTTGGCTCTGGAGTCCCTGGCCAATTCTTTACGAACAATGCAAGGGGACAAAATGTAATTTTTAACTTCCAAGCTGATAATCTTCTTACAAATTAAAGGAAAGGTCTCTGACTTGCACAGTCTTTGACCATCAAGTGCAAGGAGTGGGAACCAGCCTCCGAGCTTTGCTGAACTGCTTCAGGTAAGCACAGGTACTGGGGACCCTGTCTTCCACTACTGCCTGCATGAAGCAGAAGGAAGAAAAGAAGTGCTACATAATCTACTCGTAGCTGAAGCAGAACCACCACAAGGTAAAACCTCTCAAACCAGATTATTCTTCTGGGGATAAACCGCTTTATTCTGGGAACAACACTTCTCTGTATTGATTCAATCAATCATTTTGTCAAGGCTGGATCACTGCAATTCAGTGTATTTGGGACTTTCAAAGGTCAGTCTGCAGAGACTTCAATTAATACAGAACACTGCAGCTAAACTTATCTTTGGTAAGAGTAAATTTGATCATGTAACCCCTCTGCTCAAGGAATTACATTGGCTTCCAGTGTATCTCAGAATTCAACTTAAGTGCATTTGTATTGCATTTAAGATCCTATTTGGCATTTTTACCAATTTGATTCCTTTAGACTGGGATGTTCATAGATCTCATCTTGCCAGAAGTTCTCAAAAATTAAAACTTACTTTTCCCCCTCTCAGTGGTAAAAACAAAACCTTTTAAAAGATTTAGGGCTCCTTTTACAAAGCCACGCTTAATGCGCAGAATAGCGCACGCTAAATTGCCACACACGCTAGCCGCTACCACCTCCTTTTGAGCAAGCGGTAGATTTCCGGCTAGCGCGCACTATAGCACGCGCTAATCCGGTGCGTGCGATAAAACCGCTAGCACGGCTTTGTAAATGGGGCCCTTAGTTATTCTTTTGCTTTTAAATTAATCAAATTCTGGAATGCTTTACTGCTTACATTAAGAAGTTTAGGTTCTTTTGCTTTGTTCCAAAAAGTTCTGAAAACCTTTTTTGTTCGCTAAACATTTTGGAAATTAACTATTTCAGTCTACTTTTTCTTGTCAAATTTATATATTATGTTTTACATTATTGTAAACTGAGTCGAGCTCTTCTTGGTTTTAGTTTAGTGTAGAACTATAACTAAGAAAGGAGGAATATAACTGTTTCTAGTTTCCTTACTTAAATCTACTGGCATATTATTATTTTTCCTTGCAAATAGTCATTTTGAATCATCATTTCAGTTGTCTGAACTCCAAGTGTGGATTACTTAGTAAGATATGTGCTGAGAGTGTGAATTCAAAAGCAAGTCGGCCTCCAAGCTCTGCTACTCTCTTCAAAACCTAGTCCAAATGTACTGTTAAAAACCCACCTGATAGACAAATAAGGGTTACAGTAACATAGTTAAAATAACTCATGGAAAGTATTTATTTTTCTCTAACAAGATTTTAAGATGTGAAATTTTCTGGAGGATGTGGTCCAGGCAGTTAGCTTAGCTGGGTTTAAAGGGTTCCTAGAAGAAAACTTCATAAACCACTGTTAGCCCTCATAGGCTTGGAAAAAAGCACCGATTATCTCACAGCAGATGTTACATCACACTTACTGTTTGTAGATGACCTGAAACTCTACAGTTTCAATGACCAGTAAGTAGCAACTTTGAGTAGTGAAAAGCTTCTCAAATGACATCAAGATGACTTTTGGACTGGACAGAAGTGCTAAGGCAACTTTCCTTAGGGGAAAGTTGTGTGAAACTGAAAACATCCCTCTGACTGTGAGATAAAGGAGCTTAAAAAGGAAGGTGTGTATAAATATCTAGACGTGGAGGAAAGAGCAACAATCAAACAAAAATCATTGAGAAAATATCAGTAAAGAATATTATAGGAAATTAAAATTGATATTGTAGAATGAATTGACATCATGGAATAAGATACAGGTAATTAATCAGCCAGCAATTCCTGCGCTCTCATTCAGCTTTGGAATTGTAGACTGGCCTCTTAAAAACCTTGGAAAGCTGGATGTGTGAACAAGACCCCCCCCTTCCCCATGTCTATGAGGTCATTTATAAGAATCAGTGTTATGCCAAGACTGTACATTCCTAGTTCTTCACCTGTCACTGTTTTAACTTATGCGCCAATAACCGATCGGCCCGATTTCCCTGCTCAAAATATCACTGACGCACCATCTGTAAACGTGTATGAATGGCCTCCAGTTCCTGTAACTCACCCCTCACCTGTTCTAATTGACAAAGTATCCCTCTCCCTCCTTTACCTAGTTTATGTTGGCTCTCCAAGCGCACCAATTGCTGGCATAAGGAATCCTGCTTCTGCCGATATTCCTTTCTCCTGAAAGTCATCAGGGAAATAATCCTCCCCTGCATCACCACATTTAACTCTTCCCAAAATGTACTAGGGGATACTTCTGCAGTGGAATTAAATTGAATATAATCCTTTAAATTAGTCTCTAGCTGCTGCACATTTCGGGGATCTAAGAGAATAGTGTCATTTAGTCTCCAATATCTCTGGCCATATAACCTCTGACCAATGTCTATGTCCAGCCATACCAGAGAATGATCTGACCAACTTCTAGGTTCCATATTGGTACCACTCACTTGGACAGTACAAACTTGTTTATTATGAAATTACTACAGTGCAAATATAATCATCACAATGATTATCACCAATGTATGATAAGGTGCAATAAACCCAAATATACCTCCTCAGTAAAAGTGTTATGAATAAAGACTTAAGGTTCATTAGGATATCAAAAGTCCCATTTCAAAGTTCATAAAGTTCATAGATTTCCAAAGGAAGTTCTTCAAAAACCTCATGGTTGACTCTGTAAAATGGGAACATTACAACAATGTTTTATGTGTGGTAAAAATGTTTCACAGTGTTTAGGTAATTTATATGTGCAAGATTTATGATTGTAGGTGCATAGACTTGAAGATATTCCTTCTGGAGTCTTGTCTCCTAAAGACGCTATCGGCAAAACACCGTCGGGTGTAGAACAAGGCTGTTTTAAATGCCATCTTTACAATGATCTATGGAATTCAGAACATTGTTGTAATGTTCCCGCTAGCTGTGGTGCCTCATGGCGCAGGGCCACAGATTCTGGAGGGTGCACTTGGAATGCAAATGCCTTCAAATCAGGCCATTATTTTTTGCTAGCATCTGGTGCGTCATTAACAAAGAATTTACTTGGAGCAATACCGCTTATAATCACTTAATTGTTCAGGGTGGTGAGGAGCTAGAGAATCAGGCTGCCAACTCGCCAATGATGTCACTTCATCCCCCCTATTGGTCATTTATACTTCTCAGCATCCTGCTGTTATTACTTTTTCTCCACCAAGTCCATAATTTGTTTTGTTGCATCATTGTAGAGCTCAGAACTTCCCCCTTCCCCCCCAGTAAAAGTTGTTCTTGTTTTTGTGGTTGTTTTACCTCAGTGACATTTTCTTTTATGGCAAACTTTAATATTTCTGTAAGATAATGAGGCAGTCTACTGGTTGTTTGTAATTTGTTTTCTTCGGTGAATTTCCTGTGATGCAGAAAAGTAAAATTTCCTTCACCTCCAGTCCAAACTTTTGTTTTCCTTCTATTTTCTGCATCTGTGTTTATTTTATGACCTGTGGCTAAGGAATGTTTGCCTTGATGAAATCAAGTTGATGCCTGACAAGGATTTGTTTACTTTTTTACGGATTTTCTTTTTCTCCTTCTCTTTCATCTTCATATTCAGTAGCAGTAACTCATAGTATATTTGGTGTTTTGTTCTGTTTGTGGTAAGGACCTATATAGTAAAGTTGCATAATAAATTCTGAGGAAGAAGGCTTTACTTTGTAATTAATTTTCTGACACAGAGGGGCATATGCTCTGAATTTTCTAGACCGTTCTCCCAGGGAAGCTCAGAACAGTTTATATGAATTTATTCAGGTACTCAAGCATTTTTCCCTGTCTGTTCCAGCAGGCTCACAATCTATCTAATGTACCTGGGGCAATGGGGGAATTAAGTGACTTGCCCAGGGTCACAAGGAGCAGCGTGGGTTTGAAGTGAACCCACAACCTCGGGGTACTGAAGCTGTAGATTTAATCACTGCACCACACTCATTAACTTAGCTTCATAATGACAGCTTCGCAAACTGAAGTGGTGTTGGAGGAAATGCCTGACTCTAATAACCGGGAGGTCTATACCAATGCTATCTCTGATTATAAAGCGGCTGTGCTGTGTACTAAGAAAGTGTATTTTGAAGTGCAAATAATATCTGCTCCTTCAGGCTCTAAGGAGCTATCTCATATTGTAAACAAGTTAGCATAGGAGTAAATTTCCGATATGTAAGGAGTTTGCTGTTACTTCTTGGCCAAACAAAATGTTACATTAACTGTGGCACAATCAATGCATGGTTCTGCTTGTACAGGTGTGACTAAAGTGTGGACTGATTTTCTGGCAGTAAAATTAGATCAGGTGGTTGGAGCAATAGAATATGTTAGTTCATCGAATTTCTCTTTGAACCCGTGTACCCTGTAGTGCTTAAGACGCTTAAGTCTGAGGTTGCTCCTTCGAAGAAGCATATAATAACACCGTCATTGAAGTTAGGCGAAGTTCCAGAAGAACCGCTTTTGAAAATTGCTACCTTGGATGTTACCAAGAAGGAAAATTTCCGACCAATCTCAAATTAGAGATTTATGGCAAAAGTGTTAGAAAGAACTGTATGATAACAACTGGAAGATTTCGTGGTAGAGCAAGGCAGCCTAGATGACTTTCAATTTGGCTTCTGGAAGGATCATAGTACTGAGTTGTTCTTACTGTCATTATGTGATGAGGTTCGTAAGGGATACGATAAGGGAAAGCATTATTTGCTGGTATCCCTTGATGTTGTGTCCACTTTTGATATCGTGGATCGCCATGTACTATTGAACAGATTACATGGATTTGGGATTGCAGGTAATATATTAAAATAGTTTAAATATTTTTTGAGCGATAGATCTTTCTGTGTATCTAATGGAAATGAGCATTATGCATATTTTCCCTTGAGATGTGGAGTGACACAGGGCTCTTCATTATCCATAATGTTATTCAATTTATTTCTGGCACCAATTGAGAAGTTATTTTCAGATCTTGGGCTACAATATTGAATTTATGCAGATGTTCTGCAATTTTTTAAAAAAATTTCCAGCAGACAGAACTCAGGGTTTCCGGATTGGATGAGATCCAATTGTGGATGAGGTTGAATCGTCTTAGCCTAAATGGCTCAAAGACAAAAATCTTGTGGCTCTCTTCCACTGGTGTTGAAGGAGCCCCACTGAATTTTGTGGGTTACAGTTCAAGTTCAGCAGGAGATTAAAAGTCTGGGAGTCATTCTAGATAACAACTTTAAACTTCAATAGACATATCTTTTCAGTTGTTAAGACTGTATTTTTCAAAATCAGGATGTTCTAAAATTACGAGATTTGTTGTCATTTGCGAACTTTAGACTGGGTACCTAGACTATTGTAACTCCCTTTTTTGTGGTTTGCCGAAGAACTCTTTAAGAGCTTTGCAAGTGGCTCAGAATACTGCTGCCAGGATAATAGCCAGATTGCCTCGCTATTCACATGTCACACCTGTACTAACCAAACTCCATTGGTTGCCAGTTATATGGTGAATACAATTCAAGATATTGTCCTTGGTATTTAAATCTGTTTGTGACCTGCTGCCTCCTTATTGCAGATTTATTTACCTGGTTGCCCTTTGAGATCGCAAGCTAGAGACCACTTGGTTGTCCCCCCTTTCGTTCAGTCACTAAAGTTGTAAATCGATCCCGAATGTTTCAGGTGGCTGGACCTGCATTATGGAATTCAATTCCAGATTCCATTCATCTAATTTCTGACTTTTTGGTATTCCATAAAAGTTTGAAAGCTTATTTTTTCCCGATTGACCTTTTAATGACTGGACAATTATTTGGCCTTATTTTTAGGGCATTGGTTTCAGGTTGTAAGCTGTATTGCTGTATTTTATGTGTTTTGTTGTTTTGTTTTAATTATGCATGTTACCCGCATAGATGTTGGATATGTGGGTTATAAATGCTTTAAATAAATGAGTAAACTTGCACAAAAAAATAGTATACTATATACTAAGGTCCCAGTATGCACTCTAAGGGCTCCTTTTATCAAGGTGCGGTAGGCGGTTAACGCACGGAATACCGCGCGTCCAACCACCTGCCGCGCTAATCGCTAACGCCTCCATTGACGAGGCATTAGGTTTTTGGCTTGCCGTGGGGGTTAGCGCGTGATGAAATGTCTGACACGCTAACCCCCGTAGCGCACCTTGATAAAAGGAGCCCTAAATGATATTACTGCTTATCCACATTTAAATTAAGCTACATCAGCTGTATAAGTCACCCAAATTTGGGCATGGATCTTAAATATGCACATAAGCCGCACTTAGGGCTCCTTTTATCAAGCAGCAGTAGAGCGTTTAACCTAGGCCGATGAGGTAAATAGTCCAGCGCTCATTCAATTCCTATGAGCTTTGGAGCATTTACCTTTCCAGCCTATAGGGAAATGCTCTAGCGCTGCTTGATAAAAGGAGCCCCTCATTGACACTAATTAGGATTCTTGCTCAAATCTGCCCTTTTCTATAAAAGGTGCACCTAAAGTCCATAGTGCGCAACTCAAAAGGGATGTAGCCACAGAAGGTGCATGGGCAGGTCAAGGGTATTTTCAGAATTTAAACACAGTGTTATAGAATACCTATATTTGTGCGCCTAACTTCAATCAGTTGGGCACTAGCATTTACACCAGCTTTTGGCAAGCATAAGTGTCCACGTCCAAAGTTAGACACAAAGGCCCATATTCTATAAACAGACCCTATTGGCTTCTAAGTTAAGTTAAGTCCATTTAAAAGAAGACTTAAGAGACATTACAAGGCACCTACTGAGGCCTAAAAAAAGGCACCAGAATTAATTGTGCCTCCAGAGGTGCCCACCGTCACCTAACGAACTCTAGGCATGGCCGACACTAGAAGTGGCGTTAGGCGTCAGTAAGCACTTCTGGAGGTGTGATTCATGTCAAAGGTAGGGGCTGGAAATGTAGGCCTTGAAAACACTGGCCTACATCTCCGGCGCCTACCTTTGCCGGAGGCAGGGCAGGATTAATTCGTCGAGGGCCCCTAGGCACACAAGTACACTGGGCCCCCCCTGCCCTGCCCCACTCCACCATGCGCCCAGGTGGAAACAGGAAGCTGCGTCAGAGGGAAGCTTTGGGCAAGCAGCACCGCTTGCACAATTACAGTTCCCGTTGCCTTTCTTACCCGCATTGCTTGCTTATCTTACTTTCCGTCGAGGGGGGGGCTGCGTTACCGATCAGGGGGGCACGCGTTGCTGATCGGGGGGGCCCACGTAGTCGATCGATGCTGGAGGGGCCCATCACCGTTTGGAAAAACAATGTTGATGCCCTCCTTCATCGGGCCCCCCCTGACCATTTCAGGTCCTAGGCATGTGCCTACTTGGCCTATTGGTTAATCCTGCCCTGGCTGGAGGCAAGGTTCTCTAAATTGCACTGTCTCGCGGCCGACACATGATCGGCGCCCGCTTATAAAGGCGCCATTTAGAGAATCCAGGCCAAACTGCCTGCTAAGCTAGTATTCTGTGAAAGATGCTCAGCACAGAGCGCAATCTACAGAATACTAGTTTAGTGCGGATCATCTTAGTGCCTAACCTTAATGGGCACACTTTATTGAATCTAGCCCCATGTGCTAATTATGTTTTAGCAGGGACATAGAAACAATGTGGTAGGCTTTTCTGCGCCTGCTAATTCCCACATACCTACAAAATTTAGGATTTAACACTTGTCCTGGATCAGGTGTTATATTAGCATGTTTGAAAAGGAATTGGATAAAGCATATAGTCCAGGGCTGTATGATAAAGGTCCCTGAATAACATTATATTACATTAGTGTTTTCTATCCCGCCAATACCTTTCAGTTCAAGGCGGTTTACAAAAAGAGTTAGCCCGGGCATTCCCAGGGAGCTTACAGAGTTGATAGAGTGAGCTTACACCGTTCAACCCTTCACCATACTGCGCGCTTTATCCAATTCCTATTCACACCTTTATGATTCTTTGTTGGATTTTGCCTCTATTCTTTCTCTGTCTATAACATACACACAAACATATTTCCTATACAGTAGAATGTATTTGCTCTTGCTTCTTCAGGCAACAGATTGATGGTAAAACGTAAAACATGTATTTTTAGAGCAGCTTCCTTGCATACTGCTAAATTCCTGCAGTCTTTCCCTCCTCAGATCAAAAATCAATAATTCAGAGCAGGGGTAGGGAACTCCGGTCCTCGAGAGCCGCATTCCAGTCGGGTTTTCAGGATTCCCCCAATGAATATGCATTAAAAGCAGTGCATGCAAATAGATCTCATGTGAATTCATTGGGGAAAATCCGACTGGAATACGGCTCTCGAGGACCGGTGTTCCCTACCCCTGATTCAGAGGCATCTTTTTTGAAGTTTATAATATATAGTAAGTGATATTTTTTATAGTACTGCTTAGTATTGATATACAGTATATGAAATTAATGTTGGAGATTACTTCAATATTTTTGACATTTTAATCTCCACTGTCTCATGTGAGTTTAAACTAGAATACTCAAGTAAAAGAAAACCTTTTTTTAAAAACCAAATATTTTACATTTCTTTTAGCAGGCCACAGAATGTGGCCAGAAACACAAGTGCTGCATCTATCATGTTGGTTAGTACACTTTATAAAAATTGTTAATTTTCTTTTTCTTCTTAGCTGGGAGAAACCAACTGGATTTTAATTTGGATAAGCTAATTCAAGATGCCAAAGATACATGTTTATCGAGATTATTAGATGAAGAAATAAAGGATATTAGATCTACGATGGATACATCATCAAAGTCAGCAACAATAATAGAGGTTTGCTTGGCAGTAATCTTATAGTTGCATTCTTACTGTGGATCAAGTTTTCATAGGATGACTTATATGGCTTTGTATTTTGTTTTTATTGTGTGGGTTAAAGAAACCTTAAAGTCCCTTTCACTAATGTTCATGAAGCAATTATTTTGCAGCTTAGTGCATTGTGGGGGTAGTTATTAAGTGTACGAATTTACCGCAGGAGTTGCCAAAAGGTCACGGCAGCTCATCACTCGCAGGCAAGCTGTTTTCTTCATACTCCTAGAAGCTTCAAGCCGCAAAGCCTCAGCCCAATCCTCCCGGAAGGCACCTTATTAACTAACGCACATTGGGAAGAATAGCCCAAATCATCGTTACCAAATGCTAGGGCCCCACCTTAAGGGTCAGCGCCCAAGAAAAAAATCTGGGTATCATTGTAGAAAATACACTGAAACCTTTTGCCCAATGTGGGGAGGGGGAGGGTGGTCAGGCTTGATTTCCTAAGGAGTGTCTCTGTTTCACCAAAACAGCTTCATCTGGGGAAGACACTGTCTGCGAGTCTGTCTCTGTCTGATACGATGTTCCCATGAGCAAGGGAAAATTTGGCCCGTTGAGAAGCACACTTGAACATTGTGTCAGACAGAGACAGACTCGCAGACAGCATCTTCCCCTGATGAAGCTGTTTTGGTGAAACGGAGACACTCCGTATGGAATTAAGATAAGTGCTGTACTGTTTCTACATTATTTATGACACAAACTTTGGAGATTTTTTTGGCCGATGATTGAAGTCAATTCTGGGACAGTGTTCTGCTATAAGATTTATCTTGGCAGTTTGTCCCTTCTGCTGAGGTCTTTTTCCTCCATTTAAACAAACAAAAATGCCAGCAATTGTGGTTATCTATATAGCAACAACAAGCCACTGAGTTCATTGCGATTCCTGCGTTTCCACTTTGTGTGTGTAAAGTAATATAATTTTGTGGATTCCACCCACCTTTTTGTGACTTATAGTAGATATGCCCTTAGTATATGGCCATTAAAAAAAATTAGCACATGCTACCTTAATGATATCTATTTTGTAGGCAGGCCTGGATTCTCTATAAGGCACTTATTGTGTGTTGATCATGCAACAGCGCCCTATAGAGAATCAAGCGTCCGCATAAGATAGGTGCCTGGGATTTCTGGGCCTACATTTCTGGCGCTTATCTTTGTCATGAATCATGCCTACATAGGCACGTTAGGCCACCTAATACCACTTCCATCGTTAGCCATGGCCATCGTGGTGTTAGGTGGCCTAAAGCGCCTACGTAGGCGTGATCCAGTACATATGATAAAAGCACCAGTAGGCGCATTAACATTGCAGGTTTTTCCATTTTATATGGCGTTTGTTAATTTAGTTAAGCGCCAGTAGGGCACCATTTCTAGAATTTCCCCCCTCAAGGTTCACATAGTAATTCTGTACTAGCTATTAAGCCCAAGGTACTGAGTAACGCAGGAACACCCACACCTCTTTCCCAGACATGCTTCCTCCAACAAAAATTGTTAAATCTCTTTTCATAAGCAGTTAGTGTGTGCCCATTTGGAAATTACTGCAGGATGCCTGAACACATCCTGCAGTAAGTCATTTAAAGCTGCAGTGAGTATACGTTTGCGCTTACTTGCAACTTAGTAAAAGAACCTCTTTATTATTTGTAGGGACTATCCTTAGTTAAAGACAGCTATAGAGGGGCGCCGCCGGACCTCGGCCCTCCTTCCACAGCTGCATCTAGTCCGCTGCTCAGTCTCTCTTGCCGGCCATGTTTCTTTTCTCTTACTGCACAATAACAGAAGTGGAGATGATTTCCCATGCAAGCTCAGTCGGTGATGTCGCCCATGTTATAAGGACTTGTATCCTGCTGTCCACAGAGAATACCTGCTAGAGGACAGTTTTGAAGCGGATCCAATTATCAAACAATTGAATTCGGCAGCTGGATTTATGCTTTTGAAAATCTGCCACAGTTGAATAGGACGGGCATTTCTGGAGGTGTTGTGGGATAACACAAGGGGCTCCTTTTACTAAGATGCGTTAGAGCCTTAACGCGTGGAATAGCGGACACTAAATTGCTGCGTGCGCTAGACCTTAACGCCAGCATTGAGCTGGCGTTATTCTAGAAGCATACTGTGTGGTAATTTTGTGCGTGCGCTAAAAACGCTAGCACACCTTAGTAAAAGGAGCCCTAGGTTTATTGAGCTCTTCCAGGGCATTTGGCATATCTTGAGACTGAATGTCAAATGTCAGATTACCTAGAACAGGAAAAAGAAGAAATTGTATCACAAACCTTTCTCTGAATGCAACCAGGCTTCTATCCTCCTACTTCCAGGAAAATTGTACACATCTTTTTAGCTTTCCTGTTGTTTTTAAAAACATAGTAATCATCAATGATCAAAATCAACTATAGACTTGAATTTAAAGAACTGTAAAGGATAAAGCCCATCTGAGAACAGACTACCAAGGTGGCTACAAAGGTGTTTTAATCCTGGATTTTATATCTTATTTAAACAATACATGACAATTAAACCGATGCTCTCTTTATCCCCGAAAAAAAAAACCATTATAGAAATTATACTAGAGTTCTTGTTTATATAATTCCATAAATAAATATGATTTTATGAGTCTTATATTCTTATAAGAATTTCCAGTATAATCTGATCATACTATTTCTAAATTTTAGTCATATAAAAAAATGGCATGGAATGCATAAGATACAGAGATCTTAACTTCCAGACTGCTAATTTAGATCTTATTTTTATGTCTAGTTACTATATATGCCAGTTAGGTTTTGTGGTTTATCCATGTCAATTTCCATTTTTAGGCTAAGAGCTTTTAAAAATTGTTTGTCTTCATGTGCCATAAGACCTTGTATTGGAAAATCTGAAGTCTGCCCATCAGACAGGAGATTATATTTATCATTTGTACTGAAAGTGAAATTCACCGATGATATTCTAAATATTTCTTTTTCTTCTTGCAGTCACATTCCATTGGTCCTGGTCCGAGATTCTGCCGTGTCTTATTCAAACTTGGTGGTCAGAGTCCACTAGTATGTCATTACCTTAAAATGCATGCCATCACAAATGTAATCACCAATACACTGACTCATAAACTGCAACGTACTGAAATTTCCAGATTACCATATCCTTTTCATAGCTAAAGAAGACATTTTTAGTTTTTATTGTATTCTACAAAAGTTTGTTTTCCTTCTCTTTCATAGAAAGTCAGTAAAATGGTATGGTATCCATGTTAGTTCACTTTTATGTGTCATATATAGAAGTAAAACAAAACATAAATAATGTGATACCTTTTTTATTGTATCATCTGATTTCATTTATGTTTTGTTTTATTTCTATTTATGGCGCATAAACCCAGAAAAGCTACAATCCAGTAACTTAACACTTGCGTTAAGATTTTCCATTACATTCATGTTTAATTGATACATATCTATTTGAGACACTCAACTTTAGCTGTTATCCCTGTTTTCCATTTCTATTTTGTTACTTGATATTTTGGAGATCCTATCTGAACTATTAGAGATCGCATCTGTTATTTTGACTATATGACTTATTCCTTTTGTTTACATGTTCAGCTAATGGGTTTCGGAACTGAGGGTCTTTCTGCTAATTACTTTTATCCTTCCTTACATATATAATTGTTTCCAGCAACTCATGTTTTCAGATTAAATGATTTCAAATGAAGATTAGTACTTAAGTTCCCTCTGGCATTTTCTGATGGAGATCCTTATAGTTGTGATCTGTTATATACCAAAGTGTTTCCACATGATAGCTTAGGGACACCTTGTAATGCAACTGTTTGATATTTTATTTCGTCAGCCAGAGGATAAGATATTTGCAGCTGAGAATTTAGGATTTAGAATTGTGTAAACAATACCATGTTCAATTATTTCATCCTAATTAACAACATTAGCTTTTCTTCTGTGAAATTTGGAGATATAGAAAAATATCATGAACTGAAGTTAATCACTACCAAAGTCAAATACCTGAATAAAATACCTATCAAATATATGTGTGATGCCATTGCCTCTGGGTTATAATCAGATATTTCCCAATCATTTCAGGAATTCTTGAAAGCTATCTTCAGGCAGGTAGTTCTGATTGCTCATGCAACGTCTGAATTTGGATTTTATGAGATTTACTTTGTTTTACCAAGTTTGAGCTCAAGCTAATTTATAAGAAGGCATATGAATTATTTCCCTGCCCAAGTGGGTTTACAATTTAAGTTATAACATTACATTGCATTACATTAGAGATTTCTATTCTGCCATTGCCTTGCGTTTCAAGGCGGATTACAAAAGAATTACAAAAAACATATTACAAGAAGAAGATATCTGGTAATTTCTAGATGAGATAAAGAGTGGATGAGGTTGCTTTGGGGAATTGGGAAGGTATTGGGAGTGGGAAGGAGCTAGCAGTATTAAGTCGTTTGCAGGAATTTCTTGAAAAGTAGGATCTTTATTTCTTTTCTGAATGTTGTGTTGTAGTCTGGGATCATAATCAGTAGATTGGAGATTTGGTTGTCGAGTTTTGCTGCTTGTGTGGCTAGGAGGCCATCATATAGTTTTTTCCGTTTGACTTTTTTGATTGGAGAGTGCGTGAATAGAGTGTGGGTTTTCCTATGTCTCGTTGATGTAGTTTGGATGAGGCAGTTGTTCAGGTAGGTTGGGCTGTCACCGTTTATGGTTTTAAATAGTCGGCAGTAGAATTTGAATAGTATTCTTGCCGGAATTGGAAGCCAGTGTGAGTTGAGGTATGCCTCTGTGATGTGGTCGTGTTTCCTTAATGAAACTAGGGCAATAAAGAGTGTGACAGATACAGGGCTTGTCATGCTGAGAAAATGATATTTTCCTTTAAAAAGGGAGCAGAACTACAGGTCCTGTAAAGCTTTGCACCAGAGCAGGGGACAGAGAAGCCTGCAACTCAAGGAGGAAAGTTGAGAAGAGTGAGGCTACTTATCCTGATTGGGAGTGACATGAGACCAGCCCACAGATAGGTTGGGAGCTAAGCAGAAGGGAGGGGTCGATATCCTGAAACTCCTTAAAAAAGAACTGCAATTAGGAGAGTGTAAATGGTCTGTGACCACAAATAACAGCCAGAGAAGAATCAAGAAATTGACACTTTGCAAAACAACTAGACTGACTCCTTCTCATTGACAACCAGGAGTTTTAGTCCAACAGCCTCCTCACTCATCATTTTATAGTCCTATCATAAGAACATAAGCAGTGCCTCTGCTGGGTCAGACCAGAGGTCCATCATGCCCAGCAGTCCGCTCACGTGGCGGCTTATCAGGTCCAGGACCCTTAATTTTTCACCCTCAGTGCTTGGATATTGAATAAAATTAGAATTTCAGTTACACATCACTGTTTTTTAAACTTATTTCTGAATACCCCTTTACTGAAGAGGGGAGAACAGGGAAGTAGGGTGATAGTATGGTGTGTTAGAGAGGAGTCTCTTCCCATGATCTCGGGACCCAGAAATACCATAAACTGTTCTGTAAACACAGAATCCACCTCAGACCATATTGGGTTCAGAAGGAACTGCTTTACATTACAGTTATTAAATAGATTTGTACTGATTGCTACTGAATATTGATAATATAACAGAAATGATTTTTGTACTCCATTTGTTTTCGATATATCCAAATCAAGATTTTATGAATCACAGAAAATATTTCACTAAAAAGTTAAGATTGAAGGTTTTCATAGGTTGATCAATAGTCTAAAACTACCTCAGCAGATTGCAAAAAAAAAAAAAAAAAACCAAGATGGAAAGTTGTCCTGCTATGCCATAATGATCAAACAGCAACTAATGAAAGAGCATTATAAGAGTCTAGAAAAATCTCCTGCAAACTCTGACTAATGCCTCTATGTACCACTTAGTGTGGAAGGTTACAGGGCATTCTGTCTCATAAAATGACTTACAGAAACAGTTCAAGTTTGCAGCTTTAGTTAAACCTAAGAGCATCCTTCCAGAGGATTGGATACCCAGATCATTTCATTAAGGACAGATGTTTCCATTAGAGCTTACCAGAAACAGAAAAACCAAAAGACACCATGACTTTCAGAACAAAAAGCAGTGCTACAATGAATGCACAACAATAAAAAGATGACGTCAGACTAATAAAACTTATTTCAAAAGCACTCTTTATGTCATTAAGTGATTCCTAAAGGAAAATTAAAAATACCAGTGATAACTGACAAAAACATGTTTGAGTAGCTTTAGAAATATTTTGTAATACAATAACATCTAAACCACATGCACAAATTTTACAGTGTTATTGCGAGACCACCTATGGTGGAAAAATATGCAGTGTGTATTATTGTCCACACAGAGGACCCCACAAGTACTGAACACATATTAAAACTCACAATTCTTGCAGATTATGGTGAACTCAATCACCACTGCTTTGTCTACATAAATGGACTTTTCAATCATTGCCCATTGTTTCCTCAGATAAAGTAACTCATACCCATGTATGTCTGTGTGGCCATCTGAAGCTATAGGAGGGAATGCTGAAAAATTATCAACCCAACCAAGAAGAGAATAACTTGGATATGCTTCAATCTTCTCTTATTTATTCAATTTTCTACACCGTTCTCCCAGGAGAGCTCAGAATGGTTTGCATGAGCTTATTCAGGTACTCAAGCATTTTTCCCTGTCTGTCCTGGTGGGCTCACAATCTAATGTATCTCTCTCCTTATACACTCCCAGAGAACTCCGTTCCTCAGTTAAGTCACTCTTAGCGTGACCCTTCTCTTCCATTGCCAATTCCAGACTTAGTTCCTTTCATCTAGCTGCCCCCTATGCCTGGAATAAATTACCTGAGTTTGTCCATCAAGCCCCTTCCCTTGTTTAAAAGCAGACTGAAAATCCACCTTTTTGATATAGCCTTCAATCCTTAACCCTACTCCTCTGCCCTCCAACCCAGCCAGCTGATTAACTGTTCCCCTTAACTGTATCCATGACATCCTGTTTGTCTTTGGGAAGCAGAGCTGAGACTGTGATGTCATAATGCCTCATTCCACCAATAAGAACCAACCTCATCAGTGATGTCACAATGGCTTCATTGTCCTGTACTGCCCTCTGCCCTCCAACCCAGCCAGCTGATTAACCCTTCCCCTTAACTGTATCCATGACATCCTGTTTATCTGTCTTGGCTGTTTAGATTGTAAGTTCTTTCAAGCAGGACTGTTTTCTTATTCTTTGTGACTCTGTGCAGCGCTGCATGCGTCTGGTAGCGCTATAGAAATAATTAATAGTAGTAATCAATGATCTGAAACAATGTCAAAACAGAATTTTGTTTCTGCAAATTGGCACTTAACGAAATAAGATAACACTGTTTTCAGCTACAGTGGCAAAATAATGCTTAGAATTTAGGACGTTGGTTGGTTGGGCTGAGAACTTTTCAGCCCCTCCTTGTAATACAGGCTAGAGTGTACTGTGGTTTGTTTGGGGTTTTTTTAATTATTCTACTAAAAGAGAATTATTCATCTATAAATAACCTTATTACAAAATAATAAATTATTAAATAGTGCTCAATGATAGCCTATACAAACTCAAAGGCATGAGGACATGGGCTCTGCCAGTTCAGGCTTTATACATCATAGCACTCCTCCGTTCCTGCCATAAAACAGCTAAAGACAAAACTCTTAAAGTAGCTAAAGTTCAAAAACATATATAGCATTCAGTGAATGTCAAACATAAAGTCCCGGTCCTCAGCTGCTGCTAATCCAAAGTGTTTAATAATTTATTATTTTGTAATAAGGTTATTTATAGATGAATAATTCTCTTTTAGTAGAATAATTTAAAAATTTCTTAGAGGATTCATAATTATAATTTTGTACTCCGATTATATTTATTGTTTGTTTGTTTTTTTACATCTTTTGGTGGTGGGAGGGGTGTCGGTGACCACTGGGGGAGTAAGGGGGTGATGCCTTAATCTCTTTAATGGTCATCTGGTTAGTTTGGCCACCTTTTTGTCCTTTATTTGTTTTAAAAACAGGTCTAGTTCCAAACATCTAAAAAAAAAAAGCCCTGGACATTTTGTTAAAGATTTGATTAGCCCTGCAAAACGTCCAAGTCCTAAGTCCACTAAAACATGCCTCTAACATTCCCCCTCAAGATTTAGAGGCACTGGAGACAAAACAACCAGAAAGACATCTGGAAAGTCAGTTTTGAAAATGCCCATTTGAACGTTTTGACTTGGAAAACATCCAAGTGCCAATTTATGCTTCCTTTTTGGACGTCTATCTTTTTTGAAAATGAGCCCCATACTGTATATCTTTTCTTTGATTTTTCCAGAAACCCCACTGGTAAAAATTAACCAAGAAGTCTAAGATAATCTACATGAGAGGAGGTATTCAATTAAGCATGAGTCTTATAAGAATCAAAGAGAAAGAAAACAAGACCTGGAACCTAGTATGTGTCAAATTAAGATAAAAATATTGTACTGAAACTATGGCAAATTGTAACCTGTTAATTGTAAATCACTGGACAACAAATGTTTCCAAAAGTTTTGCTTCCTGAAAACAAACTGGTGATTATGATAGGCCCCTTCAAAATAAACACAAATATAATTTCTCATTGACCTGTATCACATAGGGAATTTGAAAAACACGATGGTATCGTTGATTGATTATAACATGTTTTAATTTACAAAGTTTCTGATATGCTGTGATAGTTCACCATGGCTAAAAGTGTTTTCCTGCTGATTTTCATTTGTACTCAGTGTCCAGTGCATCTTGTTGCAATGCCCAACAATAGTCAGCCAGCATTGATGGATTCCAGTTGCCTTGATATCTTTTTTCCTTAGTGACAATGTCCTGGTGAAACCTTTCACCATGTTCATTGCTGACTGCATCAAGTCCAAGTGTGAATGTAGAAAGTGCATCTTAAGTGACATGTTGCATTTCATGGTTTTGTATGCTCTAAGAAGTTTGTCAACCAGTTGAATATAGTTTGGTGCTCTGTAATGCCAAGAAAATTCTCAACGACATCCTTGAATGCTTTCCAGGCGATTTTCTCTGGCCTGACTAACAAATCTTCAAATCTCTCATCATTGATGACGTGTTTGATCTGTGGACTGACAAAAATGCCTTCCTTAATCTTGGCATCAGCTATTCTTGGAAACATCTGTCTTAGATAAAGAAAACCTTTGCCTTCCTTGTTCATTGCTTATACGAAATTTTTCATCAGTCCAACTTTTATGTGAAGAGGCAAAAATATCTTTGTCGGGTCAACAAGTGGTTCTTGTACCACATTTTTCTGTCCTGGAACCAAATCCCTGTATGTGAACTGCTTTTATATAGCCTTTTCCATCCATCAAGCCCATGCCCAGGCAAGCTCAGGCTGTATCATTTCCATGGACGTTATGCAACCTGCCCTAAATGTATGCCTGGACATGCCCACACTATATCCAGCAAGCTATAACGTGAGCAATAGGCCTATATTAAGAATTAGGCTAAGAATTAATTGCATTAGCCTGAAAATATAATAAGAAATTGTAAAAATCTACTTTTTTGTAAAAATGGTATGTGATACGTAATTTTAAATGTGATTTTCATGATTAGCAGCCAAAAATTTATAAAATACACCTAAAAGGGTTGAAGAAGCAAAAACTTTGTTCTCCAGTGTTATGTATGTGAACCTGTAATCCATTCTAAGCTCTTTGCAGAGAACAGAATAGAAAATTAAGTAAATAAATAAATAACAACATTGTAAACATCCATGGGAGAGATTTAGAGAGCATTGGTAGGAACATAGATGAAAAGTCATCAGATAAAGGCATAAGGTTGTCAGTGTTGACTTCAGTATGATAAATTCAGTTATCTAACTAAGAGAGAGACAATTGGACAGACTGATCTTTATCTGCCCCATTTAAAATACTAGTTTGCTTCCAATTCGACCTTATTGCTGCCATTGCCTGCCCCATCAGAACCTGTGTCTGATCTGAGCCCTACCAAGCCCCAGCCATGGCATCAGAAGGTGACATTTCATAATCCTAATATAGGAGCTTAAAGTGCAATGTTCACAAAGTGGTGGTACACATTGATGGAACACATGACTCCTGGGCGAGCTCAGGGGGATGACTCCAGGGCACTTCAAACTCACAAAGTTTAGCTCTAAGACTTCACTCTGCCTCTTCTGTGCCAACCCCTGGGTACATTCTTATTTTTGCTGCTTGGTTCCTCATTATAGCGTCCATTCCTATATTCTGGGGATATCACTCTTCTTGTCTCTTGCTTTCACCTAGGTCCCAGTTGTTTGTACTATGCTTCTCTCCTTTACCTAGCTTCCCACTTAGAGGTTCCCTCTTCCCCACCCTCTGTTGTTAGGTTCAGTCTGCTCTCCTTTTTTTATTCCTAATTATTTGCAGATCTCTGAAGACTCTTATTATACATGAGCTTTGCATCTTCTAATCTTCTCTCTCTCTTTTGCCTCACTGAGATTTGGCTCCAGAAAACTCAGGAAGCCTTACTTCTACAATGTCACACCTCAAACTATATTGCCTTCCCAACCTCTAAAAGGATTAGTACTGTTCCTTTGTTCGCACCCTTCTCACTCTCCTTGACTGAACTTAATTCAAACACACTTTCATATTTGTAGTCCCTTCTCTGTCTAGATTCTATCACCACTTTTTATATCCTCTTCTGTTCTTCTCTCCTATTTATGATATCACACTTTTCGATTCAAATTCTATAGTCCAGTATCCCAATCTCATCATCTTAGGGGGCTTTAATAACCATACTAGGCCACAGAACATATATTTCCTTTCCAACCTTAATCTTCACCAGCAGAGACAAAGAAAAAAATGAATTGTAGGGAAGAAAAGTCCATGGAATGATAGAAATTGAAAACAATGATGATACACTCTTGACCTTGTGCTGTCATGGTTGTCTGATAACCTCACCTTTTTGAATTTCTCCTCAACCTCGGTGTTGTGGTAATCCAGTTAAAACTTAAGGTGATTAAATTTGCAGATGACACTAAACTGTTTAAAGTTGTTAAAATGCATGCGGATTGTGAAAAATTGCAGGCATGCCTTAGGAAATTCGAAGACTGGGCATCCAAGTGGCAGAAGAAATTTTATGTAGACAAATGCAAAGTGATGCACATTGGGAAGAATAAACCGAATCACAGTTACCGGACACTAGGGTCTACCTTGGGAGTTAACGCCCAAGAAAAGGATCTGGGTGTCATCGTATACAATACAAAGAAACCTTCCACCCAATGTACAGCGGTGGCCAAAAAAACAAACAGGATGCTAGGAATTATTTAAAAAAGGGATGGTTAACAAGATTAAGAATGCTATAATGCTCCTGTATCACTCCATGATGCAACCTCATCTGGAGTATTGCGTTCAATTCTGATCTCCTTATCTCAAGAAAGATATAGTGGCACTAGAAAAGGTTCAAAGATCAACCAAGATGATAAAGGGGATGGAGCTCCTCTTGTATGAGGAAAGACTAAAAAGGTTAGGGCTCTTCAGCTTGGAAAAGAGACAGCTGTGGAGAGATATTATTGAAGTCTATAAAATTCTGAGTGGAGTAGAACAAGTGGTTCGATTTTTCACTCCGTCAAAAATTACAAAGACTAGGGGACACTCAATGAAATTACAGAGAAATATTTTTAAAACCAATAGAGGGAAATATTTTTCACTCAGAAAACAGTTAAGCTCTGGAACGCATTGCCAGAGGTTGTGGTAAGAGTGGATAGCATAGCTGGTTTTAAGAAAGGTTTGGACAATTTCCTGGAGGAAAAATCCATAGTCTGTTATTGAGAAAGACATGGGGGAAGCCATTGCTTGCCCTGGATCGGTAGCATGGAATATTGCTACTCCTTGAGTTTTGGCCAGGTACTAGGGACCTGGATTGGCCACCATGAGAATGGGCTACTGGGCTTGATGGACCATTGGTCTGACCCAGTAGGGCTATTATGTTCTTAAGGATTTAAAGATTGGAGGAACATTTTTCTTAAATTCTCCTTGTAAATGTTTATCTCTCAGGGAAGCAGTATGGGTTTTTGGGGACCCCTCTCAACTGGAGATTTTTTTTGATACATAAGCAATTACTTGAAGTAGTATAGGGGTTTAGTGTCATGAAAGTAATAAGCACTATAAATTTGTTTTTTTTTTGCCCATTCTTTTCCTTTAGTTTTCTCTTATGAAAATAGAGATTGTCAACTCCCCATGATATGGGCTAGTTAGTCGGATTGTATATCTGCTTTTATAGTGTTTTAATTTTGTTTAATTATTGCTTATTCAAAGTAGCTATATTTTTTTATTTATATTATGTTTGTAATGTGTATGAAAATACTAAATTAAAAAAACCCATCATAAAGTGCTAACCATGATCTACAGTCCTCTCCATCTTGGATCACCCCCTTACCTCTCTTCTTTAATCTTTTACTACAGCCTGATATAGCCCTTAAATCTGTTTCAGAAAGTTGTCTAGCCATTCTGTCAGTCTTCTGCTCCTGTCTTGAGATAACACAACAAAGTACCACCTTCTTTCTTGGAACTCTCTTCTACTTCCTCTGTGAAATGAGTTGTCCAATCCCAAATTTAAATATGCCCTTAGAGCCCACTTGGGGCTAGATTCACTAAGCAAACCGATCGTGTACCAAACAGTTTGTGAGCCCTTAGCGATCAGATTTCCCTCCTGCAGTATTCACTAACCTGTGTAGCGATCCTCTTCCGGTGCGTGCATGCAAATGAGGGGAACTGTATGCAAAGTAGGCAGGGACGCGATTCACTAAACTTTTTTTCGATCCTACTGGGCTCGCAAAAAGCGACTGCTCAGGACCAGTCGCTGAAGCCCTTTGTGACTGCCCTGGCTTCTGCTGCCCTGCTTTCTAACCTGTCAATCCCATTTCCTGCAGCCCCAAACAAGCCTGCCTGCCTGCCCCGAACCCGAACTCCCTGCCTGCCTGCCTGCCCCGATTCTCCTGCTCTCTGCCGCCCTTCCCCACAGTGTAGCACCAGCTTTAAACCCGCAGGTTCACACTGAAGGAAAGGAGGGAAGAGGCTGCCGCCGCTGCAAAAGTTTAAGAGGGAAGAGGCTGCTGCCGCCTCAAAAGTTTAAAAGAAAAAAAAAAGTCACGGCTAGGACGGGTCTGCGAATACGCACAGATCGCGCATGCGCAATCCATGCAGGCAGATGGAGGCGTTCCTCTAATCGCCCCATCTGCATATTGTAGGCTAGTGAATTCGTCGGACCTGCCTGAATCGGAAACGGATTGTTCCGATTCGGGCAGGTTAGTGAATCTAGCCCTTATTTTCCTAAGATCATCAGATTCCTAAGGGCTTGCATCCTTGGTGATTATCCCTTAACTGCATCCATTCTCTATCCCTCATATACTGTTGTTCTCTTCTGTCTGCAACCGTAGTTCCTTTCCAACTTCTATATTTTAGATTGTGGACTGCTTTGCTTCTACCCTCATAAAGACAGTATGCAAAGAGACTGATTAACATAAACATTGCAAATCATAACTGAAGTGAATTTCAAGCAAATCAAAATGCCATTTAGTCTTAGAGCGTTAAGCTATTACAAATGAGTGTATAAACCACAGGAATATAGAAGCACTTCTTTGTTCATTTGTACTTTAAACTTACATCTGATGACTTCCAATATGAAATGGAAATTTGTGCTAAAAAATAATGCAAGCATATTAATAGATTTATAGATTTATTATTTATAATCCACCTTTACCCAAGGCAGTGGCTGTCTATAGTTCAAGAACAAAATGTCCAACCCCCCCCCCTAACTTATTGACCAAAATGCCAGAGTTTAGGTAGCAGTGCCATTGACATGATGGACCAGCTGAGCAGCATTAAGTTGTCAGTATGGCATGGGGACTTTGAGCACCTACCCACATCCAAGATCTGGTCCATCCCCCCACCTCCAGCAGAAGATGATTGCATCGGAGGGGGGGAGGTAGAGCATGATAGGCCTTGAGCATAAGCAGGTGCTGTAAAGGCAGCTGTGCTTCAAGCCTGGGGAGATAAGGACAAAAAATATATTTTTTGTCATATCCATTTTGAGTCACTCAACATATGTACTTTGGTTGAGTTTTCAGCCCCCCTTTTTTTGCATTTTTGACTGGTGAGATAAGGAGGCAGTGGCCCTACAATTGAAATGACAAAGGAAGGAAACAGGCCAAGTTGAAGGAAGGCAATTTGATGCTGAACACAGAGGGGGAGGCAGCTAGAAAAGGAAAGGGGAGATGCTGTACACAGAGGGACTAGGAGAGGAAAGAGGAGATACTGGACATGGAACTAGGGAAAAGAAGGAGAGGTGCTGAACATAGGAAAGCAGGAATGGGGAGGGAAAATGCTGGACATGGAGCAGGGGGAAAAGGGAATACATAGAGAAATGTTGGAGTTGGGGAAGGGAAGAGAAGAGGAAATGGACACAGGAAGAAGGTAAGGAATGGAAAAATGCTGGGCTGTGGTGGGATAGAAAAGAGAAGATACAGGATTATGAGGGGAAATGGGGTAGAAGGGAAAAGAGAGAGAGAGACTGGACGCTGGGCATGAGGGAGAGAAGGGAAGATAGAGGTTGGGAAGGAGAGAGAAAGAGATTGGGAATGTAGGGTTAGGGTAAGTGAGATTGAAAGCTATAGCTAGATGCAGTAAACAGGAGGGAGATTAAGAACTGAATGTTGAGAAGGGGATGAAACTTGGGTGAATACAAGGCAGGAATTAGAGGAAGTACAAACAGGGTGGATAGAGAAGTAGAAAAATAAATGGAAGAAAGCTAAAAATGAAAGCACAATATCCAAGATGGAAAGATGGAAGGAAGGAAGGAAGACGCTGGCAACAGAGTTACAAGAAGACAGAAGAAAGCAGAAATGAGAGACTGGGAGTGAGATGATTAGAAAAATAAAATGGCCAGACAACACTGGTAGGAAAAATAATTTAATTTTCAGTTTAGTGACTGCAATATGTCAGTTTGAGAAATTTACATCTGCTATCTTTATATTTTGCACAATATGAAACATAGAAAAATGAAGACAGAATGTGGTTGGTGTTTTTTTAGAGCTTCAGTTGAATTTTTGTATACATAGAGGCTCATAATCGAAAAACTAAAACATCCAAAAACCACTTAAGTAGGTACTTGGACATCCTAATTGCCGATAATCGAAACTATTTTCCTGAACATCCAGTGAGACGTTTCATCCGCTGTGCATCCAGAGTTCCAGGGGGCATGTTAGAAAATGTGTTTTGGGCAGTCTTTGGATGTGCTTACCTTGGACATGTGGTGATAATTGAACCTTTCCCAAAAAGTCCTGGATGGAGCTTAGACATTCAGAGCTAGACCTGTTTTAGAAGCATCTGAGTGCAACAAAGATACCCAAACTGACCATATGACCACTTGATAGATTAAGATATGACCCCCCACACTCCTTCATTGCTCACTAACCCCCTCCCACCCCCAAAATATCTGAATAAAAGTGTACATACCTGTCTCTAGAACAGCAACACGTGGTATGGGAAAGCCTAATAGAGCATCACACAGGTGTCTTAAATAACCAGGCTATTGAACCATAGAGAGGAAGACCCAGGCCCATAAGCCATTCTAACCACTACATTTATGATGGAAGGTGTAAGCACACAAAACCCTAATCTACTGCCTGATAGGTGCCCCCTGCAGCCATGAGGGCTATTGGGATGGTAGATGAGTCTAGTAGGTTTCGAGGTGGGTGTTGGAGGTCTCCCCATAAATTATAAAGGGTATATGGTGAGATGTACTTCTGGCACCCTTTATGTGACATTCAAAGCAGTCCCCTCTAAGCTGTCCTGCTGCTCTGTTGGCCACTCTGTTGGCCACTCCCGCATCCAAATGGTCTGGATTTGGACGTTTTCAACGTGGATGTTTCTTTGTTCGGAAATGGGGTATAAAGTTAGGCATCCTAAGTGTTGGATGTCCTGTCAGCCTAGATGTTCAAGTAAGCAATTACATTTTTTTTTTTTTTGGGGGGGGGATGTCTGGCAATTTGGCTTTCTGTGCTTCCAACTTTGGACATACTCTATGGCGGGAAACATCCAAGTCAGACTTAGATGTTCTTTTTGAAAATGGCTCTCACTTTGTTTATTTGTAATAGTTTGTACTATTCTTGAGGGTGTTCAGCATGAGTGACTGAAGCCAAATTCTGTTAGCATGGGATTTCCTTGTAGGGCTCTGAAGTAATGTGGCTTGGTCAGTTTCTCCAGTGTATTGATGTTCTACATCCTATTGTACTTTTCTGGATAAGCTCCTTGTGTGAATTGTGGTCCTGAGTAAATGATACAGAGTAATGTGATGTTGTTAATAAAATTTATATATATACTACTATCAAAAAGAACAAAGACACCACTACTAAATTGTAACAAGCTTCAAACAAAGTGTCTTATCACTCCTTTGTGTCAGATGGGCAATTGAGCTAGATACAATACTACAAAGTGGACCTCAAAATCCTACAGAAGAATAAGAAGCTTTTTGTTGTTTGCATTTGGATTACAATTGTTGGTTGATCAACTATTGGATAACTGCACAACTTCTTCAAAGCTAAGGGCCTCTTCTATCAAACTGCGTGCTGAATGGCCCACACTGCTCCCAATGCTCATAGGAACTGTATGAGCATCGGGAGCAGCACAAGCCATTCAGCACGGCTCTCTTTGCTAAAAACTGCTAGCGCAGTTTAATAGAAGAGGCCCTAAGTTTCTGTTCAGTGATATTACTGCCCAGTGATTTTCAGTAACCTCTTAGATTGTTTGTTTAGCTCCTTGGTCTCTATTAATGAGTTAGTTGAGCTTAGTTTTGTGACCAGAGATCTTTTCTTCCCTGTGATTAGGGGAATTTTTTCTCTCTGGTTTGTTTCCAGACGGACCTATGACAATAATTTAAACACTTTGATGAAGTTTTGTACTTTGTGAGTTCTATCATGTAGGATTTTGAGATCCACTTTGTAGTATTATATCTAGCTCAATTGCCCATCTGACACTAAGGAGTGATAAGACACTTTGAAGCTTGTTAATAAAATTAAACCAGAATCAAGAATTTTTAAATGTGTTTTATTTTACTTACTTAAATCCCATACTCAAGTGTTATACCAGTACAGTTATAGAACCTCTATTCTCCCTTCCCTATTACGCTATTCATAACCCTCCCCTCCTCAAACAACTATAATGTAACATATACATTCCGCAATTCCTTATATTGTAAGTCACCTTGAACCTATTTAGGTATAGCGCGATTCAGAAATACTAAATTAGATTAGATCAGATTATTTTATTTTTTTGTATGATGAAAACTCAAGAAAGAAGAACAAATGAAGTACAGAAAGCAGGTGGAAATTTTTCATATACAATGAAAGAAAATTAGAGAGGTAACATAGAGGTCAATTTTCAAAGGTTTCGGAACTTAACGTTGAGAATTGGGTGACTAACTTTGCCATTTTGAAAACTAGCAAGGGCAGATTTGTTAAATTTAGTCATCTAAAAAATGGGTAAAAGCCAAAGCAGGATAGAAGTGCTGAAATTTCAACAAATGTTAGGTCAGATACTCAGCATCCTTTAAACATATGAGAAAAAAAAGTCACTAGAGCAGGGGATCAATAAACCTAAAAAGAAAGAGCCATGTGAAGAATTTCTGTCTGAGAATACATTTTCCTACAAGCCAACATTTAATTGTGTGAGACTGAGGCACAGTTTCGGTGGGCCTTTACATTTCTTTGAATAGACCCTGCTTGATAAGCAACTATGCTATCTATATGCCCATGTGGACCTGAAGAAAAATTAGAGGCATTTCTGCCTGTTATAATCACAGATGTAATGTGACACATGTAAGGTCTGTATTTTAGAAGTACTTGAATGATGCTAGAAGTGGAGGTGGTATACCTATCTTACTAAAATTTTGCAGAATCTTTTATGATCCATTCATCATCACATTTTTGAACATCCTAAAATATTCTTGGACCTAACAATTTGTTTTACTACTGCGATGGGGTTATTTAGATGGAGTGATACACTTTCTACAAGCTGACCTCAGGCTTTTTCACATACTGTACTATCTCATAGCTATCCTGAACTATTTCACGTTCTCTCAGATAACATCTCTATTTTGGTGTAACTCTAATATTGTTTATATATGCAGCATACAACGTAGTACTATAGCAAATTAAACTAAGGATTTATATCTCAAAATCTAAAATATCTGAAAAGAAAAACATTTTTCCTTGACTAATTATGTACATCAGTTGCTCCAACCTATCAAGATGTTATTAAAGAAGCTGAAAGAGTCAGAAAGAATGTTCACACGGGTTATAATATGTAAGTTTGTATGTACTATTTAAATATAGCATATGTCAGAATGCAATGATGGCCCTACTTACAGCAAAAATTGCTTTAGTTGTCCACTTTAAATGCGCCTGTCTAGCTTTCAAAATCCTCTACGATGGTCGGATATCAGTTGTCTACAGATGGAATAAAGACAAGTGCAGGTTCAATGGAGATGTCTATTACAATTGGATTTCTACTGTATCTGTATTTTGTGGCTATAGCTTTCAAAATCCTACATGGTATCTTCCCTCCCTTTATCCCTCTTTCTTGGAATTCCTCAAACCCTAACACCACCAGACCCTCCCACAAATTAAAACTATCCTTCCCCTTGCTAAAAGGCATTTCCCATACAGGAAAACTAGGGACCTCCCTCCCCTTCAAAATCACTGAGCTCTGGAACAACCTTACCTCCCCTCTTCGAAACTTGAGCTCTCTCCAAGTTTTCCGCAAACATCTGAAAACCTGGCTTTTCTCAAAAATGTAAGCTTCTCTCCAACTTTGATATCCCAAGTCCTCAAAAATCTCTTCATATCTGGCATCCCAAGTCCTCTAAATATTCTTCATACTTCGTCCTCTAACCCTTTATTGTAGTTCCTTCCTATCTCATCTCCTGTAAACCGTGCCGAGCTCTATGAACGTGGAGAAGATGCGGTATACAAACCTAAGGATTAGATTAGATTAGATTAGCCCTTAATTGTTTAATAAGACCAATTGGCACTGTAAATAATTGGCAATTAACACTTCATTTTTTACACTAATTAATTGGCACTAATTAAAAGTAACACACACAACTTGATAGGCACATTCTATAAAGATCTTGTACGTGAATCTCATAAGGGGGCATGGCCAGGGGAGGGGCATGGGCAGATCATGGGCATTTTTAAGTTACTCTTTCAAAATATCCCCGATCCACACAAAACTTAGGCACAGGTATTTAGGCCTGCTCTAAATGGGCGAGCTTAAATGTTATGCTGTATACGGCCATTAAGCATGAGTCTATATATGGGCTTGTTAGGGGCGTGTCTTTGTAGTTGCCTTTAGAGAATAATGAAAGTCAGAATTCACGTGTCTATATTTATATACCATGACAAAAGACTCCTGCCTAACTGGTGGCAGTTGTGCACATAAATGATAGTATTCTATATCTTACGTGTGCAATTGGCATTTCGTACCCAAATTTTGGCACCTGACTTTCTTGAATTGACCCATCTGTGTTAATTGCGACCAGAATAATGTGCAATAATGGACATTTTAATGCAGGGCCTGCAAAAGATATGCGAGGCATGCACTCCAGTAGGTGGCATGTTAGATTTGCATTTGTCTCAAATTAATTTAGCATTAAGGCACAGTAACTGCAATATCTAATGTAAAAGGGCCCCTAAGTTGGCCGTAATAGTCTCATGGCATGGTTAATTTTGGTCAATTAATTTGACGGTCCAGGAATTGAGCTACTGTTTGTGCAGCTGGAATTATTCCGGTAATATAGGCCAATTTACTAAATTGCATCAAGTGTTTAAGACAGCTTTTAACATGTGCTGACAGCTAACACCAAACTAGCTAGACTTTTGGCTGAAAATTCACCTAAATCCTTAATTAAAACATGATTTCTAGTAGCAGGTTTCTGCCCGGAAACAGTTGCCTTTGCCATATAAAATATAGAAGGACAGAGGCTTCTGTGAAGGCCCACTTCCAAGGGAAATCCTTGCTCACATATCAAGAGGGCACCTATGTAGTCTCAACATTTTACGTACACTTTTTACGTACTTTTCCTTGTCCATCATAGCAATGATTTTAATTTGAAAAGAATCTGAGATATACTTTGTAATGAAAACTTACGTGTATTAGGTCTATTCTATGTAAATTGCCTTAATTGTAACCACAGAAAGGTAGTATATCAAATCCCATCCTTATCCGCTGCTCCATTCTCTAAACAACTGATGTTAAAACCACATTTTGTAGAATTTGATTTTAGGTGCACAGATTTTATGAACAAAATGGCCTTGATGGAATGTTTTGATTTTATTTATTTATTCAATTTTCTATACCATTCTCCCAAGGGAGCTCAGAACGGTTTACATTAATTTATTCAGGTACTCAAGTATTTTCCCTGTCTGTCCCGGTGGGCTCACAATCTATCTAATGTACCTGGGGCAATGGGGGGATTAAGTGACTTGCCCAGGGGCACAAGGAGCAGCATGGGTTTGAATCCATAACCTCAGGGTGCTGAAGCGGTAGCTTTAACCCCTGCGCCACACTCTCCCTTATACATATATATTTATGCTTGTGAAATTTTATGCAAAATTACATTTAAGAAGTTGCGCCAATATATTAACTAAGCCCCCCTTTTATGAGGTACACCATCAGTAGTGTGAAGGACTTTGATGCGCCGACAATCCTGCCCTGACATTTGCGTGCAGGACAAATGCGCGATGCCCTATTTCTGTCGTTTGTGGCCGAAACTGTAAGTGGAGTGTGTGTGTGGGGGGTGTGTGTGTTTGTGGCCATGGTGCGTGTCGTCATCCCTCTCATTGTAGTGGGTGGGGGGGGGGGGTTACCCCACCCCCCTCAAAGCAAAAAATTGAAAGTTTGGATTTTGGGTGAGGAGACCAGGACGTGTAAGTATATTGTGGGGGTTCCCCCCCAAACCCTCCCTCAGAGCGAAACGGGAAGGCAATAGGGAAGGAAATAAGGTGGCGTGCATTTTTCCTGCATGCAAATGTCAGGGTGGGATTGTCGGCGCGCCAATGTCTTGCGCGTTTTTGACGGGTCACCTTTTATGAAGCTGCATTAGCATTTTTTATTGCCAGCCGTGGTGGTAAAAGCTCCAACACTCAGAATTCCTATGAGCATTGTAACTTTTATCGCCTACATTTTAGACATCTATCACAGCCCTAGGGATACACCTAGGGCCGTTTAAACTCGCCAAGACCACTTCCAGGTGAAACCATGTCCAGCCTTGGGCGAGCTTAAGTGTCTCGAAGCGTCTCCTTTAACCGTGACAAATGCCTACAGTGTAGGTGCCTACCTCAGAGGGTTTGGTTTTTTATAGAAAATATGCATCCCAATTGGCTGGCTAGACAGCAGTAGGACGCTTACTGCTGCCTACAATTGGGACGCAATTATACAATCTGCCCCTTAGTGCATAGCCATTAATCAGCCATTTTACTCACCCGGCACACAGGAATGACGGATGTAAGCACAGGCAAAAGACATTTTTTACTGCTTCTTAGATTGTGTTATTTCCAAGTCAAATGATTTAATTTTGATGTCCATTCTTATTATTATAGTTTGCGAGATAAAACCAAAAAAGAAATTTCAGAAATAGAACACAAGCTACAAGTTGATATGCAGATTGAAAGGTCAGTGTTTATTTTAATATAAAATGTTTTGTTTGTTTCTTTTTTGCAATAAAACCCTTCAGTTATAAATGATGTATTTGTTTTTGCAATACAAACTAGGGCTGTACATTGATTAAAATTTGTAATCGTGCAATTAATTGCATAATCCACATGTAAGAGAATGCAGCTCCTCTTCCCCCTCCCCAATAGTGCAGCCTACCTCTCCCCCCTCCTCAATAGAGCAGCACCCTCCCTTTCTCCCCCTCCCCAACAGTGCAACATCACCCTTCTCCTCTTTCTTTTCTAAAAATGCAGCTCATAAGTCTGTTTTCACTACAATATTGGGGTAAAACTAGCAAACTTTAGCATCTCAAAGAATTCATATTATTCTGTTACTGCTATTACTGTTTATTTCTATAGCGCTAGCAGACGCATGAAGCGCTGTACAGAGTCCCAAAGAGTAAGAAAACAGTCCCTGCTTGAAAGAGCTTACAATCTAAACAGCCAAGACAGACAATGGGATTTAATCAGTAAAGGTGTTCTATAATGCAAAAGAATTTGATCAAGTATTATTTTGATGGCTGTGTTCTGAATTAACTGTACGTGTCTGACTTCTTTTCTTGTAATTCTGTTGTAAAGGGCGTTGTCATAGTCCAGACAGGAGATGACTAGTGAGTAAATAAGGATGTTGAGAGATGATTGATCTAGAAACTTAGTGAGTAAACGTATAATTTGTAGATGGAAAAAGCATTTTTGTACCACTGAACTGATCTGTTCATGAAACGAGTGCATCGTCTAGTATAATTCCCAGAAGTTTAATAGTTCTTACAGACTGGATGGGTGTGGATCTAAATTCTATAGGTGAAAGCAATAAATAAATAACAAAGTCTTAGAATATATGTGAGTAGAGTACAGGTAAAAGGTTTTGGTTACAAATTGGTTAAACAGGTTTGTTTTAACTAGTTTTCTGAAGTTGAGGTAGGATGAGGAGTGCTTGATGATGTTACCTAGCCAGCCTACAAGTCTTTTTACTAAATTAACACACTTATGTAGATTAGGCGATTAATCAAACTATATAATAAACTTGGAAACTTGGATGGCTCCTTTTACTAAGCTGCGCTAGCGGTTTTTGCATGCGCTTAGCACGCGCTGTATTGCCCCGCGCACTGGATGCTAACGGCAGCATTGAGCTGGCGTCAGTTCTTGGCGCATAGCATGGGGTTAGCGCGCGCTAAAAACGCTAGCGCACCTTAGTAAAAGGAGCCCTTAGTTGATCAACAAACTATTCTGAAGAGTCACTTTTATGTTCTTATTTTAATAGAATGCATCCTTTTTCAGAAATGTGTTCAATAAAGAACCTACAATGATTCCAGAAGCTGTAGACAAAGATATGGAAGAGTTCCTTTGAAGAAAAGCAGTGTCTGCCATTTCCTACAAACATTTATGGTAAAAAAAAAAAAAAGTTACATTTGAATATGTTTTGCACTGAATTTTAGAAGGCTTAGATGCCACTTACAACATGTAAATAATGGCAGATTCACACAAATATATTCAGTTATGTAATTAGTGGTTTTAGATAAGATGCTACTAATACATATAGTGTGATACTACCGCAAAACAAAAATGGATAGAAACCTCAAAATAGTGAATAGCAAATGCAAAAAACCAGGTTTCAACACACAGCTAAAATTATATAAACAAGAGGAAAAGACCTCAGATGCCTGCGCCACATAGCATATGAATTCACAAAGTGGTCAAAAGCAGGACAGGTTAGTCACCTAGATCAGTTAGGTGCGCCCACATCGGCTATGTGCGCCAATATGTACATACAACCTAAGGGACTTACTGTACATTTAGCATATGCAAAGAAGTTACCACAGAAACACGTTAAAGCACTTTGTGGTATTTTGCTGGTTTGTGTCCACTAATCTGTGTGTTAATTTTTTACAAAAATTTTGGGGAGGGAGCCTATCATGGGGGGAGGGGAGTGGATGTGGACGCAACCTGATAGTATGCACTAATTATATTGCACTGACAGATTAATGTAGGAGAATTTAACGCGAATAAGAAAAAATGAAAAAGCCCTAAATAGATGTCACAGAAAATCTAGGCATAGCTTGTAGTAAAATTTCACATTACCATGCCTTAAGCCCTGATTTTTATTGCTCTTTAGTAAAAGTGCCCCTTAAATTTAAATTTTAAAAGAGATAAGACAAAATTGAAATTCAGGTTAAACAATGAATTTTGGCACCTGCTAAAAGTAAAGGTTAAAAGACTATGCTAATTCTCACTCCCTCATGGCAGCGCCCGCCTTCAAAGCTAGGGGTGGACTCACAGAATGTATATGGCTTCAAAATGCACATAACTGGTGGTTTGGTTTCTTGCCAGGTAAAAGGGGATTTTCTGAGAAGGAGCAGAAGAAGATAGGATGTTGCATTTTTGAGTCCAGTAACTTTGTTAACTAACCAGATCAACATTTTTATCCTTATCTGTTTTCAACAATCAGAATAGAAGACATGTCTCATTTCCTATTGCGTACTGGCTTCCCATTCACTCCAGAAGTCATTTCAGCAGCTAGGAGGATTGCTTTGTTAAGAATAAGAGATTCAAATGTTAGTCCTCTCATAAGTATAAATCTGAGGTAGCTTAGCATATTCCATAACTGAAGAAGTATTGGTATGTACTATCCCTTCAAGACAATAAAGGGAAAAAAGTCTTATTTAAGAAGTATGGGTGTTTTATTTGTTTTCATTTAATATTAAATTTCAACATTCAATCCAATAAATGTTACTAGATTTTTACTGAGCTGTATACTATTAGAAAGCTGAAAGGTTTTCACTGATACAGTAAAGATTTTTTTCAAAATGGAAAAATGTACAGGACAACAATTTCAACTGTTTCTTTAGTTATGTAGCTTGATAATTGTAACTACTTATTATAATATGAACCAGAAAAGAGATTATTTACTGTGGCAAAGGACGCCTTGCCAGTTCTCCAAAGCCTTGCACGGTTTCTTTTTCAAATTTTACATTTTTTTAAGCCTCAAGAAAAACCATCGCTCCGCCTCCAGGCTTGGTGGCAAACGGGCTTCTATTTTGCAGGCCCAGCCTCTTGTCGTCAGTTTTATAATAGGCATCTTTTACGCTGGCAAGGAAACTTGTCAGCTTCTCAGCAGGGACCATTGAGACGGTGCAGCCTCCCCATCCTGCTCCAGTCAGCCTTGAGCCGATAGCTCCAGATTTCCTGAGAGAAAATCAGAAGGATCATTTTACAAATTACACTTAAAACTAAAAATGTTTACTAGATACCAAACGATATAACAATGCTGTGCATATTGGGACCATTACTAAACAGTGTTATGGTTTTGCAACTGACTTGCGTCAACAGTACAAAATGTCAATTGTTGGAGATGTTTCTAGCTCTTTAGAAAAAGCAGTCGTACAGCTGATATGGAGCAATATTTAGGGCTCCTTTTACGAAGGTGCGCTAGCGTTTTTAGTGCGCGCTAGCCGAAAAACTATCGCCTGCTCAAGAGGAGGCGTAGTGGCTGGCGCGCGGGGCATTTTAGCGCACGCTATTCTATGCATTAAGGCCCTAACGCACCTTCGTAAAAGGAGCCCTTAATGCCAGTACCTGTATAATAGGACCATATAAGTGTCCTAATTTTGCACGGTTAGCTTTGGCACTGAATATTGGCATGTTCCTGGCTGCAGTAACATAGATTGTGAGCCCCAAGTGAAGCCCACAATTTCTTAAAGGGACTGTGATTTAAAAAAAAAAAAAAAAAAAATTTTCCCCATTCTCACTCCACAACTCCTCTAACAGCTGCATTACATTACATTACATTAGGGATTTCTATTCCGCCTGTGCCTTGCGGTTCTAGGCGGATTACAATAAAGATGATATCTGGACATTTCCAGTAGAATTACATTACAGGAGAAGAGTAGATTACAAGTAACAGTGAAGAGTTACAATACATTCAATATCGCAGCAGATGTAACATAGCCACGGATTACAATAAAGAAAATATCTGGGCGTTTCCAGTAGAATTACATTATAGGAAGAGATAATTACAGTTTATATTGCAGAATTATAGTACATTCAATATCGCAGGAGATGTTAATAGCAACTGAGTCAATTTACTACTGGTGGAGAATAAGGAATTACAATATGTTCTAGATTACAGAAGATGTTACATGAGCTGAGTCAATTTACTACTGGTGGAGAATAAGGAATTACAATATGTTCTAGATTACAGAAGTTGTTACATGAGCTGAGTCAAGTTTCTTAGGATGTTGAGTAGCATCATATGCCTATAAGCGGGGTGTATTTATTGTTTTGATGATTGCATGATGTTGGTTAATTAATGTTGATGATATGGACAGTAGTGGTGTTTAGTTTGGGTTGGGTAAAGAGATTCTTTTCCCAAGGAGTTGATTGAGAACTCATTAGGTGGCGGTTTAGATTGATGGGAGATATTTTTTGAACAGTAGTGTTTTTATTTCTTTTCGGAACTCTTTTATGTCTGTAATTTCGATCAGTAATTTTGAGATGTCGGAGTCAATATTAGCTGCCTGTGTCCCTAGTAGGTTGTCATAAAGTTTCTTACGTCGAGTACCATTGAGAGGAGGGTAGGTGAAAATGTTCTGTGTTCTCCTTCTTCTGGATAAGAGATAGTAGTGAAATTGGTTGTTTAGGTAGCTGGGTGCCGTGCCGTGGGTTACTTTGAATAGGAGACAGTAGAATTTGAATTGTGTTCTTGCTTTTATTGGTAGCCAGTGAGATTCTAAGTATGCTTTGGTAATATGGTCGTATTTGCTGAGTGAGTATATGAGTCTGAGGGCTGTGTTCTGGACGGTCTGTAGTTTTTTTATTGTGTTGATTGGGCACGGTAGATAAAGGCTGTTGCAGTAGTCTACCATACTTAGTACGAGGGATTGGACAATGATCCTGAATTGGTCTTTATTAAATAATTTTCTTATTTTTCTCAGATTACGCATTGTGAAGAATGCTTTTTGGATGATTTTATGGATTTGTGTTTGCATAGTGCAGCATCTGTCTAGTTGTATTCCCAGGATTTTGAGGGAACTCTGTATTGGGTACTTGATTGAGTTTACTTCCAGTTCTGTTAGGGATGGTTTTTTGTCCTTCTCTAGTAGTAGGAATTTAGTTTTGTCCATGTTCAGCTTCAACTTTTGATTTGTCATCCATTTTTCTACTGTTTCCATTATAGTTTTCAGGCGTCCTGTGGAGATGGGGTCGTGGATGTCGAATGGAAGGAGGATGGTTATGTCATCCGCATAGCTGAATGAAGTTATGTTTAGGGCATCTAGGGTGCTGCCTAGGGAAGCAATGAATAGGTTGAAAAGTGTGGGAGAGAGGGGAGAGCCTTGTGGCACTCCGCAGGGGTTAGACCATGGTTCTGATAGAATTTCTTTTGACTTGACTCTATATGTTCTTGTTTTAAGGAAGCCTTGGAACCAGTTGTGCACTTTACCTGAGATTCCTATTGCGTCTAGAATCTGGAGAAGTATGGGATGGTCCACTAGATCGAAAGCCGCTGAGAGATCAAGTTGGATGATTAGCAATCTGTTTCCTTGGCTGAGGTGTCTTCGGGTTATGTCTAGTAAAGATACCAGAAGAGTTTCTGTACTGTGGTTAGTTCTGAATCCAGATTGGGATGGATGTAGGATGTTGTGGGCTTCTAGGTACATGGATAGTTGTTGTGCCACTAGACCTTCTATTATTTTGACGTATGTAGGGATAGAAGCGATTGGCCTGTAATTTGACGGGTTATTTATTAGACCTTTGGGGTCTTTCAGTATAGGGGTTATTATGATTTCTCCAAGGTCTGGTGGGAACTGGCCTTCCCTGAGTGTGGTTTGCAACCACAACGTGTAGCTAGCTTTGAAGTTGGTGGAAGCTGTTGCTAGTAGGTATGATGGGCAGTTGTTCAGGTCGCATGAGGACTTGCAGTATTTTTTATATAGCCTGTCCAGTTCTGACCACTGGGTTGTAGGGAAGTTGGTCCAGGACCTGTCTGCTGAGATGGCTTCATCTGTTGTGGGTTTTATTAGAATATCTTCTATGTTGTTTTGTGAGTTATTGAATGTTGTTCTGATTGTGATGATTTTATTTTTGAAGTGATCTGCTAGTTGAGTGGCTGTTGGTATTAGGTTTCCCTGGGTGGCTAGGCATGGTTTGGTATCGGTGAGGTTTCTTACTAGGTTGAAAAGTTTTTTTGTGTCTGGTTTGTCGGTGCCAATGAGATTGGAGTAATAGTCTTTTCGTTTCTCCTTCAGTTTGATTTTGTATTGCTTGATTTGGATTTTCCATTCTGTTTTGGTGTTATCTTGTTTCTGTTTTTTCCATGCCCTTTCTAGTTGTCTACATTTCCTTTTTAGATGAAGGAGTTCCATGTCAAACCATTTGTCTGATTGTCTACATATTTTATTTTTTGATTTTAGTGGTGCTAGTTTGTTTAAGGTCGATTCGCTGAGAGACCGCCAGGTATTTATGAATTCACTAGGGTTGCTGGAATCTATTGCAGGATCCACTGCTCTCCAGAATGTGGTGGGATCGATTTTCTGTCTGAACATAATGCTTGTTTTGGGTGGAGTGGGTTTATTTTTATTATGCTCCCAGTTGATGGTGAAGTTATATTTATAGTGGTCCGACCATAGGGTGGGGTGCCAGGCGCCGTTGGTGATTTTGATATGTTGTGTGTTGAGATTAGGGGATGAGTATGCTGCAATATCGAGTTGATGACCTTTTTCGTGTGTTGGTTCTGGGTTGAGGATCTGGTACGATAGGGTATTGAGGTATGATAGAATTTCTACTACTTGTTTGGAGGTGTGGTCTTCTAGGTGGAGGTTTAAATCTCCGAGGATCAGATTATTTGTAGAGGAAAGAGAGTTCTGGAGGATGAACTCTTCTAGTTCTTGTTTAGTGGTGTTCCATTTTCCTGGGGTGATGTAGCATAGAAGGCAGTTTAGATTTCCTGTAAGTGTGTTATCTGAAAGTTGGCAGGCTAGTAGGTCTAAGTGAGGTGTGGAGTGCTTGGCTAGGACTTTGATGTTGAAGTTGTTTTTTACTATGATTGCTAGCCCTCCTCCTCTTTTGTTGTCTCGGCATACTAATTCAATTTTGTATCCGTTTGGACAAATTTCAATAATGCATCATGTACTCATTCAATTAAATATAGATAAATAAATTATAAAGGATTTACTGTATCATATGTATATGCTAATATATGATATAAAACTCATGCAATCTCACAATTTCATAATAATCATTTTAGTTGTTCTAAAGATCATCAGAGGTTAGTGAAGTAATTCCTCATTAATATACTTTATGAAGAGCTGCTTAGTGATATTCTTTATTGGGGGTATTTTTTTAACTTTTTCTTTATATATGCTAATATATGCGCATAAAAAAGCCTCTTATCAAATCACCTCATGTGGAAAGGTATGCCTACTGCAGTCAGGTGCCATCGACTCATGTTCGAGTCCTAGCGACTTGATGAATTACAGATCTAAAAAGAGATTGGTTTTGTGCTAGTCCAGTAAGGTCCTCCAGAGTCATCCCCGTGGTTGTTTTCAACAAGTCCAGCCATTTGATTGCAGGTCACCCTCTTTGCCTGGTTCCTTCAATCTTCCCAAACATAATGCCATTCTCTAATGATCTTTCTCTTCTGACAATGTGACCAAAATAAGACAATCGTAATTTCATCATTTGGGCTTCGAATGACAGCCGGTTTGATCTCTTCCAGAATTGATTTGTTAGTTCTTCTGGTGGTCTACGACAAGCATAAAATCCTTCTCCAGCACCAAAGCTCAAATGAGGCAATCTTCTTTCTGTCTTGTTTCCGTAGTGTCCAGCTTTCACATACGTAATTGACCACTCAGAAAATAAGTGCGTGGACAAGTCTGATCTTCTTTTGGAGTGTTATTTCCTTGCCTTTGAATACTTTGTTGAGAGCCTTCATTGAAAAGTGACCCAGTGCTATTCTGCAGAGTATTTCTTCCCTGCTAGTTGTTTACAAAAGAGCCCAGGAGATTGAAATCCTTTACAACTTCTATTCTATCGCCTTCAAGCTCAAAATCTTCATCATTTTCCATGTTCATGTTCATGATCTTCATTTTGTTTATGTTCAGTTCTAATCCCATGTTATGACTTTCAGCTTTGTTTTTTCTCAGTAGATACAACATGTCGTCTTTGCTGCTGGTGATGAGCGTTGTATCATCTGCATAGCACAGGTTGTATTTCGGCCACCAACTTTGAAACCAATGCTTTCTTCTTCCAAATTTGCTTTTCTGAAAATGGCTTCGCCATAAAGGTTGAACAGGTAAGGTGACAAGATGCATCTTGCCTAACGCCCTTTTATTGGAAACCAATCAGTGTTGCCATATTCTGTTCTTACTGCAGCTTCTTGATTTTCATAGAGGCTCTATCAGCTGTTTGAGTTATCTGTTTGGGTATTCCCATTTGTGCTAGAGTTCTCCATAGTTTATTGTGATCCACAGTCAAAAGCCTTGCTGTAGTCAATGAAGCAAAGTATAGGGGCTTTTGGTATTCTTTGCTCTTCTCCAATATCCATCTAACATTGGCAATAATGTCTCTTGTTCCTTGATCTTTTCTGAAACCAGCCTGAACTTCAGGTAGTTCTTGTTCAATGTGTGATTGTTTGTATTATTTTCAGTAATATTTTGCTGGTGGGCAGAATAAATGCAATTGTTCTGTAGTTGTTACAGTCCTTGGCATCACCTTTCTTCGGTATAGTATGAACAATGATCTTCTTGAATTGGTTGGCCACGTTTTTTCCTTCCAAAACTGTCGACACAGTCGAGTGAGGGCCATGATAGCACCTTCTGAGCCTTTGATTAATTCAATTGGAACACCATCGATACCAAGTGACTTGTTTTTCGAAAAAGCTTTAATTGCTACTAAGACTTCTTCTTTTAAAATATCTGGATATCGTTCTTTGTCTTGCCTAACTTGACATTGAAACACTTGGTTCATTTGTGATACTTTTTCTCTATCACCAGAAAGTTTTGTTTGTCTTCTTTGTTCTGCTATTTTTCTGGTTTCTTCTGAGATTCAAGGTGATTCCTTGACTTTCTTTCTCTTCTGGAGTATTACATTACAATACATTACATTAGAGATTTCTATTCCGCCATTACCTTGCAGTTCAAGGCGGATTACAAAAGAGTTCTAAATGGTGGGTTACAATATTGGATCATTGGTAAAGGCGGATTACAAAAAGAGATATAAATGGTGGGATACAGTAGATCATTGGTGAATTCAAGAGAAGTTGAGAAGAACTGGTAGTATCTGTGGGGCGGGGTGAAGGCAGGAGGATGGAAGGTAATTGATATGTTAAGAGTGTTTCAGTGATTTCTTGAAGAGTATCGTTTTTATTTCTTTTCTGAAGATCTTGTATTCGGGGGTGGTTATCAGTAGGTTGGAGATTTGGTTATCCAGTTTTACTGCTTGTGTTGCCAGTAGTCCGTCATACAGTTTTTTCCATTTGACTTCTTTGATTGGAGGGTGTGTGAAAGGGGGGGGGGGTGTTTTTCTATGTCTGGGTGACGTAGTTTGATAGAGGCGGTTGTTTAGGTTATTTTAGCTTCATTACTAATTACAGTTTTGATGTCATTCCATAACTCTTCGGGCTCTCTATCTCCTGTATCAAAACAAACAAATCTGATGTCTAGTTTTATCCAGTAGTCTTTTGGAATATTTTCAATGTCATATTTTGGGAGGTACATGACTTTAAAATAGCTGTGTTTAGGGAAGGATTTTGAGCAGTCATGACTTACTCGTGCATAATCATAAAATATACACATAGAGGTTTTTTTTGCATGTAAATATTTTAGCCTGTTCACAATCTATAGGTGCCTATTTATAAAATAGGTACCTATGTACTTCATATACTGATTACCTGTTATAAAATTACCCTCTTGTAGTCCATTTGTCAAGTCATTTTAAATTACGTCTAGGCCGTTTTCCGAAAGTGTGGTAAAACCTTGTAGTTACTGCATGTTAGTTGCAGGGGAGGAGAGTCAATAAGGAGGATCAAAAGATAATGGAATCACAAACAATATCAAACCTCTCAAGTCTAAGCAATAACTGCCATGTTAAATTAGAAACAAATCCCTCTCAGTGCTGTCACCCAGTAAAAAGATTTTAAAGTGTAGCATCTCAATCTCATCTTTCAGTCTATGAACCATTGCTCAAAGAAAATGTTGATAACTAAGAGCAGGCACGGTAAATCAATAAAATAACCTAGGCAAGGTCTTATACTTAACCAAATACATCCATCCTCCTTCAGCTATACAAATGAAAGTTTTGAATTTACAGATATCTTTCTTCTGAACACTATGCTGCATAAACTTATTTTCTCAAGACAACATGAGAACCTTTGCAAACAATGCTAATTACTTTTGGAATTGTTTCCATTCTATGGAATGTGTTTTGACTTCAAATGTATGTTCCTATAAGTGCTGAAGGATTTACTATTCAGTCTTTTGATGCCTGTAAGCACTGCTAGTAAGCCACCCTCAACCCCATCCACCACAGACCTAGAAATCACTGCTGCGCTTCTCCCCCCACAATGAGCCTGGAATTAATCAACTGTTACTCATATGGTAGACCTGAAATCTCTTCTCCTCTTCCTTGAGTCTAGAACAGGGCAAAATTAAAGCATAAGCAAAGTAAGCATAATAGATGTTTGGATTTACCTGAACATGTCCTCTTTTAAAAACCCGATAGACCCCCCACCCCCCAGCTCTGACGAGCTCAAGGCCGCATCTGGAAGGCCTCCGATCATGTGCAAATGCAAAGTGATGACATCACTTCTCATCTGTGCATGCTTGGAGGCCCTCTAGATATGATCCCGAGCTCAGAGGAGATGAGGTTTGTGTGGGGATAGGGTGGGCAAGTGCTATGTGTCCTCTTTTTGGCTTCAACAAGTCTGGTAACCCTAGTCTACAGTCAAAATGTCTAGAAGGGGTCTTCTCCAATGTGCCAGTTAAATGGCTCCCAAGGTAGATTTTGGTCCTAGTAAGTCAATTTAGGAGGTGGAATTGTTATGGTCTCCAGTATTTCTCTTATCCCAGGACAAGCAGGCAGCTATTCTTGACTGATGGGTGACGGCACCGACGGAGCCCCGGTACGGACAATTTTAGAGTGATTGCACTCTAAGAACTTTTTAGAAAGTTCTAGCTCGGCCGCACCGCGCACACGCGAGTGCCTTCCCGCCCGACAGAGGCGCGCGGTCCCTCAGTTTCTTAGTTTCCGCGGAGCTAAGAAGACGCGTTTTCAACGGCTGTTGAAATTTTTTCCTAACTTGCCTTCCCGCTCGCGTAAACGTTTGGCTTAATTTGCCTTTTTTCTTTCTTTTATTTTGTTAAAAAAAAAAAAAAAAAATCTTTCATTTTTTTCTTCAATTTTCGGTTTTCCCCGGCGGGGCCTTCTGCCACCATCGAAGCCTCGGCCTTCGATTTGGCGGAAGCCGTTTTTCCTTTCATGCCCCCTCAACCGGGTTTTAAAAAGTGCCAGCGGTGTGCTAGGCCTATATCTCTCACGGACCCACACAACTGGTGTTTACAGTGTTTGGGTCCTGAGCATCAGGCCTCTTCTTGCACCCGCTGTGCTACTTTGAAAAAACGAACATTAAAAAATCGCTTAATTCAACAGCGATTGTTGTTCGGTGCCGAGATGTCCGACCCCGTTCCTTCGACTCCGGCTTCGGCACCGATTCAGTCGGCACCCTCGTCTTCGACGCCGCGTGATTCCACACCGGCATCCCAACAGTCAGGTAAGCCGGCTAAGAAGCCTTCCCCGCTGGAACGTCTTCCGGCCTCGAGTGCAGTGAGCCCAATCCTGCCGCCGGTTCGACGCCAGCGGAAGCGCTCCGCCCCTATAGAGGTGAGTCCCTCGACATCGGGCTCCTCATCTCCGGGGCGTCGAGCGACACCGCAGGTACCGCAGAAGAAAAAAGCGGTACCGGTGCCATCCCTCGATGACCGCATTACGGCCATCCTTCAGGTGCAGCTTAAGGAGCAATTAGAACGACTCCTTCCTGCTATCATGACACCGAACCTTCCGGTGCCAGTTCGCACCGAGCCATCGGTACCGGTTGTTGAACAACCTGTATCGGTACCGATTGTGGAACCCGTATTAACCGCTTCCACTGTTTCGGTACCGCTTCACCTAACCTCATCGGTATCGATGCCAGTCCTTGCACCGGAGCCGAGAGCTCACCATCAATCGGTGCAGACTTCGGCACCGGTGCGTCCGATAACTTCTCCGGACACGGTATCGATGAGGTCGGGTAAGTCGATGCGCAAAACCCGACACATGCAAACGTCGACACCTGAGTCTCGGGACCATTCTTCCCATGTAAGGGACCCTGATCTGTGGGGAGACTCAGAGGAACCCTTTCTTTCTGAAGGAGAATGTTCCTCAGAGGAGGAGGATTCGGCTGTCCCTGACCCATCCTCCAAACAGGCCACTTCCTCTTTCTCTAGTTTTTTGAAAGAGATGTGTGAGTCCTTGTCCATTCCTTTGGAGGCTGAATCCAAAAAGTCTAAAGCTTTTTTGGATGCCCTTGATTTTGATCAGCCTCCAAAGGAATTTTTGAAACTTCCCCTTCATGACATCCTGAGGGAAACTTTCTATAAGAATTTAGAGACTCCTTTAACTGTCCCAGGGGCCCCACGTAAACTGGATTCTCTATATAAGGTAATTCCCATTCCTGGGTTCGACAAACCTCAACTACCACATGAATCCTTATTTGTCGAATCCACCCTTAAAAAGACTTCAGGAGCCAGTGTATATGCATCTGTCCCTCCTGGCAGAGAAGGAAGGGCCATGGATAAATTTGGTAAGAGGCTCTACCAAAATGCTATGTTAGCTAATAGGGCTAGTAATTATGCTTTTCATTTTTCTTTTTATTTAAAGCATCTCCTTACCACCATGGCTTCTTTCGAGAAATATCTTCCTTCACGAAAGCATTCCGCTTTTCACACATGCTTGTCGTCTCTTCTCCAATTGCGTAAGTTTATGGTGAGATCCATATATGACACTTTTGAACTTACATCCAGAGCGACAGCAATGTCAGTAGCTATGCGTCGTTTGGCCTGGCTTCGGGTATCCGAGCTTGATGTTAACCATCAAGATCGGTTAGCCAATGCCCCATGTCTAGGGGATGAGCTCTTTGGGGATTCCATGGACTCAACCACACAAAAGCTCTCTGCTCATGAGACGCGCTGGGATACCCTGCTCAAGAATAAAAAGAAGCCTCCTCCGCCAAGACCATACAGGCAGCAATCGGCCTATCAACGCCGTTTCACAGCCCGTCCATTGCCTACCACTGCTCAACAACCTAGGCGTCAGAGGCAACAGCAACGTCAGCCTCCCAGACAACAGCAACAACAACAAGCTGTAAAACAACCTCCTCAGCAAAAGTCACAGCCCTTTTGACTTCATTCTCCGCAGTATAGCCAGTATCCCTATTCCTGCTCTCCTGCCTCAACCAATAGGAGGTCGACTTTCTCTGTTCCTCAGCCGGTGGGAAGTAATCACTTCGGACCAATGGGTCCTCAACATCATCCGCCACGGCTACTCTCTCAACTTTCAGACTCTCCCACCTCAAAGCCTGCCAAAAGAGTCTGCTTTGAACAGTCCTCAATCAGCCCTCCTTATTCAGGAGGTCCAATCCCTCCTCCTTCTGAACGCTATAGAGGAAGTTCCTCTAGATCAAAAGGGGCAGGGATTCTACTCCCGTTACTTTCTAGTTCCCAAAAAGACAGGAGATCTCAGACCCATCCTGGATCTTCGCGATCTCAACATTCATCTAGTAAAAGAAAAATTCAAGATGCTTTCTTTAGCCATCCTTTATCCCCTTCTAAATCAAAACGACTGGCTATGCTCCCTCGATCTCAAAGAGGCTTACACTCACATACCGATCAATGTAACCTCAAGACCATATCTCCGATTCATGATCAATCATTGTCATTACCAGTACAAGGTGCTGCCCTTCGGTCTTGTCTCATCTCCAAGGGTATTCACCAAATGTCTCATTGTGGTGGCGGCTTTTCTACGCTCTCACCACCTGCATGTATTTCCTTACCTGGATGATTGGTTGATCAAAGACACTTCTGCCCAAGCGGTCCTTCTGGCCACCAACCAAACCATCCAGTTTCTACAACTTCTGGGATTCGAGATCAATCTACCCAAATCCCATATCATTCCCACTCAGAGACTTCAATTCATTGGAGCGATCCTAGATACACTCCTCATGAGAGCTTTCTTGCCATCCAATCGTCTTCAGACCCTTCAGTCTCTATGTCACCAGGTACTTCCTCTGCCGTCCATCTCAGCAAGGCAAATGATGGTGCTCTTGGGACACATGGCATCCACAGTTCATGTCACACCTCATGCCCGTCTTCACCTGCGCACTCCTCAATGGACCCTTGCGACCCAGTGGTCCCAAGCGTCGGACCCTTGCTCACGACACATATCTGTGACATCATCTCTTCGTCAGTCTCTGCAATGGTGGTTGGTATCCTCAAATCTATCCAGAGGTCTTCTGTTCCATCAGCCTCCTCATCAACTAGTCATCACCACCGACGCCTCTCTGTATGCATGGGGAGCTCACTTGAACGAGTTCCAGACTCAAGGTCTTTGGTCAGCCCAGGAGAGGAAACATCAAATCAATTTCCTGGAACTCAGAGCGATGTTTTACGCCCTCAAGGCCTTCCAACACCTTCTCTTTCCTCAGGTCCTTCTGTTGTGCACAGACAATCAGGTTGCGATGTACTACATCAACAAACAGGGTGGGACAGGCTCTCGCCTTTTATGCCAGGAAGCCCAGAAGATCTGGACTTGGGCCATAGATCATCATCTCTTCCTGAAAGCTATATACATTCAAGGGAAACAGAATTCCTTAGCGGACAAACTCAGCAGAATTCTCCAACCTCACGAGTGGACACTCGATCCCGTAACTCTGCACTCTATCTTCAATCAATGGGGCACTCCTCAGATAGACCTCTTTGCAGCTCCTCACAATCATCAGCTGCCCCTATTCTGCTCCAGACTTTACTCTCCACACCGTCTAACAGCAGATGCTTTTCTCCTCGACTGGTCGAATCTGTTCCTGTACGCCTTCCCTCCTCTGCCTCTCATGTTGAGAACCTTGTTCAAGCTCAAGAGGGAACGAGCCACCATGATTCTGATTGCTCCGAGGTGGCCCAGGCAACATTGGTTCTCCCTTCTACTTCAACTCAGTTCCAGGGAACCTTTTCTTCTTCCTCTGTTTCCTTCTCTGCTTACGCAACAGCAGGGAACCCTTCTGCATCCCAACCTCCAGTCTCTACACCTGATGGCTTGGTATCTCTCGGGCTGAATTCGACTGATACTCTTTTGTCTCAGCCCGTTCGTTCCATTCTGGATGCCTCCAGGAAACCAGCCACTCTACAATGTTACCATCAAAAGTGGACAAGATTTTCTTCCTGGTGTCTTCTTCATCATCTTGATCCCACTTCCCTAGCAGTGGAGACGTTGTTGGATTATCTTCTTTCTTTGTCTGATTCTGGCCTGAAGTCCTCTTCCATCAGGGTCCACCTCAGTGCCATTGCAGCTTTTCATGAGCCAGTCCATGGAAAACTTCTTTCAGCTCATCCCCTGGTATCCAGGTTCATGCGTGGGCTTTTCAATGTGAAACCACCTCTTAAAGCCCCTCCGGTTATCTGGGATCTCAATGTGGTTCTTTCAGCTTTAATGAAGCCTCCATTTGAACCTTTAGCTACTTCTCCTTTCAAATTTCTCACTTGGAAGGTACTTTTCCTTATTGCTCTTACCTCTGCCAGGAGAGTCAGTGAGCTTCATGCACTGGTTGCAGATCCACCTTTTACGGTCTTTCATCATGACAAGGTGGTTTTACGTACACATCCAAAGTTTCTCCCCAAGGTTGTCTCGGAATTTCATCTCAACCAATCCATTGTTCTACCGGTTTTCTTTCCCAAACCTCATTCCCATTCTGGGGAACAAGCTCTGCATACTTTGGATTGTAAAAGGGCTCTTGCTTACTATCTGGAGCGTACGAAACCCCACAGATCAGTTCCCCAACTTTTTCTGTCCTTTGATCCGAACAAATTGGGACGTCCTGTTTCTAAACGCACGTTGTCTAATTGGCTAGCAGCGTGCATTTCTTTCTGTTATGCTCAGACCGGACTGACACTGGAAGGTTCTGTCACGGCCTATCGAGTCAGAGCAATGGCAGCATCTGTAGCTTTCCTCCGTTCCACTCCTATTGAGGAAATCTGCAAAGCTGCTACTTGGTCCTCAGTTCACACTTTTACATCTCATTATTGTCTGGATACATTCTCCAGAAGGGATGGTCACTTCGGCCAATCTGTATTACAAAATTTGTTTTCTTAATGGCCAACCTTCCCTCCATCCCTCTTTTTGTTAGCTTAGAGGTCACCCATCAGTCAAGAATAGCTGCCTGCTTGTCCTGGGATAAAGCACAGTTACTTACCGTAACAGGTGTTATCCAGGGACAGCAGGCAGATATTCTTGCGTCCCACCCACCTCCCCGGGTTGGCTTCTTAGCTGGCTTATACTAACTGAGGGACCGCGCGCCTCTGTCGGGCGGGAAGGCACTCGCGCGTGCGCGGTGCGGCCGAGCTAGAACTTTCTAAAAAGTTCTTAGAGTGCAATCACTCTAAAATTGTCCGTACCGGGGCTCCGTCGGTGCCGTCACCCATCAGTCAAGAATATCTGCCTGCTGTCCCTGGATAACACCTGTTACGGTAAGTAACTGTGCTTTCTCCCCCAACCCCCCTCTACTGTAGTTTCCAACATCTGTTTCCTTCCCTCCCACCTTCTACTCCAAAGTGTTCAGTGTCTTGGCTCCCTTCTCGCAGGTCAATGATACAAAATCATCATTAAGGGGAGGTTGAGGCTGGAAGGAGGGGGCTGAGCACTGATGTGAAGCTGAGAATGGCAAAAGGAGGCTCATTATGGCAGATGGTAAGTGTAGCAGTAGGAACTGATGCTAGGGCTGGGAGAAGGGGCCTCAAGAGATAACACAGGGGTTGAAGAACAGATCTAATGGTGGACTTGGGAGAAGGGGACTGAGATTTGACAAGAGGACAGGTGAGAGATGTGGCTGGGGATGTGGTGGAAGAAGGAAGAGAAGGAGTGGAGGAGTAGCCTAATGGTTACAACAGCAAGCTGAGATCCAGGGGAGCCAAGTTCAAATCTTACTGTTGCTCCTTGTGATCTTGGCAAATCACTTAACCTTAACCCTCCATTGCATCAGATAGACTCAGACTGTAAGGACATAAAAATACCTAATGTAGCTATATGCATACTGCTTTGATAGCTCTTGGGCTTGCAGGTGGTAAATAAGACATTAAAAAAAAAAGGTTAATGGAGGGTAGGGGTGGAGGTAAAGCTGAAAAAAAATGTTCTCAAACCATCCCCTTTCTCCAATAATGGAATAACTCCTTCACCTACCCCCCACCTTCTCTCCTCAAACATAAATCATGTCCTGTCCCCCAAACCTGGAATAACTTCCCTTTCTTCTTTCCTCCATATCTTTAATCGCTTTGTCAAAAATTACAAAGACTAGAAGACACTCAATGAAGTTACAGGGAAAAATTTTTTAAACCAAAAGAAGAAAATATTTTTTCACTCAGAGAATAGGTAAGATCTAGAACGCATTGCCAGAGGTTGTGGTAAGAGTGGATAGCGCAGTTGGTTTTAAGAAAGGTTTGGACAATTTCCTGGAGGAAAAGTCCATAGTCTATTATTGAGAAAAACACTGGGAAAGCCACTGCTTGCCCTGGATCGGTAGCATGGAATGTTGCTACACTTTGGGTTTTGGCCAGGTACTAGGGACCTAGATTGGCCACTGTAAGAATGGGCTACTGGGCTTGATTGACCCTTGGTCTGACCCAGTAAGGCTATTCCTGTGTTCTTTGAAAATTCGTGTGTGGGAAGAGCAGACATAAACACATAAATATCCATGAAGTAATTTTCAAAATAGAAGTGTGCACATACTTCCACTTTGAAAATTCAGCAAAGTCTGCACACAGTTAAAAAGTTACCTTTTATAAACTTTAATCAATTCTCATCCTACACAATACTGTACACAGTTGCATTTCTTCATCTGTGGATACGACTGAACCTTCTGAAAGGTGTGTTCTTGAAATAATACTGGCACAGTCCGAATTTTACATTACCATCAATAAGCAGCACTGCTATAAATGTAGGAAAAATCTTTGGGGAAAAAAAAAGGCTTTGGAGTCTCATAAAATGACAATTTCATCAAAAGAAGCAGCAGAAATTGTTCTTTCATTGTAATGAGTCAAAGCAGACCTACAGCACCATTAACTACATCCCATGATTTATAGGATACAGTCTGTAAACAATACTCAAATGCCAGCAGAGAAACATCTTACCACATTTTTCCTTCTTAAGCGACTCATTTGCTGGAAAAAGCTGGGAACATATTTTTTTCCCCTCTCTTTTAAATCAAGGGTGGCAAATGATATCATGGTTTTTGTCATTGACTCAAACCCTATCCCAAGAGTCTTTCTTTATTTTGGTGTCACAACTTACAGACAGATGTCCACCAGCTGATCCAGCTCAACACAGCTGCATTCGTACATGTCCCTGCAGCTCATGTGACTCTGGTTCATGAGTTCTCCCAGCAGCTGGATAGCATCAGCAGGTGCTTCATCGCATACCTTCTTGAAACAGAGAACTCTTGCAGCTTCACTGTACACATGCTCGGCTCGCTGGTACAACTTAAAGCTGCAAACTAATATAAAATTAAAATACTGGTAAGAGAGGTTAAGATGTACTGTATCTCATAAATACAAGACATGCCATGCTTGCTCAGACAGTGACAATCTGGGTCATTTGAAGAGCATTATGGGAAGTTCATTTCTTTATTGCTACTTCCCAGAGATAAGGAAGTCACACAGGTCTTTCTGGCAAAGAGGCTGAGCTCCAGAAACTCATCTAAACCTTTATATTTTTTTCAATCCAGCTACACTAAAAACCTTGTTCACATCCCAGCAACAAATTATATGCCTTAATTGACAGACCTGCCTTCTAATCTGCTGTTGTTTAGTTTTACAGAACATCCCTTTGTCCTAGAATTATCTGGAATGCTCTTCTGTGAGAGATAGTGGAATTCAAATTCAGAAAGGCATGGGATATACACGGAGGATCCCTGTATGGGAAGAGGATTCAATAAAAGCATAGAAGTATTTCAACCCAAACTAAAACATACATGACTCACACAAAAAAAGAAGAGAGAGAGAGGGAGCATGTGGGGTAATTGCACATTGAGGTAGGTGTAACACTGGCCACATTTCTGGGCAGACTGGATGGACCATGCCAGGTTTCATCTGTTGTCATTTACTATGAAAGATATAATCCTAAGTATAGACATTTCTTATAATGTGCAATCTCTTCAGAAATAACTTATTAGTTTCCATTTGGCAAACACTCCTCAAAACATCATATGTACAGTATGTGTCAATTTATGTGGCTGGGGAGATGAGTGTTGCCATTTCCCTCATGCGTTTCAAGGAAAAATGCCAAACTTTAATAGGCAAGATGTTTTCCACCTGTCAAGCCACACCAACCTGCAAACAGAAGGCTCTTAAATTTGTGACTGGGGGCACCATGGTAATGGCAATTCACAGGGACAGCTGTGAGGCCAGATCAAGGTTACAGAGCAACAGTCACGCCTATAGACTGAAGGAAAGAACGCCAGTCAGCAATTATGGCGAAAGTACTTTCCACCAAAATGAAGCAATACAGGCTGAATGTATAAAACACTATATTCAGAATTCCATGTGTTTTACTTCATTTGAGCACCGTTTCACATTCCTGAAACACTTGCACAGCTGCTAATTCAGAAGCTTATTTATGGGGAGAGGAGGGAGGGGCAGGAAGTGGGATATTTTATATAGCCTTTCAGAGAAAAAAATAATTCAAATACAAGGATACTTTACCAGCATATTATAAATCACGTTTATATATTTCCATAGAGAGGGGGATGGATATGTCTGCAGTTCACCAACCATCTTTAAATTGGTGATTTTCAAGCTGTGCACCACAAAATGATGGGCATTCTCACAGTAAGCACCAACCAAGAATAAAAATAAAGTTGACCAAGTAAGCAGAGAACTAAAACACTTGACTAAGGATCGTGTCTCTTTAAATATTCTTTACTTGCAGTCCTGGTAACGAAATGAGTAGATTTCCAAAATGTGCATTCATTTAGGGCATATCTAAGGTTGCGTGAGAGTTGTCTGTAGCTCGCACACTCTTGTAAATCACCACTGAACAGTAGTAACCCAAAAAAGGAACTAAACACGCCTGTTTTCAATTTCAGTGCACAAGGCTTGCCAATCCTGCAATGAACTTGGAGACCACCCTTTGGTAAAGCAATTCTTTTCTGGTCAGGTCACTTTCATTATGCCTGCGCCACTGGAATGGTCTTCCAGAAGCTGGCTAGGAGCCAGAAAAATCTGAAGCCTCCTTGAAAGCTTGACTGTCATATCCTGAAGACCATACAGCCTGGAATTTAGCTTGTCTAGAGAGAACTTACTGTAATTCTACTGAAGAAGTATGCGGAAAATTATTACTGCAGCTTCTGGGGGAAATTTTTCTGTGCGCTAAGGCCAATTTTACCACAACCTTCTTTTTCCCATTACACTTCCCCCTCCCCATTTGTGGTTTCCACACTTACGGTTTCACAAATTCGCAATTTTTTTTTTTTGGGGGGAACCATATTTTATCACATTCCTGCCTCTCTCCCGCCTTCCTCCCGGCATCCCGGCCTTACCTGGTGGTCTAGCAGGCTTTCAGGGCAGGAGCGATCTTCCTACGCTCCTGCCCCATGTAGATTGCCAATAGGAAATGGCTGCCGTGAGCTCCCGCCGTAGTGTTGAGTCTACATTCAAACCATATTCTAGACATACAAGACTTACTGAGCCAAATGGGAAAGGAGGGTAAGAAATGCAATAATAGATAGGAAAGAAGACAAATGGGTGGAGAACAAAAGGAGGGGTATAGAGAAATGGGAAAAGCAGAGGAGAGAAAAACGAGTAGAAAGTAGAAAAGGTAAATGGAGGGTTTAATAGAAAGAGAATAAGAAATTGGGAAGTTTAATTCTGCAAAAGAAATCGGAGGTCGAATTTAAAGGTAATACCCTACCTTGCAGAGCTAAAGGTCAAAAGCATCTTTAAAAAGAAAGCATTTTAACTTACTCTTAACAATAGCAATACTGGGTCAGACCAATGATCCATCTAGCACAGTATCATGTTTCCTTTTTTTTGTAACTTTCATTTTAATAAACATCATACATTGCACAAACTGCAAAGTATTGTGAGTTCTTCAATGCCCTCTCTCAACATAAATCACTGCAAAAATGCAGTAGATGGTAGAACAGACTGGCTTCAGAGGACTGCACAGCCCACTGTAAAGCCAAAGCTCAGTTGTTTTCAGTCTCCATCTGCTGGTAGGAGTAATATTCATCTGTACCGGTTTAGAAACATGATGGCAGTTAAAGGCCAAATGGCCCATCTAGTCTGCCCATCTACAGTAACCATTATCTCTTCTTCTCTCTAAGAGATCCCACGTGCCTATCCCACACTTTCTTCAATTCTGTCTCCACCACTTCTTCCAGGAGACTGTTCCATGCATCTACTACCCTTTCTGTAAAAAAGTATTTCCTTAGATTACTCCGGAACCTATCACCTCTTAACTGCCCTCTCATTGCAGAGTTTCCTTTCAAATTAAAGAGACTCGACTCATGCGCATTTACATTATGTAGGTATTTAAACGTCTCTATCATATCTCCCCTCTCCCGCTTTTCCTCCAAAGTATGCAGATTGAGATCTTTAAGTCTGTCCCCATATACCTCATGATGAAGACCACGCACCATTTTAGTAGCTTTCCTCTGGACTGATTCCATCCCTTTTATATCTTTTAGAAGGTGCGGCCTCCAGAATTGTACACAATATTCTAAATGAGGTCTCACCAAAGTCTTATATAGGGGCATCAATACCTCCTTTTTCCTACTGGCCATACCTCTCCCTATGCAACCTAGCATCCTTCTAGTTTTCACCTTCACATTTTCAACCTGTTTGGCCACCATAAGATCATCATATACAATCGCACTTAAGTCCCGCTCTTCTGTCGTGCACATAAGCTCTTTACTCCCTAATCTGTACCGTTCCCTTGGGTTTTTGCAGCCCAAATGCATGACTTTGCATTTCTTAGCATTAAATTTTAGCTGCCAAATTTCAGACCATTCTTCAAGCTTCGCCAGGTCTTTCTTCATGTTATTCACACCATCCGGCGTGTCTACTCTATTGCAGATTTCAGTATTATCCTCAAAGAGGCAAATCTTACCCGACAACCCTACAGCAATATCGTTTATAAAATTGTTAAAAAGAGCAGGCCCAAGAACAGAACCTTGAGGCACACCACTGGTAACATCCCTTTCCTCAGAGCGATCTCCGTTGATCACTAACCCTCTGTCACCTTCCACTCAACCAGTTCTTGACCCAGCCCGTCACTTTGGGACCCATCCTGAGGGCACTCAGTTTATTTATTTGACGTCTGTGTGGAATACAGTCAAAAGTTTTGCTAAAATCTAAATAAAGCACATCTAGCGCGCATCCTCTATCCAATTTGCTGATCATTCAGTCAAAGAAATTGATCAGATTTGTCCTACCTCTACCACTAGACCTACCTCTAGTGAATCCATTGCAAAAACTTGACCATTCTCTGTTTTAAAAGTGTTTCCATTAATTTGCTTACCACAGAAGTCAGACTTACCAGCCTGTAATGCCCTATTTCTTCCTTACTTCCACTTTTCTGGAGAGGGACCTCATCCACCCTTCTCCAGTTCTCCGGTACCACTCCTGCCTCTAGAGACTCATTGAAAAGGTTGTGGAGGAGACTACTGTACTGGGATTCAAGCGCAAGTTGGATGCACCCCTTCTTGCATATCATATTGAGGGATACGGTAAATTTGGGTCTCCAAAAAGGAGTACTTAAATGGGCTGCCGCGAGAACGGATTGCTGGACTAGATGGACCTCGGTCTGATCCGGCGAAGGCGTATCTTATGTTCTTATGTTCTTATGTCAGTCAGCGGAGCCATCAGAACTTCCCTAAGTTCCTTCAGAACCCTCAGATGTACACCATCCAGCCCCATTGCTTTGTCTACCTTTATTTTAGCTAGCTCCTTACGAACACAACCCTCTGTAAATCGATCAGGGTCTATTACTCTTCCATCTATAGTCACGTTTGTCTTCTGAGGTCCCGCTACCGGCGCTTCAGCCAGTTGTTATGGAATCATCCTTAATAAACTGGGGGAAAGGAATTTTATAACCACACTCCCAGCGGTTTACATACAGGTACTTCAAGCATTTCTCCTATCTGTCCCAGCGGGCTCACAATCTATTTAATGTACCTGGGGCAGTGAAGGATTAAGTAACTTGCCCAGGCTCACAAGAAGCAGCATGGGGATTGAACCCACAACTTCACGGTGCTGAGGCTGCAGCTCTAACTACTACACTACACTCTCCTGAATTAACTTCTCTCTAATCTGGAGACTGACAGCAATTCTCCATTGCATTCATTTGCAGCGATATGTGGAATGTCAACAACAAATCCCAGGTCACATCGCATGTCCTCATCAAAACTAAGATGAGCAGCAAAAAAAACCCCAAAATATATATTTTATCATCTGCCAATAATAGTGTGTATTCTTTCAAAAGATCATGCACTATTTGCAGAGGATATCAATTGCACACGTGTGGATTACCAGGCCTTTGTGCAGAGTGCGACTTTGCGCCTACGACGAAAAATGGCCAAATGAGTGAAAGGGGCAGTGACACAAAACAAAACTTTTCTGGCTGGCTATCCCTAGTCTCTTCCCCCAACACCTCAAGCCTTTCACAAGGGTGCACCAGTTTCATTCCAGTTATTGCTGCAGTCTTTCCAGTTGTTTATTGTTTTAGACCTTTCCAGAGTTGTTTCTGTTATTCTGCCAAGTCCCTTGTTTCTTTTTCAGTATTTAATAGCAGATTATAAGGTTCTTGTTGACCATGTAGTAAGCTTGCTGAAATTTGAAGAGGAGGATAATTGCTGTATTGTTTTCTCCTTTCCTTCACTAGTTAGTGTGATTTTTAGAGTCCTCCTAGGCTCGTGCTTTCTCTGCTGTCATGATGTATATTTAAGCAATACCAGTTGCTTGTATTGTTTCTAAAATGCTTTGGGGTTGTCCTTTTGTTTCACAATCAACTATACCTTTCTAAATATACCTGCAGGTCAACAACTGCAGATTTATTTAATTGAGGAATATAACCTGATCTCATGAAACATAGACACATTCAATTACCATACTGTTTATCACCAATTAAAACAATTAAATTGGTTGGCGGAAGGGTGCCTACCACTGCCTAAATTACTTTGGCTTTTACAAAGCTGTGGTAAGGGTTTCTACTGTGGGCCAGCGAGATAAATGCTTTGACGCTCATAGGAATTCCTATAAGCATGAGGCATTTACCTCGCCAGCCTCCGGTCAAATCCTCTACCACTGTTTAAGTAAAAGAAGCCCTTAGGACATCGTTTATAGAATCGGCCCCTCAATGGCGCTCGTTACAGAATAACATTGAACACCGATTGTTCAGTACTGTTTACTCGATATGCGTCTATAGGCATAGGCACACTATACTCACTTTTTACTGCACCTTAATCATTCGTCTCCTCAGTGGCGTACCAAGAGGGGGGCGGGGGGGGGGGTCCGCCCCGTGTGCACGCCCCAAGGGGGTGCACAGCTGGCCACCCACTGGGGAATAGACTGCCGCCGGGGAAAGGCTTCCACTGCCATTATCGGGAACAAGCTGGCCGAATTCGCCCTTCTTTTCTTCCCTGCAGGGCTGACCAACTCTCACCGCCCGACGTCAATTCTGACATCGGAGAGGACGTTCTGGGCCAGCCAATCGCTGCCTGGCTGGCCCGGAACGTCCTCTCTGACGTTAGAATTGACGTTGGGCGGCGAGAGTTGGTCGGCCCCACGGGGAAGAGAAGCAGGGCGAACTCGGAGCCGGCCTGTTCCCGATGGGGCAGTGGCAGCCTATTCCCCAGCGGCGGTGGCAGCATTTTCCCAATGGCGGTAGCATGGGGGAGGGGAGGGGAGGGAGAAAGAAAGAAAGAAATAGGTCTGGAGGAGAGGAAGCATACAAGAGGCTGAAAGAAGGGAAGAAATATTGGATGCACAGTCAGAAGAAGAAAGTGCAACCAGAGACTCATGAAATCACCAAACAAAGGTAGGAAAAAATGATTTTATTTTCAATTTAGTGATCAAAATGTGTCCATTTTGAGAATTTATATATGCTGTCTATATTTTTCACTATGGCTTCCTTTTACTAAACCACAATAGCGGTTTTTAGCGCAGGGAGCCTATGAGCTTTGAGAACAGCGTGAGGCATTCAGCGCGGCTCCCTGCGCTAAAAAACGCTATCACAGTTTAGTAAAAAAGGAGGGGGTATATTTTTACCTTCCAGGATGTCTAAATGTTAAGGGGGGGGGTGTTAGAGGCGTGTTTAGGGCAGGATTAAAGTAGTCTTAGCTCTTGGACCTCTTGCAGGGACAATTAATCAAACCTTTTTAAAGACATCCAGGGCAGTGTTTAGATGTTCAGAGTTAGACCTGTTTTCAAAGCACCTAAGGGCCAAAAAGGTACCCAAACTGACTAGATGACCACTGAAGGGATGAAAGCATGGCACCCCCACACTCCCCCAGTGGTCACTGACCTCCCACACCCCTCAAAATTGTGAGAGAAACAGTACATAGCAGCCTCTATGACAGCTGCAGATATTATGGGAAATCCTAGTACAGCAGCATGCAGGTTTCTGGTGTAGCCTGGTGGGCGATCTTCTGAACCATAGAGAGGGGGGATCCTGGTTCATATTCCACCCTACCCACTACATTTATGGTGGAAAGTGTTAGGCAACCAAAACTCACCCTAAACCTACTATACTCTATAAGTGGCACCTGCAGCCATAAGGGCTATTGGGGTGGTAGATAGGTGGTTATACTAAGTTTGGGAAAGTTTTGGAGGGCTCACCATACTACACTATAAGGGGGTTATAGTGAAGTTCATAGCAATGGCCTCTAAGGTGACCCATTGCTCTGTTGGTATATCTGTGTGGCCAGTCCATTAAAATGCTAGCCCCTCCCACTTCCAAATGGACTTGTTTTGGACGTTTTGCTTTTCAAAAATGGTCAAAAAAGATAAGACATCCAAAGGGCCAGGACATCTAGACGGCTCATTACAAAAAAAAATGTTGGATGTCTTACAGCTTCGAAAATGATTGTTTTCCCGCTCTAACTTTTGGACATCTTGCGGGAGACATCCAAAGTCAGACTTAGATATCCTACTGAAAATGGCCCTCCACAACTTCAAATTAAAACAGAAATTTGGTTGTACCCTATCCATTAAATATTACTAAACATATTTATTACACATACTGTACATATGCATATATTTTCTTGAAAATTTTATAACAAGTTTCAGAATAGATGTTGAATTTCTTAAAATTTCAAAAACGTTTTGCCTCTGTACCAGCCAGGTCTGATATCTATAGACTTACCATCTTGTGTATTTTGGCTAAGGATGGTAGAACGAAGCTCGTCTATATTAATTCCCAAAGTCGTACAAATTTCTTCTCTGCTGTATGGCTCAGGATGAAGTGTTTTCTTCACAAGAGTCAACATTTCCTCCAGGCTGACTCCTAGTTTTGTCTGCAGATCACCTAACTTCCACAGGGTTTTCCAGTCCAGGCCTTGCAATTTTGCTATAAGCTATACATCAAAATAAAATGAATTACTGGATTTATCATTGGGAATGTACACAAATTCAATAATTTAAACTACACATTGTACAAATCAAAATAAGTTTATACCTAGTATTGTAGTATAATTAATTGACAATCTGTGAAATTCACAGGAGGATGCATCCTCTCCCTATCCTGCCACTGCCTGGCCTCCAAGCTCATACTCTTGATAGGAAAGCTCTCTCTCCTAGATACTTCCCTAGACTTATCTGAATGCCAGTCTCAATGTTGTGTCCTACTTGGAGTCTGGCTTGTGCGGCCTACCCTATTCTAGGGTTGACAGCTATGAGCACCACAGATAGGAGCCTTGTGGTAGAGTACTGACACATACCACAAAGCTCAAGCTTATTATATACAGTAAACTCCTGCGAATTTGCGGTTCACAAATTGCGGACTCAATAATTTGTGGTATTTTCCGACCGCCTCTTCCTGGTACTAAAGTCATGGTTACATCAATCAGGAGCTGCTTTGACACGCAATCACAGACTCAGGAAAGGCACAAACAATTGCTTAGTTTTCATAGCCTTAAGTCACTTTCACATTTATTTTCCTTATGGGCATTCTTTAAATCATAGCGATATGGAATATTGCCACCTTTCTTTCCTGCCTTCCATAAATGTCCTATTCACCCCATTGCATTTCTACATTTCTCCCTCAAATTCTTTCAGCTTGTCCCTCCCACCCTGCTCCCACCACTGCACCAGTCAATTTGAAACCAGTGATCCTCGGGATTCAGAGGCAGCCACTTCCAGGTCAATGGTTTCCAAAACTGTCCCGGGAAAGCCCCAGGTAGCCATATTTTCAGGATATCTGCAATGAATATTCATGAGCTAGATTTGCGTGCAACGGAGGAGGTGCATGCCAATATTCACTATGGATATCCTGAAGACCTGATTGGCTGGGGCTCCCCCAGGGCAGGTTTGACAACTGCTGTTCCAGGTAGAGCTGTTTTGGGCCTCATGGGTGCATATAGTGCACTGACTAAATAAAGCCCTAGTTATCCTGCCCCCTAAGGTTGGCTCTACAAAAAAAAAGCACTACATATATCCAATATTTTTCATATCATATGAACAAGACATGGAGAAAAAAAACCCCATTTAGCTGCAACCTGAATGAAAACATTTCAACAAAGACTTTTCTACATTTCAGCCACAAGTTTCTTCAGCCCCATTCCAAGAAAATTAGAGAAGCTAAGTGTTCTTCCTAGTATCTGCTAGTCAAACACTCAGTCCCTCATCAGGCACTCCTCAGAGAAGCTCAGACAACTGAGGTGGCACCATTTTTTTTCTTTTAGAAATCGGACTAGCTCAGCGTACCAGTTTCAGTGATTACAGCACAAGCTGGATTCTGTCAGGCAAGCTACATGACAGAAGCTTGGCATCGGACTGTGGGAGAGCAGAGCTGGGGAGGAAAGATTAATAAAAATCCACTCGTTACCCTCTCGTCCTCTCCACAAAAATTCTCCTCTACATTACCCTGGCAAAAAAAGAAGGGAGGAGGGCCAATCACTCATACCAGCTGCTCTTGTGAAGTTATCCCAGTGTTTGGGGAGAAATTTTTTTCCCAAAATGTTCTTATGCAGTTGAAGAAAATAAGCAATAATGCTCTGAACTTAGGCATAAAGGCTATCATTCAGGTATTTAAGGGAGTTTTGTAGGAAATGCTGCATAATGATGCTCTACGAGAAGTAGCAAATTCTCGGACTCTGTGCCAACCAAGCAACCTAAAGCATGAACACTGTCTAGTCTCTCGTTACTACTCAAGGTGATTTTAAAGCTCTTTCATGACTATTGGCCAGGAAAGAAGTTTTATTCTGCTTTGCTGAGAACTTGGCTCTCTTTATTGAAAAAGTATATTCCTCCGTCCCTCTCTTTTTTTTCACACTGGCACATTACCTTTCTCCTGTTCCCTTCAACTCCCGCTGCCTTTATTCACAACAACCTGGGATCCCCCATCCTCTACAGTCCAAGAGGGAACTCAGAACAGATTACATTAACTTATTCTGTCCTGGCAGGCTCACAATCTATCTAATATACTTGGGGCAATGGGGGGATTAAGTGACTTGCCCAGGGTCACAGGGAGCAGTATGGATTTGAACCCATAACCTCAGGGTACTGAGGCTGTAGCTTTAACCACTGTGCCACACCCTCCCCCTTAGGTGGGAGATCTGCATGTCTCCATTCCTTGAGAAAACTGGTAGAAATTTATTTCTTATACTGTATAACGCCTGAAAAGATGTATATTCAGGTACACTAGTTTTTTCTCTGTCCCTAGAGGACTCAGTCTGTTAGGTGACTTGTCCAAGATCACCTGCAGCCACAGTGGGATTTGAACTGAGTTTCTCTGGTTCTCAGCCTGCTACTGTAATCGCTAAGCTGCTCCTTCTTCACTTACAATGCAGATATTAGTTATGATACCCATCTGCAGCATTTCCCAACCTTATGAGCAAAAACAAGATCTACGAGGGGGGTGCTGAAAAGTTCTCAGCCCAATCAACCAACTTTCTAATTTCGGAGCGTCATTTTGCCACCGTAGCTGAAAAGGGTGTTATCTTATTTCGTGAAGTGCCAATTTGCAGAAATGAAATTCTCTGTTTTGAAATTGTTGCAGATCATTGATTGAACCAGATCCACGTCATTTTCTTCTCGGTTTGGATGAGAACTTCTCAGCAACCCCCTCATAAGAATGAAACCCCTCCAAAACCAGGATATACAGCACGGCCACTAGGATATTAGGCCAGCAAGAGGTTCCTTCCTTCTCAGCAAATATTCTAAATATTTTGAAATAAAAGGAAACATGCTGTCTGCCATTTCTAAATGACGATTCTGATTTCATCAAAAGGAGGAGGGGGTGATGATGCTTCCTCTTCATCATTACCCCTGACCTAAACACAAAAGGGTGGGAAAACATTCTGAACCTCATCGCAGAAATCAACCTAGAATTATCCACGTTCTGGGTCTGCGATGACCTCAGTCTGCATGTAGATGATCCAGCATGTCAGAGAGAGCAACAGATAGTCCAACAACTAGAAGGACTAGGCCTATACCAAACTGTGAAGGAAAAAGCCCACTCTAAAGGACACACCTTAGATGTACTGTTCAGTAGAGAGGAGAATATAGGTGACTGCAACCCCTCCAGAGTGAAATTGCTATGGACAGACCACCATTTAGTACACTTCACATAAGACAACCTAAAAGTAAAAAACAACAGAAGCCTCTGAAGCAAGACCAGAAATGGGAAGAGATTGCTTCAGGCAAACAGGATGTTGGGCATGATAAAGAAGGGAATCACGAGTAGATCGGCGGACGTCATAATGCCGCTTTACAGAGCAATGGTCAGACCACACCTGGAGTACTGTGTCCAGCACTGGTCTCCCTACCTAAAGAAGGATGTGACCCTGCTGGAGAGGGTGCAGAGGCGAGCTACGAAGCTAGTAGAAGGTATGGAAAATTTGAGCTACAAAGAACGCCTCAGAAAACTGGGCTTAGTCACCCTTGAGAAGAGAAGACTGTGAGGGGATATGATAGAGACTTATAAAATAATAAAAGGATTCGACAAAATAGAGCGAGAAGCATCGTTATTCACGTTGTCAAATGTGAATCAGACAAGAGGCCATGGACTGAAGTTGAGAGGCGACAGGCTCAGGGCAAATACCAGGAAGTTCTGTTTCACACAGCGTGTGGTGGACACTTGGAATGCTCTCCCGGAGGAGGTTGTGACAGAAACCACCATTCTGGGTTTCAAGGGCAAGTTGGATGCACACCTTCTTGCAAATCACATTGAAGGATACGGATAAACAGGTCTTCACCGGGGAACACCTGGCTTGGCCTCAGCGTGTGCGGGTCACCGGACTAGATGGACCAGAGGTCTGATTCAGTGAAGGCGTTTCTTATGTTCTTATGTCTTCATTGGCACCCAGTTTGTTTTAGAATTCAATTTAAGTGGGCCTGTGTTGTTTTTAAAATTTTACATGGTATTTTTACTCCTCTCCTTTCTCTATCCTGGAATGTTTATAGATTTTCTTTTGCAAGAGGTGATCAACAATTCAAATTATCTCTTCCTTCCAAAAAAGGGATTAAGGGAGTTAAGTTTTTCAGTCACTCTCTGATTTTTGAGCTATCTCAACTGTGGAATGACCTTCCACTTCTTTTAAGGAGTTCCGACTCACTTCAACCTTTTCGCAAATCCTTAAAAACTACTTTATTTGCTAAACACTTTGAAAATTAACTTTACCAAACTTAGTCTTATTCTTTTCTGGGTTTTTATTTGATAACTTTGTAAACTGAGTCGAGCTTTCCTTGAATGATGACTCGGTATATAAAGTCAAGCATTAGATTAGATTAGATAGTACCAAATTCAGAAACAGACTGGAGACACACCTCAGAGAAAACAATACAGAAAATGTAGACCTCACAGAACAGGTAAGACTCTGGGCCAAGCAACTAGACCAAAGTCTAGAGCAGAGTTTCTCAACTTCTTCAAGCCAAGTACCCCCTAAGTTTAACAAATATCAACTGAGTAACCCTGCCTAAGCTCTGCCCCAAACCCGCCCCAAACGCAATTTCTTCCATCCATTTTTCATATACACACAATATAATCTTATTAATACATAAGGGTAACCACAAAATTTAAAAAAACCACAAAGCACACTGTACACAGGAAAGCAAGACAAGCCTCAAGCTCACATTTGTAAAATCCAAACTAATTAAAAATCTAAACTACATTCATGGGGTTTACAATAATAGAATGGAGAACAAAACTTTTGGTCATTCATCTTGTTGTTTTCAAAGTTGAATTTTTGTATTTTAATTTTATGCTATAATCTTTCTTGGGGCCAGGGACGGTGCATGATACATGTATCAGGGCCTTTTTCAATGCATTACAATTTGCATTTATACTTCATTCTATTTTATAGAACTTTGATTGAAAAAAAATATAAACATCCAAAAACAATTATAAGCAATCCTACCCCTGTACTTTATATATCCTTGTTCCCTTCAAATACAAGGAGGAGCAAAAGGGAATACTTCTTTCTAAACTAAAGTACAAAAACCTGAATAATCTATATCAGTGTCTCTTAAACTGTGTGTCCCGAAGAGATTCCGGGTGTGCCACAATAAATTCTGGAATTTTACTTTAATTGTATAAATTCCCTTCATAAGTATACACTAGAGTAGATGGCATGTGTACTCAAGAGTCTGTCAATGTTATGAGCATAAGAATAAAACCGCCCAGAAAAGCATCATTCTTTGATGTGATTGGTCCTTGAAAACTAATGGCAAGTAATTTTAGTTTTATTTTTTATGCAGTAGTTATCCTCCCTTGAGCAACAAATCAATCAAGGCTTTGTTACCATTTGGATCTTCTTATCTTTCTGAACTTGTATTTTCAGCTCTGACAGAAATGAAATCGAAAAAAAGAGAACGACTGCAGTGATAGATGATGAAATACGTGTTTGCTTGTCAACCATTGAGCTATATTTTGAGTTAATTTGCACTCAAAAATAAGCACATCCATAGCATTAATTAGCAATTCTATTCTATCTACTTTAGTTTCACCATTGTTACAATTACCCATACATAGCATAAAGAACTTTAAATAAATAACTCTCAAATTCAATTTTTTGTTGGTTATAATTTTGATTATAATGTGCTGTGAAAAACATTATCTCCGTTTAGTGTGCCAGAGCTAAAAATGTTTGAGAGACACTGATCTATATGCTTCTAAGAAGCTCCTATTGGGGGCGGTTGCCCTCTGGAGGGGATTCATTGGTGATAATCCTCCTATAGGGTAGCACCCATTCTTCACTCTATGGCTCAGGGGTTGGGACTATTGTAACTCAATCTATCTAAGCCTAACCAAGAAAAGTCTTCAAACACTTCAGCAGATCCAGAACACTGTGGCTAGGTTGATCTTCACAAAAAGTAAATTTGATCATGTTTCCCCGCTTCTGTCAAAACGTCACTGGCTTCCAGTAATTTCTAGGGTTTACTTTAAATGTACCTGCTTAATATTCAAGATCCTACATGACACTCTTTCTCCCCTAATTTCACTATCTTGGAATTCTTCAAGACCTGACACTACCAGATCCACGCAAAAACTTAAACTATCTTTCCCCTCGTTAAAAGGCGTCATCTATCCAGGAAAATTGGGGAAATCTCTTTTCTTCAATTTCATTGAGCTTTGGAATAACCTTCCTGCCCTGCTGTGGAATCTGGGCTCCCTCAAATTATTCCGTAAGCATCTGAAAACTTGGTTAGTCTCAAAAATGTAAATCTCTCTACTCTCTTTATAATCACTAATTCTTATTACGTTTTCCCTTCCTTATTTTAAAGTTCCTGTAAACTGTGCCGAGCTCTATCTTTATGGAGAGGATGCGGTATATAAACTTAAGGTTTAGTTTAGTTTAGAATCCACAAACAGGTATGAGATAATAGAGGCTGCAAGTTGGAAAAGCAACCCTTCCAAGCTGATGCATCTGTTGTTATTCTGCTGGATGTGGCATCATCAAATCTTCACCTAATCACTAACCTTGGTGTCACTGGAGGTGGATGGAGGGCAGGGTGACAGCATCCAGGCCAGGAGAAAGGAGAGTTGCTAGATGGAAAAGTGGCCCTTCCATGCTGACACCTCAGCTACTGTGATGCTGGTTGAAAGCACTAGTAAAAGCTTCCAGGTCAGTACCAGCTCTTCACCCCATGACAGGGTTTCTTCTCCCTCCACTAGATTTAATCTACTGCTACTACTTATCATTTATATAGCAGTACCAGATGCACACAGCACTGTAAATTAACACGGAAGAGACAGTCCCTGCTCGAGAGAGCTTGCAATCTAATTGTGACAGACAAAGCAGTTTACATGCAGGTACTTATTTTATACTTGGGACAATGGAGGGTTAAGTGACTTTCTCAGAGTCACAAGAAGCTGCACTGGGAAGTAAGTAAATAGATAAATATCTTTAATTGTGCGATTAATTGCAATTATAATTTTTTTAAGTGTGCAGTTAAATATTCTAATCTGATTGTAGCCCGTTATCCCTGTACTAACCAATTAGCACATACTAATGTGAACACAATAACTGAACATAATAATAGCCTTACTGGGTCAGACCAATGGTCCATCAAGCCCGGTAGCCCGTTCTCACAGTGGCCAATCCAGGTTACTAGTACCTGGCCAAAACCCAAGGAGTAGCAATATTCCATGCTACCGATCCAGGGCAAGCAGTGGCTTCCCCCATGTCTTTCTCAATAACAGACTATGGACTTTTCCTCCAGGAAATTGTCCAAACCTTTCTTAACACCAGCTATGCTATCCGCTCTTACCATAACCTCTGGCAATGAGTTCTAGAGCTTAACTATTCTCTGAGTGAAAAAATATTTCCTCCTACTGGTTTTCTGTTTTAAATCTTTATTCATTTTTTTGTGTTACAACAAGTGTTACAAATAAACTCAAAAGAAACTTAAATACACACTTGACTAACTCATATATTAATATCAAGTTTAACATTAATATAATAATCCCCTGTCCCACCCTCCTTCCCAACCAATAATACATAAATCAATTTTATTGTACATTTTTAAAATATTAATTTAGTATGTAATATTCAAAATTGAAAAGCCCACCCCATTCCCTTCTTTACAATTATCTTATCATGGGAAAAGTTCATTAGAGAAATTATGTTAACGGTCTTCAGAAATTTCCAAGTTTTATTTATAGGAAAAATTATCCTTCTTTACAAAAATCGGTTAATGGTCCCCATATTTTTTTAAATTTATTCATGTATCCTTTGTGTGTTGCAATAGCGAGTTCCATTTTATATATGTGGCATACCGAATTCCACCAGAACATATAATTCAATCTATCATGTTGTTTCCAATTGAATGTAATTTGTTGTATTGCAATTCCAGTTAAAATAAATAAAAGTTTGTTATTACTGGATGAAATTTGGCTTTTTGCTCTCATAGTTGTTCCAAATAATATAGTATCATATGTCAAGGCTACTGGATTTTCTAACATTCTGTTAATTTGGGGCCAAATTGATTTCCAGAATGATAGGATAAATGGACAAAAGAATAAAAGATGATCTAATGTCCCAATTTCAATATGACAGTGCCAGCATCTATTAGATCTTGAACTATCTATTTTTTGTAAACGAGTAGGGGTCCAAAAAGCTCTATGAAGAAGAAAAAACCAAGTTTGTCTCATAGATGCTGACACCGTACATTTTAGCCTCCAAGACCAAAGTCGTGGCCATTGAGATGCACTAATTTGGTGTTTTATCTCAATGCTCCAAATGTCTCTAAGACCATTTTTTGGTTTTTTATTTATATATCCAGATATTAATTTATACCACTGTGCGGCTTTGTGACCTATTGAGTCCATCTGGAGACATAAGAATTCCAAACTGTGATATTTAGCAAGATCTTTCCATTCAGGGAACCCTTTCTGAATAGATTGCTTCAATTGCAACCATTTAAAATATTGTGTTTTATTGAGACCAAATTTTTGTTGCAATTGTGAAAACTCCAGCAATTTATCATTTTTAATTACATCATCCAAAGTGCGAATGCCTGCTATCATCCAATGTTTCCAGATGACTTTAAAACCGCCAATTTTGATCTTGGGGTTTAGCCATATAGTTTGGTTGGTTGATTTACTAATTGGAATTTGAGTAAGATTACTTATGTATTTTAGAGTTTTCCAGGTATCCATAAAGATTTTATGATCTTTGTATAACCTTGGCATTTTGATACTAATTACATGATTAAGACGTAATGGAAACATAAGCCTCCATTCTAGCCAAAACCAGTCTGGAATATTACCTGTGGGTTCTGGGAGGATCCAATACATACCATGACGTAAGATATAGGCTTGATGATACCTATAAAAGTTGGGAAAATTTACCCCTCCCTCCTTAATTGGTCTTTGTAATGACGCTAGAGCAATTCTTGGTTTTTTATTAAGCCATATAAATTTTGTCAAAGTCCTATTTATTTTTGTATAAAACGAATCTTGAAAAAAAACTGGTATCATCCCCATTTGGTAACATACTACCGGTAAAATCATCATTTTTACAGTTTGTACTCTTCCCCACCAAGATAAATGCAAAGGATTCCATTGCTCACACATTTCTATTATTTTTTGTAATAAGCATTTTTCATTAATTTTCATTGTTTCATCTACTGTTTTTGTTATCAAAATTCCAAGATATTTAATATATTCTTCCTTCCAAACAAAAGGGAATGTTTTAAATAAACCTTTTGTACAATGTATATTTAGTGGAAGAATCTCTGATTTATTCCAATTAATTTTATATCCTGAAAAATTTCCAAATTTCTCAATCAATTCAAGTAGATGTGGAATGGTGGATTCTGGATTCTTCAGATATAGTAATAAATCATCTGCATAAGCAGATATCTTATATTCCTTATCTGAATGAGGTATACCCTGTATCTCCTTAGCTTGTTGGATGGCTAATATTAAGGGTTCTAAAACAATATCAAACAGCAAAGGGGATAAGGGACATCCTTGTCTAACTCCTCTCTGTAGATTAAATTTTTCTGAAAAAGTATTATTAATATATAGTCTAGCAGAGGGGGAGCTATACATTGTTTGTATCATTTGTATAAATCCAGGACCTATACCAAACCATTCCATTGCTTGATACATAAAAGGCCATTCTACTCTATCAAAGGCCTTTTCTGCATCTAATGAAATTGCAAAAGTAGGTTCATTCATTTTCTTTGTTAAATATAACATATGGAATGTTAATCTGGTATTGTGAGATGAATGTCTTTGAGCAACGAATCCTGTTTGATGCATACCTATTATATGGGGGAGAGCTTTAGCTAATCTTAGCGCAAGTATTTTTGCTAATAATTTTCCATCTACATTTATTAAAGATATTGGTCTATAGTTTGAGACCAAAGTGGGATCTTTATTGGACTTTGGCAAAACAATAGTCAAAGATTCTGCTATAGTGCCTTTAATACAACCTTTATTGAGCTGATATTGATAAAGATTTAATAAATAGGGTAATAAAAAATTTTGAAATGTTTTATAAAATTCCACTGTATATCCATCACCACCTGGAGCGGATCCAACTCTAAGGGACTTCAAAGCTGTTCCTAATTCTTTTAGTGATATTGGTTCTTCCAAACTTCGTTTTATATGTTCAGGAATTTTTGGACCCTCTAACATTTTTAAAAATTCAAAACCATCTTTTTCTTTATTTAGATAATTTTCGGAAGAATAAAGAGATTTATAAAATTTTAAGAATTGTTTTAAAATAGGTTCAATTTGTGTATATGTATTTCCATTTTCATCTTTTATTGCTATTAATTTTGTTTTTCTTTTTTTCGCTTTAAGATAATTTGCCAATATTCTTCCTGATTTGTTTGAATTACCATAATACAATGTTTGTTGAGAAAATAAATCTTTCCTAATCATCTTAGATGAGATCTCATTATATTTACCTTTTAATTTTAATAATTCTTGTTGAATAGAATATTCCCATTTTTCTATAAGTTTTGATTCTAAATTTTTAATCTCTTTTTCTAAGATTAAAAATTGTTTTTTAATTTGTTTTTTTAGAAAAGCCGAATAAGAAATTATTTGTCCTCTAATTGATGCCTTAAAAGCATCCCATAAAATTTCTCTGTTAATATCATCATTATCATTTATTTGAAAAAATTCTTTCATTTTTGTTAGGAGATTTTCACAAAAGTTTTGGTCAACCAACAGTGTATTATCCATTTTCCAAATTGGTCTGTTATTATTTTGATCTGTAGTTTTAATTTTGATCCACACTCCACCATGGTCAGATAGAATAATTGGATCAATGACTGCTTGTGTCACTTGATGTGCAAGATGATTTGAAGTAAAGATATAATCTATTCTTGAAAAGGAATTGTGAACATGAGAACAGAAAGAAAATTCCCGACCATCAAAATGAAGTATTCTCCATATATCTATTAAATCACAAGATTGAATCAAATTATCTAGTCCCATAGATTTCATAACTCTACTTGGGTTTTTATCTAATAAAGGATCCATTACAGCATTGAAGTCCCCTGCTACTATAAGATTTGAAGTAGCCAGTGGTATGATCAGTTGTTGAAGAGTTTTAAAGAATTCATTTTGGTTCGAATTAGGGGCGTATATATTGATTAACGTCATGGTAGTATTTCCCATATTCATTTCCACCATTATCCATCTTCCATGAATATCTGAAGCTTTTAGTTTAAATGAAGCAGAGCATTTTTTATTAATTAAAATAGCAACACCTGCTTTTTTCCCTATAGCTGGTGAGAAAAAACACTGTTTGACCCAGCCTCCTTCTAGCTTACTAGATTCTATATGTGAGAGGTGGGTCTCTTGTATAAGGCATATATCTGCATCTTGCCTTTTTAAAAATGATAGTGCTTTTTTCCTTTTTATCATATGATTTAGACCGTTAACATTTAAAGACATAATTTTAATATCCATTTATTTTTAAATTTTCAGGTATTAAAATATGTATATTTTCCCAATGTTTTAAGTATTTCATTTCTCTTTTTTCCTTTACACCCATGATTACCTTATATATTTCCCTTTTATTCCCTCCCATCCCTCTTATCCCTCCCTTCCCCCCCTCATTAATTACGAAAACTTGGATACGCAGGTTGAGGTTAGATTTAGATAACTCCCACAAGCTATTAATAATTATCTAAAGTACTACCATTTTTTCTCTATTTCTGTATATTTCTCTTATTTTATTATTAATTATAAGAATAAGTAAAAAGTTTTCATTCTTATATATTGAAAGATTATTTTCTATATTTGTATATCTTTAAATCCATAAGAATGATATATTACATTACTTATATCTAAGAACATTTCAATTACAATTCATTTCTTTTCAGGTGGTATATTATTTTTACTTTAAAAAGCTTTCATACCTACTTTTCAGGCAATTTTTGCGTTTCAGATATATTCTTTTCATATATATCGTATTTGAAACGCATTTTAATATATCTGGAACGCAAAATTAAACCTGAATTACCGCCTTCAACAGGAATTATAACAAACCAATCAATTCGTATTTTTTTTTTTTTTTTTTTTTTTTTTATAATCTTCTTTGTGCTTACTCCACCTTCAAAATTTCTCAACCAATCAGTACATCTTTAAGTTTGTTGAAAAAACTTTCTTCGTCATCATTTGAGTTCGGAGATGTGTTTCAATTCATTTTCGTTCCTGCCAGTAAGTTTATTCTATTTATTCTGAGTAGAATTCTAGAATTTTTGTATTTTTTCAGTTTTCTTGTTTTCCATGGAGAATGTTGCAAGTTGTTTAAGTCTTTAATTCGATCCTTGTGTGTTCTTTTTCCATTGCTTTCCGTTCCGATCTATCTTTAACCAATGTTCTTTTATTGAAGTTCATTATCATATAAGTCAAAGTTTTCTAAAATTGGTCAATAGTCTTTAGTATGAACCCATTAAATGTTCTTTAAATTGTCATAGGTTGCTCCAGTTGATTCATAAATTCTTGTAGTTTTTTTGGATCCGTAAAGTTTTGCGTTTTGTTAGCAATGGTTACCTTCATAATCGCCGGGTAGAGGAGCCCAAATCTAGCTCCTAGAGATCTTAGTTGTGGTCTCATGTCTAAGAATTGTTTTCTTCTTGTTGCTGTTTCTTTTGCAAAGTCCGGGACTATGTATATTTTTGAATCTTGGCATTTAAGATTTTTGATTTCCTTAGCTATTTGGCATATTTCAATTGCTTGTTGATGTCTTAAAAGTTTGAAAATTAAAGTTCTTGGACCTGTTTGAGTGTTATTTCTTTGTGTTGGAATCCTATGAGCTCTTTCAATTTCCAGTTCCGTTTTAAATTTCAATGGTAGTATTTTAGGTAGAAATTTTTCAAGAAATGCAATCGGATCATTCTTTTCCACTCCTTCAGGTAATCCGATTATTCTTAAATTATTCCGTCTTTCACGATTCCGGCTGTCTTCAAGATTTTTTTTTATCTCTGTTATTTCTTTCCATATGATTTTGCTGTGATTCATATCTGTATTTAATTGTTCTGTAATATCTTCTAATGTTGAAATTCTATTTTCTGTGATGTCCACTCTTTTAGTTAGGATTGCAGCGTCCTCCATTGCTTTTTGTAGTTTTTTGTTACTATCTAAGACAATTTATTTTATTTGTCTTAGTTCTTCCATAACATCCAGATTTTTTTCTGTTGGTAATGGGATTTTAGAGGGTGTACCTGGCTCTGGTTTCGACCTCTTATTGCTTCCCGATGTTCCAGCTCCCAAGTCAGCTTTATTTTGTTTAGTTGAAGTCATATTTCAATATATATTTTAGTTTCTTTAAGAATATTTGGTAGTAATTCTTTTAATATATTTGCATATAAGGAGCTGTTTGTTTATCCAACCCTCCGTCTAGGCCAACCTCCTTTTTTTTTTACAGTATTCTTAAAGCAACTGTAAGTTTTTTGTCTTAGGTTCTATTGCTGTGAAAAAAAAATATCGGTAGTCTTTCTTTTTCTTCTCTTTCAAGCCCAATCTCAGTCTCTATGAAGGCAATAACATTCAAATTAGTAGCCTTTCTTTTCCTTAGATCTTTTTTAGATATGGCTGTTTATTCTTTTATAGATTTAATTTATCAAACTCGTTGTTGACATCTAGCTTCAGCGCATCAAGAACGAAAAAATTTTTTGTAGTTTTATCTGAAATATCTGCTTGTTTATACGGAGCTTTTTCTTCACCCAACCGTCATCATTCGCGTCCAAGCCACGCCCCCCCTCCTACTGGTTTTAAAGGCATTTCCCTGTAATGTCCCCTAGTTTTTGTAATTTTTGACGGAGTGAAAAATTGATTCACTTGTACCCGTTCTACTCCACTCAGGATTCTGTAGACTTCAATCATATCTCCCCTCAGCTGTCTCTTTTCCAAACTGAAGAGCCATAACCGTTGTTAGTCTTTCCTCATACGAGAGGAGTTCCATCCCCTATATCATCTTGGTCGCTCCTGTTTGAACCTTTTCTAGTTCTGCTATATCTTTTTTGAACTAAGGCAACCAGAACAGAACGCAATACTCAAGGTGAGGTTGCACTATGGAGCAATACAGAGGCATTATATCATTCTTAGTCTTGTTTTGGGAGCACTGCTTGTTTGGCTGAATCTTTGTACCTATGTGTTTTGACAGCTCTAATAAAAATTATTTCAACATATCAGAGCATATCCCGGAAAAGACCTCAAACGCCCAAGTGTTGGAAAGGTTCACTTTTGAAAAACACTTTAAAGGGGCTTGAATATCATCACTGGTCAAAAAAAACCCGGCAATCTTTTTTTCTTTTTATGCGTGATATTTAAGTCAAATTCATGTTGCATGTGCGAGCAGTGACTGTTGAGTCATTATACTAGCAGTACATGGATATATCAATATTATCTCAATATTCAAATGTAACCGCTGTTTTTCTCAAAATATAATAAAGTGAACACTTGGGCGTTTGAGGTCTTTTCCAGGATATGCTCCGATATAGAACAATATTTGTAGCAAAACAAGATAGACAACATTTCCACTGTAGATTTACTTATGATAATTGGTTGTGCCATTAAAACGCAATTAAACCCTTGCTTAAAAATAAATAGCCGCTGTAGCTCTAACTTCTACACCACAGTCCTCCTGACCTGTTTTCCAGTAGTCTGAGAGCTGATATAAATGTCCACACCAATACCTGTCAATAATGCACCCAAATTATAGTGCTTTATAATCTATGAGCAAACTCCACCCCATATATTCCTACTGACCAAATGTGTGTCATAAGTTCAAAGCGTATACTCTTGTGCTAGTGGATATATTATACGAGGGCTTTTATGCACGTGTGTGGCCACATCTGTGTGCAAATGACTTAAAAACCTCAAGGTTGGCACGTACTTTATAAAAGGATCCTCTAACTCATAATGCGGCGGATAACGCAAGACAGTTAACTACGCCATCAGAGCTGTAGCTAATTGCATTCCACATCGGCAGCACAGTGGCCTTCCTCAAAGTGTTGGGAATGACCCAACTGTTACTGCCGAGGATTTGCATTTAATGTGTTTTAACTTTGGTTAATAGGACACATTAACTGCAAGACCTTAATGCAATTTAGCAGACAAACCCTTTAATGGCTTAAACAGCCCAAATTATCCATTTGAAGGGGAAGTGAACCACATGAGCTATTGTTATGCCCAGTTATTAGTAATTAAGTCTCACTGTATAAAACAGAACCTATGCTAAAACAGCATGAGTTAGTAATAAATTAACCCATTTTAACAGTAACCCACATTGATAATTATGCGGTATTTATGCAGTCACATAATTGCTTTTAAATAGTGATTTCAAAAGGTCAATAAACCGTAAGGAAATATAGGTATTGTTGGTATTAACAGGCACACAGGGATGTGGATTCATTTAAGTTTTCTTTGAAAGTCATCTAATTCCAAGTGCCCGCATTTGTTTCTCTAGCTTTGGCAAAATACTTTACAATACCAAGTCTGCAAATGCATTATTTATTTATTTGCTCAATTATTTAGCCCGTCCTCCCAAAGGAGCCCAGAATGGGTTACAAAGTACATCCACAATATAATTGAGACAGGACAAAGATTACATAATTTACAATATAGACATGACAAAAAAATATATTCACTAAGCAGCTCTGGTGAGAGTAGGTGGCGTGGGTGCATTGACTCTGAATGGCATTTCTGGGTGCATGTCCTTAAGGCGTTGGGTTTGTGATGAGGAAGGTTTTCACAGCCTTCCTGAAGCTCCAGAGTCCATCTAATGTTCTAACAGATGGGGGAATGGTGTGCCATAGTCTGGGTATGAAATGTGAGTAGGAATGTTTGCGGGTTGTTTCAGTTTTGAGGGCGCAGCCAGGAGGTATGGTCAGTCGTTTTTCTCCTTGGGACCTCAGTGGGACCTCTGTAACACTTCTGGAAATGTCCAGATAACTTCTTATGTAATCCGCCTTGAACCGCAAGGTAATGGTGGAATAAAAATCACTAATGTAATATAGTTGTCATGTAGTGTGGAATCGTTTCGTGGAAAGTTTTGAAAACGAGCATCAGGGCCTTGAAGGCGCAGTGTGTTTGAATGGGCAGCCAATGCATAGAAGCTAATGCAGGGGTAACGTGGTCACAAATGCCAAAGTTTTTCAGGAGGCGGATTGCAGCATTTTGCACCCTTTGGAGGTGGGAGAGAGCAGGCCCACTAATAATGTATTGCAATAATCTAAACTAGATAATACAAAAGCGTACAGTAGTTGGGCAAATTCGGGTTCTGACAAGTATGCACGTATGGTTTTTAGCTGGCAGAGGTAGTAGAAGGAGGAAGATTCTAGTTTGGATACATGATCTGTCATTGATAAGTTTGAGTCGAGAGTTACTCCTAGGCTGCGGACATTATCCTTGGGGGTGTTTGTGCCCCAGAAAAAGGACGGACAGGGTATACGCAAAGATCTTTGTGGATCCAGAGAAGTTCTGTCTTAGACTCATTTAACTGTTACTTGTTCCCGGTCATCCAAGTCTTTATTTCAGTTAAGCAAGACTGGAGATTTTTGATTTGTGTGTCTCAGTGTCTGCCTAGTTTGGAGGTTGAATTGTAAATCATCTGCAAAAGAGTGGATTCTGATTTGGTGTTTTTCCGCTATGTCCAGTACTGGTTTGACATAGAGGTTGAAGAGGAGTGGTGATAGTAAGGCTCCCTAAGGCACTCCATAGTGGAGTGGTTTGGGTTCAGATGAGGATTTCCCTAGTAGAACTCTCTGGGATCTGTTGTTCAGGAATGAGGAGAACCATCGAAGTGCGTTGTCACAGATTCCAATGGTTTTTAGCCTGGACAGAAAGAGAGAGTGGTTGATGGTGTCCAAGGCGGCACTGAGGTCTAGTAGTACCAGCAGTGCATTATTTCCTTCATCTAGGATTTTCCAGCAGTCATCTAAGATGTCCAGGAGCACTGTTTCTGTACTGTTGTGTTTCCTGAAGCCTGATTGGAAGTTGAAGAGGGTGATGTTTGTCTCCGTGAAGTCTGTAGTTGCGTGAGTAGTCTTTTCCAATATTTTTGAGATGAATGTGAGGTTTGAGACAGGTCTGAAGCTGCTTGGGTTGTCTGGGTCCATGGTTGTTTTTTTCAGGAGTGGTTTAACTATAGCTGATTTCCAGCTCTGTGGAACTACACCTGTCATAAGAGATTCATTTATTAGGGGTAGGATGGATTCCAGGAATACCTCATTTGTATCCAGGAGTGTAGTGGAGGAACATGGGTCCAGGATCGAGGTCATGGGGCATACGGAGTTGATTATGGTTTTAAGGTCGTTGAGGGAGATTGGTTTGAAACTACTCAAGGTTTCTTTCTGGTGTGGATTGTCGACCTGAGTGGTCTCTGGGATGTTTGAGAGTGTTTTGTCCTCTGAGTCCAGATTTGCATGTATCTTTGATATTTTGTCATAGAAGAAGGTGGAGAGGGATTCACTATCTAGGTTAATTTGCTGGGAATGCATTGGACCTTGAGATACGGAGAATAGGTTTTTCGTTATCGAGAAGATAGACTTCGATCTGTTTGGGACCTTGGATAGTAGAGTGGTGAAATGTGCTTTTTTGCTTCATGTGTGGCTAATTTGTAGTTTTGCAGAAGGTTTTTCCATGTGGCTTTGTTCTTGGCGCTGAGAGTTTTGCGCCAAGTTTTTTCTGCTTTTCTGACTGTTCTTTTTTGTACTCTCAGGTCTTCTGTAAACCAGGGTGAAGAGAAGGGTTGCGAGTTTGGTTTGGTCACCTTGACTTTTGCTAGGTTCTCATAAAGTGTTTTGATGCCTAGATGCCAGGTCAGTGCCTTCTCTACTAGGGAGCAAGCCGTGGAATTTATGCATAGTTGTAGTTTGAAGATGCTGAGGGACTGATTTTGGGTCGAACACGATTGATTCTTGTGAGTTTGTTCGGTCTGCTGCCTCTTCGACTTTGATGTGCAGGCCGAACGTGATTATATGGTGGTCAGTCCAGCGGACCAATGTTTGTCGGCAAGGATGATTTTTGGTCAGTTTGTGGATCATCTGGGAGAAAGATTAGGTCCAGTGTGTTTCCAGATCACCCTCCTTTTACAGACCATGAGGGTCCTACAAGCAGAGGTATAGCGAGGGTGGGTGGCGCCCCCGTCCTCTTCACCGCCCCCAGCCGCACACACACACACCCCTTCCCCCAAACCTCTCTAGTGCGAGCATCTCCAACTTGCTGCTCACACCGGCCTTAGCTGTCCTTCTGATGTCACTTCCTGGTCCCACGACCAGGAAGTGACTTCAGAAGGAAAGCCAAGGCCAGTGCAAGCAGCATGTTGGAGCTGCTGCTCGCACTAGTGAAGAGCAAGAGGTACAGGGGGTGGGAAGGGAAGGCGCGGGGGGGGGGTGGATAGGATGAGAACCTCCACCAAGAGGATGGAACCCCCACCAAGATGGTGCCCAGGGTGATCCACTCCAGTTACTATGCCACTGCCTACAAGGACTTAACAAAAGAGCTGCCTGTAACATAATTAGCTTTAGGGGCTCTTTTATTATGCTGCCTAATGTGTGCCTAATGCAGCAGAAAATGGTGTACCGCAGGACATGGTAAGATTAGCACACGGACACACTGTGAATGCTTACCGCTTACAAAATGAGTGTCGGTACATTTTTTAATGGCCATGCACTACTGGCAACATTAGCAAATGACCATTATCACAAAAACTACAAAATAGTAATTTTTACAGTTACGGCAAAAATGGCTTTTGCATGCAGGAAAGACCCATGCAGCTTAATAAAAGGATGCTTTAGAGTATAACACGATGGAGACGGAAATCACTGCAGAGTAATTTTTGCAGGCAGAGCTGGTTTTGTTTTGTAGAAAACTTTTGCTTGCTGTGATTGCCTTTTAAAATAGTGCAAACTTCCAGCTGAGATGCTCTCCGTTATCTGCGTTCTGCTGGTCATGACACAGAGAATAATGCTAACCTGTAATTTTCTGCAGAATCTCACCGTTCCCACTCTATCTAAACAATGTATACTATTGTTTATAAAGCGGATTTCTGTGACTGTCTCCCTTTTGGGGGAGAGGGGAGGTAAGATTCCTCAGTTGAAGGAACAGCCACCACTGTAATCCTAAGAAAGAATTTAAAGGAATTTAATCGTTCCACCCATGCTGAAACATGAGGAAGAATCAAAATACAGCAAGCAAGAAAATAATCACAGCCTTTCTTCATTGTCTGTGGCATTTAATGAAACAGAATTATACTGTAATTATCTGACATATTGCAGGGGAATGAATTTCATCTGCTTTCATTCAGTTTACAAACTAGCAAGCAACTCACAAATGTAAAATAACAGGAGCTTAAAACTGGCAAAACATTGGAAAAATTGAAATGTCACTAGAAGTGGCATAAAGAAAAAAAACAAACAAACAGTGTACAAGCCTATAGATCTGGGACAAAATGTTCTTTATTTGACAATGACCTAACACTGTCAGTGTTTCGGCCTGTGGCCTGCCTCAGGGGTCTTTTAACTTGTTTGCCATTCGATTTTCTTATAAAGAAAGTTGTCCCAATTTAAAATGAACACTGGTGTCAACGTCCAGCTTACTTCAATGCCTCATTTTAGAAAAATGAATGACAAACAAATTAAAAGACCCCTGATGCAGGCCGCAGGCCGAAACACTGACAGTGTCAGGTCATTGTCGAATAAAGAACATTGTGTCCTAGATCTACAGGCTTGTACATTTTTATGGTGTAACTTGACTTTTTGTATATTTGTTGGTTCCCTTTCTTCGTGTTGGTATAAAGAAACCAAAAGCAGGGTCAAAAAGATGACTTTTTTCTGAGTGCAGTATCCAAAATCAAGGTTTATTATCTCATACAAAATGCAAAACAGTAGCACATTTCAGCGAAAAACACCTTCCTCAGGGGTTAGCAAACAAACCTAAGTCATGGCAGAGGATTCTACCGTGGCCTATGAGCGTTGGAGCATTTACCACATCTTAGTAGAAGAGGGGCCAAAATTGGATACCATATACAAATTGGGTTTGATTCTATAAACATTGCCTAACTTGTAAGCGCCAGTCGGCATAGTGGTCAATCAACTGTGTGGCACTGTTTATAGAATCACGCCTAGACAAGATGGCACCTTAGTGAACAGACTTCCTATGTTGAGCTCCCACCGGTGGGGAAAGATTACCTTTTGTTGCTGTGCTTGGAAGCATTTTTTGCTATGCCAAAGAGAAGGGGCAGGGTGGTGGTTTCAGCCCGACAACCAGAACCTGCCCTAATGCGACAAGGAGTTCTCACGGGCTTCCTCTCCTCCTCAACTCGGGGGGGCGCCCACTGAGCCGGACTTGAAGGAGGCGTCGGCTATGGGAAGCGAGATTTCGCTTAGCCCCACGGGACCAGCGCCTCCCTTGCAGCCGAGAGATAGGGGAGTGCCTGCAGCAACGGTGATGGCGGCGGCGGAATCAACACCTTCTATGGAGATTTCGGGTTGGCTGGCCCCCCTCCAGGAAACTGCGGCCAGAGGATCTTCATCAAAGAAGGATATTGGAATCTCGGCGCAGAAAGGGGAAATGCCATCTATTCAGCCCCTTATTAGACCCACCGAGATAACCCTCGATTCGATTTGGACTGCACTAGATTCCCTCCATAAGGTATGCCTGGGAATCTTTCCTCTTGTTCAAGAGCAAACTTTAAAGGTAAAACATGTGAAGAGGAATTGAAGACCCAAGGGGAGAAAATAAGTGGTTTAGAGAAATTAGTACAAGGATTCAAGACAAAGTTAGACAAGTTCCTGCTGAACCAAAACGTACGCAGGTAGGGCTAGTCTCAGGGCGCTGGTCTTTGACCAGAGAGCCACCGCGTGGAGCGGACTGCAGCGGCAATTCTTATGTTCTTAAGGTGTTCAAGCAACTTGTGGAACTGTTGTCCAGCACAAATTAGTCTTATTGAGGAAGATAGAAAATTTTGAAAATTATATGAAACAACTGAATATAAGATTGCTGAACTTTGCTTGTTTCTCCTAAAAAACCTTCCTCCTCTGAACCAGGAGATTTGCCTTCTGTAATTTCTTAAAGTCCATTAGATCTTTCTAATATACTGGAAAATTCTCAGGAGGAAGTTGTATTGCATTCTACGCTTTTGGTAACATTTGTATTCCAACAGGATGAGGAAGCACTTCGCCTTTTTTATTTTAGGCATAAAGAAAACTCCTTTCTGAATGGAAAAATTTTAATTTTTCAAAATGTCTCAAGATCCACACAAACAAGAAGGAAAAAATTCCTGGAGATGAAAGAAAATGTGAAAGCATTGAGGGCAAAATTTCAATTGCGTTTCCCTTGTAAATGTATGATTTATTTGGATCAAAATTCTTATGTTTTTTATGAACCCTCTCAATTACAATTGTTCTTAGAAGGAAAGGGGAGTAATAATGCAGGGAACTAAGTGAATTATATTGTGCTAGTCCATTTAAATGAATGAGGAGGAGCCACTATTACCAAATTTGGAAATGCTTATAAGAACATAAGAAGTGCCATCTCCGGAACAGACCCTAGGTCCATCAAGTCCAGCGATCCGCACATGCGGAGACCCCGCCAGGTGTACCCTGGCATAGTATTAGTCCCCATATCACTCTAAGCTTCTCATAAGAGATACACATCTAGCTTACCCTTACCTAAGTCATCTTAAGCCACTCATAAGGAGGTGTACATCTAACTTACCCTTAAACCCTAGAACGGTGGATTCCGCAATTACCTCTTCTGGGAGAGCATTCCAGGTTTCCACCACTCGTTGCGTGAAGCAGAATTTCCTGATATTTGTCCTGAACCTGTCCCCCCTTAACTTTAGTTACATTACATTACATTACATTAATGACTTCTATTCCGCCTGTACCTTGCAGTTCTAAGTGGATTACATCAAAAGATAACTGGACATTACCAGGAAGAGGGATACAATGAAAGACATTGGGCCTAATACATCAAGAAGATAGCTGGACGTTTCCAGGAAGAGGAATACAATTAAAAGCGTTAGGTCTGAAACAATTTTGAAGGGAGGATACTAGGAGGGGGAGAGAGGGGAAAAGAAAAGGGGGTTAGTACATTTGGATGAATTTCTTAAATAGCAGGGTTTGGATTTCTTTTCGGAAAGCTTTTAGTCCATGTCCTCTTGTCCTTGTCACATTGGACATTGTAAATAGTTTTTTATCCTGCTCTATTTGGTCGATTCCTTTCAGTATCTTGAAAGTCTCGATCATATCCCCTCGCAGTCTCCTCTTCAAAGGAGTACAATCCCAGTCTCTTAAGTCGTTCCTCATATTCCAAGTTCTCCATGCCCTTTATTAGCTTCGTTGCTCGTCTCTGCACCCTCTCAAGTACTTTTAAATCCTTCTTTAGGTATAGAGACCAATGTTGGATGCAGTATTCCAAGTGTGGTTTGACAATCGCTCTATAAAGCGGTAGTATTACTTTCTTCGATCTACTCGTGATTCCCTTCTTGTAGGTACCGCAGTTGTTGGTGCGAGTGTAACACTACGAGTAAGATTTTGATGTACTTTATCTTCAGAAGTGTCACTGGAAGTCTGGGCATAAGTAGGACGCTTTATATGTTATTTAATTAATAAAATATTAATTCGTTTAACTTCTTGTATTTTTCAGAATCTTTGAGCCCACCGCATGACTGTTTTTTCATATATCATTGTTGGTCCCCTGAGGCAGGGGCGAAACGTGCATGTCGGGACCTGCAAGCTAGCAGATAAGTTTGCTGAGTCTCTTATTAAGTTATTAGATGTTCACAACAAAAGATTTTTCACATGATATATGTTGTCTACTCTCCGCATGCGATGATTGGGCAGTGAGGTGGCTGGTTCTGGGGTCATCCCCAGCACCCCCCTCCATGATTCTGAGCATAATGATTTGTGTAGACTCATCTATATCATCTGCACAGCTTACTTATAAGCACAACAATTGAGTGATTTCTGATTTTGATTGATAGCAGAATTCACAGGCTGGCTCATTATTATAAGACAAAGAAAATACTTCCTCCCGACTTCCTCTTACTTTCTCAGCATCTGAGTCCAAAGGAGACTCACTGCTTCCAATGGCTCTCTTCCAGGCCCAGTGCAAAGTTCAGTATCCATCACAGCATATTAAGCTCAAGCTTAAAGAATGACATGGTGACAAAATTCATCACTGTCCCCTTCCCTGCAGATAACCATGGGAAACTATCCCCATGTCATCCTTTAAGGAGAGACGGTAGAATCAGAGTATGTATGGGGACAGGCACTAACCCTCAAGACTTGCACTGAAGAATGATGGGGTAGAAGGACTGAGCTTGAGACAGACACTAAAAATGTCACTGGATGGTTACAGCAGAAGACCATAAGCATTGCCATACTGGGACAAACCGAAGGTCCACCAGTGGCCAATTCAGGTCACAAGAATCTACCAAAGAGTAGCAACATTCCAGAGCTGAGACTGTGATGTCATAAAGCCTCACTGCACCAATGCCTATGAGACAACCTCATCAGTGATATCACAATGGCTTTGTTATCCTATACTTGGCTCACATAAGAATCAGAATATGAATGGGCACAGCCTTGCATTAAAGAATGCTGGTGTAGAAGGACTGAGGTTGAGATAGACACTACAGAATGACTCAGGATTGTTTCCTATGGTTATCTGTGGGGACGGGAACTGTGATGAATTTTGTCACTGTGTCATTCTGTACTCAGGCTCTCCTTCCTGATCTGGAGCAGCCTTCCTGCTGGGTTGGTCCTACCACGGTCTCTACATTAGGAGCTCCTTTTACTAAGCCACATTAGGGCTTTAACGCACGGAATAGAGCGTGCTAGACCTTAACGCCAGTATTGAGCTGGCGTTAGTTCTAGAAGCGTAGCGCGCGTTAATTTCCTGCGTGCACTAAAAACTCTAGCGCACCTTAGTAAAAGGAGCCCTAGAAGTGGGGGAAGGATTGCAAAGCCATGGAGGGCTAAACTCTGAAAAATATCCACTTTAGTCAACCTTCTGCCTTCAAGACAGTTAATTATAAATCTGTAAAATCCTGGAAAAAATCCATACAGTTAGAAATCCTAGCCTCCTGAATCCTAAGCATATTCTTTATTCATTTTTCAAACTTACAATAAGTGTATCAACAAATACAATCATTTAAACTTACATAAAACACTTAATGATCTACAATAATCATATTATAAAGTTTTTCTCCCTCCCTCCCACCCTTTTCATTTATCATTTAATAAATACTTTCCAATCTTTCTTCGCATTTATAAACAACTTTAAGAATTAACCCCCCCCCCCCACCCCTTAACTTAAGCATATACCATACAGGGAAAAATTAAATCTATTCATTGCAATAATTTGTTAATGGCCCACACATATCTTGAAATCTTTTTAAATTTCCTTTCTGCATAGATATTGTTTTTCCATTTTATATATATGACATAACGAATGCCACAAAAAACTGTAATTATGTCTTTTCCAATTATTTGTTATTTGGCGACTCCTATCATAATTAACAAAAGCCTGTTATTTTTGGATGATATTTGGCTTTTCACTCTCATTGACATGCCAAATAAAATAGTATCATACGATAACGCAACTGGGTTTTCCAATAAACAATTTATTTGACCCCATATTGATTTCCAAAATGCCAAGATTAATGGACAATAATATAATAAATGATCAAGAGTCCCTACTTCAAGATTACAATGCCAACATCTATTAGACTTAGCGCTATCTAACTTTTGTAAACGAACATGGGTCCAAAAAACTATGTAAAAGATCTACGCAGGTGCCTATTTGTCTATGCCTTAATCCGGACCTGATCTAAATAAGGCATGGGCTAAAACACTACATTTTGAAATCTAACCTAGGGATATTTACTCCAGTTATATTTTACTTTTATTTTGATGCAAGCCATACCTTTGAAGCCAGACGACACTCCATCACTCTGATATTAAAATGAGAAGTTGCTGCTTTATTCATTTCAACACAACTGTTAGCAATGACAAAGACCGCTCCAACTGGAAGCTTCACATCAGTTGCCCGCAGAGGATTGAACTCTATTAATTTGGCCTGTTAAAAACAATATGAACCATCAATTTGAATTTATTGTTACCCGCATAATAATGAGTTTAGTTCCAAAAATCAAACACAACTTGTCCAATATGATAGTTCTGAAGAATAAGGAGAATGGTGGAATGAGGTATTAAGATGTGACAGATTTACTCATCGTACCTGGAAATCACTGGGTCCTATTTTTGAGGGTGTTTTGTTAGATCGCTGGATATGGCAAATTTCTTTGGTGGTTTTTCTAAAGGCAGTGTATCAAAAACAACAACAAAAAAATCATAAAGATAGAAAAATGAGGATCAACAAAAAAGCTTTAGGTGATTCTTGAGAGGTTAGAGCTCTTTAGTTTGGAGTAGAGGTCTGCACGGGAACGGGGATTGCGGGAATCCCACGGGTCCCGCGGGGGTCCTGCAGGAATTCCCCCTAACCCATGGGACTCCCACGGGGACCCCCCTCTGGCCCACGGGACTCCCAGGGGACCCTCCTCTAGCCAACGGTATTCTCACGGGGATGGAAGGCTTTGGGACACGTCAGCCTTAGTAAAAGAGGGGGTTTATAAGTTAATTACCTGAACAGAAAACAAAAAAAGGGTTCCACCAAAGAGATTCCATAAGGAAAACTGCAGCGCAAACACAAAAGAAACTGTGAAATTGATGATCTTGTCAGAAGTAATTGCTGCTTTTTATGGGGATGGGCGGGGATGGAGGTAATTCCTTGCGGGGATGGGTGGGGACGGAGAGGATCCTGATGGGGTCGGGTGGGAACAGAGAGGATCCTGGCGGGGATGGGTGGGGACAGAGAAGATCCTGGTGGGGATGGGTGGGATTTCTGTCCCCGCGCAACTCTCTAGTTTGGAGAAGAGGCAGCTGAGGGGCAATACAATAGAGCTCTATGAATAATTATGAGTAGAGTGGAATAGGTAAATAAGAACATAAAAACAGCCTTACTGGATCAGACTAATGGTCTATCTAGCCCTGAATCCCGTCTTCATGGAGGCCAATCACAAGTACCTAGCAAAACCTAAACAATAGCAACATTCCAGATCTCAGCTTGTGATGTCATAATGCCTCATTCCACCAATGCTTAAGAGCCAACCTCATCAGTGATGTCACAATGGCTTGATTGTTTTATACCTGGCTCACATAAGAACATAAGAAGAGCCTTACTGGATCAGACCAATGGTCCATTTAGCCCAGCGTCCCATCTTCATGGAGGCCAATCACAAGTACCTGGCAAAAATCCAAACAGTAGCAGCATTCCATGCCACTGATCCAGGGCAAGAAAATTGTTGTTTTTTTTTACTCTTTCAGAAAGACTAGGAGACATGCCATGATGTTATAAAGTAGTACATTTCAAATAAATCGGAAAATATATTTTTTCAGTCGGTCCCGGATTCTCTACCCAGCTGTTGTTGTCAGTGGCCACCTTAAAAGTGACCGCCAATCACGTGTCAATCACATGATGGTGCCATTGAGAGAATTGTGCCTCCAGTAAAGGTCGACATTGGAAATGTAGGTAAGGGCGCCTAACTCCATTTCTGGTGTTAGCCATGCCTGGTGTTAGCCATGCCTGGTGTTAGCCATTAAGTGCTGTAAAGCAGTGGTTCCCAACCCTGTCCTGGAGGACCACTAGGCCAGTCGGGTGTTTGAAATAGCCATAATGAATATGCATGGGACATATTTCCGTGCCTGTCACCTCCTTTATATGCAAATCTCTCTTATGCATGTTCATTAGGGCTATCCCAAAAACCTGACTGGCCTGGTGGTCCTCCAGGACAGGGTTGGAAACCACTGCTTTAAAGCCGCTACGGAGGCGCAATTCCAATGCCTTAAAAATCAGTTTAAATGGAATTTTTCACTGAGCTTGGGCGCCATTTAGAGAATCCAGGGCTCAATGAATAATTAGGTTGCAGAATTTGTTGACAGAGGATATGGTACAATATGAAAAAGGGGACGAGTTATAACCAGTATAACAAGAGTGATAAGGTGCATATATTGTAGTGAGAGAAATCACTCTGTGGACCTATTCAAAGAACTATATGAATGATATAACTGAGTTCACAAAAACTTGCTCAGAATCATGGAGGGGAAAACTGGGGCGAACCCCAGAAAAAACCACCTCACAGCCCAATCATCGCATGGAAGGTAAACAAAACGTTATATCAACTCATACACTTATTTGTTGAAAAAACTAAAATTGAACAAATTGTTTACTAGGCATACGTCAAACCAAGCTTCAAAAAGTACTTAACAAACTTAACTTGCAGCTTGCGGGTTCCCATTCTCAGCTCTCCTGGGAGAACGGTATAGAAAAATAAAAAATAAATCTTACAGTCCCCATGCTCTGGAAGCCAATGCTGAAGGGCCTTGAGCGAATGCGCATGCTCAAGGCCTGCTGGCTCCCACCCTCTCCAGGATTCTCAAAGGGAGTCCAGCAAGCCATGAGCATGTGCAGACCCTCCAGGCCCTTCAGACTATCACAGAGCGTTGGCATTGGCTTCCAGACTGGGACTGTAAGTGCATTGGGATTGTAAGTGCGATGTTGGTTGGGGCAGGGAGGAGTGGGTAGTGGAGGGTAGGAGTACCTAAGATGCCGGCCACCTCTGTACTTTTCTTTTGCCGCGGTCCACCCCCCTCTGAAGCAACTTCCTGTTTCCGCTTGGGTGGACTGCATCAAAGGAATGTTACAGGGGAGCCTCGGGCAGCAAGAAGGAGGCGGTAACACATGGATGGCGGGAAGGGGAAGAGATGTGGCACGGATGGAGGGAAGGGGAAGAGAGTGAAGAGATGGGGCACATGGATGGAGGGAAGTGGAGAAGGAGGGAAGAGATAGTGAACATGAATGAAGGGAAGGAGAAGAGTTGTAAAGATAGATTTGAGATGGAGGCACAAAAATGAAAGAAAACTGAATATGAAAATCAGTGCCAAAGAAGGATGTAGTACAAAAAGTGAAGGCGAGGAAAGAAACAGCAAATACATAAGGAGGCCTTGGAAAGAGAGTTAAGAGCACAGGTGGAACAAGAAGACCAGAAAAATAAAATCGCCTGATAACAAAGGTAAGAAAATGTTTATTTTCAATTTAGAGATTAAAATATGTCAGCTTTGAAAATTTACATCTGTTGTTTTTATATTTTGGACTGTTCAGGAAGAAATGCATTTCTTTCTATTTCTCTTGTGGTGTATTGTATGCAGAGTCTGGCATGTTAGAGTTTCGTTTGGGTACAATAGTACTTTTAGTTTGTGGGCTTGCATTTGAAAAAGCTTGTTTTTTTTTTTCTGTTTTCTGCATGGCCAGGTTTTCTGGTGGGGATGACAAATGACACTAACATACCCAAATGTCTAACCTCGGGAAAAGGTTACCTTGGATTATATTCAAGTATATACAGTACTGCCCCTCCCCTTGGAAAGCAGTAACTGATCTGAGGTGCAAAGGGCTATCCCAGGCTTAGGTGAATAGTTTACAAAATAGGTGTGTGCATGCTAACCAGAGCTTTCCCGTGTTTCTGTGTGTATATTACATAACAGCTCGTACATGCTAACCTTGCCCCCACCTCTGTATACTTCCATTCACAATTACGCGCATATACTACAGCCAGCATATACTGCCTACTACTGTTTTAAGTGCAGAAATGGTATATCAATGGTATACCCCCTTAAAGAAATGGTATATCCCCTTAAAGCATATATATGAAGCAGGGAGGCGAGGAGAGTTCGGCATTTACACTCCTCTTTCCTTCCATATTTTAAACACATCCCCAGGGCACCCTCCAAAATGAATAAATACAAATTATAAGCATTTCCAGAAATATGAGACCTTTCAAATTTGGAGACACAAAATGTTTTGCATTCAAAATACGCTAAGTATCTTCACAAGGAATGAATCAATCAAGGCACAATTCAGAGATTGGACCTTTTGCAGAAACAACAGGAGAATGAAACAGAATGGAAAACTGGATGTAATATATAACATAGGAAAAGATAATATACCATATTGGAACTGTTTTTTTCTTTTAGATTTTATGCAAAGAGAAACATACTTACAGTTCCTTCTTCTGCTAGAAATGATATGGACTGGTCCATGCCTCCTCCTTCTGTGCCAATGTAGCGCTCACTCTTAGCACAGAGTTCCGCAAGTTCTACCTGAATAAATAATTAAGATAAAATAAATGAAATGAGATACCAGGACCAGAAAAGATACTACACTTTATGGAAATTACGTACTATTAGACCCTATTTTGAGGCTGCTGCTTTCAAAACTCTTGTTCAATCATTACTTTTGGGCCTATTGGCCTATTGTAATATAGTCTATTTGAAAAGCACCAAGAAAAATCTGGTTAGATTGACTTTGGTGCCGAATAGGGCGGTAAGGCTGATTTACCATCGGAGGAAGTTTGACCACGTAACTGCACTGGCTTCTGGTCAAGGCTCGAATAATCTTTAAGTTGGGATGTTTGTACTATAAAGTAGCTTTTGGACTTGCCCCACGATACCTGGTTGACAGATTTGATATTCTACCACAGAAGAATAATACAAGATCACATGCTCTGTTTATGTTTCTCTCGGTTAAGGGCTGCAAAAGTAAGAAATATCATGAGCACATGACATAGATTTCCGATTACCGGTACTCTTAATGGATTCCATTTCTTAGGAGCACTTTAGAAAGTTGCTGAAAACTTTTCTTTTTTCTAAATTTTTTGACAAATTAGTTATTTCTGTATTCTTCATAAAACGTATATGTTTTCTTTCCTTTTAGTATAATCTTTTGTAAACCGCATAGAAGTGTGTGGTGCAGTGATTGAAGCTACAGCCTCAGCACCCTGAGGTTGTGGGTTCAAACCCCGCACTGCTCCTTGTGACCCTGGTCAAGTCATTTAATCTTCCACAGCCCCAGGTATGTTAGATAGATTGTGAGCCCACCAGGACAGATAGGGAAAATACTTGAGTACCTGATTGTAAAACCGCTTAGATAACCTTGATAGGTGGTATATAAAATCCTAAAATCCTAATTAAAAAAAAAACTTATGGTTTTGCGGTCTAGAAATCTGTTGTTATGTTTGGAGGATAAAGGCAGTGCTCTCTCTCACATCATCAAATTAAGGGTTAGATTTACTAAAAGACGTCACCCATTAGTATATGCTAATAAATCTAGCCCTAAGTCTCAGCTCACTTGTACCAGTACATTGACTTCTGCAGAGCAAAACGGTTCATTTTCCCCCCTCTTAGTTCTGTTGAAAGGTTCTCACTGCAGTCGATGTATACAGAATTCACGAACCCACTCTAACTGAATCACAGAAGGGTTCTAGGCATTTGATTTAAGACCTCCACCCACGATATGCCTCCCAATACATTGCCAGCTATAAATCTTATTAGGGGCATTTTCAAAACTCTAAGATGTCCAAAACACGGCACAAATTGACATCCTAATAGCGGAATGTTTAAATGCCGATTTTCGAAACCATCTTTCTGGACCGTCTTGTGAGGTGTCTTAGCTACTATGCAACCAGAACTAAAGGGGGCATGTTCTAGGCTGGCTTTGGGAAGGTTTAGACTTGGACGCCTTAAGGTAATAATCAAACCTTTCCCAAGATATCCTGGATGAAACTTAGATGGTTCTGAGCTACACCTGTTTTAAAAGCATCTAAGTGCCAAAAAAGTACCCAAACTGACCAGATGACCACTGGGTGATTATGTTTTGACCCCCCCCTACTCCCACATTGGTCACTAACCCCTTCCACTTCCCAAAAATCTGAATGAAACAGGGGTGGGTAAGCAGAGTGGGCAGACTTGATGGGCTGTAGCCCTTTTCTGCCATCATCTTCTATGTTTCTAGAGATACTTTCATGGAAGTCTTTTTTCTAGTATTTAGCAATTATATTGATTCTTCAACATGAAGGCAGATAAAGACCAAATAACCCATCCAATATGTCAATCCACAGCAACAACTATCTCTTCCTCTCCTTAAGAGATCCCACGTGCCTGCCCCAAACTTTCTTGAACACAGACTGGATTTAAAAAAGGTTTGGACAAGTCTATAGTCTATAGTTTGCTGTTGAGACAGACACGGGGGAAGCTACTATTTGTCCTGGGATTGGTAGCATGGACTATTGCTACTACTGTATTTGGGTTTCTGCCAATTACTTGTGACCTGTATAGGCCATTGAGAAAACAGGATACAGTGCTAGTGGATCACTGGTCTGACTCTTATGTTGATTGCAACCATTTCATATTAACATAAGAATAGCTATGCTTTATCCTGTATACCAGTGTTCTTCAACCACCGGTCCGTGGACCAGTGCCGGGCCACAGAAATTTCCTGCCGGTCCACAGGGCCAGCACGTGCATCAGGCCCAAAACAGTGTTCTTCAACCGCCGGTCTACGGTGCAATCGATGTGGCATTATCTTCGAGCCAGCTCCCTCTTTCTAACTGATTCAGTGCACAAAGCCATGGGCAGTGACTCCTACGGGCATCCTACGCCTGAACCGGAAGCCTTAGGCTTCCAGATGAGGCACTGGACGTACAAGGTGCAATTAGTACTATTATGGGGGTGGGAACTGGGGTGGAGATTGGGTAGAGATGGGCAGTTTTGCCCCTAACCACCGCTTCACCCCAGCTATTATAAGCCCTGTAAGCCCCCCCCCCTTAAGCCTTACCTGGTGGTCTAGCGGGTTTTCAGGGCAGGAGCGATCTTCCCACGCTCCTGCCCCGTGCAGATCGCTCACAGGAAATGGCTGCCTTGAGCTCCCATAGTCTCGAGAGACTACAACGGGAGCTCAAGGCAGCCATTTCCTATGAGCGATCTGCACGGGCGGGAGCGTGAGAAGATCGCTCCTGCCCCGAAAACCCGCTAGACCATCAGGTAAGGCTTAAGGAGGGGGGGCTTACAGGGCTTAAAATAGCCTGAAAAATTAAAATGTTTTTTTTTGTTTTAAAATCGCTAATAACTGAATCCGCGGATGCTGAAACTGCAGATTCGGAGGGGAAAGTGTACTAAATATAGGCATTGAGCTACTCTCTCTGTCCCGAAGGGGCTCACAATCTAATTAAGCATACAAGAGAAGACATCACTAACATTATAGAGATATATATAAAAAGAGGGAGGAAAAGAAAGTAAAAAACATTGAAGGTAAAGAAAAAAAAACCCTCAAGATCCTGGCAGATAAAGACCCATCCAGTTTGCCCATCTACAGCATCCACTATCTCCTCATCTCCCTAAGAGATCCCCTAAATATTTGTTATGTTAATATTTCATGCTCTATCATTTTGAAGTTGTAGGGCATAAAGTATTGCCTGCAAAAAAGCAAATTTCCTGAATCATATTTAAAGGAAAAAGCCATAAACAGGCTTTCATTAGGACTGTAATGAGATGTAAATCTTCAGAAGAAAACGTCCTCACTGATTTCACTTGATAGAAAGTTTTCCATGTGGAATGTCTCAGCATATGCTGGTGAACTTAGGAAACGGGTGATATAATTGGAAAAAGAGCAACTTCCCAGAATATCCTTTCTTTTCTCTACTTTTATGTACCGATCAGTACTTTGCTGTTTGTAAGGGCCGCCAAGCATGCATCTGTAAGCTGGAAAACTTGTCCACATGTGTAGACCAGGGATTCCCTTTGATCTCAAGGAGAGTTCCACAAAATATCTGGTTTTTGTTTTAAACAATTCAATGTTCCTTCTAATGAGGACTAAGTACAAGCCATGGGTGAAGTGGAGGCAAAATGATTGCTATTTCAAACTTTTGTCATCAAGGCACTTAACCCTTACCTTTTACACAAAGCATGATGAAACCAGCCCAAGCAGTCACATAAAGAAAGCTAGGATTTGGCTTGGCTGTTGCTGTTTTTACTGGAGCTTGGCTTAGAATAATAGAAAAGCAGATGTTGTTCATTGTGGCCCCCTTTTTACTAAGCTGGTCACTGCTGATGTTCATTGGCTGACCAGCTAAGGCATGCGGCCAGATAGACCTGTCTACCTTTGTTCATTAGCCAGCTAAATGTGAGCCGCTGACCTTTGCCCTGGATATTTAATGCTGGTGACCCCCAGCTTTGAATATCGGGGATCGCCACTGACCACAATTCAATATCAGGCCCATAGAGTACTGTATATCTTAAAGCTTAGTCATGGTGGGCCAATACTGAAATTGAGGTCCCGCAGTCAACGGCAATCCCAAATATTCAATTCTGGGGTCACTGGCACCGAATAAATGGGTTGAAGTTTGGTGGATCACACTTAGTTGAACAAGCTGATTTTCAATGACTGGCCGGCCAAGGCTAACGGCCAAAGACAGACTTGCTTTTTAGGTGGGTCTACCTGGCCATGTGCCTTAGCCGGCCAACTGATGAAAATCAGCGAGGCTGGCTATGTCATGTGGCCTAGCCAGTGAGCCAGATATTCAGAAGGAGATGACCATCTATCTCCCACTGAATATCAGCACATAGCGAGCCAAATGGAACTTAGCCAGCCAGGAGTCGTTTCCGGCCATCTAAGTCCTGCTGCAAAATTTAGGAGGGATTGTCTTTCCTCTGGTTGTATTTATAAAACTTGAGTACTTAGTTTATAATAATCTGGTCCTGAAGGCTAAAACAAAATAACAAGAATGATAAAAGTAAAATTAAACCTTCAGTTTATATTCAGGCTCATGTTACTGTATTTGCAGCTACTTTAACTTTGTATATACAAATATATTCAGTTTCTGTGTAACTAAATACGCAGCTTTCTAGAAAACCACTAAATTTTACTTTCAGTTCCCAGTTTTGTTTGAAACCCAGGCATTGTTAATTTTTCTGTGCTCATCACTGATTTAAGAGTTACTAATCTCATACCACAAGGTTCTTTACTAGGGTTGGGGGATGTCCAATTAGAGTTCTAGATCACTGATATCCGGTTCATAGTCAAAAACGCGCAGGACAATTGAGCGCTGGTAATACGGAGCAGACAATCACACGCAGGACATCAGCGCGCCAGACTTAAACTTAATTTCAAAGTGCTCCGAGTGGGGGTTTGGGGAGGGAACCCCTGCAGTTAAGTTAGTACTGTTTGCGCTGCTGTTGGGTGGGGGTGTTTGGAGGGAACCCCCCATTAGAGAGGGAAGAGGCGTTTTTCCCTTTTTTTAGGGAAAAACATCAATTTCCTCTATAATGTGTGTGGGGGGTTCCCCCCCCCCACACCCCCCCAAAGGCAGCGGCAACAGTACTAACTTAAGTGGGGAGATTCCCCCCACATACACACACACACCCTCGGAGCACTTTAAAATTAAGTTTAAGTCCGGCACGCTGATGTCCTTGTGCGCGATTGTCTGCTCCATATTGTCAGCGCTCGATTGTCTCACGCGCTATTGTCCCATCACCCTGATGGTTCATAGTCGAAAACGCATTGTTGGCGCTCGATTGTCTCGTCACCCTGATTTCCAAATAGATGAAAATATAAAAATAAATATTGGCTTGTAACTAGATAGCCTATATTTTGTTTAAAGCACTGGCATGTTTCTATCATTCGAAAATCTTTATTAAAGTAGGACTGAAATAAAAATTTTGAAACATGCTCCTTCTTCCTCAATTGATCTGGTGGTTAGACTGACCAAAATATGCAAATTATCCTGCTTCTTCGACCAAGACTGAATGTTATAGCAGGCACAGTAAAATTGAAAAATGGACCTGTTTTATGCATGTTTTGTAGAAGCAAAGTAAGCGCCTGTTGCATGTTTCTGGGTCTCGCTGCATCTTTGTCAGGTAGAAACCGACGTTTCAGCCATCATGCTGTGGCTTTCTTCAGGGTGTGCTCTGAAGTCTGCAGTGTGACTTTGGAAATAGTGAGTTCACTGACCTGATTGGGAACAGGGCAGTTCACCAATTTGAATTTTGGCGGGAAAGTCAGTTAGTCAGAAATTTGAATTTTGTTGTGAAAGTCCATAGAATAGAAAAGTCTCTGGTAGGTTTAAAGATGTTCTGCACGGGGAGAACATCTTTAAACCTACCAGAGACTTTTCCTGGGGCGAACCATCTCCCCCCCTCCACACACATACACACACACTTACTATGCTACTGCCTTAGGGTTCGGGTCTTTGGCCTGTTCTTTTTAACATTTTTTAAAGTGATATTGCTGAAGGGTTGAGCAGTAATATTTGCCTCTTTGTAGATGATAACAAAATCTGACATAGAACAGACACCCCTGATTATGTTGATAACATGAGGAAGGAACTGGCGAAGCTTGAGAATGGTCTGAAATTTGGCACCAAAGATTTAATGCTAAGAAATGCAAGGTCATGTATTTGAGCTACAAAAACTTGAGGGAACAGTACAGCTTAGGGGGCGAAGAACTTTTGTGCACAAAAGAGGAGCGGAACTTGGGTGTGATAGTATGTCATGATTTTAAGGTGACCAAACAGGTTGAAAAGGCAATGGCGAAAGCTAGAAGGAAGCTATGGTGCATAGGGAGAGGTATGGCCAGTAGAAAAAATGAGGCATTGATGCCCCTATATAAAATTCTGATGAGACCTCATTTAGAATATTGTGTACAATTCTGGAGACCGCACCTTCAAAAAGATATAAAAGGATGGAGTTGATCCAGAGGAAGGCAACTAAAATGGTTGGTGGTCTTCGTCATGAGGCATATGGGGACAGACTTAAAGATCTCAATATATATACTTTGAAGGAAAGGCGGGAGAGGGGAGATATGCTAGAGATGTTTAAATACCTACGTGGCATAAATGCTAATAAGGCGAGTCTCTTTCTTTGAAAGGAATCACTGGAATGAGAGGGGATAGGATGAAGTTAAGAGGTGATAGGCTCAGGAATAATTTAAGTGAATATGTTTTTATAGAAAGCGTGGTAGATGTTTGGAGTAGTCTCCCGGTAAAGGTGGTGGAGACAAAGACTATCTGAATTCAGAAAAGCTTGGGACAAGTTTATTTGATCTTTAAGTGAGAAGAGGGGATAGTAGGTGGCATGGTTAGGCAGACTAGATAGGCCATCATTATCTGCCTTCATTTTTCTCTTTTTAAAAATACACTTGTCAATCTAGTCCAATTAGTGCAGTGGAGTGTCATCCAAGGAATTGTGAGCCCTCTAGGAACAGAAAATTACCTACTGTACCTGAATGTACCATATCACACTGATTCTTGTATCCCGCAGGTGTCAGCTAGGAATCATTGTGGCTTACACAATATTAGAAATGATACAGAGGCGTAGATGTGCAGTGAAGAGAATAGCTATGTTTCAGTGCCTTCCTGAATTGACACGCAGCTCCTGATTGGTGAGGCCCGACTTTAGTGCAGAAAGAGGCGGTCGGAGCATACCGCGAGTGATTTCCTTCACTCGCCGGCGTTCCGGCTGCTCTCTCCTGCCTCTCCGGCTGCCCTCTCCTGCCTAGTCATTCGCGGTCGGAAAATACCACGAAAGACTGGGACCGCGAATCGCCGACCGCAAATGACCGGGGGAGCACTGTATACCACTTCAATAGCCTTCAGGCTTGCATATAGGTTATATACTTAGGTACAATATGTATTCTGTTGCCGGAGGGCAAATAAACAAACAGAAAAAAGAGTTAAAGTGTGATTTGAACTGGATCCCTTGGTTTACAGTCTACCGCACTTAACCATTAGGCTTGTTCTAAACTAAAAAACTTTCTTTTTTAAGGATGCTTTTGGTCTATAACCACCCTATTAAGGACGCTACCTCTTTTAATAATTAGCCCAATAAAAATTAACTCCCTATCCTCTCGTACTTTCATTTTTTTGGTTTTTCCTATCAATATTGTAATTCTAACCCATTCCTTCTGTTCCTGTTCGTCCATATTGTCTCCCCTGCCGTTTTGATTTTGATTTTATTTTCAGTTGTATTTCTTATTCCTCTATTGCTAGATGCACACCACTTAGAAGTCTGATTAAGCGATATAACAAATTTTTAATAAACTTGAAACTCCTCAGATCTGCTCTGTTCAGAATGTCCAGAATACCTGATGCTGCTACACAGCCATGTACTCATTTCCAGTTCCATTTTCAGGGAAGAAGGGAGGGGGAACATGCCTTAGGCCAGCTACTCAATCAAATAACCTTGATAGGCGGTATATGCTAGATCAGGGGTCCCCAAAGTCCCTCCTTAAGGGCCGAATCCAGTCGGGTTTTCAGGATTTCCCCAATGAATATGCATTGAAAGCAGTGCATGCACATAGATCTCATGCATATTCATTGGGGAAATCCTGAAAACCCGACTAGAGACTTTGGGGACCCCTGTGCTAGATTTTCATGGATATGTTAATCCCCCGTTGTTTGTTTCATTGTACAATTTATTTGCTGATGACTTTCATGTTCCAAACTATTTTTTTAAGACGAAAAATGTTCATATTGCTAGTTTGATGAGAATTTGTAAAAAAAAATCTTTAAAAATAAAATCTGGACAGTTTACACAAATCATAGCAAGAAACCCCTAAAAGAGAGCTCAAGACAGTAAGCAAAGTTCAGAAGAGTGAACATGCATTAAAGACTATCCATGAGAGCTCCCATCTGCTTCCAGTTTGCATGCTAAGTCTCAATTAATGAATCTCACATGTACGCCATAAGGTAATGAAGTCTATTTTCATCAGAAGCAGCGACATGTTTGTAAGACATTATCTGAATGTCATCAGAACCGCAGAAATTATAATCTGATGGGATCTTCTCTGTAATTTACTTAAATTAAGGTTGCCAGCCTGATTAGGGGATCTGATCACCACCCAAGCAACTCCACTGTGCTCTACTCACACTTCACTTGAAATACATGTTGTTAAATTTGACAGTTTGTTAATAGCTGCAAAATTTCCGCTACAGTGGGAAAAATGACTGAAAGGCTTGTCACTTTATTTAACTAGCCTGAGATTCATTGTAAATTGTTGAATGATATAGAGGAGCATTTCAATATGACGTCTAAATCTGACTTTGGATATTTTGGGGAAAACATCCAAAAATCCAGCAGAGAAAACGGCCATTTTGAAACCATAAACACGTCTGACATTTTTTCTCAAAAATGGCCAATTGCTAGATGTTTTGAGCTCGGTGTGTTTTTTAGGACCATAGTAGACAGGACCATAACAGACAGTTCTGTGTGATCAGAAGATGTTATGATATCTACAGATGTTCCTCAAGGCTCCTGTATTTCAGCAGTTCTTTTACCCTTCAGTAGAGTACTATGGTATCTGAACATTCCGTTCAGAATTTATGCTGAGGATATTCAGTTTCTAATTCCCTTTGAAGGATCAATTTCAACAATGTTTGATACATACACTTTTTATTTGAGTACAGTAATCTCCTAGATAAAGGCTAATCATCTGAAACTGAACGTCACAAAGATACAAATTTTGAGACAATCTAGTCAACCTATGTTGAGTATGCAGCCACCTTTCAGTCTGAAGCAGATGCAATCTCAATACTGGAGGAAATTTGTAATTTGGGGGTAATAATGGACTTCTCACTTTCAATGAAACCACAAACAGAGAAAATCATTAGAAATCCTTTCCTGGAGTTTTAAATCTTGAGAAGGGCTGAAAAATCTGCTGTCTCCTGTTAATTGTTTTAGTCATTCAATCAATTATGTTTCCTTGCTTCGATTAGGTTTATCAAAAACTTTATATACCGCATAACAGGCTAAAAAGGATCCAAGTGGTTCACATTCATTAAGAAAAGAACTCCATTTAAAAATATGAAAGGAAAGAATAAAAGCAAAAGTTAATTTTTTTTTCATAAAATACTATAACACCTCAATAATAACAATTATAATAATAAAAATTATAATAATAAAACAGTAAAACAATCAAATCTCAATAAACCCTAACTAATACATATAACTAAAAATTTCCATAACAAATTAATCATTACATCAATACAGATTACAGTCCGATTACTGCAATGGTGTGCTGTTAGGGATACTTAAAAATCAATTAGGAGCTTTGCAAAGCGCACAAAATTCAGAGTGTGGGTGTTGACTGGTAAGAATCATTTTGATCACACCACTTCATTGTTAAAGGAATTGCATTGGCTTCCCCTAGAATTTAGAATTAAAGTCAAAATCTTATACCCAATTTTTCAAGTATTAACAAGTCAGGTTTTACAACTGGTGGCAGCGAAGCTGCACATTTATCAACCTACTAGGCTTCTGAGATCTGCTAATAGATATCTATTGGAAAAACCTCTCACACCAGGCCTCCATTTTCTACATTATTGGAACCATCTGCCAAATGAAGAGAGGCAGTTGAAAGTCTTTAGTTGAAAACTGCTTTTTGGAGAAGCTTATGGAGGAGATATGTAGCTGGGACTGAAACTATAAGTTGAAGTTCTAGGATATAAATTGAGAAAGAGCAAAAGTGATAGTTGCTATTTATTGGGTGCGGATACTTGTTTTCTAATTGTTAATTGTTTTTAATTATGTATGTGATGTAGTTTGCTTAGAACGTCAGCTATAATGTGGAATAGATATTTCGTAAATAAATAAATTTTCAGAAAAAAAGGTCCAAGGAAAAAAATGCACAAAAACAAGCCATTAGGATATATAAGGAACCAGCATTCTTAGTAGACTGGCCACACATCAAAGCAGTGGAGAACCCCTAGAGGACATTGCTCCCAGATACATACCTCACCATTATTTATTTATTTAGATTTTTATCCCGTCCTCCCAGTAGCTCAGAACGGTCTACAAGTGAACATACACAATGGAGTGTAATTAGACATATAAGATATACAATAGGTTTAAATGTTTGGACATACAAGACTGTGCAGTAGTTTAAATACAGGGAGTATACAGCAAATTATTCCGATCGACATTGTATATCTGGATTTTCAGAAGGCATTTGACAAGGTTCCGCATGAACGACTACTTCGGAAAATTGCGAGCCATGGAATCGAGGGTGAAATACTCACGTAGATTAAAAACTGGCTAGAGCATAGGAAACAGAGTGTGGTGGTAAATGGACAATACTCAGACTGGAAGAGCGTCACCAGTGGGGTGCCGCGGGGCTCGGTGCTTGGATCCATGCTCTTCAACATCTTTATAAACGATCTGGACATAGGTACGACGAGTGAGGTGATTAAATTTGCGGACGATACAAAGTTATTCAGAGTGCTGAAGACGCAGGGGGATTGCGAAGATCTGCAAAGCGACATAATCAGACTTGAGGAATGGGCATCGACATGGCAGATGAGGTTCAATGTGGACAAGTGTAAAGTGATGCATGTCGGTAACAAAAATCTCATGCACGAATACAGGATGTCCGGGGCAGTACTTGTAGAAACCTCCCAGGAAAGAGACTTAGGATTTCTGATCGACAAGTTGATGAAGCCATCTGCGCAATGTGCGGCGGCGGCGAAAAGGGCAAATAGAATGCTAGGAATGATAAAGAAGGGGATCATGAACAGATTGGAGAAGGCTATTATGCCGCTGTACCAGGCCATGGTGCGCCATCACCTGGAGTACTGCGTCCAGCACTGGTCACCGTACATGAAGAAGGACACAGTACTACTTGAAAGGGTTCAGAGAAGAGCGATGAAGATGGTTAAGGGTTGGAAGAGCTGTCGTACAGCGAAAGATTAGAGAAACTGGGCCTCTTCTCCCTCCAACAGAGGAGATTGAGAGGGGACATGATTGAAACATTCAAGGTAACTAAAGGGGATAGACTTAGTAGATAAGGACAGGTTGTTCACCCTCTCCAAGGTTAAGAGAACGAGAGGGCACTCTCTAAGGTTGAAAGGGGATAGATTCCGTACAAATGTAAGAAAGTTCTTCTTCACCCAGAGAGTGGTAGAAGACTGGAATGCTCTTCTGGAGTCTGTCATAGAGGAAAACACCCCCCAGGGATTCAAGGCAAAGTTAGACAAGTTCCTGATAAATAAGGGTGTACGCTGGTAGGGCTAGTTTCAGTTAGGGTGCTGGTCTTTGGCCGGAGGGCCGCCACAGCGGCAACTCTTATAATAATAATAATAACTTTATTTTTGTATACCGCAGTACCACAAGCAGTTCAGAGCGGTTTACAGAAAATATTGTCAAGTACATTGGTAACAAATTTCAATTACATTAGTGAGCTGAGAGAGGTTGGGTTCTTATGTTCTTACTATTAGGCTACTCCAGGGACCTGTTTGCTGCTCTGAGAGGACTGGCCATCTGAAGCTGTCATTTAGGCTGGTATGTACTGTTTCTTTCACATCTTTGGAGGGTGGGAGGTGGTCAGTGACCATTGGAGGAGTAAGAGGGATCATGCCTTAATCCCTCCAGTGGTCATCTAGTCAGTTTGGGCACCTTTTTGGCACTTATTCATTACTGAAATGCCCTCAAATGTCCACTTTTTTCCCTGTACATTTTCTACAATCTTCCATTATTATAGAAAAATGTCCAACTCATAAGCCCACACGGGACGCCCAAAACAGGCCTGCAGAACACCCCATTGTGATTTAGACCCACTGCATATGAACTGCATATAAAACCATCTATTTTCTGAAATTAGCAATTTGGACGTTTTGGCAAAAACAAAATAGTCTATCTGCCACTTTTTGGATGTTTTTCTGTTTTGAAAATGAGCTTCATAGTGACTTTAGGTTTTCAATGTGATGATACGAAGAAATTTAACTCATAGGTTGGAAATGTTTTGAAGTCATGTTTTTTTTTTTTACCTTCAAATGATATGACAGTTGAAACTGGTATTAAATGAATTTAATCTGTTACAGGTTGCTCATGCTTTGGTAACAAGCAGATCATTGCAATTCTCTTTTTTAAGGATTGAGTAAAATGAATTCCATTAATCCATTCATAATGTCAAAGGTCATAATGAGAAGTGCTTTAATGAAAATGACAATGTGTTTGAAAAGGCAGGATTTTCAGGTTGGTAAATGTTTTGATTTCATCATACTTCTTAAAGACTGCCTTGTTACTGTCATTTTGATACAGTTAATATTAAGAAATAAAGAGTTGAAAGAAGAAAAATATTCCTTTTTTGGCCAGTACTGAGTGGCAGTGAATACAATGAGAAAACCATGATTGAAATCAAGTTTACCTGTCAAGTGATTTAAATCATAATTTCAATTAATTTGATTTAAATCAAATCCACCCTGAGACCGGCATTGACTATCTGGAGGGGGGTGGAGTTAGCCAGCGATAACTTAACCAGCTAAGTCAGTATTCAGCACTGGTCAGTCGAGTTAATAGCAGCCAAAGACAGGCCTGTTATTTACACAGGTTGATTTAGCCACTCAGCTTATCCGATCAGCATTGAATGTTGCCGGTTATTGCAAAATATAACCAGTTAACTTTTAATTGCTAACCACAAATATAACTGGTTAAACACTATTTAACCAGTCAACAACCATTTCTGGCCAGTTAAATAGCTTTGAAATTTGGGGGGGCATAACTTTAGCTTGGAACAGCCTAGAATACTAGCTTATGGGCACCTTAGCATTTAGCGCGCATTTTATTGGTTAGCGAACCTTAATAAAAGGACCCCATAGTGTGCATTTCGCATTTAACTTTGGACATGAGTATTTACACCTGCCAAAGCCTAGTGTAATTGGGCAGGTATAAATGCTGGTGCCCAATTGTAGGTATTCGATAACACCGCATGAAATTCTGGGAACACCTTTGACCCACCCATAACCAAGCACCCTTTGAAGTTGCACGCTTTGAAAATTAGATGCGCAAGGTCTAGACTAAAGTATAGGGCAGATCCTAATTAGATGCGCAAGGTCTAGACTAAAGTATAGGGCAGATCCTAATTAGATGCGCAAGGTCTAGACTAAAGTATAGGGCAGATCCTAATTAGATGTGCAAGGTCTAGACTAAAGTATAGGGCAGATCCTAATTAGATGGGCAAGGTCTAGACTAAAGTATAGGGCGGATCCTAATTAGATGCGCAAGGTCTAGACCAGTGGTCTCAAACTCGCGGCCCACCAGGTACTATTTTGAGACCCTCGGTATGTTTTTCATAATCATAAAAGTAAATTAAAACAGTTTCTTGATCATATGTCTCTTTAGCTATAAATTACAATATTATTATTAAAACTTAGCCAAAAGGAAAGACTTATAACCTATAAATAGTTTTACCTCATGCAAAATTGTCATTTCTTTAATAAGACAACTATTTTTTCTGAGGCCCTCCGAGTGCCTACAAATCCAAAATGTGGCCCTGCAAAAGGTTTAAGTTTGAGACCACTGGTCTAGACTAAAGTATAGGGCGGGTCCTAATTAGATGCGCAAGGTCTAGACTAAAGTATAGGGCGGATCCTAATTAGATCCGCAAGGTCTACCAGTGTTCCCTCTAAGGTGAGCGCATGAGCGATCGCTCACTATTTTCAGTGGCGTCGCTCATACGCTTTCCCCTGTCGCTCACTCGAGGGAGGTGAGAGGAAGCGGCGGCAGCTGCAGCATTTTCTAAAGTTGAAAGATGCAGCGGCGGCTCCTCTCAAGATCCTCGACTGCATCGGACTTCGTGAGAGGAGCCGCTGCCACGTCTTCAGTGGCTACCAAGGGGGGGGGGGGGGGGGGGCGGTCCGCTCCGGCTGTGCACATCCCCTAAGGCTGCAGTCAGAGAGGAAGTTTGGGCCAGCCAATCGCTGCCTTGCTGGGCGGAACTTCCTCTCCGACGGCAGAATTGATGTCAGGGGAAGCAGAGAGAGCTTGGGGCAGCTGCGGCGGTGGCTTTGGGGCCTGTTTCCCCCCGATGGTTGCGGCGGTGGCTTTGGGGCCTGTTTCCCCCGATGGTGGCAGCAGTGGCTTTGTGGAGGGTAGGGAGCAAGAAAGGGGGCAGGCAGGGAGACAGAAGGGAAACAGAAAAAAAGAAAGGGGGCATCAAGAGGAAAAAAAAGAAAGAAAGGGCAAGGAGAGAGGAAGAAAAAGTTTGGGGAGGGAATGAGGTCTGGAGGAGAGGAAGCATACAGGCTGAAAGAAGGGAAGAAAGATTGGATGCACAGTCAGAAGATGAAAGTGCAACCAGAGACTCATGAAATCACCAGACAAGGTAAGAAAAAAGATTTTTATTTTAAATTTAGTGATCAAAATGTGTCTGAATTTATATATGCTGTCTATATTTTGCACTATGGCCCCCTTTTACTAAATCGCAATAGTGTTTTTTAGCGCAGGGAGCCTCTGAGCGTTGAGAGCAGCGCTGGGCATTTAGAGCAGTTCCTTGCGCTAAAAACTACTATTGTGGTTTAATAAAAAGGAAGGGGGGTATATTTGTCTATTTTTGAATGGTTGTTACTGAGGTGACAATGCATAGAGTCATCTGCCTTGATCTCTTTGAAAAAAAAACAGAATAGGAATGATAATTAACATTTTCTCAGCGTATAGTGTGCTTTGTGTTTTTTAATTTTATTGTTGGTAGATCATTTTGACTTGGTCATTTTAAAGTAGCTCGCAAGCCCAAAAAGTTTGGGCACCCCTGAGCTAGAGCGTTGAAGCTGTGTATTTCTATTTTATCCCCCCTTTTACAAAACTGTGGAGCATTTTTTAGCGCCAGCCGTGGTGGTAGCAGCTCTGATGCTCAGAATTCTATGAGCGTCAGAGCTGTTACCACCGTGGCTAAAATCCACACTACAGTTTTGTAAAAGGGGGAGGGGTTAGTTTCTGATGACATATTCCATACTAGGCGAAGATGTTTTCTGTGTTCTGTGTGTTCGAAAGACATGGTTTTCTGTTAGGATTGACGGTGTAGGATTGATCTGTGCTGGTCTGGCTTGTTTAGTTTTACAATGGGTGTATTGATGTACTGCTCACTGCAATATGTAAGATGCTGCCTTTTCCTAGGTACTCATGTGTGACGTGTGGTTTGTTACTAAAAATCATGTTTTTCTTACAGATGGGGGGGGAGTGCCAAAAAATGATGGGCCCCGGGTGTTACATATGCTAGGTACGCCACTGTATGTAAAGATACCAGAAAGCTGGCGTAGCAAAAACTTTAAGTAAATTGTTATTCTTCTAAGCTTTGAGTATTTAACCCTCCCACAATCTCATGGGCACTCGTTTCAAGTTTCAAGTTTATTGAGATTTTGATTTAAATGCAATATCAAATATTTTCAATGCGTATAACAAAAATAAATTTGGGGAAATAAATAAAACCATTTGAACAATAAACATACAAACATATCCATAGATGATTAAAAATACATAAGGAGTACTACATTTGTTTAAAAATGCGTCCTCCGCACCTGCTCATAAATTTGTGGAGTATGTAATTTGTCGCTCATACATATTTTTTTTTGCACACACCTCATCAATCCTTAGAGGGAACATTGGCTCTAGACTAAAGTATAGGGCAAATCCTAATTAGATGCGCAAGGTCTAGACTAAAGTATAGGACAGATCCTAATTAGATGCGCAAGGTCTAGACTAAAGTATAGGGCAGATCCTAATTAGATGCGCAAGGTCTAGACTAAAGTATAGGGCAGATCCTAATTAGATGCGCAAGGTCTAGACTAAAGTATAGGGCAGATCCTAATGACTGCCAATTAAGTGCTTCTCAGCACCAATTATTGATTGTTATCACCAATTTAGCCAATTCCTTGAGCAAAATTGAATACATGTACTTTATTTTGGCTGACCTATACAGAATTCCCCCCCCCCCAACACGGATATGCTGAATTTTTCATCCCAGTGTGCCATAGCTACCAAAAAAAAGCAAATACAATGTTAGGGATGATTTCAATTCATATTATGACCACCACTCCTTTGATCTTGGGCAAGTCACTTAACCCCCCATTGTCTTAGGGGACAGGCAAATACCTACTGCAACTGAATGGTAACTTGCCTGAGTTACTAATGAAAAGACATGTACTAGATCCAAAATTAGTCTTCTCGTGTATAGACAGAAATGATTTATCTAATATAACAAGATCAGTCTTTATGGAGACAATTCTATAAGTCAGATCACATGATGGAGGCCTATTCTAGACTGGAGCTTAGGCTTGTTATACAATACTAGCACAACAGTTACACCAGGGCTGCCCAAGTCTGGTCCTTGAGAGCTACTAGCAGGCCAGGTTTTTCGGATATCCACAATGAGAGAGATTTGCATACCGAGAAGGCAGTGCAGGCAAATCTCTCTCATGCATATTCATTGTGGATATCCTGAAAACCTGGCCTGCCAGTAGATCTCACTCTTCCGGAGGCTGTTGTAGGGGAAAACACCCTCCAGGGATTCAAGACAAAGTTAGACAAGTTCCTGCTGAACCGGAACGTACACAGGCAAGGCTAGACTCAGTTAGGGCACTGGTCTTTGACCTAAGGGCCGCTGCGGGAGCAGACTGCTGGGCACGATTGACCACTGGTCTGATCCAGCAGTGATAATTCTTTTGTTCTTATGCTTGTAAGTAGGAGGCACACCTATGTCTCGCCTGTGCTCCCCCCCTGTTTGCTCTCCCCCCTTGCTATTTTAAGCAGGTATTTGCAGAAAAACACCTAGGTGCCCTGCTCGCATTTGGATGAGTTTGCGTTTGAATCATTTCTGGGCGTAATGTTCATGCAAATAGGAGCCTTTATGTGGTAAATAAATAGTTTTGGAATACATTTCAGCAATTATATGAATGAAAAGCAACCTTAACTTCTTCGAGGTACATCATGCATGGGTCTATTCAAAACAGAAATGTGCTTACAGTGGCAAGTACCAGTAAAAAAAAAAAATCCAAAGGCTCTTCTCATCCCTCTTATTGCAGCCTAAGGGCTGTGATGAATAAAGGATCTTATTCCAAGCCATTGTTCCCTATCCTTCAGCACTCCCAAAGCCGTAAAAACTGAAGACAGTGCTCAAGTGACCTCCTGGCTAGATTAAAACAATCATGCCCTCTAGTTTTCTTGCCAGGGCACCAGCAGTACACGATGTGCTAGTTGGCCAACACACCATTTTCCAGTGTCTATAACACCTCCATCCAGGAAACATTTGCCAGCCCCAAAGAGAATGTCTGAAAGTGCCTCAAGACCTAGACAGTCACAACACAATAAACCCGGTATACAGAGGTAGAAAAGGCAGAGGGTCAAAACCAACCCAGGAGTCCTTCATCCTACATATTAGTAACCACTGCCATTTGTAAGCACGGATATAGTGCAGACCAGTAAAGATCTGCTGATTCCTTTGGGAGTCCATAAGAAATAAGAACATAAGAGTTGCCATACCAGGACAGACTGAAGGTCCATCAAGCCCAGTATCCTGTTTCCAACAGCAGCGAATCCAGGTCCTGGCAAGATCCCAAGGAGAAAACCAGATTTTATGCTGCTTTTCCTAGGAATAAGCAGTGGATTTCCTCAAGTCTTTTTAATAATGGCTTATGGACTTCTCTTTTAGAAAATTATCTAAACCTTTTTTTTTTTAACCCTTTCATCACATTTTCCAACAATGAATTTGCAGAGTTTTATTACACACTGAGTGAAGAAATACTTTCTCTGGTTTGTTTTAAATCTACTATTTAGTAGCTTCATCTCATGTCCCCAAATCCTAGTATTTTTGGAAAGAATAAACAAGCAATTCACATCTACCCGTTCCACTCCACTCAGTATTTTATAGACCTCTATCTTATCACCTCTGAGCTGTATCTTCCCCAGGCTGAAGACCCTAGATGCTTTAGCATTTCCTCATAAGGTGGTCATCCCATCCTTTTTATCATTTTCTTCGCCCTTCTCTGTACCTTTTCTAATTCTGCTACATCTTTCTTGAGATGCGGTGACCAGAAGTACACATAGTATTCAAGGTGCGGCCATACCACAGAACGATACAAAGTCACTATAACATTTTCATCTTTGTTTTCCATTCCTTTCCTGATAATTCGTAACATTCTATTTGCTTTCTTAGCTGCCACACACAGTGAGCTGAGGGTTTCAATGTATCCTCAATGATGACACCTAGATCCTTTTCCTGGATGGTGACCCCTAATGTGGAACTCCGTATCACTTAGCTATGGTTCGGGTTCCCCTTTCCCACATGCATCACTCTGCACTTGCTCACTTTAAGTGTCATCTGCCTTATTTAATGGTTAGTTTCCTGAGTCTGTCCCCTTTCACCTTCATCCTATGCCCCCTCATGCCAGAGCTTCCTTTCAATTTAAAGAGACTTGCCACATGCACATATGCTTTATGATGAAGATTATTGAACATTTTAGTATCTGCCCTCTGGACCAACTCTATCCGGTTTATATTTTTGAAGGTGTGATCTCAGTGATTCCCAAGCTGGGCTCCTTAACTCTCTTCAGGGATTCCTCAAAAAATTAGATTATAGAATCTGTTTATATGAACATATATATGCTTACAGAAATTGAGGGTTCCTTGGTAACATAGTAACATAGTAGATGACGGCAGATAAAGACCCGAATGATCCATCCAGTCTGCCCAACCTGATTCAATTTAAATTTTTTAATTTTTTCTTCTTCGCTATTTCTGGGCAAGAATCCAAAGCTTTACCCTGTACTGTACTTGGGTTCCAACTGCCGAAATCTCTGTTAAGACTTACTCCAGCCCATCTACACCCTCCCAGCCACTGAAGCTCTCCCCAAAATGTTTTAGGGGATTCTGCCATTGTAAAAAGATTGAGAATTGCTGCTACAGCTGTTAATAGGACACTCAAATAGCTTATCCTCTAAGACAATTTTCTACAAAAAGAACAAAAATATTACAAATATTTGGGGGGCCAAATAGTGCCATGTTCGGAAGATGTGGACAGGGCGGTATTGAGTTAAGTGCGGTCAGTGTAGATGCACAGGGCACAAGGGAGATGGGGGGCACCAAAACTGAACTTTATCCACTGCTATTCCTGTTTGATAGAAACACAGTGGGTGCAGTGAAAGCACTAGGGTGTATGTTGCACAGAACCCATTTCTGGCTAAGGATGCCGCTGGATGTTGAAGGAGTTTGCCTGCTGAGAACTGCTTACTTATAGCTTGCATTTTCAGTGCCAGAGGATGTAGTAACAATGGTTAGCATAGCTGGGTTTAAAAAAGGTTTGGACAAATTCTTGAAGGAAAAGTTCATAGTCTTCCATAGGGGAAGCCACTACTTGCCCTGGGCTTGGTAGAATGGAAGCTTGCTACTCTTTGGGGTTCCAGAATGTTGCTGCTATTTGGGTTTCTGCCAGGTATTTGTGACCTGGATTGACCACTGTGGAAACAGGCTACTGGGCCAGATGAACCATTGGTCTGACACAATGTGGCTATTCTTCAATACTTCTGTTATTGTTGGAAAGAAATTAAACTGTTGTCCTTATCCTGATGAAGGCATGGCATCAGTTCAAGGGCTGATAGTTACATAGTAACATAGTAAATGACGGCAGATAAAGGCCCGAGTGGTCCATCCAGTCTGCCCAACTATATGTGGTCCATAAATTATTTAGTTTAAATGGTCCTTTTGATACCTATGTCATCATAGATGATGGCAGATAAAGACTCCCATGATCCATCCAGTCTGCCCAACAAAATATGCATACTAGATCTTGAGCTGTCCTTGCCATTTTAAGGACACAGACCATAGAAGTCTGCCCAGCATTGGTTTAATTCTCAATTACTGGAGTTGCTGCTGATGTCCGCTCCACCCACATCTATCAAGCCATGACTAAGACACAGACTGTAGAAACCTGCCCAGCACTAGCCTTGTTTCTCAACTACTGGATTTGCCACTTAACACGGCTAAGTTGTTTTGATTCCGTTCTCTTTCCATATTGCACCTTGATTTACCGTCTGTTGGACCAAGGTCAGAGAATTCCCCCATGAGTCACATTCCACAGGTCTAGTAGTTAGAACTTCCTGCCATTGTCCCCTCATCCCCCCAGTAGCTGAAAACATCTAATATTGGCGACTTAGCAGCCGTCATGCTTAAGAAGTGGTTCCAGGGTGGAACTGATGCAGTTGATCCTGCCAGTAGACAATGCCAGTTGACTGGGCCAAGAGTTTCCAAAATCTAAGTTCCAAGTTTATTTAATGTTTGATATACCGTATTGGTAGGGACATCTATACAGTTTACATTTCATTACAATAGTGTAATAGTTTTTAAGAAAGAGGGATAGAGTCTTGCTATGATTCATAATGTCTATGTTGCTGACCTTATTAATCTTATGTAAGCCGCAATGATTCCCAGTTGACATTTGCGGGGTGTAAGAAACAATATGGTATGGGATCTTTAATCACATCTATTCACCCTTTCCACATTCATATTTATAATTGTATCACACCAAAACATATTCTTATTCATTTGGACATATATTTTACATCCCTTAGGACCCCTGAGGAAGGCTTCATGAGCTGAAACACAGACAATGTTGGGTCCGCATCATTGATTCTTCATTTTGGATGAGTTTGGGTTCGCATTAATGTTTCTTCATGTAGATGCGTTTGATCCTAAAGTGTTCAATAAATATTTTCAGCCAGAACATCCATTCCACAGTTTCTTTTTGTTTTGGGCTTCTCCATTCTACTGTGGAATACTTGGAGTTTTGTTGTGTGCCTTGATCATAAGCTCAACAGAACAAGAACATTCTGTGTATCTGTCTAACACTCTGCCTGTCTGGTATTGCTGCAGAAACAATTTATAGGAATGCTAGCAGTAGAAGTGCTTTACCTTTGAAAGGGTCAGTCCATTCACATTGAGTCCCACCAGTCCTGCACAGCACACCAAAGCACTAGAACTTGAGAGACCAGCACTTGGTGGGATACTCCCCTCCACCAGACAATTCATTCCATGCGGGCCATTGAGGCTAAACCTTTCCTACAAAGAACAAAGACACAAACTCAGGACATGAAAGCTCTTAAGAGACTTTTTTATATTTTATTTGGTATATCACCATTATAAATCAATATCTGAACAATTTACAATTTAAAATATAGCAATGAGGGGGGGTGGGTGCTGAAGTCTATAGGATGCTACCACTTCCCCTTAAGAACACTCCTTTACAATCAGGGCCACCTTAAAAACCTAATTCCTCCCAGATGGAAGTGAGAAAAGTGAAGCCAGAAGGTTGTGGTCCAGGAAGTATATAAGGTCAGGCCCGAACTAGGTTAAGGAGGTCCAACAGGAAGGAGCAACACCTACTGCTCCTTCCCGTTGGACCTCCTTAACCTAGTTCTCCACCCCAAAGCTGAAGAACCTGCAACCACTACATTCAAGCAGGCAAAGCTTGGAACCTTCAAGAGTTTCCTCTTGATATTCAGTGCTATTTGGCCGACCAGGAATGGCTTCTGGCCAGCCAAATAGCACTTAACTGGCTATCCGCCAATATTTAGCAGGTGATAACTGGATATTTTCTGATGAATGTCTGGCTTGGTGGACTGGCCGGTGACTGGCTAAGTCGTATGACATAGCCAGTCACTGCCAATATTCAGTGGCTATGAATACTGTGAAGTGGAAAGAATCTACATGGAGAGGAGATAGTGGATGGTCATGAAAGGGTGTAAAACCAATGAGATTACATGCAAAAAAGAGGGCAACTTCCACATTTGTACTTGCAATTTAATTGAACAGCAAGCCAATTAGTGCTGAAAAGTGGCTTCTTAACAAGCAATTAGAGTTAATTGGTTTGAATTTAAATTTAGGCATGGGATCCACACCTAAAATTTACAGGCTACACCAAAAAGGGGGTGTGGAAATGGGCATTCTCCAAATTTACGCGCATAATTACAGAATAAAGGGCATCCACACCTAAGTTTAGGCACAAGATTTTATACCATGTTTCCAGGCCTCAAACACACGTTGTCAGCTCTGCTGGCCTCCTGCTCCTTCTGATATCAACTTCCTGTTCCGGGGTGGGGGACCAATGGTGTCTATAACATATGCTTGAAGACTGGGGCCGTATAACTGCTATAAGTTGAGGAAACAGCAGCAGTAGGGTTGGCAATGGGAAGGAAGCGAAGAAGGAACTGCATAAGTTCTCAACATGCACTGTTATACTCCCTGCAGAGATCTTGTGTGCTCCTTGGGTACGTGTACCACGTGTTGAGAGCCTATGCACTAGACCAGGGGTGCCCACACTTTTTTGGCTTGCGAGCTACTTTTAAAATGACCAAGTCAAAATGATCTACCAACAATAAAATTTTAAAAAACACAAAGCACACTGTGCGCAGAGAAAATGTTAATTATCATTTGTATTTGGGGGCTTTTTCGGAGGTCAACGCAGATGACTTTAAAATATGCAATGTCACTTCAGTAACAACTATACAAAAATAGACAAATATACCCCCTCCCCTTATATGGGTCGCGCCGCCTCTGAGGAAAGAGGAAGTTGCATCATCAGAGGCGGGCCGCGACTCAGCAAAAGCCCCAAGGCTGCCAAAGTGAATCACTACTGAAGGCAAGTACTGAGAGCTGTTGGGAGGGGAGCGGAGGGAAGGGGAGGAAGCTACTTTTGGAGGCTCTTGCCAGCCCTGCACAGACTGGCAGGAATTTTGCACACTGATCTTGCCGGCCCTGCATGGACCAGCAGGAATTTTCTGCGGACTGACACCAGTCCGCAGACCAGCAGTTCAAGAACAATGCTGTATGTGACCATGCATGCAAAAAGTACCATCTAGATCCAGTTTAGATGAAAGGCATAATCACTATGCAAATCATTATTGTTACTTTTTTATCATGGCAGTTTCAGAAATCCATCTGATAGAAGCAATAAACTACTCCCATTAAGTATGCAGCACCTATTACTATAGTAATTATACTGCTTAGATTGGTATATTCCAGTCCCCCTTTGTAAAAGGCGTTCATGGTTTGGCTAGGTAGTAAGTGTGTTCTTTGATGTACCAGTAGGGGGCAGCGTCCCTCAAAGAGGACTGGAAGTCAAAAAAACATGAGCATAGCAGCCAGCTTCCCATGCTGACAGGCTAAGGAAACCAGCTCTCTGAAGAGCAAATTGATCTCCAGGGACAATTTGACACCTAAAACTTAAATGGGCCTTCTTGATTCACGGCATGTGCATTATTACAGTTTTCTGTCATTTGTACCAGTGGGCCGTGATTAATGCAAATTCAGAGGTTATACTCTCTCTTCTGCATGTGACAGTTTTAAAATAAATGAAAGCGTCGGGACCTCTTTGCGAGTAGAGGGAGACAGGGAAGAAATAAAGCAGAAATCACCCACATCCACTTCTATGTCTGCAAGTCTGCTTTTAAACAATTCTGAACCTCTGTAACAAGCACTCCAGGGCAAACAGACTGTTCCCAGTTTCACTGACTGCTGACTTTTAGACCTAGGTGCATGCGTGCACATGCACAACGCAGGAGGTATGGCAAAGCACACAAAAAGGCTTTCACTGACATCCCACTGCCTGGTTGTGATGTTACCACATCGGCTGCAAATTTTCAAGTGCAAACCATAGCTAAAATTTCCTTTCGAAATCACAGAAAGTATTAGAGACGATAATGTTTCCAGAGCTCTTGCTTGCATAACATCAGACAAGCTTGTTTAAGAAAAAAAAAAGAAAAAGAATGACGGCCGAGGACATTTTTAACCAGAAACTGATCCACAGGGTTGTCTTGAACAGAAATCAGACTTACAAATGTATCACGCGATGTTTAAATTAAAAAAAAAAAAGGACTCTAGTTTCAGACATGATAATGGGCTCTGCCAAGTTCTGCAACAGCTATATCCCACAAGGATAACATGTTCAATTTAATATAAACAGATTATCCCCCTGGACCCTCTCAGTACTTGTGTTTGAATGTTTTCAAACAGTCTGCAGCATTTAAAGATATTTACTGCCAAAACTGTAATGTACAGACCTGCAAAAGGACTCCTTCGTTAAAAGAGAAGCTCTGAACCAGACTTCAGAATTAGTAGAGCTACGTAGGACATTTTGTTGCTAATTCTAGAGTGCTGTATTGTCATTTTTTTTTTAAAAAAAAGAAAAGCTTCAGAATTCACAAATGAATGCTAACAAATACATTTTAAGTTGATGTTTGGAATGAGCAATCGGAGAGTCAAAAAAAATGTTAGTTCAAAAATTTTTTATTGAGTTTAGTAGATGAAGTAAGGCAAGAAACATGCATGCTGTACCAATGCAAAGATTCACAAAATATTATCTACATAATGTAATACAGCAGGCTGACAAATGTTAAACAACATGCAAGGGGGCTGATAAGAGTCTAAGAAGACAGGACCTCTTACACAAGACCCTCCAAAGTAAGGGTCAGACGCTACTTTATTTAGACGGAGGGAGATGAAAAAGGCGTCAGTACAAACTCTTGAAATAAACATCACCTCTTTGAGCAGATTGCGATGGCATAAAAAGCGTAAGCCAGTAGCACCAGGCCTGGCCACACGTTCCCTGCCAGCACTGCAACTGTATCTGCTGCCTGCCACCATTTATTTATTTATGCATTTTGAACCATAAGATTAATTGGCAAAGTTAAAATGGATTAACAGCAGCCTGCGCAAATAAATTCTTTGCACATCCCTGGACAAATAAATCACTGATGTGCAGCTGAATTAGAAAGTGCAGAGACCACTCCAGTAGTTCTACGCAGATCTCCCGGGCACTGCAAATATGTACTTTCTAGAGAAAAGGAGCCGGATGCAACAGTGGAATTTAAAGGGACGCTGTCATGGATGGAGGAAAAGTCCATAGCCTGTTGTTGAGAAAGATATAGGGGAAGCCACTGCTTGCCCTAGATTGGTAGCATGGAATGTTGCTACTCTTTGGGTTTTGGCCAGGTACTAGGGACCTGGAATGGCCACTGTGAGAATGGGCTATTAAGCTTGATGGACCACTGGTCTGACCCAGTAAGGCCATTCTTATGTTCTTACGTGAGCCAAGTATAGGACAATGAAGCCATTGTAACATCACTGATGAGGTTGGCTCTGAGGCACTGTGGAATGAGGCATTATGACATCACAATCTCAGCTCTGGAATGTTGCTTTCATTGGAGTTCCAAAATCTTGCTATTCTTTGAGATGCTGAAATATTGTCACTCTTTGGGTTTTGGCCAGGTACCAGGGACCTGGAATGGCCACCATGAGAACGGGCTACTAGAATTGATGGACCATTGATCTGACCCAGTAAGGCCATTCTTATGTTCTTACGTGAGCCAAGTATAGGACAATGAAGCCATTGTAACATCACTGATGAGGTTGGCTCTGAGGCACTGTGGAATGAGGCATTATGACATCACAATCACAAATCTGGAATGTTGCTTTCATTGGAGTTCCAAAATCTTGCTATTCTTTGAGATGCTAAAGTGTTGCCACTCTTTGGGTTTTGGCCAGGTACTAGGGACCTGGATTGGCCACCGTGAGAACGGGCTATTGGGCTTGATGGACTATGGGTCTGACCCAGTAAGGCTATTCATAAGAACATAAGAATTGCCGCTGCTGGGTCAGACCAGTGGTCCATTGTGCCCAGCAGTCCACTCACTCGGCGGCCCTTAGGACAAAGACCAGCGCCCTAACTGAGACTAGCCCTACCTGCGTACATTCCGGTTCAGCAGGAACTTGTCTAACTTTGTCTTGAATCCCTGGAGGGTGTTTTCCCCTATGACAGACTCCGGAAGAGCTTTCCAGATTTCTATCACTTTCTGGTTGAAGAAGAACTTCCTTATGTTTGTACGGAATCTATCCCCTTTTAACTTTAGAGAGTTGCCCTCTCATTCTCTCTACCTTGGAAAGGGTGAACAACCTGTCTTTATCTACCAAGTCTATTCCCTTCATTATCTTGAATGTTTAGATCATGTCCCCTCTCAGTCTTCTCTTTTCAAGGAAGAAGAGGCCCAGTTTCTCTAATCTCCCACTGTACAGCAACTCCTCCAGGCCCTTAGCTATTTTAGGCGCTCTTCTCTGGACCCTTCCAAGTAGTACTATGTCATTCTTCATGTACAGCGATCAGTGCTGAATGCAGTATTCCATGGCCCGGCATGATAACCGGTGGGGGCGTACCATGGCATGATAACCTTCTCCGATCTGTTTGTGATCCCCTTCTTAATTATTCCTAGCATTCTGTTTGCCCTTTTCGCCGCCGCAGCATATTGCACAGATGGCTTCATTGACTTGTCTACCAGTACCATTGCTTTCCACATCTGTTTATAAATAGAGTTACCATATGGCTCCAGAAAAAGGACAGATTGAGACATCAAGGTTTTACCATTACTTTCAGTAGAAGTAAAACCTGGATGTCTCAATTCTCCTTTTTCTGAACATAAGATTTGCCACTGCTGGGTGAGACCAGTGGTCCATCGTGCCCAACAGTCCGCTCACGCGGCGACCCTTAGGTCAAAGACCAGTGCCCTATTTGAAATTAGCATTATCTGCGTATGTTCTGTTCCAGCAGGAACTTATCCAACTTTTTATTGAATCCGTGAAGGGAGCTTTCATATTGAAACCATATTTATAACTAGCAGTTGCATTCAATCCCTCCGCAGGCACTCTCTCATTCTTAGAAATAACACATACAATACTCCACCATAAATTCATATCTATTACTACTAATTATTTCTATAGCACTATCAGACGCACACAGCGCTGTACAGAGTCACAAAGAAGAAAACAGTTCTTGCTCAAAAGAGCTTACAATCTAAACAGCCAAGACAGACAAACAGGATGTCATGGATACAGTTAAGGGGAACGATTAATCAGCTGGCTGGGTTGGAGGGCAGAGAGGAGTATAGGACAATCGAGCCATTGTGACATCACTGGTGAGGTTGTCTCTTATTGGTGGAAGGAGGCATTATGACATCACAGTCTCAGCTCTGCTTCCCAAAGACAAACAGGATGTCATGGATACAGTTAAGAATACAGTTAGAGCATCAACTGCTCAACTAATTTATATGGTGTTTTAATATTAATCAGCTTATTTGCATAGATGGATCGAGGAATGAGCAATCGTGCAGAAAACCAGGCGATGAGTCGTTTTCTGCATCCGGTTGGCAAATGTGACCATCGCTACAGCTGCTAAAACAGGTTTAGCGACGATCGTTGGCTTTAGTGCTTCTGGGCCTTCGTCGTCTCCTCTCCAAGCCAAAGAGCCCCAATCTGTTTAGCCTTTCTTTATAACAAAAGATCAAGTGATTTAGCGTCAGACTTTACTAAGGGCTTTTTAGCATTTATGTGCGGTAACCATTAGCAGACTAGAATGGTGCCTAGCGCAATTCAAGAAAAGATATTGAATTGCGCTTAGCAGCTGTATGCATCACTAACATGTAGGTGCACCCTTTTAGGCCAAGAAAGCCCAGTCCTAAATACCTGTGCCTATGTTGTGCACGGACTGGGAATATTCTACACCAGTGCGCTTAACTTTTAGGAACGCCCATGAGCCACTCATGCTCTCCTTCTGGCCATGCCCCCTTCTGAGATTCACATACTAGAACTGATACGCACCGGCGTATGGAATGCGCCTACCAAGTTGTGCGTGAAACATTTAATTAGCGTCAATTGTGAGGCGTTAATTGCCAATCATCAGCACCTATTGGCCTTGTTAAGCAATTAAGTTAGGCGCACAAATTGGCTGTGTTCACCGATTTGCGTGCACAATGTTTGACGCTATATACAGAATTTGGGGCAAATTTGTTAGCATACCTTAGTAAAAGGAGCCCATAGTGTTTCTTGTAAAATACATATATGTGCCTCTGAGCAAGTGTAAATAGAGAAAAATGAAGGCAAATAAACGACCATGTGGCTTATCCAGACTGAATATAGTAGCAAACAAACCACTCAAGTTTAATAAAGCTTAACTATAACTACCAATAATTGATTAAACTTTACAAATAAATGAAAAAAATGGAAAAAGAGCTCAGTGCAAAATGTCAAACTCTTGGCAAACTAGCTCTCTATGGATGCTTCCAATCATGGGTCAAAAAAAAAATTCCACTAAAAACAGGAAAACAAAAGCCAGATCCAAGCTTCACCTAGCAAAACATCATAAAATAGATTCTATTTTCATTGAACTTCATGTGAATACTTGAACCAAAAGCCATAGTCAATATAGCAACAATTCTGTCATTTCTCTTCTCTTGCCAATAGTGTAATCATGCCGATCTCCAAAATTTTAATCCAGTCGACCTTCTTGACAAGAGAACTCTCTGCTGCACTGGAGATGTTTCAGGGGAATCGGTAAATGCGAGGGTAAATGGTGCCGAGGCTGGTGGCGCCCTTCCCCTGTCCTCTTCTCCGCCCCCGAACTCCTTCACGCCCCTCCTGCTGCGCGCATGCCCCCTTCCCTTCCCCCGTATCTTTTAAATTTTCCAGGCGAGAGCAACAATGCGAACTTGCTGCCCGCGTCATATCGGCTATCCCTCGGATGTCACTTTCTAGGCGCGGGGCCCGGAAGTGACATCAGAGCGAGGCGACACCGACGCAGGCATCAAGTTCGTAATGCTTCTTGTACAGGAAAAATTAAAGAGGTACGAGGGAAGGAGGGGGGGGACAGAAGCCTGTGCCCTTTACAAAGATTATGCCTGGGATAGGGTGAAGATGGGGACGAGACAGGGATGGGGATGGGTACAGGGACTTTCTCTAAAAACTTGAGACTAATATCAATATGTAAAAACTTAACATGTCTTAGACAATTGGCAAATGAATTCAATGATTCAGCAGAAGCTGCTTTTGGATTTCAATGAGCTACTGTTAAATGACATCATTTGTGTCTTGTTTGCTGATCAGACTCCTACATCTGCAACGTCCGTCCATCATGTGCCCAGCTACTCAAGCATCTTATTGTTACTGCAACAGATTCATCCATCGTTGCTGGCATCAAGGAGCATTTCTAACATTTAATAGACACTTATTTTCCTGTTCGTCCACTAGACAGTTTAGGTTCTCTTCTACACCATGCCTGAAAGACAATCCAATTACCTTCTCAGATGAGGTAAAAACATAGGCAACTGAATCTTTGGGACAATTGTACCAAAACCAGACCTGATGTTACCAGATCTATCCAAAAGCTTAAATTATCTTTCCCCTCGTTAAAAGGCGTTATCTATATTGGAAAATTAGGGAAATCTCTCTACTTTAAAATTACTGAGCTATGGAATAACTTTCCTGTCCAGCTGCGTAATCTGGGCTCTTTCCAATTATTTTGAAAACATCTGAAAATGTGGCTATTTTCTAAAATGTAAATTCCGCTGCTCTCTATATAACCACTAATTCTTATATTTTCCTTTCTTAAACTCTGTAAACTGTGTCGAGTTCTATCTTTTTTTTTTTTTTATTTCTAATTATACATCAAAATTTACAAGAATACATCTTGCTCCATTAAACACAGGGAGGGAAAAAAAAAACAAATCAAGAATATTGAAAATCAATCTTACAATAATATATTTTTTATCCCCTTCTTAGACCACTATACTGGGGGGGATGGTCAAGCAATGATTTATGAGAGAAAATTAAAAGAGGAATTTAGTTAAAATAAATAGGCTTAATGTATCTAAACAACTGCTTTACTTCCATTATCCTTCATTCCCTGACGATCTTCTTAACATCTAAGAATTCCTTCAGATGATTTGGAGAGAAAAATGTATATTTAACTCCTAAATACCTAACCAAACATTTGCAGGGATATGTTAAAAGAAACGTTGCTCCTAATTTAATAGTCTCTTGACGCATAGATAGAAATTCTTTCCTCCGTTCTAGGGTGGTCTTAGCGACAACGGGATAAATCCATATTTTCTGTTCCCCAAATAGTTTTTGTGAATTTTTAAAGAACAATTTCATAATCATATTTACATCTTGCTCAGTCGAGCTCTATCTTTATAGAGAAGATGCGGTATATAAGCTTAAGGTTTAGTTTAGTTTAGTGTCGATTTGTGATTTTTAAACAAGTTGTAAAGAATATTATCCCTTTTTATACTTTAATAAAAAAAGATTTAGATATAAAATCATAAGTGTTCGAGGCTTGTGGGACAGGGCAGTTATGGGAACATAGCTCATGAGGACGGAGCCTACAAGGGCAGGGGCAGAGACAGAGTTTGCAGGGACTTTGTCCCCAAGTCATTCTCTACTTCGCACCAAAGGTTTGTGCCAGAAGTGGGGCCAGAACATTCATTTTAGGAAGCATGACCTCTTGAGGCTGGTGCCTTAGACCACTTGGCCATTCAAATGGAATTGCAAATACATGAACATAAGAGTTTGCAGTTTATAGATTATATAAAAATTATATTTTGAATCGCCTCAAACTGCGCATCAGCAAAAGAACACCACTCGCAGAGAGCTACAATGGGACAAACGGTCCATAAAGAAAGACTTGTGAAAATGCTATTTTGTGAACATGCATCCAGACTGACAAATACATAAAAATAAAAAGAAGGACCACTGTTACAAAAGCTTATTGTCCAATCCAAAAACTTGAATCTACAAAAGAGTGTCTTAAAATCAAAACAAAACAATTGTGGAATAGAGAGCATATCCTCATAAAAATAAATGAGTCATTTTACTAATCTAATCTTCCATTTGTGTGTCGCTCAAACCTGTGCAGGCTCTAGGCGCCTTACATAGAAAGGAGAGAGAGGGGAAAGGGCAGGGGAGGACTGAGGGAAAGGCATGAGAGAGGAGGGGAAGAAGGGACATAAAGATTTAATTAATAATAATAATTTATTTTTATACTAGTATTTTAGCCCGTTACATTAACGGATGCTAGAATATATGTCTGTGTGTCTTTATTTCTGTCTCTCTCTCCCTCCCTCCCTCTGCGGGGGGGAGGGGAGTTGCGGCGTGGTGTGGCGGGTAGGGTCGGCGGTGGGGGGGGGTGTTGGAGGAGGGGGAGTCGCAGTGTGTTACCTAGCCAGTCCTTCGATGCTTCTTGGAGGCTGACAGGCTTCACATACGCACTCCTACCTGCAGGTCCCTACAGCGCACGGAAAACAGGCACACGCAGGTGGGAGTGCGCATGCACTTAGGGCTTTATTATATTAGATACCGCCATACCCGAAAGTTTTAGGCGGTTCACAGCAATTTAAACATGATACATACAATGCGAATCATTTAAAATTCAGCAAGTTAGATACATACGATATAGGAGGGAATACAAATAATTTTAAAAAGAATAAAAGCAAGTTAAATATTAAGATACATTAGGAACCCTGCCTAGTGAATAACTGAGTTTTTATTTGTTTTCTGAAATCAAGATAAGAGGAGACTTCTAACACAGTTTTGGCAAGCCATGAATTCAGTTTGGCCGCCTGAAAAGAAAAGGTTCTCTCCAGGAACCTTTTGTAACAATAAGATTTTATTGAGGAATATGCAAACAAGTGTATTCTTCAAGAGCTCTTGTTAGTATAATTCAAAGTAAAATGAGGAATAAGATAGCCTGGTAGCATGCCAAATAGTGTTTTATAGCAAATGCATGAGAACTTAAATAGAACTCTGGATTCCAATGGCAGCCAGTGAAGCTTTTGATAAAAAGGAGTAATATGCTCCCATTTCTGTAAATCAAAAATAAGGCGAACTGCCGTGTTCTGAATCACCCTCAATTGTCGAAGAGAAGAGTTTTCAGTTTCTTCCGGAATAAGGTGTAGCTAGTTTCCAATCTGATTGCATCTGGGAGGTCATTCCAAGTCTTTTTTCCCAGAAAGGTAAACATGGAGTGGAAGATTCTCCTGTAGTGGAGATTTTTTGTGGATGGCATGTTTAATTGCATTCTATTGAGGATTCTCCTAGAGGTGGACCAAGCCGTTATGAATAGTTGGATGAAAGGGGCGGCTGAGTTTCCGTGAAATATGTTGTGTAGGAAACATGATATTTTGAAGTTTATCCGCGATGGTATGGGTAACCAGTGTAATTGTTTGATGTGGGCTATGATTGACTCATATTTCTTTAGGGTGAATATGAGTCTTGCAGCTGTGTTCTGTATGAGTTGGAGTCTGTGGATTAGAGTAGTGTTGATTCCCGAGTAAGCGGAGTTACAGTAGTCTAGTTGAGGCAGGACCATCATCTGGACGATCGGAGCAAAGTGATGTGGGTGGAAGTATGGCTTACTGAGTCTCAGTTGTCGCATGGTGAAGATGGTCTTTTTTTCGAAGGTTGGAGATTTGTGGTTCCATCGTAAGAGTGTCATCTAGGATGCAGCCTAGCACTTTGGAGCATTTCTCCATTGTGAGGGCGATGCCAGATTGAAGAATGATACTCATCAATGTGTTTTGCTGAGCGGCGTAGAAGCAGATGGCTTTCATTTTGGTGGCATTTAGTTTTAGTTTGTTGATAGTTGCCCAAGTTTGGATTTTTGCTACGTTGTTTGAGTTTATAGGTTATGGGAATGAGGAGAAGAATGTCATCTGCATAAGACAGTATGGTTTTGTCTTCTAGCTTGATATGTCCGAGTGAATTCATTAACAAGTTAAATAAGATAGGTGATAGCGGGAAGCTGTTTGGGACTCCACAGAATGCCTTCCATGAGTTGGAGAACTCTCTGTCTTTTTTGACCGTACAGTGGTGCCTCACACAACGGACGCCTCGCACAGCGCACGCTGCGCACAACGAACTTTATGTCTTGATTCGTACAACGAACTTCGTTTCACACAACGAAGTCGCCCGAGCTGCATCCTTCCGCGCAGGCACTGCGCTTAACTGCCCTCTCTCCGCCTGGCTCCCTCTTGCCCCCCCCGACTCCCCGACACGATCAGGGCAAAAAGGAGCCCAAGCCCTCTTGCCCCGCCGATTCCCCAACTCCCCGACAATATCGGGCCAGGAGGGAGCCCAAGTCCTCCTGGCCACGGCGACCCCCTAACCCCACCCTGCACTACATTACGGGCAGGAGGGATCCCAGGCCCTCCTGCCCTCGACGCAAACCCCCCCTCCCCCCAACGACCGCCCCCCCAAGAACCTCCGACCGCCCCCCCAGCCGACCCGCGACCCCCCTGGCCGACCCCCACGACACCCCCAACCCCCTTCCCCGTACCTTTCTGTAGTTGGCCGGACAGACGGGAGCCAAACCCGCCTGTCCGGCAGGCAGCCAACGACGGAATGAGGCCGGATTGGCCCATCCGTCCCAAAGCTCCGCCTACTGGTGGGGCCTAAGGCGCCTGGGCCAATCAGAATAGGCCCGGGAGCCTTAGGTCCCTCCTGGGGGCGGGGCCTGAGGCACATGGGCCCAACCCGACCATGTGCCTCAGGCCCTGCCCCCAGGAGGGACCTAAGGCTCCCGGGCCTATTCTGATTGGCCCAGGCGCCTTAGGCCCCACCAGTAGGCGGAGCTTTGGGACGGATGGGCCAATCCGGCCTCATTCCGTCGATGGCTGCCTGCCGGACAGGCGGGTTTGGCTCCCGTCTGTCCGGCCAACTACAGAAAGGTACGGGGAAGGGGGTTGGGGGTGTCGTGGGGGTCGGCCAGGGGGGTCGCGGGTCGGCTGGGGGGGCGGTCGGAGGTTCTTGGGGGGGGGCGGTCGTTGGGGGGAGGGGGGGTTTGCGTCGAGGGCAGGAGGGCCTGGGATCCCTCCTGCCCGTAATGTAGTGCAGGGTGGGGTTAGGGGGTCGCCGTGGCCAGGAGGACTTGGGCTCCCTCCTGGCCCGATATTGTCGGGGAGTTGGGGAATCGGCGGGGCAAGAGGGCTTGGGCTCCCTTTTGCCCCGATCGTGTCGGGGGGGCAAGAGGGCTTGAGCTCCCTTTTGCCCCGATCGTGTCGGGGAGTCGGGGGGGCAAGAGGGCTTGAGCTCCCTCTTGCCCCGATCGTGTCGGGGAGTCGGGGGGGCAAGAGGGCTTGAGCTCCCTCTTGCCCCGATCGTGTCGGGGGTGCCAGGGACCACACGGAGTCACCCACCGTACCCCCCGATTCGGGTAAGCGCAGGTATCGGTGGGTGGCTTATTTGCAGGGGGGTGCCTTATTTTACATTTTTTTCTAAAAAGGGGGGGCTGTCTTATTTGATGGCCCTGCCTTATCATCGGGGAAACACGGTAGAAAAAAAAAAAAAAAATGAACAGTTAAGTCCCAGTTTTTGCCGCTGAGACTCTGCCCTCTCTCACTGTAAAATTAGACTCTACTTAGTCTGTCTTTAAATTTAAAAAATGTGTGTTGTTTTAAAAAACAATTATGTTTTTAGATGTATCTAAATAAAAATAATAACCAAAAATTTATCTTTTTTTATGTCATCTTAGCATATTTTATGCTACAGAACGAATTATTTTTTTTAACATGTATTGTTATGGGAAAACGCGTTTCACATAACGAACTTTTCGCATAACAAACTTGCTCCTGGAACCAATTAAGTTCGTTGTGTGAGGCACCACTGTATATTCCCGGTTTTGTAGGACGTCGGTGAACTATTTCACTGTTGACCCTGTTATTCCAATTTCTGATAATTTGGTCAGGAGCAATTGGTAGTCAACAGAGTTGAAAGCCACGGAGATATCAAACTGGAAGAGTAGTGCTTGTCTTCCCGTGCTTAGCAATTAGATACATTAGATAGATTGTGAGCCCACCAGTACAGATAGGGAAAATGCTTGAGTACCTGATTGTAAAATCGCTTAGATAACCTTGATAGGCAATATATAAAGCACAGTTACTGAGCGTAACAGGTGTTATCCAGGGACAGCAGGCAGATATTCTCGACATGTGGATGATGTCATTCATGGAGCCCCGAGCAGACATTCTCGCAAAAAAACTTACTTGAAGATCCTCAAGCTTGCGAGTGTACCGTGCATGCGCGTGTGCCTTCCCGCCCGAGTCAGGGCGCTGTCTCCTCAGCGTGGCCTCAGTTCATATAGCTAGCAAAGAAGTCAACCTGGGGAGGTGGGTGAGTTGTGAAAATATCTGCCTGCTGTCCCTGGATATCACCCGTTACGGTAAGTAACTGTGCTTTATCCCAGGACAAGCAGGCAGCATATTCTCGACATGTGGGTGACCTCCAAACTAACCAAAAAGGGACGGAGGGAGAGTTGGCAATTTAGGAGAGCAGAGTACACAAAACTGCCTGGCCAAACTGGCCATCCCATCTGGAAAAGGTATCCAGACAGTAGTGAGAGGTGAAGGTATGAACCGAGGACCAAGTGGCAGCCATGCAGATTTCCTCAATAGGAGTTGATCTGAGAAAAGCAACAGATGCCACCATCGCTCCGACCAGTATTTTCAGTATTTTGAAAGTCTCGATCATATCCCCTCGCAGTCTCCTTTTCTCAAGGGAGAACAATCCCAGTTGTTTCTCATATTCCAGTTTCTCCATACCTTTTACTAGTTTTGTTGCTCGTCTCTGCACTCTCTCCAGCAGTTTTATATCCTTCTTTAGGTTGGGAGACCAATGTTGGACACAGTATTCCAAGTGTGGTCTGACCATTGCTCTAGAAATAAATCTTTGCAGATAGTTTCTTAAATTATTATTTTGTTTGCTGGAGAGTGTAATTGATGATTTAAAGAATGTGCCACATCTCTTAGCCTGCCAAGATGTTAAACTTTATTTTACCTTTTTTTTTAAGCTTTGGCACTCTCGGCCATTAAATGTTGGCTTGATCATTGATAACGATTGCCTTTGACTTTATTTGATGAGCATTTATATGCTATGTTTGAACTGGATATACCTGTGTTTTTGTTATGTAAATGTAATAAATAAATCAATTTAAAAAAAAAAGTTCTATGCAGTTTACGAAATAAAATAAATACTGTACATATACAATTGAATACAGTACTTTAATTTCCCAAGAATCTTGTAAACAGATACGTTTTCAATTGTGTCCTAAAGTGCTGATATGAACTAGAGGTCACTATTAGAGAATTCAAATCTTTATCCCATAATGCAGATTGAAATGACAAAAGACATTGATATTTTTTGTACTGGCAGCCATTGACCGAAGGAAATTCAAATAAAGCATGCGTCCGTTGAGAGCGCTTTGAATTTGCAAATGTAAATATGTTTGCTTCTGGAAAAAAGTAATTTTCCATTATTGAGCCAGTAGCATTCAGTGTTTGTGTTTTTAAAAAAATCCTGACTGCTGCCGGCTGAATTAGACTTGGGTCTCCTTTTACAAAGGCGCGTTAGGGCCTTAATGCTCGTAATAGCGCACGCTAAAGTGCCATGTGCGCTAGTTGCTACCGCCTCCTTTGAAGCAGGCGGTAATTTTTCGGCTAGAGCGCAATAATCTTGTGCGTGCGCTAAAAACGCTAGTGCACCTTAGTAAAAGGAGCCCTTGGTTATTCAGTGTCAGGCCATGTCCGGGTACCAGCATTGAAAATCTGGTTTTGACCATCCAGGGCTGCTGGCACTTATCCGAGTCGGACTGCCGCTCATGAGACACTGCAATATTCAGTTGGATGCCCACTACATTATGGACTCCTTTTACTAAGCCGCGTTAGGGCTTTAATGCGCGGAATAGCGCATGTGCTAGACTTTAACACTAGCATTGAGCTGGCATTAGTTCTAGCCACGTAGCGTGGGTTTAGCGCGCGCTAAAATGCTGCGGGCGCTCAAAACGCTAACGCAGCTTAGTAAAAGGAGCCCTATGTCATTTGGATGTTTGTAACCATTAACGTTATATAGACTTTCATTCAAATTATGCGTTGAAGCCTCAACATTGAAACTGTTGGCATAACTTAAAAGGACAAATGATCAATTAAACTTTTATCTCTGTTTTTTCCAAGACAATAAAAGAAGGACCAAAAAAATCTCCACAGTCAAACAACAAAACACAAAAAATGGAATCTCAACAATACTCCGACCAGGAAGTCGAGAGGAATCAAAGTAGTAAAATGTCTTTATTAATATGGATGAAATGTGCCACAAATTTAAAAATATAATTGACTGACACGGTCTGTGTTTGGTTAGTCCGGATCCCCCTTCCCTGCATCCAGGGCCTCTCCCACCTGCTTAAACCATGCTGAATATCAACCTCTCATATTCTAGCAGCAAAAGCTCTCTCTTCTTTAACACTATCAGGAAATGCAAGGAAAAATATATTCTCCATTTTCTTTGGGGTACTTTTTTTTTTTAACCTGCTTCAACATATGCAGAACTTACCTTTATAGGACCTTTACCATTTCTCCTGTCAGAATTCACTGCTTTGCCTCTGAAAAGCACCTTGATGGAGGCATTCCCATTTTCTTTGCCTGTGCAGGATGAATGTACATTTGCAGAATAAATTTATAGTGCAGTTCATGCAAATGTACACTCTCCACTAGATAAGAACCAGCCTGCAGGCTTGCTTTCAACGCATCCACAGAATACATACCAAAATCTTGTTGCCATTTATCCGCAACATACACTTCTCCCTCCGTATTTGCGGTTTCAGCATTTGCGGTTTCGATTAGTCACGGTTTTTAGCTTGCTGGCTCCTCCCCCCAAATTACATCATTTTGCATAGAGAAATCGCTGATTCCCAGCACTTTCTTCACCGTTTTGCCTCTCCTTCAGGAACAGGCCAGGTCTCCCACCATGTTATTCGCTGTTTCACTATATTCACGATCGCCAAATAGATCAGGAAAAAAAAGTTATTTACAGTGTCCAATGTGACACGGACAAGAGGACATGGACTGAAGCTAAGGGGGGGACAAGTCCAAGACAAATGTCAGGAAGTTCTGCTTTACACACAAAGAGTGGTTGACTCCTGGAATGCTCTCCCGGAGGAGGTTATTGCGGAATCGACCGTCCTAGGATTTAAAAGCAAACTAGATGCACTCCTTACGAGAGGCATAGAGGGATATGGGTGACTAAAAATTACGCCAGGTGTACACCTGGCTGGGCCTCCGCGTGCGCGGATCGCCGGACTTGATGGACCGAAGATCTGATCCAGAGATGGCGCTTCTTATGTTCTAAAATCGTCTAACTGGACTGGATCCAGAAACACATATTTGTCACTTGCAAATGAGATAAGGCATTTACAAGGGAATTTTAAGAAGAAATTTGCGTCCACCGCTAAGGCCTTAGGACTAAGCAATAGAAACTGCTTCCTCTTTATCTGAGTCTGCTTAGAGACATCAAGAAATATTAACACTCGGCCACAAAACAGAGCTTGCTTCTTAGTAAAGTACAACTTCAAAATAACCTGTTTCTCTAGTTCTGTTTTGAAAGCTACCAAGAGTGTAGCATGTTTTGTGATTGTGTCCTTAGAGGACTCAAAAACATTAGACAGATCCAAACTGTCTGGTGAAACTAATTTATCTATTTCCCCCTCATCTACCACCTCCCTAGAAGCCCTCAGAATGTAAAAGAGGTTTATCAGGCTCAAAGGTATCCACTTTAGAGTCCCTCAAACCGCATAGAACTTAATGGTATTGCAGTATAGAAATAAATTTTTCTGCTATGTTATGTTTTTAGTAATGTAACTATTCACACTGGAAAGAGCAGGAGCTGAAAAGCAGCACTCAAGGGTGGTCCAAAGACCCCTGAAGTCACATTTATTTTGCATAAATCAAACTTTAAGTTTTTGAATGTATAAAAAATATGAAAACAAAAATGCAAATGCTTCTTTTTTTGTACTTTTGAGAGGACAGAGTGGGATTACGGGAAGAGGGAGGGGATTCCTGTAATTGCTAATGGGGAACTCTGTAGGCTGAAAATTATAAATAATTGCATTTCCTTTTTTGGCATAAATGACATCCTATGACATAGGAAACTAATGTGATCTGGGTGCTATGATGTTTTCTTAATCAAACATTTAGAAATAACAGTAAATTAAACATAAAAACGTAAGAATATCAAGATCCTTCTTTTTTAAATGTGGTTGGGGTTTTTTTTTATAGAATACCAACTGAAGTCTCTAAATGCAAACTCCATATTAAATCTAAGCGTAGTACAGGCTTATGATAGTTGGAAATGCATGAGTAACTAATAATTTGAACTTTACCTGAATTCCTTTCAGTCCGCATAGGAAGTAGTTGTGCCATAAAGGTTTTGTTTTTTCAATCTGAATATTATTGGCATTAGTAGTGAAATCCCTGTGAAAATAATGAGAATATGCAGGTCAGTCTATTACAGAAGCTCACTGCTGCCACCTCCTGAGAAAACTAAAAACTGAAGCAACCTTGAATTTATTCCCATTGTTCTTCCTGCTTTGGCCCCTTTTACTAAGCCGTGGGAACAAGTGCCAGTCTATCTTTGGCTGCTATAACTTAGCTAGGGTTACCATATGGCTCCACAAAAAGTAGGACGGATTGAGACATCCGGGTTTTACTTCCATTGAAAGCAATGGAAGTAAGAAGGACAGTTTATGAACTGCTTAGAACTATGTGGTATGGCGGTATACAAAAATAAAGTGATGATGATGGTTATTATTATTATTACTATTATTATATCTGGGTTTTATGTCTCAATCTGTCCTCCTTTTTCTGGAGCCATATGGTAACCTTACACTTAGCTGGTCAGCTGATGAATATCAAGAATGGCTAAAAAAAAAAATTCAATGTTGATTGCTTGAATGTCTTACTGACATCAATAAGGGGTCCTTTTATTAAGGTATGCTAACTGATTTAGTGCACACTAAAGATTGTTTCTGTGTTTTATTGAATAATCATTGGGGGGGATGGTTGGTTATGCATATTTGTAAGTTGAATGTGCTTTTATTAACTTATTATATGATATATATTTGTGTATTGCACTTTTGAAGTTTAGAAAATCAATAAAGAATTTAAAAAAAAAAAAAGAAAAGATTAACATATGCTAAATGCTAAGGCATCCATTATATTCTATGGGTGCCTTAACATTTAGCGAACACTAAATTAGTTAGTGCACCTTAATAAAAAGACCCCTAAATTATTTATTATTATTATTATTATTGTGGAATTTAGACAAAATAATGCTCAAGAGACTGTGGGGTTAATATTTGCTGCATTATAAAATATTTTGCTTTGTGATATGTTAGGAGGTAATGGAACAATGAATAAGGGAACCAGCCAGAGTGGAAATTAATTGAAGACAAAAAAGCCCAATATTTCCTGCTACAATTTCTTTCCCATGGTGGCAGGCCAATAAAACTCTGCCAGCCTGTGCACAACCTGTACTTCATTGCTTGGTCAATTCTGCTATGTATTATTGGAACATAAGAACCGCCATCTCCGGATCAGACCTACGGTCCATCAAGTCCGGTGATCCGCACACGCGGAGGCCCAGCCAGGTGTATATCTGGCATAATTTTAGTCACTCATATCCCTCTATGCCTCTCGTAAGGAGATGTGCATCTAGCTTGCTTTTAAATCCTAGGATGGCGGATTCCGCAATAACCTCCTCTGGGAGAGCATTCCAGATGCGTGAAGCAGAACTTCCTGATATTTGTCCTGGACTTGTCCCCCCTCAGCTTCAGTCCATGTCCTCTTGTCCGTGTCACATTGGACTCTGTAAATAATTTTTTTTTCCTGCTCTATTTTGTCGATTCCTTTCAGTATTCTGAAAGTCTCAATCATATCCCCTCGCAGTCTCCTTTTCCCAAGGGAGAACAATCCCAGTCTCTTAAGTCGTTCCTCGTATTCCAAGTTCTCTATACCTTTTATTAGCTTCGTTGCTCATCTCTGCACCCTCTCCAGCAGTTTTATATCCTTCTTTAGGTTGGGATACCAAAGTTGGACACAGTATTCAAAGTGTGATCTGACCATTGATCTGTAAAGCGGCATTACAACTTTCTCCGATCTACTCGTGATTCTCTTCTTTATCATGTCTTACATTCTATTCGCTTTCTTTGCCACTGCCGCGCATTGTGCCGACAGTTTCAGAGTCCTATCTATCAGTGAGTGCAGCATAATGGTGACATCATGTGGATACAGAGTAGACTTTAGGGATTTACATTTTTATTTAAAAAGATAGAGGGTAAACTACCATCACCATCATGATTAGTGTAGTATAGTGCATTCAATATGTAGGTAGCAGTTTAGAAAGACACATAGACAGTTCATACCACTTGAAGCTTACAATCCAGTTAAGAGAAACAAGACAAATGAAAAATAAGAGCTTCCAAATGAGGCTGTGATTGGGAAGAACCAACCAGGAGATGTTATGGGTGGGATGAATTTAGAAAGGTGCAAGGGAAATAAGAAACAATGCCCTCTTAGGAGTCTCTAAGAAAAGCAGCTCACAATCTAGATGGAGCTCCAGAAAGAGAATGATTTTGTGGGCTTCACTTGAACACAGCGACTGTTTGATCCCTCCTGCCGGGGATGCTAGCGGGGAATGGCAGCAGGAGAGAGTGGGCATCCTTCCAGCCGCAGGGTTCAGGGGTAGCAGCAGGAGGGAGTGGGTATCCCACCTGCCAGCCGACTTACGGTGGGGTTCAAGGGTTCCCTGCAGCGGCCGCTCAGTCAATCGTGGCAAGGGAATTCCCCCTCCCCATCAGCTGAGTGGCAGTGACTCCCCAAAGCCGTGATTCTCTAATCGGCACCCTAAAATGACTGACAGACAACCCGACTTGGGTGCTGGTTATAGAATCGTGACTTTGGGGAGTCGCTGTCACTTAGCTGATGGGAGAAGGAGGGAATTCCTCTGCCGTGATTGGTGGCTGCGTTCTAGCAGCAAAGATAAGCAGCTGAAATGTAGGCCAGGGTTTTCCAGGCCTACATTTCAGCCGCCTATCTTGTGTGAATCGCTGCTGGGTAGCCGCTTTAGCCCACCTAATGCCACTTCCAGCATTGGCCATGCCTACTTTGGCGTTCCATGGCCTAAAGCGGCTATCTAGCCGCAATTCCAGCAGCCATTTCAGCTGCCTTTTATTTAGGTGTCGGTAGCGCTTCAACACTGCCAGTTCTGACTGCATTTTTCATTTACTTAGGCAACGGCAGGGCGCCTACCAACACCTAAATATAGGCGTTGGTTATAGAATTTCCCCCTTAGAATATAGCTGTAAAAGGAGAAGTATTACTAATAGGTGATTTTAACATGCCAGATGTTGATTGGGGTGTCCCTATTGTGGGGTTTTCTAGAAATACGGACAACCTGGATTATCTACAAGGAGAATGTTCCAGCAGTTGATAATAGAACCCAAGCGAGATGGGGCCATATTGCAGTGTTTCTCAACTCGGTCCTGGAGTACCCCCTTGCCAGTCAGGTTTTCAGGATATCCACAATGAATATGCATGAAAGAAATTTGCATAGACTGGAGGCCGTGTATTGGATGTAGTACTTACAAATAGGGAAAGTGTTTCTGATGTTACAGTGGGTGATCAACTGGCATCCAGTGATCACCACATGGTGTGGTTTAATATTAAGACAGGTGTAGAGAGGACTCATTCAAAAGTAAATGTTCTAGACTTTTAAAAAAGCCTAATTTTGTTCAGATGGAGGATTACGTCAAGGAATTGTTGTCTGGATGGGAACATCTGGAAGAATTAGGAAAGCAGTAAGCAAAACTGAAAGGAGCTATTGTAAGGGCAACAAACTATTTTGTAAGGAAAGTAAGTAAAAGTAAAAGGCCACTTTGGTTCTAAAAAGTAGTAGCAGAAAAGGTAAGGAAAAAGAAGTTAACTTTCTTAAACTTCAAAAGATCGCAGAAAAATGAAGACAGGCAAAAATATCCGGTAAAATTAAGAGAGGTTGGTGAGTAGTCAAGAAAGCAAAGATGCAAATGGTGGAAAAAAATAGCCGGCATGATAAAATGGGGGACAAGACATTTTATAGGTATATTAGTGATAGGAAGAAGTGCAAAAGTGGCATTGTGAGACTCAAAGTTGAAGAGGAGAAATGTGTAGAAGTTGATAAAGATAATGCTGAATTGTTTACAATATTTCTGTTCTGTGTTCAAGGCTGAAGCGCCGGGTGCAGGAATGCAGAAGACAAGTCAAATAGGGATGGAGGTATGGTAGAAGATTGTGTTCATGAGGAGCTAGCTAAAGGTGGACAAAGCAAGGGGGCTGGATGGTGTACATCTGAGGATACTGAAAGAACTTACAGGGAAATTCTATAACCAGCACCTAAATTTAGGTGTTGGTAAGCGCCCTGCCGATGTCTAAGTTAATTGAAAAACGCCATCATTAATGGCAATAAACAGCAGTGTTGAAGCACCTACCGACGCCTAAATAAAAGACGTCTGGCATTGTGGTTACATAGAAACATAGAAAATGACGGCAGAAAAGGGCCATGGCCCATCTAGTCTGCCCACACTAGTGGCCCACCCCCTAACTACCTTCATGAAGAGATCCCACAAGCCAATCCCATCTCTTCTTAAAATCTGGCATGCTGCTGGCCTCAATTACCTGTTGTGGAAGATTATTCCAGCGGTCAACCACCCTTTCGGTGAAGAAATATTTTCTGGTGTCGCCATGAAATTTCCCACCCCTGATTTTCAACGGATGCCCTCTTGTTGCCGTGGGTCCTTTAAGGAAAAAGAGATCCTCTTCCACCTTGATACGGCCTGTGATATATTTGAACGTCTCGATCATGTCTCCTCTCTCTCTGCGTTCCTCGAGTGAGTACAGCTGCAACTTACCCAGTTGTTCCTCATACGAGAGATCCTTGAGTCCTGAGACCATCCTGGTGGCCATTCGCTGAACCGACTCAACTCTCCGCACATCTTTTTGATAATGCGGCCTCCAGAATTGTACACAGTATTCCAGATGGGGTCTCACCATGGATCTGTACAATGGCATTATGACCTCGGGTTTACGGCTGATGAAACTTCTACGGATACAACCCATGATTTGTCTAGCCCTGGATGAAGCTTTCTCCACTTGATTGGCAGTCTTCATGTCTTCGCTAATAATCACCCCCAAGTCACGTTCTGCTACAGTCCTTGCTAGGATCTCACCATATAGGGTATAAGTCCTGAATGGATTTTTGCCGCCAAGGTGCATGACCTTGCATTTTTTGGCATTAAAACTTAGTTGCCAAGTCTTTGACCAATGCTCCAGCAGGAGTAGGTCCTGCGTCATACTGTCGGGCATTGAGCTTTTGTCGGGCACTGTGCTTTCATCTGTTGTGCAGTTGCCTACTATGTTGCATAGTTTGGCATCATCGGCGAATAATGTAATTTTACCTCGAAGCCCCTCAGCCAAGTCTCTTACGAAGATGTTAAATAGGATCGGGCCCAAGACTGAGCCCTGCGGCACTCCGCTGATCACCTCCATCGTATCGGAGAGGGTACCGTTTACCACTACCCTCTGAAGTCTACCTCTAAGCCAGTCCCTAACCCATGCGGTTAATGTTTCACCCAGTCCCATCGAACCCATCTTGCTCAATAATCTGCGGTGTGGGACGCTATCAAACACTTTGCTGAAGTCCAAGTACACGATGTTCAAGGACTCCCCTATATCCAGCTTTTTTGTTACCCAGTCAAAGAAGCTGATCAGATTTGATTGGCAGGACCTTCCCTTCGTAAAACCATGTTGATGGGGATCTCGTAGATTCTCCTCGTTCAGGATCGTATCCAATTGGCGTTTGATTAGTGTTTCCATAAGTTTACTCACTATCGATGTGAGACTCACCGGTCTATAATTCTCAGCCTCCATCCTGCATCCCTTTTTGTGGAGTGGAATGACGTTAGCCATTTTCCAATCCAACGGGACTCTTCCTGTACTTAGGGAAAGATTGAAGAGCGTGGATAACGGTTAGGTTGCAAAATGCCAAAATAGGTGTGGCTGCACCAGAAGTGGCATTGGGAGGGCTAAAGGGGCTACCTAGCTGCGATTCACAGTAAGACAGGTGGTTGAAATGTAGGCCCCAAAAACCCCAGCCTAAATTTCAGCCGCCTATTTATGCTGCTGTGAAATCCTAGAGTCAGGCTGCAGCAGCCATATGCTGATCATGGTAGAGGAAGGTTATCCCCGATCAGCTGAGCCAGCAGTGCTCCCTGAAGCCGCAGGTAGCCTTTTCAATGCTTCTCTAGAATCAGGAGTGGTACTGGAAGACTGGAAAAGGGCGAATGTGGTCTCTATCCACAAAAGTGGAAGTAAGGAAGAAGTGGGGAACTACAAGCTGGTAAGTCTAACTTCTCTGGTAAGTAAATTAATGGAAACGCTTTTAAAACTGAGAATAGTGACGTTTCTGGAATCCAGTGGAAGCAACATGGATTCACTAGAAGCAGGTCTTCTCAGACAAATCTGATCAATTTCTTTGACTGGATGACCAGAAACTTGGATAGAGGGAGTGCGCAAAGCCTTTGACAGTGTTCCACACAGGCATCTAATAAATAAACTGAGTGCCCTCAGGATAGGCCCCAAAGTGACAGACTGGGTCAGGAACTGGTTGAGCGGAAGGCACAGTAGGTAATGGTCATTGGAGATCTCTCTGAGGAAAGGGATGTTACCAGTGATGTGCCTGAAGGTGTGAATAACATGAGGAAGGACCTAGTGAAGCTTGAAAAACCGTCAGAAATTTGGCAGCTAAGATTTAGGGCTCCTTTTACTAAGCTGCGCTAGTGGTTTTAGTGCACGAGCTGGACGCTAACGCCACCATTGAGCTGGCGTTAGTTTTTGGCATGTAGCACAGGATTAGCGCACACAGCAATGTAGCGCACGCTAAAAACGCTAGCACACCTTAGTAAAAGGAGCCCTTAATGCTTAGAAATTGAAGGTTATGGATTTGAGCTGCTAAAACCCAAGGGAATGGTACAGTTTAGGGGATGAAGAACTTTTGTGCACAAAAGTGGAGTGAGATTTAGGTGTGATAGTATGTGATGATCTAAAGGTGGTCAAATAGGTTGAAAAGGCAATGGCGAAAGCTAGGAGGATGCTAGGGTGCATAGGGAGGGAGAGGTATGGTCAGTAGGAAAAAGGAGGTATTGATGCCCCTGTATAAGACACTGGTGAAACCTCATTTAGAATATTGTATACAATTCTGGAGACCGCACTTTCAAAAAGATATAAACAGGATGGAGTTGATCCAGAAAAAGGCCACTAAATGGTCAGTGGTGAGACGAGAGATATAAATACCTATGTGACATAAATGCACATGAGGCAAATCTCTTTCATTTGATAGGAAGCTCCAGAATGAGAGGGCATAACTCAAAAGTAATCTAAGGAAATACTTTTTTTCAGAAAGGGTGGTAGATGTGTAGAATAGTCTCCCAGTAGAGGTGGTGGAGACTAAGAGGCTCATTTTCAAAGCACTTAGACATACAAAGCATCATATTCCAGAGGCTGTGATAGGCCAGAACAAGTTACAGGGCTTCAAAGAAGGTTTGGATAGGTTCCTAGAGAACAAGGGAATTGAGGGGTACAGATAAGGATTGAGGTTAGGTTATAGGGATAGAAGTAGAGATAGGTTATAAAAATAGTCAAGGACCACTGCTCAGGCAATGGGCCTGATGGGCCGCCGCGGGAGCGGTCCGCTGGGCGCGATGGACCTCTGGTCTGACTCAGCGGAGGCAACTTCTTATGTTCTTATATGGTACTTTGTGTGTCTAAGTGCTTTGAAAATGAGTCCCAAAGGCTGTGTCTAAATTCAAGCATGGGACAGGCACGTGGGATCTCTTAGGAAGAGGAGAAGCTAGTGGATGTGCAGTCTGGATGGGCCTTTTGGCCTTTATCTGCATTGATTCAGAACACAGCGGTAAGAATAATCTATGATCTTAAAAAGACCATATCGAGAGTTGCTTTGGCTTCCAATGGAGGCTCGTGTCTTGTTCAAGTTGGGTTGTTTCTGCTTTAAGGTTATGTATGGTACCGCTCCGATTTACATGGCTAATAGATTTTCCTTGGCATCGTATAAATATAGTAGAAGATCTCATGCTCTGTTTATTTTTCCATCAGTACAGGGCTGTAAAAGCAAGAAATTTCTTGACCACACTCTTGCATTCCAAGCGGCTTCCCACGATAAAGATTTTCGATTGTTATTGCTTGGAGCTTGTTCTTATAAACCTTTTAGAACCCAACTAAAAACCCATCTTTTTTCAAAATACTTGGTCAAATAATTTTCCTGCCATTATTAAATTGTCTTTAGTTTATAATCTTTTCTAAACCGCGTAGAACTTATGGGTACGCGGTTAAGAAGTACGATGTTATGTTATATTTCTATGTTTCTATCCCCCATAGGCCACCCTTAAGAAGAGGTTTTCTACTAGGATTCTTCCACCTCTCATCATCTCCTTTGAGATCATATCCCTCCACCTAATCTTCCATTGCCACATTTCAAATGCATGCATTTTATTTATGATCTCCTTACTCTAACTCCATGTTTCGCTCAATTATTCTGCCATGGAGAACATATCCATTCTGTAACAGAAGCTCAAATTAAGGGCCCCTAAGCAAAATATTGGAAAAGGGCCCTCACAGTTGCGAGTCTCAAAAACCATCTTTAACACTTCTTTCCTCACTTTTGTTAAAAAGTTATTTCCCTTCTGTGATCCAACTATCTAGACTTTTATCTTCTTTAATAGGAGACAATTATTGCTAGTTAATGGCTTGTTACTCTATTGAGATGGGAGCGCAATTTGAACATTGGACATGTGAATTTGGACATGTATATCCCAGCTTACTAAAATTAGGATTTAGAATGCAATCTACAAGTTTAGAGCTGGCTTATGCATTTCTAAATCACAAACAGGCCTGCTAAAAAAAGGACTGTGGTAGATGATTTAAACACAAGTGGTCTAACAATAGATGCATCAACTGTCTAAATGCAGGATGGCGTCTTCAGAGACAAAATTGCACCAAAACAAGTTTCTTCTTGCTTCAGCAAGATTTTGTCTCTGAAGACAACGTCCCGCATTTAGACAGTTGATGCATCTATTGTGCTTCTCATCCCCTGAAGAAGGCATCTACAGATGCCGAAAATGGGATCCTAGTTAGGACATTTTAGGAGATCTTGTTACCAAGATGGACATTATTTTATAGACTTTTTTGTGATTTTATTAAGAACATAAGAATAGCCTTACTGGGTCAGACCAATGGTCCATCAAGCCCAGTAGCCCATTCTCACAGTGGCTAATCCAGATCCCTAGTACCTGGCCAAAACCCAAGGAATAGCAACATTACATGCTACCGATCCAGGGCAAGCAGTGGCTTCCCCCCATGTCTTTCTCAATAACAGACTATGGACTTTTCCTCCAGGAACTTGCCCAAACCTTTCTTAAAACCAGCAACGCTAACCGCTCTTACCACATCTCCTATTGGTTGAGCTTTTGACATCTCATTTGCCTCCTTTTGATAGGTTGCTTTGCTATATTTTGAGGCAAATTTCTTCTTTCCCCTTTTTGTTTGCCTTCTAAAGCAAGGGCCATAAAGTCCCACAGAGAACACCTAGACCAGTCCGAGTGAGTGCTGCAAGCTTGATAATGTAACTGAGCAGTATGACAGTACTGAATGTGTCTCGGGATATTCTTACAGTCCCAAACTTTTGTATGGGAAACTTTAGCCGGTGTTTTAAAATAGAAGTTGTTAAACATTTTTCATAGGTGTTGGGTGATGAAGTAAACGAAAAGGGTTTCTTGTAGCTGCTTTTCTTCTCTTTTCCAAAGTAAAAAAAAAAAAAAGGTTTGAAACATATCAAAATCACTTCTTTGGGAAATAATGTGAGCTATGCAACAGTGGCACCAGTCCATCTGGGACAGACACCAGCCTAAGCAGAAATAAATATATTTAGAGTCCAAGGGCTGCTAGAGACAAATAAAAAAATGTTTTATAAAGTGGAATGGATGGCTTTGTTCTTTTTATTCAGTATCTTCTGCTTACCTGCTTTCAAAACCATTTCTTTTTAGGTCAAATATCTTTATTCTCCATTATAACCCCCTCATATCTGCGATAAAGATACGTGACGGGGCATTTTTTATATGAAATATGGATATTGGGGGGGGGGGGAAACATCCAGTAGAGAAAATCTGATGCTCAAGGCCCAGCCCAGCGGCAAGAGGCAGGATCTGCTGGATTTTCTGGCACCGGCACGCAGCACCAACCCACAGGACGTGCCGGTGCCAGATCGGGGAAAGGGTTTGGGTTTGGGCGGGCAATGCCGGTTCTCGTGGGAGGGGGGGGCGTTCGTGGGCGGAGGAGGCGATGCCGGTTCATGGGCAGGGGGCTTGCAAATTGAGTCGATGCTCGGTTTGCTAGGCACGATTTGCTCGAGTGTTTTGCTCATCTTGCAAAACTCTCGCAAACCGAGGTTTGACGATTCTAGAAAACAACATGGCTCGTAGTTTTCAGTTTTGCATACAGCTCTTTATTTCTCAGCAAAAACAGATCAACCATTCTGTTCTATATTTATTTATTTTGATTTATTAACCACTTTTTTATGAAGAGATTCAACCAAAGCAGTTAACAATAGATTGAATAGTAATCAGGTACTCTTAAGTATTTTCCCTATCTGTCCCAGCAGGCTCACAATCTACCGTATATACTCAAATATAAACAGAGATTTTGAGGTAAAAAAAATGGCCCAAAAATGGGGGTCTTGATTTATATTCAAGCTAACCCCATCCTGCACCTACCGCAGGTCTCCAGTACTGCCTTGCTGGTCCAGTGATGAGGGAAGCCAGAGCTGCCATCAATCCCTCCCTCCCGGCAACTTTGTACAACTAGCCTGCGAAGTTTGCCACGGGATTTCACAGCAGTCATTTTTTCATTACGGGGACTGCCGGGCAGGAGCATAAAGGGATCGCTCCTGTCCCACTTCACCGCTGGACCAGCAGGGACCTAAGGTAGACCTGCAGAGGAGGGAAGGGGAGGGGCGAGCTAGTTGCACAAAGTCGCCAGGAGGGAGGGATTGAAGGCAGCTCCGGTTCCCTGCTCCACTGGACCACCAGGGCAGTACTGCAGGCCCGCAATGGGTCTGGGAAGGGGGGTGGATTGGCTGGTTGTTCGGCTGCAGAGCTGACAGACAGGACACCAGGGAAGGGAGGAGGGGGTCACTTCTGCCCTGTATCGGTACTTGAATATAAACCGGTTTATATTCGTGTCAATCTTTTTTCATCCTCCTTTGGGGGAAAAAGGTTATCTCGGTTTATTTTCAGATCGGTTTATATTCAAGTATATACGGCAACTATGGAGGGATTAAGAGCTCCTTTTACTAAACCGTAATAGAGCTTTTTATGGTAGGTCAGCAAGATAAATGCTCCGACGCACATTCAATTCCCATGAGCATCGGAGCATTTACCTCGCTGGCCCGCAGTAAAATGCTCTACTGTGGTTTAGTAAAAGCCAGTGTAAGAGACTTGCCCAGAGTTACAAGGAGCAGGCTGGGATCAAACTCACAACCTCAGGGTGCTCTAACCACTAGGCTACTCCCGAATCCTGAGGAAGGCATTTTTCTGTTGAAACACAGTTTGAGTCAGGTCTTACTTTCTCACTGGTTTTCGTTATTTAAAAAAAAAAAAAAAGAAAGAAAGAATAACATATATGTGAGTGGTGGCAAACTGATCTCAAGAAAGATATAGTAGTACTAGAAAAGGTTCAAAGAAGAGCGACCAAGATTGTAAAGGGGATGGAATTCCTCTTGTATGAAGAAAGACTAAAACAGTTAGGGCTCTTCAGCTTGGAAAAGAGACAGCTCAGGGGAGATATGATTGAAGTCTACAAAATCCTGAGTGGAGTAGGACGGGTACAAGTGGATTGATTTTTCACTCTGTCAAAAATTACAAAGACTAGGGGACACCCGATGAAGTTACACGGAAATACTTTTAAAACCAATAGGAGGACATTTTTTTTTTCCCACTCAGAGAATAGTTAAGCTCTGGAATGCATTGCCAGAGGATGTGGTAAGAGCGGATAGCGTAGCTGGTTTTAAGAAAGGTTTGGACAAGTTCCTGGAGGAAAAGTCCATAGTCTGTTATTGAGAAAGACAGGTTGTTTACCCTCTCCAAGGTAGGGAGAACAAGAGGGCACTCTCTAAAGTTAAAAGGAGCTAGATTCCGTACAAACGTAAGGAAGTTCTTCTTCACCCAGAGAGTGGTGGAAAACTGGAATGCTCTTCCGGAAGCTGTTATAGGGGGAAAACCCTCCAGGGAGTGAAGACAAAGTTAGACAAGTTCCTGCTGAACCAGAACGTACGCAGGTAAGGCTAGTCTCAGTTAGGGCACTGGACTTTGACCTAAGGTCCACCACGGGAGCAGACTGCTGGGCACGATGGATACTGGTCTGACCCAGCAGCGGCAATTCTTATGTTCTTATGCTACTCCTTGGGTTTTGGCCAGGCACTAGGACCTGGATTGGCCACCGTGAGAACGGGCTACTGGGCTTGATGGACCATTGGGCTGACCCAGTAAGGCTACTCTTATGTTCTTATGAGTGCTGGATTTCATAAAAATACAAGTGTAAGAGGAACCAATTAAGAAGCCAATTCTAATATCTTAGGGGTCCTTTTATTAAGGTGCGCTAAATGCTAACGCATCCATTATATTCTATGGGCACATTAGCATTTAGCGTGTGCTAAATTGATTAGCACGCTTTAATAAAAGGACCCCTTAATTTCTGAAGTGGTGTTAGACAGCACAGAGGTAAGTACAACTGTCCCCTCAACCACTGATGAAGACCTTAATTTAGGTATTTATTTCAAACCATTTTTATCCTGCCTAGCTAGGCCGATACAAAACAACATGGGAAAGAAGATAAAAGATAGCATAAAATAACAGATACAGACTTAACAACTTGAAACATAACATTTAAATGAAACAATCATACTTTCACTGTAAAAGCCTGGGGAAAAAAAAAAAAAACAGCTTTGGTTTTTGGGTTTTTTTTAAAAAAAAATTGAATAGGTCAATTAACAACTGATTAGCAACTGATTCCAAACAACAGGGTCCGATACAGATAAAATCCTATTGCCAATTCTTTGATCCTACATACACGACCAGGCATCAAAATGAGATCTCAAGAAATGGGAAAGATGATGGAAGCAAATTGGAACTGTAGTAGGAACCGATTCAGCCTCACTACTTCAAGAAACAACATTACTGTCCTAAAAAGTCTTTGTCACTCAATAAAGGAACTATAGAACAGGAGAAATATGTTCACGTAGCCTCAGTGGTGTATCAAGGAAGGCTGGCGCCTAGGGCGATGACACCCAACATCGCCACACCATGTTCCCCTCCCCCCTTTTCCTCACTTCTTCGGCACCCATCCAACTCTTCCCCACTGCTGGACCAACAGCATCTTCCATCTGCTAATTGCACCGGTGTTGGCTCCCTTCTGATGTCATGTCCTGCAACCGGGAAGTGATGTCATAAGGGAGCCAACGTCGGCACAAACAGCTGCTCGAGCCGGTAAACATTTAAAGAGGTATGCGGAGGGGCAGAGAAGAGGTGCCCCCTGTGAAGAAGCTGCCTGGGGTGGTCTGCCAGGCTGTGACATTTTGAATAATCTGAAGAGGTTGAACAGCTGAACCAGCAATACTTAATTACAATAGTCTACTGGTTTCAGCAACAACTGCTGCAATATCCTCCCAAAGTCAGAAAGCTCAAAATAAGACTCAAGTCTACGCAATAGCCTGAGCTTAAAGTCCCGAGGAAAGTCACTTGCTACATTTAGGGATTCTGCCGGGTACCTATGATCTGGATTGGCCACTGTTAGAAACAGGATTCTGGACTTTGGTCTGACTCAGGAGAGCAACTCGTATGACTTATATACTACAGTAACATCTTAATATGTGGTCAAAAGAACAACTCAAAGTTCAATAACACTCCTCAGACAAGACTGAAGAATTCCCATCACCTAACTGCATTTCAGAAGGGCCAGGCAAATCTGCACCACCAATACCTCCATTTTCTTCAGATCATAACTGTGTAACCAACCATGTTGGCAACACTCGGTAGATGAGCTTAAGATCTTAGGCCATGAGGCTGAAAATGTCTTTTCTTGTTTTCCTATTGAAGAGGTGGGGGCGCGTCGTTAATTCATTTGGAGTCTAATTTATTTGTTCAATAAAATATTTGGGATAGAGAATATATTGTACCAGCACTCATAATAACATTGGCGCCGTTAAATTCAACCCTGTCACAGTCATCATGAGACTAGAGCATGCAGGCTCTGTTGGATTCTATTACGCTGCTGACATTTAGAGCGACTTCGGCTGTAAAGAACAACTGTGCTGTAGCTCCCCAGACTTTTCTGCCCGTTCTTCCTCTTTTGGCACATGTGGCCAACACGTTCCACAATTTTATGAATTTCAGAGACCAACATCAGCTTTCCTCATGCAATTCAGAATATCATATGGTTTGAATTCATAACCTTTAATCTAATTATCCTTTATTTATTTAAGTCGTTATATCTTTTGTGTATTTTATGAAATGTATTTACACAGCTAGAATTCCACATTTACACCACATTAAAGGAAGTTATTGAATAAATTAGATGAGGCCATCATCATTTTTGGCCCATTAATAGACACTAGTGTGCATTATGGATATAATAATTTGGCTTGGTTGTCCTCGTCAACTGAACAAGACTTGTATCATTAAAAGCAACATTTCAGAAAGCTAAAAGACTGAGGGTGTACAGGAGTAAGTACAATGATATCAATCCTCAATGGGGCTAGTGTACTAAGGCTATTGCAGTCTCAAAGGGAGAAATTCTGTATAGGATGCCGGTTTCTGTAGCCGCTTAAGAAGCAGCTGAGAATCGCATACAGAATCGTGTCTGCCCTAAGGGACAGATGCCTAACCCTGCTTAACCACCCCGATTCTCTAACCAGCACCCATGACACAAGCCCCGGTTAGAGAATGCGTAGCCGCTGAGCTGATCACAGTGGCAGCGACACACCCCACCCCCACTCCCCGACATTGTCTGCGGCAGGAGGGCTGTCTAATTTTCCACATCCTACATGGCAACTCTGCCATGCCACTCATAAACACATCCACTTCCTTATGGTCCACCTTGGTCAGAAATCTTAGAAAGCTTCTGATGAACTACCTCTCTACAAAAGGCCTCATATACAAAAGTATTTTCATCACTATGTTTACATATATCAGCACAAAGATATGGAACAACCTCCCAACAATCATCAGAACTGAGCTACCTCACATTCTGAAAGAAACTAAAGACTTATTTCTTTGACACCATATCCACCACAGAAAACAGACCCTTGGGCCTACCGCGCACCTTGCAGCCTCTATGACACTGCACACTGTCATCCTCGTGACTTGGAACTATAAATTACCTCCATCTTCTACCCTGCAGCATCACTCTTTAAATAGTACTAGTTTTCTCGTTTTGTACTGTACCATCTCTCAGACTGTTTTGTAATGTATCTCCTGTAGCTTCCTCGTATTGTACCAAATAATCTCTCTTAAATTGTACTGTAAATTACTTTGAACCTATTTAGGCATAGTGCAACTCACAAATCCCTGATTAGATTAGATATCATGTTTAGCTAAATATGGTTGAAGAAGTCTAATACATCTCAAAAAGAACCATATGAACCAAAGATCAGTCTAGAGCAGTGTTTCTCAGCTCGGTCCTGGAGTACCCCCTTATCAGTCAGAGGCCGTTAATAAGAGGAGAGAGTTTTCCCAAGGAAAGATATGCACATGCTTTTGAAAACTCAAAGTATATGTACAAATCTCTCTCTTACTTCCATCTAGATCAGCGGTCTCAAACTCGCAGCCGGGGGACAACATGCGGCCCGCCAGGTACTATTTTGAGGTCCTAGGTATATTTATCATAATCACAAAAACAGTTTCTTGATCATATGTCTCTTTAGCTATAAATTACAATATTATTAATAAAACTTAGCCAAAAGGAAAGATTTATAAACTATAAAGAGGGTTTTTTTTTACCTCATGCAAAATTGTCATTTCTTTAATAAGACATTAACTATTTTTTCTGAGGCTCTCCACGTACCTACAAATCCAAAATGTGGCCCTGCAAAGGATATGAGTTTGAGACCACTGGTCTAGATCCACTCCTTCTCATTGAAAATAAATTATATACCCTGAGGCGGTGACGGGATAATCGCGCGCCAGACACCAGCGCGTTGACAATTTGGCACAAGAAAGAAGCGCGCCACGGGAAAGCTTAGTTTTAAAGAGCTCTGATGGGGGTGTGTGGGGGGGAACCCCCCTCACTTTACTGCAAAGTATTTGCGCTGCTGTTGGGGGTGTGTGGTGGGTGCAACCCCCCACATTATAGAGAAAATGGAACTTTTCCCGAAAAAAATCAGAAAAAGTTCAGTTTTCTCTATAATGGAGGGTTCCAACCCCTCAACCCCCCCCCCCCCAACAGCAGCGCAAACACTATACAATAAAGGGGGGAGGTTTCCCCACTCAAACCCCGCTTCAGAGCTCTTTAAAACTAAGTTTTCCCGTGGTGCGCTTCTTTCTTGCGCCGAATTGTCAGCGCTTGATTGTCGGCGCGCGACTGACTATGAATCCCTGAGGCACACAGATAAATTAGCCAATGTTGTAAATTAGCCAATGTTGTACCTATGGAAATGTCTTTGAAAATTGCCCTTATATTGCTTGATTTCATAACAGGATGCTTGTGTGAGAATTCTACTACAACTCCCACCATATATACTTTCTTCCTTAGTTTCTATGTCTCCCTTCCCTACCCACCCAGGTTAGTTCCAGTATCTCCTCTTCCCCTCCCTGTTCCTTCCCTCCCCCCTTTCCCCCACACATGGTCTAGCCCTCTCCTAATGCAGTGGCTACAAGTAGCATCCCCCTCCTTTCCTCATGCCACCACTTTCATCAATAATATACACAAACAAGAGGCAAAGATCTGCCACAAACTGAACACAGAACCAAAAAGATCAGTCCAAATGAAAGAAGTCTGATGTGGCCTCATTTTGCCCACAGACTGCGTCAGGGGTAACAACTGCAGGGGAAAGACATAAAATGAGCCCCTACACTTCTAATCCATACAGCTTATCAGTACTTCTTCCTTAGAATTGGCAAAGTGTCTTCCTCACAGGCCCCAAATGAGGAAGGACGCTGAAGTAGAGCTTCTTTATGAACCCTTGAAAAAGCCCTTGTGGGTGAAACGAGTCCCGTCGGGGCATGCTAGAGACATTGCATTAAAAGGATAAGTAAAAAAAATAATTGCTGCTGTTTAGTATTTGTTTTTGAAAAGGAATACAGTGCTCCCCCGGTCATTTGCGGTCGGCAATTTGCGGTCCCAGTTATTCGCGGTATTTTCCGACTGCGAATGACTGGGCAGGAGAGGGCAGCCGGAGAGGCAGGAGAGAGCAGCCAGAGCGCCGGCGAGTGAAGGAAATCACTCGCGGTACGCTCCGACCGCCTCTTCCTGCACTAAAGTCGGGCCTCACCAATCAGGAGCTGCTTTGACACACAGCTCTGACTTTAGTGCAGGAAGAGGCGGTCGGAGCATACCGCGAGTGATTTCCTTCACTCGCCGGCGCTCTGGCTGCTCTCTCCTGCCTCTCTGGCTGCCCTCTCCTGTCTCCCCTGCTGAAAACCGTATTCGCGGTTTTTCAAGATTTGCAGGGGTTCCTGGAATGGAACCCCCACGTATATTGGGGGAGAACTGTAGTAAGAAATACAGCATCAGATAAGCAAGCTGCATTTAAAGAGGAGGCAATTAGATGAGCCAAAGCTGGATCATTGCCTTTGCTAGCTCTCTTGCCATCCTGTTTTGACCCAAATAAGTGAGGGTTGTGATTGCTGTGGGAGTTCCACCTCCCCGGGTGCATCCTACCCTCACTTCACCACTGCTCACAGGCAGAGAGAAGCAGTGCGCAATACTTCAAAGTCAGCCCCGATCAGAGTTGCCAAACATCCGGATTTCCCCAGACGGCTTTTCAAAACCCGGTACTTTGTCTGCATTTTGAAAAGCCTTCTCAAATCACATCATGCAGGGAGAAAGTCCGCGCATGTGTGGATGCCACACCATGACGTCACGAGCACGCACGAGCATGGCATCAACACGTGGTATCCGCGTATGCGCAGATTTTCTCCCTGCCCAACAAGAGCAGGCAGCGGGGGAAGGCTAGGGCGGGACTTAGGGCGGGATTAGGGCATTGCAGGGCAGGGAGGGCAGAACTCTGCGGGCCTAGGGGTCCGGATTGTCCGATTGGAAAATATGGCAACCCTAGCCCTGATCCCATCCCTAAGAACTGTCTGCCTCGATATAGGGGAAAACATGTGAGCTGTAGAATCAGAGTGAGCAGTTTTTCACTAGCCTATTTCCACAAGTATGACACTGTTCGACCTTTGCGAATGGCTTCAAAATCTGGCCTCAATTCAAACAAAATATGTGATCTCAAAGGAATATTATCAAAGAAAAAATGACAAAACCCCCCAAACCAGTGGTCTCAAACTCAAACCCTTTGCGGGGCCACATTTTGGATTTGTAGGTACTTGGAGGGCCGCAGAAAAAAATAGTTAATGTCTTATTAAAGAAATGACAATTTTGCATGAGGTAAAACTCTTTTTAGTTTATAAATCTTTCCTTTTGACTAAGTCTTAATAATAATATTGACATTTATAGCTAAAGAGACATATGATCAAGAAACTGTTATATTTTACTTTTGTGATTAACATAAACATACCGAGGGCCTCAAAATAGTACCTGGTGGGCCGCATGTGGCCCCCGGGTCGCGTGTTTGAGACCACTGCCCCAAACTAACAGAAAGCAGCTACTGTGCTTTATAATTAGCATATGTAAAGTCTTATTGATTCTATTTTTCAAAAAGAAAAAAAACTAATTGAATCTGTCATATAGAGATGGGCCAGCCAATGATATTGGAGCTTAACCACGGAAAGCAGGATCATTCCTTGCTCCTTACACTCCATCCTCAAGTACAAGGAAACAAATAATTTAGGAAGACATGGAGTTTATGGACTTTAACTTTTTTTTTTTTAATTTAAAGGGCATATTTAAATCTCTCCTTAACATTAATTTTTCTTGCTTCTCTCCACAATGTTCTAAACTACTGCTCCAGGTCCCACATCTCCCTCCTTTCAGTAAGGGACTAGGAATTTATTACAAAACAAAGAAATTTAAATTATCGTTTTGAGCCCTCTCCTACAATAACACACAACACCTGTGTTCAAAATTGTTTTGTTGGTCTATCACAAGAGATCACACTTTCCAAATTACACAGACATTCATGATGGATAAACAGCACACTTTATTATAAGGAATGACAAACATATAAAAAGCTGGAAGCGTGAGACGTGCTGAACCCATTCCCCAAAGTCCTGCAGCTGACTCACCTTCTCCAGGGAGGTGGTTTGTTTTCCAAAAATGATATTTCTTCCTACAGGGTCTCTTTCGTCAAAAATAGAAATAGAAAAACAAAGATAAAACATAGCAACACAAAGTGCTCTTGTGGAGTTCAACAGAAAACACACCAAGAATGCTTTCTTTTGCTCTGTTGAAAGATAATGGCCACCAATAAAAAAATTCCTGCACTTGAGATTTGTTTTTTATATAATTGATCAGAAACACTGAAATTTCAATTCAGCGTATCTTTAAAAAGCACAATGTAAAAACACAGTAGCATTTCACAGCACACAGAAGCATTACGATGAAGGTACTTTTTTACTCATCCAGAAAGACCACAGGGACTCCGGGCTGGTATTAGATATGCAGGGGCCCGGGGCCAAACCAGGGAAGGGTTCATAGGTCATGGTTCACTTTATCTAGGCAGCTTATAATTACAAAATAAAAGATAACAACCGGTGGCTTTCGAGATAAATACATCAGGAGGCCTCGGTTACATTAAATCAATTGGGGTAAGGTAGGGAGAAAGGTAAAGGTTGTAAGAGGAACTAAACAGATAGGACCCAGAAAGAGTGAAGGATAGGGGGCAGAGACAGGACAATATGGTCTAGAAGTGGAAAAATATTGAGAAAGCCTTTAATTTGGAGTGAAAACCTTAACGAAGATTTTGGGAGAAGGTTTGAGTCTGATGTCAATAAGGAGTTGATTCCAAAGATTGATGCAACTACTTTCAAACAGGACTCGTGGTGTGTTTCATGTTTAATCATTTGGTAAATCAGAATCACAAGATTTTGCTGTTCCTAGTATAAGCCATGAAATGGAGTCTATGGAATTAGGGCACTGCTAAGAAACAATGGGATGCCTGTATTGAAGATTGTGAGAATTTTAAACAGTATTCTGCATGAAATGGGTAGAGGGTAGCCAGTGTTTTACTATTTCTTTTCTCAAGGAAAGCTTGACAGCAGTGTTTTGTATTGTCTACAGATGGCACAGTTGAGAAGATGTGAGGTCAGATAGTAAAAAGAGTTATAGTAATCTAGTTTAGAACGGATAAGGGAATGAACCAGCAGTCTAAGAGCTGAACTGTGAAAAAAGAGAGCTGAGATATAAGATTTGTAAGTAAAAGGCATATCAATAGTGACTTCTAGTAGTTTAACTGAATCTTGTAAAGGAATTGGATTTTAGGTACATTTAGTAAAATAGGGGAGTGATTAGTAGCGTGCAAAACTTCTGTCTGTAGCCCCCTGTGGTATGGCTGCCAGCTCCTAATGCCAGTCATGCAGGAACTGGGGGCCAGTCTCAGAAGCCGCCTAAGTGGCTTTTGAGAATTGCAAACAGGTAACCTCTATAGAATTGCATCTGTCCTCATGGACAGATGCCCAAGCCTACCTAACACCACAATTCTCTAACCAGCGTCCACGTCACAGATGCCGGTTAGAGAATCGGATTGCTGCTGAGCTGATCACGGCAAGGGAATCTCCCTGCCACAATCAGTTTAGCGGCAGGGAACCCGTTCTTCCGCCCCCACCCCCACCGTGAAGACTACCAACAGGAGAGATGCCCAGTCCCTCCTGCCGGAACCTCTGAAGCCTACCTCCGAATGTCCGCAGCAGGAGTGGCCAATTCCTCCTGCCGCCACCATCCCAAGACATCTCCCAGCAGGAACGGTATGTACTGGTGGATTTGTCATGGGGGTGGAGTGGGGGGTTTCTGGCAGGAGAGACTGGGCATACCTCCTACCAGGGGATGTGTCGGAGGGGGAGGGGGGGAGATGTTCCAGCAGGAGGGACTGGGCATCCCTCCTCTCAGAGGATGTCTCGAGGAGGGGGGTTCTAGCAGGAGGGACTGGGAATCCCTCCTCTCGGGAGATGTCTTGGGGTGGTGACAGCAGGAAGAATTGGGCACTCCTCCTACCGTGGACATTTGGGGTGGGGAGGTCGGCTTCAGGGGTTCCGGCAGGAGGGACTGGGCATCCCTCCTGCCAGTAGTTTTTGTGGGAGGAGGGGGAGGCACCTGCCGCAGCTGTTAATCTGATCATAGCAGGGAGATTCCCTGCCGCGATCAGATCAGCGGCCAGGTCTATCTGAAATGTAGACCAGCATTTCGCTGGCCTACCTTTCAGGCACCTATCGCAGCCCTAGGGAGATGCCTAGGGCCACCTAAGCTTGACTAAGGCCACTTCTGGGCTAAACCACACCCATGCCTAGCCTTAGTAGGCGACCTTCCTCAGGGCTTTTTTTTTTTTTTAAATGTGCGTCCTGATTGGCTGGCTAGGCAGCAGTAGGACACACCGCCTACAATTGGGACGTCATAGAATTTGCCCCTGGGTGTTCAGGTAAATGACCTATCAGCACTAAAAACTATTTAGATTACTGCAAAGCTTTTTAGACGAGGTGGAAGGTCCGCAAACTGAACTAGATAAGGAACATTCTATGCTCAGCTACCCAAGATAGCACATACAGTATGTAACCCATTTATAAACATTATTTTACGTTACATTGGCAAAAGTCCATGTGACAGTTCAAGGATGTGCTGTTCTTGTTTGTATTTTTTGTGTGATTTTGTATGTGATTATTGTTCTCCGCTTAGATTTGTGGATAGGCGGGTTATAAATAATTTTAAATAAATTGGGTTTTGAAAGAATATAATTTGTGTGTTAATCAGGCTGGCATTGTCATCTGTGAGATTTTCTCTTGTCATTTTTTGGTGATATCTCAAGATATACCTAACCGAGTGGTGCAAATAACCAGTGTTACTACAATATCATATAACCACTCTATTGGGGAAGTCTGGAATATACGCTAATTTAGTGTGTTTATCTGTTTATCCATATATCTATATTTTTTTAATTCAGGAAAAAGGCCTCAGAGTTTTGGAGCTCTACGCTAAGTCTTATCATCGACCAGCACTGTCAGCATAGTTAGAATCAATGCGTTTGCTCAAAAAAACCTGATTCACTATATATTTTTTTTTTTAATTTTATAACTTTCACTCAATTAATAAAACTATTCATGTTCATTTAAGACCTTGTTTTAGAATTCAATTAGTTTGTGACCACCCCAACGATTTGAAAAATACCAACAGGTGATTACTTATCTTTAACGCTCTTTTTTCATACGTGCCGTCTATCAAACAGCCGGAATCTAAACTGGAGCCGACGCAGCCAACGTTTCGCGGAACATTACTTTGTCCGCTGCTACAGAGCTAGTAGTCAGGCACAGTGATTTAGCTCCACTTTGCTCTGTCAGTAGTTTTCAAGCTTATAGAATTAGGGGGATACTGCCTAGGTAATGCAAGTTTATGTCCATTAGGGTGTGTGGTATCTCCTTATCTTGGAGTTTGCAAGGACGAGACCAGTTCTAAATGCAGCAGCCCTTTTGGCATTAATGAAGCTATGTGACACAGGCCTATTTGATTCAACTAGAAAAGGTACACAGAAATAATACCTGTGGAATTAAAACGCTGACAGACAACCTCAAAGAACCCTAAATTATATGGAAAATAAACATCTAAATATACAATTTATTATCTCCTATGAATAAAAGTCTTAGGGGTGCTATTACCAAGGTGCGCCAACAGAGTCAGCACACACTAAGGGGCTGATTCTATAAACGGCACCAAGCGGTACCTATCTCCTGGGCGCTGTTCGGCACGGTTGTCAATCAACCGCTAGGCACCGTTTAAAGAATCACATACTGGCGCCTAAGCTGACTTAGACGCCAGTAGGATTCATGTTACACCAACATATCCTTATCGCTAACCAAATCTTCTCAATCAATTCATTTAACAGAGACAGACATTTTCAATATATTCACTATAGCATTTGTTACTTACGGGTACAAGGGATTTGTATTGGCTAACTGTACAACTTGCGTTTTCAAAGGTTCAACAGCCGCAAGTATATCTTGTTCTATAGCCATAGGAAGTACTGCATAACCACAGTAATCTATGTGTTCTCCTAGAAGGTGGACAAAATGAAAGAAATTGCATCTCAGCAACTTAATGGAAGTACAACTAATGTGATACTGTAATACCAGAGTACAATTTACAGTGGAACCTTTGTTTGCAAGCATAATTAGTTCCAGAAGCATGCTCGTAAACCAAAGTACTCGTATATCAAAGCACATAGAAAACAATGGAAGCTCAGGCAATTTGTTCCACATCCCAAAAAGACCCCCCCCCCCCCCCCCGAGGACACTGACGTGCTTACATCCCACCCCACCACATCCCGAAAAGACACCCCACCCCTGAAAACCAATATCGCCACCCCACCCCCCCACCCCGCCCAAACCCTTACCACAATTGGGCACTGCCACGCAGCACCAACCCACAGGACATGCCGGTGCTGAAGGAGCCTGCCGCCTGCCGGTGATCTCTGCTGGGCCTTGAGCATTTGTGCATGCTCAAGGCCTCCTAGCTCCCGCTCTCTCTGAGATTCTAATGAGATTCAGGAGCCAGAAAGCTTTAAGGAGCCTGCCGGCTGCCGGTGATCTCTGCTGGTCCTTGAGCATCTGCGCATGCTCAAGGCCTCCTCCTGGCTCCCGCTCTCTCCGAGATTCTAATGAAATTTAGGAGCCAGAAGGCCTTAAGCATGCGCAGATGCTCAAGGCCCAGCAGAGATCACCGGCAGCCGGCAGGCTCCTTCGGCACCGGCACGTCCTGTGGGTTGGTGCTGGCGCCCAATCGCGATAAGGGTTTGGGCGGGCGGGAGGGGCAATTCCAGTTCTTGGAGGTGGGGGCTCGCAAATCAAGTCAACACTCAGTTTGTGAGGCAAGATATGCAAGAGTGTTTTGCTCATCTTGCAAAACACTCGCAAATCGCATTACTCTCAAACCAAGATTTGACTGTATATCAAAATGACAGGGCATATCATACTGGTAGAGAGTGACAGTATATATTAAGAATTGGTCCCCAGTTGTGGAATCATCTACCACAGGAAATAACTTTACAGGCATTTAAAACAAGGCTAAAAACCTTTTATTTTAATGAAGCATTTGGGAATGATGTATCCATATCAGAAATTACTCATATTTATTGAGAGGATTCGATTCTGCAAAGTGACTCCAGGGATTGTTGTGGTTAGAGGACATTCAGATTTAATTTAATAGTAATTTAGTTAGGGGTTATTTTTTTTTTTGGGTGGGGGGTAGATGGTGTCTTTTTTAAGACAATGCGAAGTAATCCTGGTTTGTTTATATGTTTTAAGATATTTCCTATTATTATTGGATTTCTTTTTATATTGATTTTTTTTTTTTGTAAACCGCTTGTATTCTACTGAAGCGGTATAACAAGCAGAATACAAGTCCTTTAGGAAAACCCAATGTGGAATCCTTATGTATAGAAATTCCATGTGTGTCTAAGAAAAAGTATAGTGGTGGAGGTAAATTATCATCCACCTGACCATGGACAAGAAATGCTAGCAGATATTAGAAAACCAAATAAGATAGGCAATATTGTAATGGTAGATTTCAGCTTGTAATACAGTATATAGTTTATGTATTGTTCTCAATGAACATGTCAAAATGGTTAAAATTTTAAAATTAGAGGAAAAATACCTAAGCATTCATACCAATACAGTAGAGATAGGTATATATACCAAGGGGCTCATAATTGAAAGAGAAAAACATCCAAAAACTGGCCTAAGTCAGCAGTTGGATGAACATTGTCAAAATATGTCCAAGTGCCGATAATAAAAATGGGTTTTGGAAATATTTCTAAACGACCTAGGCCTTCATAGTGCCGCTGAACGACCATCATTAAACAGGGTGTTTCAGGAGGCGTATCGAGGGCGGGAGTTGGGTGGGATGTGGGCCGGCTTAAACTTAGTCATACTGCATGTATAACCGAAAGTTATACAGCACAGGATTGATGGAACTTGGACGTTGTGACTTAGACCATTTAAAACATGGCCTAAGTCACAAAAACCCACCTAAAGTGACCAAAAAAGCACTGTAAACACATAATACAGATTCCCACACACTACCCCAGTGATCACCGAACCCACCCCATCCCCTCCCCATAAAAATATTAATCACAACTTGAAAATTGTGCCTCCAGAACATCATCACCTGGCAGCCTGGCATAGGAAAGCCTAGTCGTCCTGCACAGAGGCAGCTTAAGCTGTCTTGGGGGTGGGTTAGAGACCCATGGAGAGGAGGCCCCAAGCCCATAAGCCCCTGTAATCACTGCATTGATACTTAAACATGTGCACTCCCCTATACACCCCCAAAACTATTTTTACTAGCATATAAGTGACTCCTGCAGCCATAAGGGCTATTAGGGTGGTAGATAAGTGGGTCTAGGGGATTCTGGAGGTGGTTTGGGGGGCTCACCGTGACCTATATGGGAGCTGTAGTGAGATGATGACATGGCACCCTTTTTGTGAAGTTCACAGCAGTGCCCTGTCAGGTACCCCACTATTTAGGTGCCATATCTGGGTGTTCAGTCCATCACTTTGCACACCCCTCCCACGTCCAAGAGGGCTTGTTCTAGGCATTTTTGACTTGGACAATAAGTTGGACGAAAATGTGGTAAAAAGATGGACAATTTAGCGGCTTGGACGATCAGATTGGGAGGACATATAATTAGACAATTTTCGAAACAAAAAAAATTTGGGGGTATTTTTCAAAAATGTGTCCTAAGCTATTTTTTACTTTGGACGACTTGGACGAAAACGGACTTAGACGTTCCTTTCGATTATGTCCCTCCATATGTTCAACAGAAAACAGACACACAATTCAGTCAGCATACACGCATTCCTAATTAACAATGGATAAAACCATGCATTCAACTACCCTGCCTCAAAAGTCTAGCAATGTTTATTTTTCAATATTTTTGCTTCCTTCTTAGCACAATGTGTTCCCAGCATGAGGAACAATAATGAAAATACAGCACTGAATATCAGCTGGTAAGATTTTGTGTACATGGATGCTCTGTTTTATGCTTCTTCCAGTATAATTTTCAGGGCTCAGTATTACTTCTACACATACTGAGGATAGCAGACTTGCTTGATGTATTATTTTTGTTATCACTGTGACAGCAGGACACGTCTTATGTATCGGTCTGGAAATACAACCATTGCCACAGCGCACCTCATTCTTCAATCGAATTTCTACTCTCTAAACCAGTATCTCGCAAACTTCTTTAGCTCTGGCACACTAAACGGAGCAAATGTTTCTCGCAGCACATTAGAACTGAAATTATTCCTCTGTAAATATTCACCGGTGCAAGCAGCATCTTCCACCTGCTGCTCATGCGTCACCCTCGGCTCCCTTCTGATGTCACATCCTGGTCCCATAACAGGAAGTGATATCAGAAAGGAGTTGAGGCTGGCACGAGCAGCAGGTGGAAGATGCTGCTCACGCTGGCGAACATTTACGCCGGAGGAGGAGAGGTGCTGGCGCCAGTGGTGACAGACTCTTGCATACACAACATATGTAATTATTTTATGAATTATTTCTTATGAAGGGAATTTTAAAAATAAATTCTAGAAATCTCCAGTAGCACACCCGGAATCTCTTCACAGCACACCACTGTGCTGTGGCACACAGTTTGCAAGACACTGCTCTAAATGTTAAGCCTTTGGATCTATCAGCCTGACTATAATCTACAGCTGTATAACCACAGTACATTGTGAGTACATATGCCAACCGAGGCTCCCCTTCTTCTCACCCTCAACTACATTAATTTGGAAAGTGCCAGAAACTCTGAGCTCCAGCAAGTCACACTGCTATCTCCAATATTTCCGAGTCAAAATTTGCCAAAATAGAAAAGAGAATAACATTTTAACACTAAAGGACCAGTTTTTACAAAATCAATTCCTACACTAGATGCCTAATTTGGGGGGCTCCTAAATTTAGGAATATTTCCAGCTGAAAATTCATCTATTTAGTTCCTTGCAGAGACTTGATAAACTGCTGATTGTACCACAGTGCTCTTCAGCAGTTTATAAAACAAAAAGATTAAATATCGTGAAGAGAAAACAAGTAAAGGGCAAGGGGAATGAGAGAAGAAAGAGTGAAGACAGAAGCAAGTTTGCAGCCCGGTGTGATCAGTGAGGGGTATTAGGTAAACTAGGTTGGCCATATATAATTTGAAAAAGCCAGGTCTTTATTTATCTACAAACTTAGGAATCTAAACTGAGGCCTATAATTTATTTGCCTACATTTAGAGACTGACTCATTAAACCACTGTAACCTCGGTACCATTAACAAAGGTTACTGTGTGTATTGCCAGTGGTCACATTACTTTCACTTAGGCCAATTCAATTAAAAATGCACAACTGCCATGCTCCTGGTACCACAGGTTATCATGCTTTAGTGAATCAGCCTCTTAGGAGCCATAGGTTACTATGGAACTTTGTAAGTCTAAGTACTTTGAAAACATAAAAGGAACTTAAACTTCTGATGACTGATCTCTTATGATCACTGATCTCTGACCTGGCCTGGGCCCCCTCAACCCCTCCCTGGTTGGGGGTGGCGGGGTCCAACTTTGACATGGCTTCTTTGCACCACTGATAAGACTGTACTGTGCCTGAGGGCCGCGCCAATGGCTTCCTCCCTCCAAGGCCTAGTCCTGTCACCATTGGGGTGGATGTTGTGCCGCTCCCTTGTAATGCTGCCGGCTGGATGCACCCTTCGCCGCCTCCTTCAGCTCGCCGGTGATGCAGTTTGGTTGATGGAGAAACTCGGATGTTGTGTGGCCAGATGGTGCAGGTATCGTGAGGCATTCCTTGGCCTGCCTCTTCTGCCGGATTCTGCTTGACTCTTCAGATCCTGCCTTTTCATCCATGGGACTGGTCTGTTTCCTCCTACTGTGGCTTGCCGGGGAAGGTCCTGCTTCAGCTGCTTCAAGGCACAGCTATTGGCTCCTTCTTCCTCAGGAAGTCCTGGACCAGGTTATCAGGCCTCTCCTGAATCCAGCTTGCTGTTCTGTAGGATTGTTTTATGTTGGGTTTGTTTGTTTTTTTGTTTTTTTTTTAATCTTCCTTTTTCTATTTTTCTTGTTTGTATGATACATTCATTTTGTTGTCTTTCATTTTATTTTTTGAAATGAACCTTTGCTTTCTCCCTTCCTTCGCATTCTGTTTTTTTCTGGAGGGGTCTTCTTCTAATTTGTCTTTTTTACAAACATTGTTTTTTTCTCCCAGGCACTTATGGCCTCTTTTACAAAGCCACGCTAGCAGCTGCCATGTGGCAACAGCCCCGAAGCCCTTTAAATCTCTATGGGCTTCGGGGCCGTTAGCGCAGCTTTGTAAAAGAGGCCGTTAGTTTAGATTGTGAGCCCATTTGGGACGGAGAGGGTAGTTTTAATGTGCCTATCATATTATTAGCTTTGTAAACCGCTTAATACTTATGTGCTAGCGGTATATCAAATTCAATAAATACAATACAAAATTCTTTAAAAGTGCACTAAAAAATGTGCAGCCCTAATGAAACAGTGGGGAGCATTTAGAAATCTTGGTGATGTCACAATGGCTTCTATTTTGCATAAGCAGAAAAGAGCTGCTCCTGGCAGCAGCAGTGAACAAAGAAACAAACAAGGTGGCAGACAAGGACCTTAAGCTTTTATCTAGTCTGCTCAGTTTTCATCCTTTTGCAAAGTCATGGACAACAGCTGGTCTGTGGCTTTAAAGTAAGGCTGCCAACTGGATTCAGAGATGCAGGACAGTTTACCCCACTGTATGTAGGGAAAGGGAATGGGACTTAATATACCTCCTTTCTGTGGTTACAATCAAAGCTTTTCACTGAGGTATTTATTTTCTGCATTGGGCAATGGAAGGTTAGATGACTTGCTCAGAGTCACAAGGAGCAGCAGTGGGAATTGAACCCATGTTCTCATCCCACTGCACTAACCATTAGGCCAGTGGTTCCCAACCCTGTCCTGAAGGACCACCAGGCCAGTTGGGTTTTCAGGATATCTCTAATGAATATGTATGAGAGAGATCTGCATATAATGGAGGTGCCAGGCATGCAAATCTGCTCCATGCATATTCATTAGACCTATCCTGAAAACCCAACTGGCCTGGTGGTCCCTCAGGACATGGTTGGGAACCACTGCATTAGGCTACTTCTCCACTCCAAGTAGGGACTTGTAGTTCTGATTCCCCCATTGCATTCCTTAAGAAGAATAAGACTACATAAGAACATAAAAATAGCCTTACAGGGTCAGACCAATGGCCCATCAAGCCCAGTAGACAGTTCTCATAGTGGCCAATCCAGGTCACCAATACTTGGCCAAAACCCAAGGAGTAACAATATTCCATTCTGCCGATACAGGGCAAGCAGTGGCTTTCCCCATGTCTTTCTCAATAACAGACTATGGACTTTTCCTCCAGGAACTTTTCCAAACCTTTTTTAAAACCAGCTACGCTATCCATTCTTACCATATCCTCTGGCAATGCATTTTAGAGTTTAACTATTCTCTCAGTGAAAAAAAATTTCCTCCTATTGGTTTTAAAAGTATTTCCCAGTAACTTCATTAAGCGTCCCCTAATCTTTGTAATTTTTGACGAAGTGAAAAATCGATCCACTTGTACCCATTCTAGTCCGCTCAGGATTTTGTAAACTTCAATCATATCTTCCTTCAGCCGTCTCTTTTCCAAGCTGAAGAGCCCTAACCGTTTTAGTCTTTCCTCATATGAGAGAAGTTCCATCCCCTTTACCATCTGGGTCGCTCTTCTTTGAACCTTTTCTAGCGCCACTGTATCTTTCTTGAGATAAGGAGACCAGAATTGAACGAAATACTCCAAATGAGGTCGCACCATGGAGCAATACAGGGGCATTATAACATTCTTAGTCTTGTTAACCATCCTTTTTTAATAATTCCTAGCATCCTGTTTGCTTTTTTGGCCACCGCCGCACATTGGGCAGAAGGTTTCACGTATTGTCTATGATGATACCCAGTCCCAGATCCTTTTCTTGGGCACTAATCCACAAGGTGGACCCTAGAATCCAGTAACTGTGATTCAGGTTATTCTTCCCAATGTGCATCACTTTGCATTTGTCCACATTAAATTTCATCTGCCATTTGGATACCCAGTCTTCCAATTTCCTAAGGTCCGCCTGCAATTTTTCACAATCTACATGGGTTTTAACAACTTTGAACAGTTTAGTGTCATCTTCAAATTTAATCACCTTACTCGTTGTTCCAATTTCCAGATCATTTATAAATAAGTTAAATAGCAATGGGCCTAGTACCGACCCCTGTGGCACTCCACTGCTTACTCTCCTCCATTGAGATAAATGACCATTTAACCCTATCCTCTGTTTTCTATCAGCTCACCTTTATCCACATGTTTATTCACACCTTCAAAGAAGTCAAGCAAATTTGTGAGGCAAGATCTTCCTCGGCTGAACCCATGCTGACTCCGTCTAATTAAATCATGTTTGGCTACTTGCTCCAAAATTTTATTTTTTATACTGTTTTCTACCATTTTTCCTGACATTGAAGTGAGGCTTACTGGTCTGTAATTTCCCGGATCTCCTCTGGAGCCCTTTTTAAAAATTGGCATAACATTAGCCACCCTCCAAGTCCCATGAAGCTAGGGTTCCCAGATTTTGTCCTCAAAAAAAAAAAAAAAAAGGACAGGTGACCCCACCCTGTTCTGCCCACAGCCCTGCCCCATTCCAGCCCCCAAGCTCAGCCCCACATATATCCCGTCTCTTTGGGGCCACGTCTGGATGGGCATCTGCACATGCGTGTTTGTGACACAATGACATCACACACATCTGTGCATGCACAGGTGCCTTCCAGACGTGGCCCTGAGCTGAATGGTTTCCAAAACCCAGACTAAGTGCCGGGTTTTGAAAACCCATCCAGACGCCTAGACAGTCCTCTAAAAAGAGAACATGTCCCCCAAACCTGGAACTCTCTCCCCCAATATATAAGAGACGAAAAAGACATTAGCCGTTTCAAAATTAATTTAAAAACCTTCCTGTTTAAAGATGCTTTTACCTCCTATATGCAGTCCTTTATCAAAAACAGAATAATAAAATAAAAAAATAAAAATACCCCTCCTAATGTTTTTCTCCTTTTTTGTCTCCTTTTTCTTAAAATGATTAATATTGTAACCTTATCCCCTCATCCCTTTCCATCCAGTCAAGTCTGTTGATCTGTAGGTCTAACCCCTTTTTTTTATTTGTTATTATCATTCTTTTGTATTTTAACGTATGTACAAATTTGGATTTTAATGTAATTCGCTTAGTTTTTTATGTATAAGCGATTCATCAAATTTCGAATAAACTTGAAACTTGATAAATCCAGATGTCTGGTAACCCTACATGAAACACTAGGGTAAACCCAGGACTGGATCAACCCTGTCCTGAAAATCTGGATCCAACTAGAAGCTTTGCTTTAGAGATCCCCTATGCTTATCCCATGCTTTCTTGAATTTTCTTACTGTTTTTGCCTCCTATCAGGACGTGGTTTAATGTACCAACCACCTTTCACATGAAGAAATATTTTCTAATATTACCTCTGAGTCTCATCTTTTTAAATATTAATATCATAACTTCTTGTTCTAAAAATGCCTTCCTAAAGAAAAGTGTTTCTTTCAAGAAAGGCTTGGAGACTGTGAGCTACCCTAAAACCCAGAAGATGCGTTACCTGAAAGAACAACAGACTTGAATTCAGAACTTGCCATTTCCTGACTGGCATTAAAATGTCACAGAACAATCATAAATTATTTCTAAATATCGAAATAAAAAATGTGAAACCGTACAACCAGGAAATAAACCACACAAATGTGAAAATCTTAAAAAGCAAAACAGTTTCATAACATGCTGTTCTTCCAGTCCTTGATGCACAAGTCAGAATTAGAAAAACAAACAAACAAGTGCTTCTTACCTATTAAGTTGACTCGCCCTGGTGCACGAACATAAAATTTAGGAGATGATCCAAATTTAGAAATAAATATCTCCTTCAGCTTGAGAAATCTGAAACACATGAGGGAAAGGCCTGCATGAGAAAACCCAGCACATTTTAGCTGCTGATAATAAGTGTGATAAGAGCAATGCAACTTAGGTCTGAAATGAATCCTATTAAAAACCAGTATTGGTCACATAGTTCTATGCTATTGGAATAAAATGGCCTTACAACACATCAGTTCCATAATGTAGACGTGCCTCTAAATAATTAAGTGCAACCAATAGGAGATTTTAAAGTCAGGTGCCCCTGACAACTAATAAGTTTAGGTTTTATTATTATTATTATAGTCTCACATCATTGAATCTAATGCTTTCAGAATTTTAATTGGAATTTGCATAGGTTACAATATCTTTAGTCCAAGAAAAATGATGGTGCAGGCAGCGTTGGACTTAGCAATTGTAAGGCGCTGTTTGTTGGGTGGGTGGGTGTCCCCAGTTTAAGATTTCAGATGAGCAGTATAGAATTTCAGTGCTGAGCAGCATGATTACCAAGGGGGAGGGAGAAAGGAGAAAGATGGAGATGGAAAGGGGAAGGGAAAAGAAGTTTTAACTTTTGGTCAGCTGCCTGTTGGAAAGCCGATTCATGTGTGGGGCCCTCTATTTAATACCGTCACCCCTGCTTAATACCAGCCAAGTGCAGTGTATGAACTTTCCAAACTACACAGGTCCCTTTTTAGATGATTTCAGTTTTAGTTGGGGCCAATATGGCTACCAGGTCCCTGCACATCTGTGATTACGATAAAATCAATATTTTTCTGAGTTTCATCGATGATGCTTATGAACGTAGAGCTTGGACGTTGAAGGTATTTTCAGTGTGGGAGACAGCAGGCATTATTCTTATTTGTGTAGTTTCTATGGATTAAGATCAGAGGTGAGCCAACGTTGTCAACAGGAGGCTTCTGTCTGGCCTGAGGCAGCGAGATGAGCCATATGTGTGCGAACTGGCAAATTTAACCTGTAACTGTACATTATGGGGCTCATAATCGAAAGAGAAAAACATCGCTAGGAAAAACAAATGCTAGGAAGTTCTTCTTCACTCAGAGGGTGGTGGATACATGGAACGCACTTCCAGAGGCTGTTGTAGACAAGAAAACATTAAGCGGCTTCAAAGAAGGCTTGGATAGATTCCTAGAAGAAAAAGGGATTGAGGGGTATAGATAGATATGGACTATTAATCAGGCAATGGGCCGCCGCGGGAGCGGACCGCTGGGCAGGATGGACCTATGGTCTGTCTCAGTGGAGGCAACCTCTTATGTTCTTATGTTCTTATCCAAAAACCGGTCTAAGTCGGCACTTGGACGATCATAAACAAAAGACATCCAAGTATCGATAATCAAACCAGGTTTTGGATATATTTCTAAATGACCTAGGCCTTCATAGTGCCGCTGAACGACCATAGCTAAATGGGGCATTTCAGGAAGAGTGTCGAGGGTGGGATTTGGGTGGGACGTGGGCAGGCTTAGACTTAGTCGTACTGCATGTATAACCGAAAGTTTTACAACAGAGCCTAGACGGAACTTGGACGTTGTGACTAAGACCTTTTAAAACATGGTCTAAGTCACAAAAACCCACCTAAAGTCACCAGATAAGTACTGCAAACACATAATACAAACCTCCACAAATACCCCAGTGATCACCGACCCCCAACCCCATAAAAATCATAATCACACCTGTAAAATTCAGCCTCCGGAACATCATCACCTGGCAGCCTGGCATAGGAAAGCCTAGTCGTCCTGCACAGAGGCAGCTTAAGCTGTCTTGGGGGTGGGTTAGGGACCCATGGAGAGGAGGCCCCTTGCCCATAAGCCCCTGTAATCACTGCATTGATACTGAAACATGTGCACTCCCCTAAACACCCCCAAAACCCTTTTGTACTGGCATATAAGTGACTCCTGCAGCCATAAGGGCTATTAGGATGGTAGATAAGTGGGTCTAGGGGATTCTGGAGGTGATTTAGGGGGCTCACCATGACCTATATGGGAGCTGTAGTGAGATGATGACATGGCACCCTTTTTGTGAAGTTCACAGCAGTGCCCTGTAAGGTACCCCGCTATTTAGGTGTCATGTCTGGGTGTTCAGTCCATCACTTTGCAGACCCCTCCCATGTCCAACAGGGCTTGTTCTAAGTGTTTTGGACTTGGAAGAAAAATTGGACAAAAATGTGGTATAAAGATAGACGATTTAGCAGCTTGGACGATCAGATCGGCAGGACATATAGTTAGACGATTTTCGAAATGAAAAAAAAATTTTTTAAACTGTGTCCTAAGCTATTTTTTACTTTGGACGACTTGGACTTGGACGAAAACGGACTTAGACGTTCCTTTCGATTATGCCCCTCCACGTATATTGGTACAGTGGTGCCTCGCACAGCGAACGCCTCGCATAGCGAACGCTGCGCACAACGAACTTTATGTCTTGATTCGTACAACGGACTTCGTTTCACACAACGAAGTCCGGGGTTCCTGCGGGGTTGGATCGCAGCGGGGTTGGTCGAGCCGCGAGGGTAGTCTCCTTCTCCTTACCTGCCCTGTCGCAGCACACAGCCGAACGGAAATCTTCCCGATGTCAGCGCTGACGTCGGAGGGAGGGCTTAAGCAAAGCCCTCCCTTCCTCCGACGTCAGCGCTGACATCAGGAAGACTTCAGTTCGGCTGTGTGCGGCTGCGGCAGGGCAGGTAGGAAGAAGGCAATGGCGAACGAAAGAGGGGGGAGGGGGCGGTCCGCCCCGAAGAATGTGCACAGCTGGTCAGGTCCCCCGATCGACCGACAACAGGCCCGGCCGACAAACCTCCCTGCCCTGTAGCCGCGAATCTAAATTACCTCTTACAGCAGCTTCAATAATCCAGCTGCTGTAAGAAGGTAATTTAGATTCGCGGCTACAGGACAGGGAGATTTGTCCGACCGGGCCTGTTCTGTTGTCGGTCGGGTGCAAAAGCGCCACAAAGGTGGAGGCAGGGAGGGAGGAAAGGTGGAGTGGAGAAGAAAAGACGCTTAAGGGGGGAGAAGGCCGCTGAAAGCACATGTTGGAGCAGGGGATGAGAGGGAGGGAGAGAAGGGGAAATATTGGACAAGGGCAGAAGGGATGCTAAATCATAGGGTGACAGGCAGAGAGAACAACAGGAAAAAGAGTGGAAGCAATCTTGAACCCTGAGGGTGAGGGCAGAGAGAGGTGGTGAGATGATTGATCATGGGGAGAGGGACAAAAGGGAATAGAGATGGGATAGGAAGATAGTGGAAGTAAAAGGACAGGGAGATGTATGTTTTTAGATGTATCTAAATAAAAATAATAACAAAAAATTTATCTTTTTTATGTCATCTTAGCATATTTTATGCTGCAGAACGAATTATTTTTTTTTACATGTATTCCTATGGGAAAACGCGTTTCACATAACGAACGTTTCACATAACAAACTTGCTCCTGGAACCAATTAAGTTCGTTGTGTGAGGCACCACTGTATTAGATCCCTAATGTGTATCTAGTTAGGATAAAAACTTGTATTGAAAAACTTACAATGTTGAGGATAACTACGGCAAACTTTAACCTCTGAACTCAATTTTATGATTATTGGTATTAGACCTCTAGTAGGCATAGAATTAGGACACAACCCTGTATCGTAAAATTGTTCTGTAACTTGTCATATTGTAACCTATTAACTGTATTTTATGTACACTTCTCCATCTGTATTCACTGTGATACGGGATTAACAGACCCGCAAATACAGAAAAACCGCAAATAACTTTTTCATATGTTATTTGCGGTTTTCTATTAAAAACCATCATGAATATGGTGACACCACAAATAACATGGTGGGAGACCTGGCCTGTTCCTGAAGGAGAAGCAAAGCACGGTGAAGAAAGTGCTGGAAATCGGCGATTTTCTCTGTAAACGCTTGGAATCTGCGATTTCTCTATGCAAGCTGGTGTCATTTGGGGGGAGGAGCCAGCAAGCTAAAAACCGCAAATAATCGAAACCGCGAATCCGGAGGGAGAAGTGTATGTTTAACCTGTAACCCATTCTGAGCTCCTTGTGGGGAAAACGGGATAGAAATTTAAATAAATAGAAGCTGAAGCATGCCTGCTGAATTAAGTGTTGCTGCAGATGCAACTGAGGCAGATGGCATCTTTGACTGGAGGGGATAAAATCAGAGGGGATCCAAACCAAAGTTGAGAGGGCCCAGCCTTCTCCCACTGTGACTACACCACTGGTAAGGACAAGACCCTAGCCCTGTTCCCTCTTATCCCATCCCTGCTGTGCTTTCTGCCCACAGCTGACTTACCAGAGCAAAAATCTGCCTTGGATATCATTGAATTAGCAAATCTCAGAGCGCCCTTCCTAAGCATGTGGGTCCTGGATTTCTGTTTTCTGACTAGCCTTTATAAGTGTCATCAGAATGGGTTTAGCACTTGGTTTGGGGGGGATCCCTAGTTCAGGTGCCCCTTTCTAAAAGTGTCTCCTTATAGCACTGTTTTGTCATTCAAGTTTCTAATGGTTAATTACCTGTTCTCTCGTTTTTCATTGTTGCATTTGTTGCTATGAGCAGAATAGACTTACATGAGGAGTGTCCCTGTTCCCCCTATCGCTTGTTTTTATCCTCTACAGATGTTCCTGGCTGCTTTAAGACTAACTGATGCTTACAGGGCCAGTGATGAGGTACGAGGGGATGAGGTTTAAGTCTCTGAAATTTGAGGCTTCCTACAAAGTCCTACTGGGTAAACCAAAATAACCCACTGGTCCTAGAATAAAGTGTGTATTTACAAGAAGATTAGCAAAGGTAAGAACCTAATCTTTTGACACAAATAAAAGTGGGCAATTGAATAATGAACTCCCAGGCAGGAAATTAAGAATTCCACAGAAGTAAATTTATTGGTAAAATAATAGACCCAACAGGGGGCTGGAATGCGCCTGCCTTGGGGGTCAATACACTACAATAAATACAGAAAAGAACTGATAAGCAAAAATCATTTAATGAGATTAAAACACGTGTAAAATTATGACTTGAAAAATGATGAGCAAAGTGATAAACCTTTGAATATAAATAACCCTCATGTTTGGATTGAAAAGTTACTATTATATAAACAGAACATATTCAGAACAAGTCTGACATGATTATTACATTTAAAATAAATATACAATTTCAATAATAAAGGAACACTGTGAAAACACTTGGATAATAGTAACAGACAAGGGTATATTAGGTTCCAAAAATTACATTATGTGAGGATATAAACCTTTCAGAATGGACTGACCTGTAGAGAAGTGAATACTAGAGTTCGGAGCCATGTTGGGTCTGTTTTATTTTACCAATAAATTTAGTTCTGCGGAATCTTATATTTCTTGCCTGGGAGTTTATTGTTCAATTGCCCACTTTTATTTGTGGGAATTTCCTTCAGATTGTGCTCCACAATAAATAAATGAAGCATAAAATAAATAATAATAACAGCAGGACCGTGAAGTTCTATGCGGTTTACAATGATTAGAAAGGTATTACAGATTGAGAGGAATATACATAGTTTAGAGTTAGTGAATAAGAGTTCTAAAGATCATTTGGTGAGGACTGATTTATAGGTGAGTTACCTAAGTACTTCAGGAACAGATGTTTTTTTAGGCGTTTCCTGAATTCCCTATAAGTAATAGGCACGAGCAGTTGTTCCAGATCTTTAGCCCATATTGCTGCTTGATGTGAGAAAAGATGTTGGTGATGACTTTTAAATTTACATTCTCTAACCGGTGGAGGAATAAAGTTTGGATGTACGGTATGGTCAAGTCTGATAGTAAGTAAGGAATACCGATCCACAGAGCAGTCTGGTCAGTTTCCAGGTTCGTTACATTATCTGCTCAGCTGTGATTTAAGAACCCATGTTATTGTTGAGGTTACGCTGAAACCCTCAGCTCAATGTGCGGCAGAAGCTAAGAAAGCAAACAAAATGTTAGGAATTATCAGGAAAGGAATGGAAAACAAAAATGAAAATGTTATAGTGCTCTTGTATCGCTCTATGGTATGGCCACACCTCAAATACTGTGTGCATCTGGTCACCGTATCTCAAAAAAGATATAGCGGAATTAGAAAAGGTACAGAGAAGGGTAACAAAAATGATAAAAGGGATTGGACAACTTCCCTATGAGGAAAGGCTAAAGCGGCTAGGACTCTTCAGCTTGGAGAAGAGACGGCTTAGGGGTGATATAACAGAGGTCTTTAAAATACTGAGTAGAGTAACATAGTAAATGACGGCAGATAAAACCTGAACAGTCCATCCAGTCTGTCCATAAGTTACATGATTAAATTAACTTGTCCCTTTGATATTTCTGGGCCATAGACTGTAAAGTCTGAGTGGAAAGGGTAGATGTGAATCGCATTTTCACTCTTTCCAAAAATACTAGGACTAGGGGGCATGCGATGAAGCTACTAAGTAGTAGATTTAAAACAAACCAGAGGAAATATTTCTTCATTCAACATGTAATAAACTCTTTTTCACCCCGAGAGTGGTGGAAAACTGGAATGCTCTTCCGGAGGCTGTCATAGCGGAAAACACCCTCCAGGGTTCAAGACAAAGTTAGACAAGTTCCTGCTAGACCAGAACGTAGGCAGGTAAAGCTAGACCCAGTTAGGGCTCTGGTCCTTGATCTATGGGCCGCCGCAGGAGCGGACTGCTGGGCACAATGGACCACTGGTCTGACCCAGCAGCGGCAATTCTTATGTTCTAGAATTCATTGCTGTAGAAAGTGGTGACATCAGTTAGCTTAGCGGGGTTTAAAAAAAATGTTTGGATACATTTACATCATTTAGATGGCTTGTGAAAATCCACTGCTTATTCCTATGATAAGCAGCATAAAATCTGTTTTACTACTTGGGATCTAGCCAGTTACCTGGGACCTGTGTTGGCCATTGTTGGAAACAGGATACTGGGTTTGATGGACCCACAGACTGTTCCCAGTATGGCAATTCTTATGTTCTTATGTTTGATTTACATCTTTCCTCCCCACCACATTGGGTATTACGCTTGACGAGAAACTCTCCTTCCATGACCATATCAGTTCAGTTGTACGTAAAAGTTTTTATCGTCTGCACATGATACGATCACTTGCTAAGTTACTGGATCAGGCCTCCCTCAACACTCTCATTCATTCTTTAGTCATTTCCTGTTTAGACTATGGTAATGCCCTTTATAAGGGAATCACAAAGAAAGAGATTAGACATCTGTAAATAATCCAAAATACGGCCGTCAAAATTATTTTCAAAGCTAAAAAATTTGACCATGTCACTCCTCTTTTGATCAGAGCACATTAGCTTCCAGTTGAACACCGCATCTCCTACAAAATCGTGTTGTTGACGTTTAAAAACTAGACAAACAGGGCTCCCAGAATTCATTAATAGATTTCTTATACCGTACTCCACGATCATCCAATGAAAACTTACTTGAAATCCCATTCTTAAGTCATGTCAACTTCATGAGAAATAACATCTTCTCAGTCACCGCCCCATCGCTCTGGAACTCAGCACCAAATTATTTACGCGAGATTACTACTATAGATAACTTTAAGTCTAGCTTAAAAACTATGCTTTTCAAAGATGCCTTTGCAGTATAACCGTCCTTTTAAGGATGTTTTAAACTCTTCAGTATCCTCTATCGCAGGGATGTCAAAGTCCCTCCTTTAGGGCCGCAATCCAGTCAGGTTTTCAGGATTTCCCCAATGAATATGCATTGAAAGCAGTGCATGCACATAGATCTCATGCATATTCATTGGGGAAATCCTGAAAACGCGACTGGATTGCGGCCCTCAAGGATGGACTTTGAGACCCCTGCTCTATCGGGTTTTAATTTTCTGTTTCCCTACCTTTTCTTTTTTTCCTAATTTTGTCCTTTCCTATCATTGATTGTAGTTCTTCCCTTTTTCCTCATGTGCCAGTTTGTTTCGTTCTGGTTAGTCACGTCAGTCAAGAAAGTTTGTCTCTTGATGTTTCTTTGATGTAATGTATTTGATGTTTATTTGTTCCCTGCATGTTAGAATTTTTATTATGTAAAACCGCTTTGATTACAGATAAGGCAGGATAACAAATTTTAATAAACTTGAAACTTGAACTTAAAGGCCTAAATAAGTCAAACTGTACATATCCATATTGAGAGAGATGGAAATAAAACATTATTTAATTGTCACAGCACTGAAATGTCTTGTAAGTGATAAAGGAATAACAAATTTAAAGGAAACTGGCTTACTCGGTCATTAGCATAAAGTCACCAGTTCTTCCTCTTTATGTGCAAGAGTGCTCATGATGGATTCATCTTTCTCCATACACTCCCACCTGGCTAGTCCTTGTAGTTCATTTTCATTGGCAACCAAAATCCATTCTGTGCTAGCTCCTAGGGAGCTGTTCTCTCCTTACGTATGTTCCGTATTTACTGTTCAGAAGGTTTTTCTGAAGGGCTGCTGCTTAGACATGCAATTGTAGCAGTAATTATATGTCATAAACCACCAAACGTCTGGCAGGATATGGTCAAATGCTTCAGTTCCCTTCTAGCTCCTCCTCACCTAAACAATGCATTAAGTTGAAAACACAGAAAACCTGAAATAACATTTTCTTCTTTGGGTTTTCTTTTCTTCAGAATGCAGCCCATGATTAACAACAGTCAGAAGCATACTACAGAATGTTAAGACTGCGGTTGGACACTCAGCAAAATGTCAGTTTATTGGGTCGAAAAGCTCCTCTGCTCTCCTCACTGGCTCAGTAGCACTGAATGTTTATGTCATGCTGTACTGCCTTGGTGCCTCTTTGGTGTCTGGAAGAAGCTGCCAGTTAATACTATGAAGTCAGCAGGAGCTGGCAGAATATACATCTTTACATCTTAATAAGCTAAATAGAGAGTCAGTCTGGTGGTTTGGCCTAGGTCCTATTTCTGCCTCAGGTCTTGCATTTCCCAAGTCAGCTGGTGTTAGGGATACTGCAGAGACAACATTCCTGGCCCTTGAATAGGGACGGGAACCTCAGTTATCATTCAATGGCCCTTAGTGGCTATATTCAGGCCCCAGAATTGCAAAATTCCAGGGGGAACCCTAATGCATGGACTCTAGCCAAAGACTATACTAACTGTGAAATTGGGATATACAATTATATATTTCAGTTAAGTTGTGCTGTTTATTACTAATGCAATTATACTGAAGACAAACCTTTATTAGAATTTAAAATCAGAAGGAGGGTTGATTTTTTTTTTTTTTTTTTTACCAATGATTGATGTACTGTACCCTTTACTTGCCACAAAAGGGGATCTGAGGTCTTTTTTCCTCCTTTGGTTAGCAATTTTTTTTCAGTCAGCATTTCATTAACATACATTGTTATTCTTCTTGTTATATATTTTTTTAAACCGATGATTGATGTACCCTTTACTTGCCACGAAAGGGGATCTGAGGTCTTTTTTCCTCCTTTGGTTAGTAATTTTTTTTCCAGTCAGCATTTCATTAATATACATTATTATTCTTGTTGTTATATTTTTGGATATTTGAGGGGTTTGATATTGACAAAAATATATTGATATTTATATCCTCCACTTCTGTAGTTGTTTTTTCAACAAATTCTACATGTGGGGGTTTTTTGTCTTTTTTTTCTTTTCTAATATCTGATTGAGACATGCTATTGTTATACAGGTCATTACAATAGTCTAGCTGGCTGAAATAGAAAAGAAATTTCGAACTGAGTAGATTATCTTCAATAGATGAAGCTGTGTGGTATAACACTAGAGATCTGTGCTCAAAAATTCAAGTTTTTGTCGAGTATGATGCCCAATATTTGTATGGAAAGTTGAGTGAAATGCATTAAGTTAGTCCAATAAAAAAGATATTACCTTATTTCCTTTGTTTTATTTTTAAATATTAGCTATGATAGGTTGAAAAGAGATTTTGCTGCCTGCCATCCTGACGACCCTATACTGTATGTGCAATTTCCAAAAGTCTTTTTATCTGGTAATGGGCTATTTAACAATTGCTACTAGTAAGAAAGACCTGCTCTCGATTCTCAGTAAGCACTTACAATGAAACAATACTCCAACTTTTAAAGCCCAGGGTGTTCAATCCGTTTATGGGAACTTCTTAGAAATCAATAGAAAATTCACCAGGGTGTGTATCCAAGCATATAAGCACCTTAGAGTGCATTGCAGGTATAGCCCATAAACATCATGTCCACCCTAGAAATAATATAATAAATGTTGTAAATGCGTTTTATTTCTTTTTAGATAAATTTTAAAAAGTGCCAAGTGCAAAACAATCATTATTGAGAATTCAAAAACATTCAATAATGTATAGTCACTTAAAAAAAGATCCTCGTTGTAGAAGTAGAAATCAATAACACTCAAACATTTGAATGCAGACCACTTCTAAGTTCTCAGTGCTTACTGAGAATCGAGAGCAGGACTTTCTTACTAGTACATGATTTGTGACCCTTCTCTGTTATTTTTGGATTACTATTTAATCATTGATCTTTGTTCAGACCGGAATATCTTATAACTTAAATCTCAATCAAACTACTAATTACAAAAGGACAGAGGCGGGGGAAAAAGAACCTCAGAATTCAAGTATCAGGCTTCACACATCTTCCATTGACTGCTTTATTTTTCTCTCTCTAGGCTTACTCTGCTGCTCATTTCCCCACGAAAGCTCCGCCCACAAGACTCCGCTAGCTCCTCCTCGCTTCTCAAAAGCTCAGCCCCAATCCCTCGCTGCTAAGAGTACACTCTCTACTCCACCCCCTTCCCCATGGAAGTCCCGCCCACAGTGCTCCATGGGCTCCTCCCTACTCGGAAGCGGAAGTTCCACCCTATCAAATGTTCACGCTTGCCTATTTTGACCCCTGGAAACGCTCTGTCTTGACAGTTATGTTCCGGCCGCTCCTCAGGCTCCCCGGCAGAGGGAGAAAATGTTGGAAGGAAAGTGGAGACTGAGCAGGGAGATATAATAAAGGCAGCTTTTTTTTTTTTTTCCAATAAGTCTGAATTGAATTTTCGTTTTATGCGGCAAATTAAAACTAGTGCCCGCAAACGCCTTCTTTCTTACCTTTCATGTTCGGACACTTGAAAGCGGAAGGTGGGCGGCGAGTCAGCCGATGCCATCAGCGAGCACTAGTGCACGGTTCGATTTCGGCACGATCTTTTTTTTTTGTTTTGTTGCTTTTTGGGACGGATGTTACCGGGGCAGTACGGGATGTCTGCAGTACTAGCTGACACACGCGGAAGTCGTGTCTGTTCCGGATGGGACGAGCCTAAAGAAAATCGTGCAAACCTGGCAAGTTAGAGGTGCCACGCGGAAGTCCTACCTCGTGACTGCCATCTCTTTTCCTTGTTCACACCTCCCTAACCGGATTTCAAAATACACGGGACAGGGAACATTTAGGAATCTGTGAACTGATAGTAACAGACCACTGGTCGTTGTAAAACGTAATAGGTTCTGTCTAGAAACTGAACTGGTCTTGGAAAAACTGGAGTTTTTAGGTAGTGATATTTTTTCAGTATACTGTCAAACTGTCAAAAATACATCTTCTAATGCTTGTTGATGTTTTGTTTTTAAAGTATTTAAGTATTTGCAAAGACAGAGTGCCTATGTGTAAGAGCATTTAAGGGTCTAGTCCAGTATCCAGTAAACTTTGTCAAGGTGCATTACACTAAACGTAGTGGCTGCGGCTTGAGGCATCTGGAAGTGCATGGACGTTGATGTGATGATGTCACGCGCATGCATGAAGGCCCTGAGCCGCCAGTGGGAAGTGCCGGCAGGGAAGAAGCGTGGAGAGGAGAGGCACTGGCACAGGCTGATTGCCTACCGGATTTGCCTCTCACCACAAGAGGCATGTCCTCTAGGCCGTCAGCTGGCGCCGGCACCTCTCCTCCGCCACATTATCTTGCACCACATCTGAAATTTCAAGAGGCACACAGTTTATGATGCACTGGTGTAGTCCTTTAAGGAGAAGCTTTTGCGTAGCAGCGACTTGCATGCTGATTGATTTTTTGTTTATTTTTTAAAATTGGATCCATGCAATTTTCTTCGTAGCAGTTTCCACTTCTAATGTTCTCAGGTATCCCTAGTGAGACTAGCAGCCATCTTTGTAGTCCATATCCATCCAACTGCAGGTCTGAAATTTTAATGGACTGTGACTTGGGCAGATACGCGGCATCAGTGTTGCCAGATACTTTTTTATAATCCCGCCCAATTACCTTGTAAAAGCAGCCCAAAAACAGCCCAATGTACGAGGGGATGCTGAAAAGTTCTCAGTCCAACTAACTTCAATTGGGACAGTCTCCATCAAGGGCTATATAACTGTTTGTTTTGAGAAATGTACATTACATCTCTGAAAATATTTGTGTTGTGCTGAAAAGTTCTCATCCCATTCAACATAGCTGGGGCAGTCTCCATTGAGGGCTATACACTTAGTCCAACGAGTTTCCACTTTTCAGTACTTTTCCAAACAGATATATAGCCCTTGATGGAGACTGTCCCAACGAGGGAGCTCTGATTAACCAGTCAGCCATGACGGGGTGTACTTGCAGACCCATCTGGCTTAAGAAAGCTGCTACAACCACCATCACCTCGGCAAAGGTACGAAGAGCCATCTCCAGTCCAAAGGGCAGAGTCAAAAACTGTGAATGGTTGTGCAAGACGTGAAACTACAAGGATCTCCAGTAGGCTGGAAAGATCAGAATGTATAAATATGCCCCTATAATTCCAGAGAGGCAAGGGACTCTCCCATGGCCACCCCCGCTATGACAGATTGCACTATTCCCATGTCAAAGTGTGAAAACTTGAGAGCCTCATGCACACGCTGCAGCTCTAGAATAGGCCTCTAGCTGTCTGAGCCATTCATTTGCATGATAAAACATGGAGTATCTGCTGGAGTCTAAAAGGGCAGGTGGTAGCCATTCTAGAACTTGAATATCCAGCAAGTGCCTTGTCCGGGTGCCCTGCAGGAGATTCCATAAACCAACTGGTTAGAGGCTGGGCGAATTCCAAATGCAGCCCGACCAAATAAAATCCAAAACCCATTGATCAGACAAAATGCAAACCCAAGTCGTCAGGAACCTGCCCCCTATCTATAGAGGAAGGTCCCCCCAGCCTAGCATCATTGTGCCTTCTTGGCAGAGGGCCCAGGACTGGTAAGGCCTGGTGCCACGAAAATAGAGTGACCAGAAACCCTAGAGAGTCTGAGTCTGCTAACAGTCAGGGTCATAGAGTGACTGACCACCACAGAATCCTTAAGGTCGACCAGGCTCTTGCCAAACAACAACTGCCCTGAAAGTGAAGCCTCGCCTGGGAAGTGGAATCACCAACCCAATGTCTAATCCAGAACATTCTGTGGGCAGAAATGGAGAACACCAAATCCCGCATAAGGCACATAAAGTGTTAGGCACATAAGCTGACCCAACCAAAAGAAGTTGAGGAGGAGACTCTACAGCCTCATTCTTCATGGTGTGCAGGTGAGACAGACAGGCACGTGTGACAACAGATGCTGCCAAAGCAGCCTGAAAGCCCAAAGCAGCTGTATCAAAAAGCCTCTGGAGGACTATGTCTACATGGCGGTCTTGCATATCTGTAAGCACCACATCACTTTCCATGGGACGGAGGTTCAGTTAGGTACCTGCGTAGCCAAAGAATCCACTCTAGGCACTCCAGTGCCAGAGGGTACAAGCAAGACGTGTCTCTTGCTAACATAAGAGCACAGTTTAGATAGTCACATTGCTCTGACAGTAAAATGCTCATATCAGGGTGCCAGGGAAATGTGGAAGACTGCACGCGCACACCACAAAGCCAGGAGGAAGAAGAGGATGGAGCTGGCTGAGTGACCTTCTGCAATACCTGCAAAGTCTCAGAAATAAGATCCGGCAAAGACGCAGACTGAAATAAGCACAGAACTGTGGGATCGTTCCCAGGTCCTAGAGCCCCTGAAGGATCCAAAGATCTAGCATACAGTCCCTGGTCCCTCGGCCTTGGAAGCATTGCACCTTGAAATAAGGGGTCAGCAAGCCGGCCATCAGCATAAAGATCAAGATCCGGCAAATCAGGAACAGCAGCTGACTGAGACAAGGACATGCCCAGAGAAGCAACACCATTGGGAAACACAGCGGATATGGAGCGGGACGGCACAAGGCTCCTGGGGCGCATAGTCACCCTCTGATGACTTAATCATGCATTTCATAGGCTGTGGAGGGACCACAGCCGTGTACATGGAACTATCAGCCATGCCAAGCCCTAAAAATAAAGAAGGTTGCCCCACCAAGCTAGCCAAGCATATTTTTTACCTGCTTGACCAGGGGAGAGGCTAAGTTTTGTGCTGCCACCCCTGATGGCTGCACCACATGGCACTTGGTGCTTCAATGCTTCTGAAGCATCTAATTTGCGCAATCCTGGCAAAAATTGCAGTTTTGGAGATGCAGGGATGTTTTGAAAAAAGATCACTAAAAATCCAAGATGGCCGCCGCTGTGAAATTAATGCCAAAATTGCAATATTTTCCACACTTAAATTTTAAAAAATGATGATTTTAGGATTTTTCAGGTGAGGGAACACAGGGGGACATGAAGAAACCTTGAAAACTCCACTTTTCAGACCTCCTCCAATCCATCTCACAGGTTGTAAACAGCCTTTACTTACTGTGACCTGTTTTTCCACAGTAGCTGGATTAGAGAATCGCTGCCTCAAGCTGATCTTCGGACTTCCAGTCAGATCCCATGCCTGACTGCACCTCCACTCCTGCAGACTGACAGACGTGCGCTGGGACAGGCGGAGGTGAAAAGACGTAGCTAGCACCCTGCGAGACACAACTGAGACTCTTAACAGTCTGTGCTCAACCCCTGCTTAACAGCAGGTGAGACAACTTCAGGGTCAGTCCTGAGTTCCACAGAAAACTAAGCAGACTAGCTAACAGGTACCCACTGGGATTGACCTGTCAGTTACAGACAAAAGTCTGTGTGTTCTCAATGCAGACAAAGCGAAATAAATGCTTCTAGCACAAGAATCCTGAAGAAATAAGGACTATAAACACGGAGAGCAGAATGAACACACTCCTGCAGGCACGCGTACAGAAGGGAAAAGCTGTAGGTGGAGCAAAACCCAGTGAAGTACAGAGGAGGCACAGAGAAAAATCTGAACTGAATTCCTTTTGCAGTTGGCACGCAGCCTTGGGGACACTACCAACTTGTCTAGAATATCTCACCTATTGCACTGGAAAGCCCTTTACAGACTGAAGCAACTGATCTGACCTTATTTCCATAATCACCATTTTGCCATCCTAGTCCAAATGTTGGTCTTGTCTCAACTTGACTACCACTGCAACTCGTTCTATGCTGGCCTGAGTTCCTCCCTACAACATAAACTACAAATGATTAAAAACACAGCAATCAGACTGATTTTCAGACTAAAAAATATGATGCTATATCAGAAACTTAACTGGTTACCCATAAATGCACGCATCACATTCAAACTATCCTGCATTATGTTATGGTTACCAGATGTCCGGGAAAACCTGGACATGTCCTCTTTTTAGAGGACTGTTTGGGCTCCCGGACAGACTTTCCAAAAGCCAGCATTTGTCCGGGTATTGGAGAGTCCCTACAAGCTCCGGCCGCATCTGGAGGGTCTCTGAGCATGTACGGATGTTGTCGCATGCATCCGTGAATGCTCCAGGCCTTCTAGACATGGCTGGAGCTCCTCACAAAGAGAGAGGCTTTCTGGGGCTGGAGGGCAAATGGGGCAGGGCTGAAGACAGAATGGGGCGGGGTCATGCGTCCAGGGTTTTCTTTTTTTTTTTTTTAAATATGGTAACCCTGTATCATGTACCATACCCTACACTTTAACACCTCAGAGCAAATAATTCAACTCCAAATCACACTTATCCAGGATCCATGGCACAAACCTACTAATGCTTCCTTCATCCAAAGGAGTCAAATACAAACAAATCTATAATGCCCTATTCACCTATACAACCATCAAAACATGGAAGAGTCTCCCAACAACCATTAGGCCTGAACTGAACTACCTCAGTTTTCGGAAAAAAAAAATAAAATCCCCAAACCCTCAAAACTAGGGTTACCAGATTTTCACAAAGTGCCGGGTTTTGAAAAGCCATCCGGACTCCCGGATATGTCCAGTAACCCTACTCAAAACCTACTTATATGACAGACTTCATCAACCTGTAACTTAAGAACTGTTGCCTTCTGAAGAAAACCATCTCAAGGACTACATCAATATAGTATCTCAGACACTGTACATATACCATGAAAAACCTTCAAAAATTGCAATTTACATGCCAGATCTTCCATACTTACCACTATGAAACTTAAAATTTGAAATCAAAATGTCACAGTCATTGTAATTCCCCATATATTATATAGGCTTCTTTATTTGTAAATTGCCTTGAAACTATTCTGAATAAGTGCGCTAAAGAAATCCAGATTAGATTAGAAAAATGTCCATTTGCCACTTTATGCTGACTTCTGGACCTTTTTTCTTTTTCTAAAATGAGCCCCATGATTATTAGAAATGATTTCTTTCATCTGTCTCAGGTTAAACAATAAGCTCCATAGAGCAGGAGCTCTGTTTTATGTATTATACCATAGGTGTAGGGTGTGCAAAGTACCTCCATTATTCTTCACTGTATCCAGGATGGGGTAATATTTTTTGCATTTAGCACTCCCAATCATGTCGAAAAGTTGGCTCCTGTGTACATACTGCACTGTATATGTATAGACTAGGCAGATTGCAGAGTCACTGAAAGAAATATCTAAATTAAACCCTACATCTCCATTACCTTATTATGATATTAAAAAGAAAATGTAAAGTTTAGAAGACATTTGAAGTTAAAGTGATCAAAATAATTCAGTGCGAATTTAAAAGAACATAATAGAGACTTGCCCCACAATATTTAGACTCCATGGTCAGTTTTACATTAAAACACCAACCACAGTGTTTCATCATATACTGTATACTTGAATATTCAGCACCAGGTTGTACATGGATATCAGTGCTGAATATCTGAGTATAAAGCAGCCACCGGAAATTATCCAGATACCAGTGATATTCAGCAATGGCTGGATATCTGGTTAAGACAGTTACATATTTTGCATGCAAATGTATTTTGTTTGGTGAGTGGGGGGTATTCCTTTGCTACCTGGATAAGTGCTGCTGAATAAGAACCCATTTGTTTTTAACTCATTTAAGGCTTGTGCCATCAACTCATGTTTGAGTCCTAACGACTTGATGAATTACAGATCTAAAAAGAAATCAGTTTTGTGATAGTCTGGTAAGGTCTGCCATCATCATCCCCATAGTTGTTTTCAAAGTGTCCAGCCATTTTAAGGCTATATTTACTAAAAGGTGCTACCATCAATTGACACACATTAATGCATGTTACTGTAACTACTGCAGATTTCATTTTATGCAATTGGATTTTTTAAAAACTATCATGCTATAACATAGAAGCACGCCAGAATTTCTGCCACCATCCAATCAGTCAACTCTGCCTCTTTCTGGTTGATGCATGGAACAGTCTCCCAGAAGAAGTGGTGGAGACAGAGACTGCATCTGAATTAAAGAATGTGTGGGATAGGCACATGGGATCTCTTAGCGAGGAAGAGATAATGGTTACTGTGGATGGGCAGACTAGATGGGCCATTGTGCCTTTATCTGCCATCATGTTTCTATAATACTATTGTAAACAGTCAAGGTAGGCTTAATCATTAGTCAAACTAGGTGGTTGCCAAGCGCAGCACCTGCTTGGGGAGGCAGGGAGAATGTGGCAAAGAGCAGCTCCAGTTAAAGCAAAGTAGATCCTAGCAACCACACAAGCTCAGAGAGCCATCAACCTGTGTTTTTAATTGTCTAAGCATGATGTCTAATTATACAATCCAAAATGTTCCTGTAAAAGCATAACATTGGGTAATGACTTGAGTTTAATTATTAATGTTTGGGGATACGTAGGAATCTGAAAGACAATTGACGAGCATATGATTGAAGGTTGCCTAAGATGTCGAACGACACTAACCCTGTAAATGTTCAGAATTCATTGTACGTTCAGGCAGCCTCATGGTTTGCTCAGATCTGCTCATTCTATTTTTAACTTGACAAATAGAGCCAACATTAGGGGACTACAAACAGGGTATTTGTCTTGGGCCCCCAATCCTGCTGGAGCTGAACTGTATTGTTAGTTCAATAAAGACCTATATATATCATTATAATTGTTTATTGGCCTTTACTTCATTCAGAAAAGGAAAGAAATGAAAAACAAAGATGAGAATGTGCTCTGTGGTATGGCTGCACCTCGAACATTGTGTACAATTCTGGTCACTATCTCAAAAAAATATTGTGAAATTAGAAAAGGTACAGAGAAGGGCGATGAAAATGATAAGGGATGGGCCAACTTCCCTATGAGGAAAGACTAAAGTGGCCAGAGCTCTTCAGCTTGGAGTAGAGACAGCTTAGGGGTGATACAGTATAATAGAGGTCTATATAATACTGAGTGGAGTGGAAAAGGGTAGATGTAAGAACATAAGAATTGCCATCTCCGGATCAGACCCTGGGTCCATCAAGTCCGGTGATCCGCACAAGCGGAGGCCCCGCCAGGTGTACTCTGGCATAGTTTTAATCCCCATATCACTCTATGCTTCTCAAGGGAGATGTTCATCTAATTTACCCTTACCCGTATCACTCTATGCCACTCTTAAGGAGATGTGCATCTAGTTTACCCTTAAATCCTAGAATGGTGGTGAATCACTTGTTCACACTTTCCAAAAATACTAGGACTAAGGGGCATGAGATGAAGCTACTAGTACTAAGTAATAGTTTTTAAAACAAACTGGAGAAAATATTTCTTCACACAATGTGTAATTAAACTCTGGGATTCATTGTCAGAGAATGTGGGGTTTAAACATGGTTTTGGATAATTTCCTAAAAGAAGTCTATAGGCCATTAATAAGATGGCTTGGGGAAAATCCACTGCTTATTCCTAGGATGAGTAGCATAAAATCTGTTTTATTCCTTGGGATCTAGTTGGGTCCTGGGTTGGCCACTGTTGGACAGAGGATAGTGGGCTTGATGGACCTTCGATCTGCCCAAACATCTCCAACTTCACAAAGTTACTATTCGGAAAATGTTCACCAATGGCCTGACGGCGCCGTCGTTGCTAGGCAGAGTCCGAGCGTGGTTGCTAAGAGAGCGGGCGCGCTGCGGAGGCCCAGCCTCCGCCTCTTCCTCTTCCCTCCCTGGTGTTACAGCCATTCGGCCCCCTCCGAGCTCCGCAGCCCGAGCCTCGCAGTTCCCGGGAGAGCGGGCGGCGGAGGTGCTGAAGAAGTCTGGAGTCGCACAGGATTCTGGGAGAGACGGACTCCCAACCCACCGGCCAAGATGTCGGATATGGAGGATGATTTCATGTGCGATGATGAGGAAGATTATGACCTGGTAGGTGTCGGGGGGGAGGATGGAAGGCGAGGGCTCCCCGCGGCTTCTGCCGGGAGCCGAGCCAGACTCGTGGTCTCCTGCGGGCTGTAGAGGCGGCCAGCTCCCTTCTCGGTGCCACATGAAGCTTCGGGGGGGAGGGGGGGGCGAGTTTCGTTCGGGTTGGTCCCGCCGTGAGTGGCGAGTGGCTGCATGACAGAAAATGGCGGGTCCTGGTTCCACGCATCTGTCAGGCTTAGCCCCCCCCCTCCCCACCTGCTACTCTCTGGTTTGATTGACAGAGGGACGTAGGCCTGACAACTGCCCTTTAAAGCCCCAATAAGTTAGGCTCTCTTTTTAAGCTCTTACTTGCTTAGTGAAGGATAGAGAGATACTCGCTGGCTGCACCTTCAGAAAGGTGTTCGCTCTAGCAACTTTCTTCCTGACTAGTTCATAATAAACTTTTTTCATCTTCTGAGATGATTTCTTCAGTCGTGTTTAGGCAGATTTCGAGAGTTCTGTTACCCCCCCCCCCCCCAAACTTAGCAACTTTTAGTGATAGGTATTTTGTGTGTGTGTGTGTGTGTGTGTGTGTGAACGGAAAACCTGTTGGGTCTTCCATCTTAGCACTAAAGTTGTGCAGTAAAGAGCAATAATCTGTGCCAAGTAGCTCATTGCTAGTATTTTAGGACTTGGGTAAAAGAGGCCCTTAATTTGTTCAGGCACGTGGATTTCTAGAAGATGGTAAATATTTCGTTGGCCAGAGTTGTTTGTATGATCTCAGTGCAGCACTGTGGTTTCAGATATTTACAAAACATTTACTTTGTGTGGCTGATTGTAGAGGTGTTTCATGATCAGTTAAGTTTAACAGTTCCATCTACAGCCTTAAAGGGACTGAAGCTTATTCGTTATTATATAAGTATTTTTAAACGAATATTCCAGACCTATATTAAGCTTTGCTTCTCTACTACTACTATTTACAGTATCATTTCTATAGTGCTGAAAAGTATACACAGCGCTGGGAAGCTCCTGGCAGAAATGTCATTTGTAATTCAGGTGTACCTGCAGTATGCATTTTCACCTCATCCTGATGTCAACATGACTCTTACCATACTCTTTCTTTATGAGCATTGGGGTAGTATGGCCTTGTGCACAGTGGTCTTAGAGAGGAGATGGAAGAGTCACTGTCCTATTTACAGCTGAGTAGCAGGATTATTGGTTAACCAAAATTAAACAAATTATTGGGATTAATCTGACTCATAATGAGCTTTCCAGTATAAATACACTATTATCTAAAGAAATTATACGCTCAGTTTATTCCCCTTTTTAAAATAAATATACTGTATATTAAATTGTATTTCTACAAACATAGAACATACAAAATCAGATTAGTTAAAACACATCAATCCAATACCTTTACAAACCCTGAGTAAACCACATACAACCCAGTTGCTGATAATTCTTAGTACAGTATTTTCAATTAGATATTCAGTATTATCAGTTTCTAATTAACTCCCTTTTTACAAAACCGTAGCACGGTAACAGCTCTGATGCTCATAGGAATACAATTAAACAAGAATCAAATAAACAAACCCCTGTACATGTCGATGGTGAGATCCCACTTGAAGTTAGAAGGGAAAAGATTCCGTGAAGTTTTTCTTCACCCAGAGAGGTAGAAACCTGAAATGCTCTTCTGGAGGCTGTTATAGGGGAAAACACCCTTCATGGATTCAAGACAAGGTTGGATAAGTTCCTACTGCAACAGAACATATTTGCTAGTCTCTAATAGGGCACTGGTCTTTGACCTAAGGGCCGCCGCATGAGCGGACTACTGGGCACGATGGACCACTGGTCTGACCCAGCAGCGGCAATTCTTATGTTCTAATTTTGGAGACCATATCTGGCAAAGGACATAAGAAGACTTGAAGCGGTCCAGAGAAAGGTGATGGAAATGGTAAGAGGTTTGCACCAGAAGACATACAAGGAGAGACTGGAAGCCCTGAATATGTATACCCTAGAGGAAAGGAGGGACAGGGGAGATATGATTCAAATACTTGAAAGGTATTAACATAGAACAAAATATTTTCCAGAGAAAGGAAAACGGTAAAATCAGAGGGCATAATTTGAGGTTGAGGAGTGGTAGACTCAAGTAATATTAGGAAATTCTTATTTACGAAGAGGATGGTTGATGTGTGGAATTCGCTCCCGAAGAGGTGGTGGAGAGGAAAACAATGACAGAGTTCTAACAAGCTTGGGATGAACACAGAGAATCTCTAATCAGAATATATTGAAGGAACTAAGGCCAGTACTGGGCAGACTTGCACAGTCCCGTATATGGACATTCTTAGTTGAGGACGGGCTGGGGAGGGCTTTGATGGCTGGGATTGTTAAGATGGGCTGGAGTGAGCTTTGACTGAGACTCCAGTAGATAGAACCTAAGCACATTACCGGGCAGGGCTCTGGCCTAGAAATATCTAAGAAAAAAGACCATTTATATTAAATGATTAATTTATGGAGCAGGTATGGTTGGGCAGACTGGATGGACCATTCAGGTCTTTATCTGACATCATTTACTATATTACTATTTCTCCTTGCCCTTAGCTGTTCTCTTCCAGCTTTCTGTTTGTGGCCAAGGTCTTTCTCCTCCTCTTTCAGGAACACCCCCTTAGTATGCTGTAGCTCATCATCGCACAGCCCTTCCTGGACTCATAGGGCCAGATTCTGTTAATGAAGCCTTTATTTTTAGGTGCCTAGATAAATCACTCACGCATTAGGTGTCACTAACAGAATCGTGCCTACATTATAGGCATCTCTAATGTAGGCCAGGGTTTGCCTTGCCTACATTGAGGTGCCTAACGATGTCTAGTAGCGCCTAACTTTAAAAAAAAAACATCGCCAATCCGCCCTAATTACGCCTACATGGTGTTAGGCACCCATCACCTAATTGACCCAATTTTTTTGTCATTATGACTTTGTTAAAGCTCATTAATGGCCCATAAACCAGTAGACCCAGGTGGTATAGTAGCAGTTATCATTTTAAGCTCCATGATGTACTAACCTGTCTTTTGGATGGTGGGCTCGTCCTCATTGCAGTGCTGACACAGCATTCCTCTTGGTGGCATGGTGGCTACACCTTATAGGTTGCTTAGGGATAGTATTCTGCATAGTGGTAGCATGCTTAGCCAGCTTGCTGGCAGGCAGGATCTTTAGATGCTTCATAATAGTGTTCTTTTATGTTCTATCATGATTGTAGAAAACAAAAGGAGAAAGAAGAAATCTGTCTAAAAAATATAGCAATACAATTAAACAAGAAGAGGCAAACAAGATGTCCTAAAACAACCAAACAGTTACTTTATTAATACAAATAATAAAATGCCATTAAAGTCTATGGTTTGGTATCCATCATTTCTGACGAGTCTGTCTATGAAAGTCACAAGTCTATAAATGAGGAACTTATCTTTGTAAGACAGGTCTTCTGAGTAGTCCCAGACCTGTCTTACAAATACACATTAAAAAAAACAAACCAGCCCACCCTCACATACAGTACTTACTCCCATGCCACACATCAAATGGTAGCGTCATGATTTGCTATGTGAAGGCAGCCTTTCTCTTGAGCTGATAGTGACAGTGGAGAAGTAGCCTAATCTTAAGGCAGTGGCTGGAGGTTAAGGACTGAGTTATGATCTCCAATACAGCTCCTTATGGCTCAGGGCAGGTCACTTAACCCAGGCATAAATAAGTACTTGGATATCATAGGTAAGCCACTTTGATTGTAATCTCTGCAAGGTAGTATATCCCTGTTGCCTGACGCCGCTGGTGGTAGTCTCCCTGTTGCACTAATAGTAGCAGTCTCTTTATATGTCTCTTTAAATGTGGACCTCTCCTTAAGGGTTACCCAGTGCCAGCTTCCTCATATTCTTCATAAGAGCAGCATGAGGGCAGCCTGCTCATCTGCTCTATGATAGCAGAAATCTTTATTGCTTCATGGTACCAGCATATTTATATGCTGCAGGGTGGCGGTATTCTTATCTGCTGCATAATGGTGGATTCCTTATTCTGCAGGCTGACAGCACCTTAATGAGCTGCAAAGTGGCAAAGGCTTATTTGTGAGGTCAGCTCACTACCCTTGTTCTTTTGGATGCAGGGTAGTGATGCCCGGCTTTGCTAGGCATTGATGTAGGAGTATTTTCAGTGGCCTCATAATTTCTACAGTGGCAGCAACCTTCTCTATCACATTACTCAAGCAAAGTTCCAGCCTCTTAGGCTCTACGACAGCAGTTATTAGGTGGTTCTGTCCCCCTTCTCTTTTCCTACACCTTATTAGTGTACTAATGGACTATGGGTTCCAGTCTCTAGTTATGTGTGGGGAAACAATAATAACAACTTCATGGGGGGCATAAAGACCTCCAAGATGATAAAGGGGATGGAACTCCTCTAGTATGAGGAAAAACTGAAAAGGTTTCCAGTTCTACTTCCTCAAATGTAGCTTCAGAGACGGCTTACACAAGTGTGATCTGCATATGATGTGTGCATGGGTGGTATCTTTGGTGCTGCCCACAGATGTGGCTTTGGACATAGCAACTGCAGTTGGTTTCACATACAGGGGCTGTGAGGTGACTGTATATGACTGTATATACATATCAGTGTATATGTCTATACACTGATGTACGAGTATATGAGTAGTCGAGTTTACAGGAGTGGCCTTGGCTGCAGCCTACTCAGTTCTACATCTAATACAGTAGTCACCTGTATGGCATCAGTTGCCACAATCTATTCTTTTTGAAGCAGTGGGCTGTTTCGTCAGCTGCAGTAATATTGGGTGCATTTTTTTGCACCAATACCTAACTATTCAGCACCACCTAACACATTTCCTTTCCTGGAACACTGGCTGTAAACATTTGCATTTCCAGGAACCACTTTGGCCACCTTGCTATCTCCTCACTGTCTGTTTCAGGTGAACTTCAACTGGTGCCTACATAGCTTTTCCTACCATATTAAGAGGGCATCATAGAGGGCAGCAGGTAAAGACCTGCAAGGTCCATCCAGTCTGCCCAACAAGGTAGGTGCATAAAGTATGAGGTGATTCTACACAGGCATTCTGTATCTTGTTTTGTCTTTGGCATTTTCGGGGCGCATACTGTGAAAGTCTGTCCAGCATTAGCCTCTTGGTTCAGCCATGATCTAGGTAGAAGTTTGCCGGGTGCTGGCTTTGCTTCTCAATTGTGGTGCCATCTATTTACCACTAAGCTGGTTTGGTTCCATTCCGTCCATAGGGTACTTCCGTAGTTGCTTCATGAGGCTAGCTCAGCAGCCTTCTCTAGGACTAAGGTGGTAGTGGTTGGCTGCATGACTCTGGCAGCTGTGCCTGACTTTCTTTCAGCTTCATGCTGACTCTTGATTGGGCCTCCTTTGGGGGTACCTTATATGAATCCATTCTGCTATGGCTTTCTTAGTGAGATCATTTCATTTGTTCATGTGTTTGATGGTTTCCAATTGACATTTTATGCAGACCCCTTTTGGCATGGTTCTTCTTTATGTCATGAGCCTTCACGTTTCATGTCAACGGTGTCCATGAACTAGAGCCTTGCTTGGTATTCAAAGCCTATCCTATTTTGGCTTTCCCCTGTATCTCATCAATTTGTCCATTGTATGTGTGGAGGGTGCTCATTCTCATCATAAATGACTTTCACCATTCAAGACCATCTGTTTCGGGGCACAATAAGGGGACAATTGCTGCCAAGGTTGCTGTAGTGCGATAGATTGGTGAGACAATTGTTTCAGCTTATATGCTTTTTGATAACCAGCTTCCTTCTGTACTTAGGGCTTATTCCACCAGTAGCAACTTCTTGGATGGAGACTTCATGTCTTGGATGAAATTGGTAGAGCAGCAAATTGGTCTCCATTACATACATTCTCTGTTGCATACATCAGAAGCTGTAGAGTGGATGTGGCAGCTAGTTATGACGCTTCCATTGGAACTTCAATTATGGCAGTGACAATGGTCGCTTCCCTCCTTACTTTAGGACTGCTTTGCGATATCCCATTTGTCTTTGGATTCATCTGCTGCTGATGCTAAGAAAGGAAAAATGATGTCTTACTGATAATTTTCTTTCCTTTAGATGCAAAAGATGAATCCAGGGTCCCACTCTGTCTCAGATTTTTGGAATTTTGCGTGGATTTTGGGATACCTTTTTTGATCAATGTTTATAGTTCCATTTTAGGTATTTGTTCTGTGATCATGAATTAGCTGTGTGTGAAAGGAGTTTACTGGGACCACTTTTCTTATGCTTTGTGAAGAGTCGTATTGGTTAACCAGGAGGTTGTACATCGAAAAAGGTTGAGTTCAACTTGGTATTCTTTATCTCCACCTGCTAGTAGATGAACTAAACCCACGTGTCTCTGAATTATCTGCTGCATGTAAAAGAAAGAAAATTATCAGGTAATACATAATTTTTCCATCTACTGTCATTTTCTCTGTTTCTATGTGTTCTTTTCTAGCTGTATCATTTATTATAATATATTTGAAAAATGTCATTATAACTTGTCTGAACCAAGACACCAAAATTATCAATTTTTTTTTTTTTTTTGATAAGGCATAAATACTTTTAAAATAAAATAAAACAAAATATCTGATTAAGAAGAGTGCAAGTTTGCTGTGGTTTCCTGAGTAGTCAAGCATGAACAGTAAACTTTTATAAAACATATCCATAGTTTATCACATTCTAAATGCAAATAAACATAAAAATACAGTTATGGCTTTTTTTAAGCCCTTTAATTGTCAGTAATATCTTTCTCTCCATTAGGTACAAAGAATTTCAAGATGCTGTGGTGTAAAAGGTTGCTTGGGACTTGAAAAATGTTAAGCAGAGTCAGAGCCATAAGCAGAAGCCTAAAAGTAGTTTAGGGGCCCTATTACTAATTAGTTTGTCCTTACACATGACTTTTCTGTACACTTAAGCCCAGTTTTTAATATATCCTTTAAAAAACGAAAAATTATTTTTGCTGGTCTTTTGCTAATTTTTCCATGAGCACCAGGACAAGCAAACATTTTAACACAAGAACAGATAACTGCTACAACATTAACCCTGCACATTAACCACATTTTCAGTATTTTATATAGTGGGCCAATACTCTGGAATGCGTTGCCCCCTGATGTGCGTTCATTGAGGAACGTGAAGGAGTTCAAGATTGCTTTGAAAACTTGTTTATTTCAACAGGCTTTTCAGTTGACTTGAACATTTGATGTTACATAAGAACATAAGAGTTGCCTCCGCTGAGGCAGACCATAGGTCCATCCCGCCCAGCGGTCCGCACCCGCGGCGGCCCATCAGGCCCATTGCCTGAGCAGTGGTCCCTGACTAATTTTATAGCTTACCATTTAAATCTATCCCTATAATCTACCTCTATTCTTATCTATACCCTTCTATCCCTTTGTCCTCCAAGTACCTATCCAAGGCTTCTTTGAAGCCCTTTAGCGTGCTCTTGCTTATCACATCCTCCGGCAGCGCATTCCATGTATCCACCACCCTCTGTGTGAAGAAGAACTTCCTGGCGTTTGTTCTAAACCTCTCCCCTTTCAATTTCTCTGAGTGCCCCCTTGTACTTGTGGTCCCCCTTAATTTGAAAAATCTGTCCCTGTCTATTTTTTCTATACCTTTCATGATTTTGAAGGTTTCTATCATGTCTCCTCTAAGTCTCCGCTTTTCCAGGAAGAAGAGCCCCAGCTTTTTCAGTCTGTCAGTATATGAGAGATCCTCCATGCCCTTTATTAGTTTAGTTGCTCTTCTCTGGACTTTCTCAAGTACTGCCATGTCCTTCTTGAGGTATGGTGACCAGTACTGAACACAGTACTCCAGGTGAGCCTCCTGAGATTCCAAGTGTGCCGCGGCACACTGAGGAGGAAGAGAGGCGCCTGCTAGCTGACTTCCCTATGCGGTACAGCGCCAGCGCTGCCCAATTCACCGAAGGCCTGCATGTTTCCCCCCTTCTCTCTAGCGTCCTCCAGCTTCCTCTCTGGCCTCCCGATCTCACCTTTAAAGCTAATTACAGCAGCCTGCAGAGGATCACCGGTAAGTAAAATTATTTTATTTTCAATATAGTGATTGAAATGTGTCATTTTTGAGAATTTATATCTGCTGTGTGTATTGTGTATATGAAAAATGAATGGAAAAATTGCATTACAATTAGTAAAGGGGATGGGATGTGGGGCAGAGCTTGGGTGGGCCTAGGGAGGTCTGTGGTTGGGGTACTCAGTTGATATTTGTTAAGACTTAGGGGGTACTTAGCTTGAAGTAGCTGAGAAACACTGCTGTAGGCAATCAGCTGGCATCAGTGCTTCTTCTCTCCGGCCCTCTTCCCTGCTGGCTTCTCAGGGCCCATTTGGAGGGCCTCTGCACATGCGCAGACATCAACGTGATGTTATCACAGCGACGTCCGCGCACTTCTGGGTGCCTCAAGCCGCGGCCACTACTTTTAGTATGCCCTGGCTCGAGAAAGTTTGAGAGACACTGTGTTAGATGATAAGAAGTAGTGGTACTAAGGCCCTCTTTTACTAAGCCGCGGTAGAGGTTTCTACCGCGGCCCAGGGCGCTAAATGCTCCAGCACTGCTCCGACTTTCATACGAATTCTATGAACATCGGAGCATTTAGCACTCCAGGCCGCAGTAGTACCGCATCTTAGTAAAAGAGGGAGTAATTTAGGTACTTGACAGTTCAGGTCAGTATTTACTGATGTATTTTTGTTATTTGTTTTATGGGGTTTGTTGTTTTAATGTGTTATAACATTGTTTTTGTTTCTTAAAATATGCATGATTGGGTGTTCTCTGCCTGGAATGACAGAGTGTGAAATATAAATCTTGTAAATAAATAAATGTTAGCTGATTTCTCCGCCCATAATACACACCCTTCACAAAATAGTGAAATAAATTGTGATTACCACACATAAACAGGGAAACTACCTCAGGATGCTTTAGTGTAGTGTTCTTCAACCGCCAGTCCGTGGACTGGTGTCGGTCTGCAGAAATTTTCTGCCGGTCTGCAGGGCCGGCACAGTCACCGGGCCTAAGGTAGCGTTTTTCAGCCGTCGGTCCACGGTGCGATCAACGTGGCATCTTCGGACCGGCTTCCTGAGTGCTGCAGTGCACAAAGCCGTGGGAAAAGGCTCCTACACGTGTCCTGCACCTGAACCGGAAACCTTCTCTCTGATAAGAACATAAGAACTGCCGCTGCTGGGTCAGACCGGTGGTCCATCATGCCCAGCAGTCTGCTCACGCAACGTCAGAGGGAAGGCTTCCAGATGAGGCGCGCGAGGAGCCGCTGCCCACAGCTTTGTGCACTGCAGCACTCAGGGAGCCGGCCCGAAGACGCCGCGTTGATTGCACTGTAAACCAGCCCGAAATTAACACCGGGGGGCAGGCCGGAAGGCAAGGCACAGCATGGAGGGAGAGAGACAACAATGGTAGGGGGGGGAATGCTTTTATTTTTTTATTTAGTGATTGATGATTTGGCTGTTCAGGAAGAAATGCATTTGTTTCTTTTCCTCTGGGGTTGTACTGCTTGCAGAGTCTTGCATCTTAGGGTTTGTTAGTAAATATTAGTACTTGTAGTTTTTGGTCCTGCATTTGCATGGGGTTATCTGTTTTCTGGTAGGAATGAATGTTGAGAAGCATACAGTGTGCTTTGTGTGTTTTAATTTTGTGGTTAACCATTATGTGTAGTTAATATGATTATATTGTGTATATATGAAAAATGAATGGAAAAAATAGTGTTACAATTAGTACTATTATGGGGGTGGGGTCTAGGGCAAAGATTGAGTGGAGATGGGCATGACTTAGCCCAATGATCTTCAACTGCCGGTCCGCAGACTGATGCCGGTCTACAAAATAATTAGTTTATTTCCGCCGGTCCATAGGTGTCAAAAGGTTGAAGAAAACTGCTTTAACGCATCCCGAAGTAAGCATTTTTCAGTGCATTAAGTCCACATTAGGGCTTAGCACACCTTAGGAAAAGGGCCCCTTAATGTATTGAACTCGATTACATGGTTTACAATCAAAATAAGGTTAGCAAAATAGAGTAGAAAACAGAAAAGAACACTAAAAAGAAAAAACATAAGGAAATAAAGAAAATAATTTGTAATTTCTTCCTTTTGTACTCGGTTCTCTTGCATGCAAGAATCCCTGCTTTGTTCACCCTTGCTTTCCCTTTCTATATCTAACCAGAAAACTGTGTAATAATAAAAAATATCTACAAATATTGGAATGGCTGTTTGGAACCATGCAGATGCCTGATTAATGGTTGCATATATTTCCAGTAGGACTTCTTATTGCTGCCCTTGCAGCTTGCTGAAGAGATCCAGTTGCTGATTAATTCTGTTATCATAGCCTGCCAAACCAAGCCACCTGCACTGTCGCCTGTGTTTTATGTCTTTGTTCTATCATTTTATTATGTGATATGTTTTGTCATTCACTTCCGCAGTCCCAATACCCATTTTGAACTTGTATCAGAAAGGAGAGTTGTTACTAATGTGTCATAAAAGTTGGCCTTAGTGCTGCAGGAATCATTAGCCTGCAGTAACTCCCACAGGACTAATGCAAGTTGCATTTTTTTCTGCACCTGGGGAGCTTATCTTAAAGGGACTGGTCAGGAATAAAGCAGTGGCTTCCCTTTCTTCTTCTCCGGTACCATGCGATACCTCCGAACACACATTATAATGCTGCCAGATAAGCCCTTCTGACAAAGACCGTATCCCCAATTACTTCTGCCCATGCTGGTGTCAAGTTTTAAAATGGTGGCTGGGACCTCTAACAGCAGGGGTTAGGTTGCCATATAAAGGTTCTTTTGCTCTTATAAGGCAACCTAATTCCTAGTGGTAATACTGAGAGACCATTGTTAGGAATTGTAGCTGCTCCATTAGCAATTGTTGGAGTGACTGGGGATTGCTTCTGCCTGCCTTACCTTATATCATCAGGTATTCCTTATAGTAGGTCTTGTTGGGGGAAGGAGAGAGGGAGATTTAATGTCTTTTTGAGGATAGTTCTAGAGGGCAGGATGAGCCATTGCTTTTACCCCATGCCGTGCTCAGAAGCATCAGGTCACATATTAGCAGCCCAGTGCTCCTGGACAGGAAACATACCCCCTCCTTTACAAAGCTGCCCTAGCGTTTTTAGCGCCGGCTGTGGCAGTAACAGCTCGGACGCTCCTAGGAATTCTAAGAGCGTCCGAGCTGTTACCGCAGCGGCCAGCACTAAAAACAATAGTGTGGCTTTGTAAAGGAGAGGGATAATGCCATCTTTGAGCTGTTATTGTTTTTTCCAGGAATAATATAGCTTGTGGTGTTCAATGGAAGTTGTGTTTTTTATATGATTTAAATAATAATGATATGTCTTAATTTCTTCACCTTTTTACCTCTTTGCTTCAAACACTTAACATTCTTTATATATGCTGATATCGTGCAACTTTTTTCTCTTGGAAACCAGAGGACCCCCCTTTTGATTTCAGATCTTTCTCACAAATATGATTTGTTTTCATTACTTCAACTAAAGTTGAATCCCACAAAAATTATTTCTGTGTTCTCCTTAGTTGGTTCTTCCGCTTTAACACCTGGTTCTTCTGTTTCTGGTAAATAGATCCCTTTTAGGGATGACATCAAGATTCATGGCATTATCAATAATTGGTTAACATTTAAAGGTCATATGTCATCCATAGTTTAGAAGTCCTTCTTCATGCTAAGACAACTTCATATAGCTCAATTCCTGTTTCACAAATCCTCACTTTCTTCTTGTTGACTCTTTTGTAACTTTTCATCTGGACTACAATAACTCTCTCTTCCATGGTCTGCCCCAGGATCAAGTACACCATTTGCAGCTTATCTAAAACATACTGTCAAACTAACACATGGTCACAATAAAAAAAAACCCTGAGAAGAGTATAATGACTCTACTAATCCCATACAAGTCGGGACAGCAGCGGATAAAATATACCAACTGATCAAAAAGCCCAGTTAGACTTGATAATTAATTGTGTGTGCGGGATGCTCCTCGGTTTTCACAGCTTGCCTGGGAAACCTCCCTAAAGCACTGCTGCCACAATAGTAAACCCAAAAGGGTGTCACTTGTGGAACATTCTAGGACCTTATCCCTAGAGAGAAATGTGTGAATTTTTATAAAGTGCACAAACCTTAAAGTGCTTGGAGTAATTAATTGAAAGGGTGGTGAAGCAACCAAAGATTTTGCCTATGCCACGATTGACAACAAGTTCAAAGGTCACAAGTTTGCTGATTCAAAAGGCGGAGTAAAAGCGCTGTACTTATCTGCAGCATGGAAATCTATAGTGAAACATAAACAGGAAATTATTTCAAACTGCCTCATCCCTAAAAATTAATTCCTCACAACTGCCACCAATCCCAAATTGAACACCTTGCTACTGCCCCACCACCCTCCAAACTGTACCCCCCAAATCTCTACACTTGGCAGCTGCCCTCAACTTCAATAACTAGCCCCCAACAACTGCTTCCACCCGCCTACGTTTCATCTGCCAAACCATTGTTGCCACACCCACAAAAATACCCCAGATTGCCCCACACACATACATGTACAATCACAGACTTGCATGTAGCACACCCCCACCCCCTCTAACCCTCAGGCAACACATAAATATACAGTAAAATCTTGGATTGCAAGTAACTTGGTTTGCAAGCATTTTGCAAGCCAAGCAAAACATTTTATTAAATTTTAACTTGATATACAAGCAATGTCTTGCAATACGAGTACATACAGTATACACATCACAACTGAGCCAATGGTTCTTCTCTCTCTGACACTACAAGAGTGTAAACAAACAAAGTCTTGCAATATGAGTACATACAGTATACACGCGTCGCATCATCACAACTGAGCCAGTGGTTTTCTCTCTCGCTGATGCTGCAGAAGTGTAGTGACTGTTCTAAATGAGCGAGGTCTTGCAATACAAGTACGTATAGTATTTTGTATTAAAGTTTGTGGATTGTGGAACGGATCGTCTGAGCTTCCATTATTTCTTATGGGGAAATTTCGCTTTGATTTACAAGTGCTTTGGTTGCACGCATGCTTCTGGAACGAATTATGCTCGCAAACCAAGGTTTTACTGTATATGTGTATGTGTAATGGGGTTGAAGGCAATTTCATGAACTGTGCTCTACATGCTTTCCCCCATTTGATTTTTTTTCTTATGATAACAAACACTGATACATTTGTGTGAAAAATAAGGTACCATATAAACTGAAAACAAAGGTCACTAATATGTAGGGACATCTTCAGGATTCTGTTGGCCTACATAGTAATCTAATATTGGAAAACAAGAGAACAGATCAGTACAGCTGCTTGTTGTACTTAGCACAGATAGGACACAAATTTGTGGACAGATGCCGGCTACTTCTGTCTAAAGAAACAGAATTTTGTGTCGGATTCAGCTGTGCACATCTACAGTTTTAATTCTTGGATGTGCAGTTGTGTATTTGTGCGAGTTAAGATTTGACATGATTTGCATGCTTTCTACAAAGCGTTGACAGGAGGACAGATGTAAGTGTTCAAAGAGGAATGAGTATGTTAAAGATTGCTGTTCTGCTTTTACCATCCGCACACGGTCCTGATTTTTCTCCTCTTAATATGCAGGAATACTCAGAAGACAGTAACTCTGAACCAAATGTAGATCTGGAAAATCAGTACTACAATTCAAAAGCTTTGAAGGAAGATGACCCGAAAGCAGCACTCAGCAGCTTCCAGAAGGTTCACAATTTACTTTTGTAGTTTTTAAAGTTAAATTTCTTTAATGCTGCATCCCTTATGTGTGAATTATTATGTTTACCTTCATGAAATTAGTTGATATTACACTTCTCCCTCTGTATTCACGGTTTCAGCAATCGCGGTTTCGATTATTCACGGTTTTTAACTTGCTGGCTCCTCCCCCCCCCCAAAATTACATCAGCTTACATTGAGAAATCGCTGATTCCAAGCAATTACAGAGAAAATCGCTGATTCCCATCACTTTCTTCACCGTGTTTTGCCTCCCCTTCAGGAACAGGCAAGGTCTCCCACCATGTTATTTGCGGTTTCACCGTATTCACAATGGCTTTTAATAGAAAACATCAAATAACATATGAAAAAGTTATTCGTGTTTTTTCTGTATTTAAGGGTCTGTTAATCCCCTATACGGAGGGAGGTGTACTTCAATGGAAAAGAGCAAAAACAAAAAAAAAGAAAGAAAAGCCCCCAAAGAGAAAACAAAGCAAACAATGATGGGGAGGAGACCACTCTGATTCCAACACAAGGGCAAAGTCTATTATGTATCCACTAAAAAGACTTGATGCAGGACTGCGTTGTGACACAGAGCATCTGTTTCAGGACTCAATCAATTTCGGTGTAACCATACACAAACTTATACAAGCAAGTACGTCAAGCACCACCTTTGATATCTTGAATAGACAGCAATAAAATTGCAGAAACAGGAACACAATCTATCAGCGTTAAAAAAAAAAAAAAATCCTTGGCATCTGAGCATGGCTGCATAATAAATGTTGCTCTTGTGTTGGAATCAAAGTAGTCAAACCCCCCACCCCCGCCACACACACATTTACCTCATTAGTTGATACTATCATAGAATGTACTAATTAAATACATGTGGCCCCTTTAACACAAAGTGTGTGTGGCGCAGTGGTTGGATCTACAGCCTCAGCACCCTGGGGTTGTGGGTTCAAACCCCGCGCTGCTCCTTGTGACTCTGGGCAAGTCACTCAGTCCTCTATAGCCCCAGGTACGTTAGATAGATTGTGAGCCCACCAGGACAGATAGGGAAAATGCTTGAGTACCTGATTGTAAAAACCGCTTAGATAACCTTGATAAGCGGTATATCAAATCCTAATAAACTTGAAACTTGATTCAGAGCAAAATTCTTATTTCAGGGAGCTATTGGCATGTGTAGCTTATTTTTAGCATTTGGTAATAAAAGTTTCATAAGGATTGGTAGTTTTTGTGATGCATAGAAAGCCTACATATGGATAAATTACGTTTCTGGAGGATCTACACTTCCCCCTCCCCATTCGTAGTTTCGGCAATCACGATTTCACATATTTGCGATTTTTTGGGGGAGGGGGTAAAAAACCCCATAGTTTAGCCTTCCTCCGGCATCCCGGGCTCACCTTGTGGTCTAGCAGGATTTTGGGGCAGGAGCGTAGGAAGAGAGACTACGGGAACTCACGGCAGCCATTTCCTATTGGCGATCTGCACGGGGCATGAGCGTAGGAAGATCGCTCCTGCCCCGAAAGCCTGCTAGACCACCAGGTAAGGCCGGGATGCCGGGAGGGAGGCGGGGATGGGTCAGAGCCGGATCAGAAGATATTCGCGGTATTTCACCATTTGCGGTCCGGCTCTGCCCCTATCCCCCGCGAATCCGGAGGGAGAAGTGTATTTAAAAATGTAACACAAGCCTTGTGATTTTTTTTTTTTTAGGAAAAGTAACTGGAATGCTAGTGTAAGCTTGAATATACTCAGCCGAGTGTGTTGGGCTTAAAGAGTTGTATGTTCTTTCTAAAATCTGCCTTCACATAGATTAAAAAAACCCAGACATGGATACGGCTGGGGACAAAGCGAATTTAATGAAATGCAGTGAAGTCCTCGGGTTCACAATTGAACACTATTGAATAAAAAAAATCTGATTAAGTGAGGAAACTTGGTCATGAAAGAGTGCCGACATGTTTTTGCCCTATGCTGTTTATAGGAAAATCACTTAGGGCTCCTTTTACAAAGGTGCGCTAGCGTTTTTAGCGTGCGCTACCTGAAAAACTACTGCCTGCTCAAGAGGAGGCGGTAGTGGCTAGCACGCGCATTTTAGCGCGCGCTATTCCGCACGTTAAGGCCCTAACGCACCTTTGTAAAAGAAACCCAAAGTATGTTTTGCTTCAACACAGAATAATAGTACACATTTACTAAGGGGTCCTTTTACTAAGGCAAGCTAGCCATTTCTGCGCGTGCTAAACGCTAACGCGTCCATTATAGTCTATAGCATTTAGCGTGCCTTAGTAAAAGGACCCCTAAGTTTGGAAAGTATATTTCTTATATATTTTCTTTATTTCAGGTCTTAGAACTTGAGGGTGAAAAAGGAGAATGGGGATTCAAAGCACTAAAGCAGATGATTAAAATAAACTTCAAATTGGTATGGTAATTTTTTTTCTTTTGTCTTAAATACAATCTATTAATATATCTTAAGACAGATTTTTATAGGAATAATATGGAGACATTTAACTTAATCTATTAATGTTTCTTCCGTAAGCCTTGCTAGACCAGGCCAGATGTGCAGGTTTATGCCTGCCTGCCAGCAGGTGGAGACAAAAGACCACAACTTTCCAGCGGAGGAGTGACCTAGTTGTCAGAGCTGCAGCCTCAGCACCCTTAGGTTGCACGTAGAAGCCCAGTACTGGGCAAGTCACTTATCACACCATTGCCCCGGGAACATTAGTCAGATTGTGAGAAATACTTGAGTGCCTGAATGTAAACCACTTAGGTTATAAGTGGTATATAAATACTTAAAAAAAAAAAAAATCACTGTAGTAAAAGAGTGGTGCAAATAAGGCATTTACCAATATCTTTTGTCAACATATAAAATGGAGTAAATGACTGCCTAAATACTACTCCTAATCAGTGCTCCCTCTAAGCGGGCGGGTGTTGTGAGCAAAATTTTTTTCGCTGTGTGCTAAAAATATCGGGCGCCAGCAAGTTATGAGCCAACTCGCCCGATTCTCCTCTCGCCGCCCTGCCCTCCGTGCGCTGTGACGTGAAACTTGTGCGCTGGATGTAATATTTTGTGCGCCAGCGCACGCCAGCGCAGCTTAGAGGGAACACTGCTCCTAATTATTTCTTTAGTGGTACTGGACATACACAATGCCGTACAGTCACAAAGAAGACAGTCCCTGCTTAAATGAGCTTACAATCTAAACAAACAAAACAAACAAATAGGATGTCATGGATATAGTTAAGGGGAACGGTTAATCGCTGGCTAGGTTGGTGGGCAGTGGGAAATGGGGGCTATGGATTGAAAGCTATATCAAAAAGGTGGGTTTTCAATCTGCTTTTAAACAAGGGAAGGGATGTGGCGGACAAACACAGGTAGTTTATTCCAGACATAGGGGGCAACTAGATGAAAGGAACAAAGTCTGGAATTGGCAGTGGAGGAGAAGGGTAAGGCTAAGAGTGGCTTATCTCTGGGAGGTGCATAAGGAGAGATATTGAGGGGCAGCAGAATGAACACACTTGTAGGTCAGCAATAGGAGCTTGAACTGTATGCAAAGACGGATAGGGAGCCAGTGAAGTGATTTAAAGAGAGGGGTGACATGAGTGTAGCTAAGAACTAAGAAGATGACTCCTAAACTTCTGCCAAGGATGAGAAGGGAAGATGTGTAAATAAACATGTTAAAAGGTTGAAGACTTTTTCAATTGTCACTAGAAGAGTGACTATAAGGGTAGAATGAGAAGCAAGTAAAGTAGACTGTAAAATATATGGAATGTCGATCACAGCTCTGTATCTTTGGAGGAACAAGGACCGTTGCTTTGAGATAGCACTCTCTCTCTTGGGTAGTCTTTGCTGTCAGCCACCTGTGCTTGAGGCATAGGGGGGTGACATAAAGGCATCAGAGTACAGCAAATGTTATCAAGGTCTCATAATTCCATAGTGAAATAGCTAAAAATAGCTGCAGATATCCACCCGTTGGAATTATGGAGGGGGAACCCCCACTGACCACCTTTTGGGTGACTGGGGGCATTTCAGTCTTCCTGAAAGCATAGGAGCCAATTTTTCAAGATTATTTGGGGTGCTAAACCCAACAGAAATTAGCTCTCCTTGAACACAGTCAAGGAGTTTGTTCAATATTAGGGGTGTTCAAGCACCCACAGAGTTGGCTGCAAAGTGTGGCTTACCAAAAGCTGTTTAACTGTAAGGAAGCCCGCTTCCCAGCCTGTAACTCCTGGAGTCGCAGAATCAACTGCATTTAAGTGGATGACTGGGTTCTGTATACTGAGGGCTTCTTGATGTTCTCCAATCACAATTTCCCTTTAAAGAGGGTATATTCACTGCCCAGTTTTGCAGCCTCATGCAAAGACAATTGAGGACATAGACTGATTAAATCCTGATCATTCACCAAAGCTGTGGACCTAATTCCACTTCAGCTGCTTCTCGACTCTCGTGGAGCTGTTATAGTCAGGGCAGTAAGGTACATACAGTATTAGCACTGCAGATAGAGGATGCTAGGAGATCATAATAACATAGTAGATGATGGCAGATGGAGACCTTTGTGGTCCATCTAGTCTGCCCAACAGTCCCATTCATTTTTGAGGCAATGTTAAAACCAGAAATCCAATAATTATTCATTTTACTTGCTAAGTTCCACTGTAAGATGTTTTTCCCCTCTCCCTCTCCTTTGAGATAGGCAAGACCTGTACTCTGACTATATGAATGTGGTAAAAATGTGCATTTTTGTTCCTGATTCATTTTGCTGCACACGAGACACAGGCCCTAGAAATCTGCCTGGCATCAGCCACACTGGTTGAGGATACTGAATTCAGATGTCTTGTATCTCTGTTATGGAATGTACTTCCAACTGAAATCAGACAAAAATGTTCTTATAAAAAATTTAAAATAGGCGTTAAAAACTTGGTTATTCCAGAGAACTTATGAAGAATCTTGATCACCTTAAATTTATCAGTTTATTACTTGGGTGATGGCTACAGGGCTGTAGACTTTTCCCACACCCTCGTAATGGGTATCCTCATTTCTAGACCAGACGTGGGCAACTCCGGTCCTCGAGGGCTGGAATCAGATCGGGTTTTCAGGATTTCCCCAATGAAATATGCATGAGATCTATTTGCATGCACTGCTTTCAATGCATATTCATTGGGGAAATCCTGAAAACCCGATTGGATTCTGGCCTCGAGGACCGGAGTTGCCCATCCCTGTTCTAGACTGTATAAAGATTTGAATTGTTTCACTCTTGTTCTCCCTTATCTGTTTATTGTATTGTCATACAATGCTGTCTTTGTTGCTAATTTTTTTGTTACCCGGTTTCTTACTATATTGTAAGCCTCTCTATTCAAAGATGCATTTGACTTATAGCATCTGACAATTTGCTACCTCGGACGTTAATTCTCCTTCCCACTTGTATTACCCTTCTACGTCTTCCTATCCTATTCAAAATTGTGTTTCTCCCTTCTTACCTCCTGTAATTATTGTTAGTCCCTAATGTCCATGTAAACATATATATTGTCTTGTTTAATGACAAATGTTTATATTTCCCCCATTTTTAAAATTTTATTGTAAAACTGCTTAGAAATCTGATAAGCGGGAAAACAATTTTTAATGAAACTTGGAATAAAAGTGAAGAGCAGTATATCAAATCTTGTGAAATAAATAAAGGTGACTTTGAAAATATTGTCTATAGGCATATACCCTCTCCCTTTTCATTTTAGTATAATTGGGTTTTAAGTTTGTGAAATTTCTGACATGTTGCCACCTTTGGTTTTATGATAAACCAGAGTATATTTATTCATAGAAATTATATTTGGTTTCTTGTTTAGAGATTAGTTTTATATCGAACTTATTGACATTTCAAGTTTCCATTTAGTATTGATATCAAAATTGGTTTTCTTCCAGGGGAACTATCCTGAAATGATGAACAGATACAAACAGTTGTTGACATATATTCGAAGCGCAGTCACAAGAAACTACTCGGAAAAATCTATCAACTCTATTCTTGACTATATCTCTACTTCCAAACAGGTTATATTTCACAATTAAAAGAAAATCATAAAGTAGCATGTACTATTTTAAGGGGTTGTATTTACGAGAGGATGTCATTTAGCAAATTAGAAATCCAGAATTCCAACTAAGTGTCTTGACTATTTGTACTTTTTCATATAATGCAGTCTCATTGAGTGTACCGTAGGGCTGACAAAAGGGGTTGGTTGATAGTTCAGAAGTGTTCTATCCTCATTCCCTCTTTTTTTTTCATTTTCGGATTTCTCTCTATCCTCTCATTCACATCTGTTCTTCAAAACAGTTGATTCATGTGCCTTTAGCCTGTTGCTGAGTCATACATTTAAGAGAAGGCTAGAACTAGTGCTCTGCTTCTGTAGCTTGATGGAGGGCTGGAGGAAGAAGAGAGAGCATGTTATATACAATAGAAGGTGCTTCTATTTTCCGTAGATTTGATTTCCAAATAGATCCTAGAAAAAAGTATACTTTTTATTTTGTAAATGTTGTGGCGTTTATTAAAACTGTTTATTTTATGGGACTGCAGTTTGTCTCGGAACACTTAGCTTTGAATGCAGACCCCCCTAACTTTGAATCTTATATCTATCCTTTAGGAGCCTTTTTATAAAGTGCATTAAAAATGAATAAGTGTGCTTTGCAGGCCTTTTAAAACAGTATTTAGTAAAGGGCATTAAGCAGAGAGAGCAACATTTTCAGATTTGAAGCGAGCAAGGCAAGCAATAGCGGGGATCTCTTTTGCCTTTCATAGCCTTTCCATAGCACTAGATGGGGCCTCCTCAGCCCTATGTACTTTGTATCAACACTTGCAGCCCCTTTAAAGCCCTAATAGGGATGACACGGTCAGTACAAAGCAGGCCCATTTATTCACCAGGGTGGCAAGGGTTAGAAATGACTTGAAACATTGGGTGAGAGAGGGGTCAAACATTTTGCACGCCCTTTATATACATGCTTGCTGAAAGTTCTCTCTGCATATCGAGGCATAAATCACATTCACTGATTGGATCATTTTGCATATGATCCAGGTCATTAATAGTTATCCTTTGTTAAGAGGTATATGTGTTGTCTGCAATGGTTGTTACACACTAAGATACCTATGTAGTAAAGTGCATTAATAACATTTAGCAAATCTGGAGTATCCTCTTGAGTGAGCTTTTGAAGGGAAAGTGCTTCTAGCCAAGTAATTATTTCAAATATTATTTCAAATTATTTCAATGCAATATATGTAGGGAATAAACATATTTTGGGGTCCTTTTACATAGGTTTGCTAACAGATTTAACAAATGCTAACAGCATGCACAAAATTCTAAGAAGCTCATAGGTATAAAATAGGCTGCTTAGTATTTCGTACCCCTTTGTTAGTAAACAGATGTTAGATTATACATTGTGGTATGTTAACAACAGATTAGTGCATTATTGTTATGACATTCGAAATGTAAAACAAAGCTTGTTTTTATATTTTTATTGCTTATGTTGAATTTATTATTTTGCATCAATGCTTTAATTACCTGTTAGCCCATTTTTATTAGGGAGCAGTAGTAGAAGCTAGAACAGAAGAAAACGTAATTCTAGACTCTAAGTTTGAAATTTCAATCACTGTTTCGCAAGTGGTCTTTCATGAACTGGCAAGTATTTTATTTATGTTGAAGTTCCACCAATTTGACGTCATTAATAGGAGCAAATCTGCTCTTTGTAATGATAGAATCCTGATTTTTTATGTCAGATGGACTTGCTGCAGGAATTCTATGAAACCACACTTGAAGCCTTGAAAGATGCAAAGAATGACAGGTTGTGGTTTAAGACAAACACAAAGGTAAAAACTATCGTTCATTCATTTGCTTGTGTGGGTATTGCTCCTTCTGACTAGAGTTCTAGTTTTACATTGTAGTTTCATAAGGATTTTAATGACTTTGTTACAGCTTGGCAAATTGTATTTAGAAAGAGAAGAATATGGAAAACTTCAGAAGATTTTACGCCAGCTACATCAGTCTTGTCAGGTAGAGTTACAATTTCTCTAAAACTACTTTTTGTAGGAAAAGCTTTCATGCATTTGTGAAAACTATATTAAATAGCTCCCTAAAATTATAAAAATGAATGGTTATGGAAAAAAAATAGAGAATCCTTGAGTAAATTACCTAAGTCATTCTCAACTCCTTGCTTGTTTTGGGTGGAAGTCGAAAATTTGTGCTTGGGAAAAACACATAAGATATCTAATTAGAAAAATGGGTGATATTAGAAAAAAAAACAAACCTTAAATGACTGCATGTGTGTGGATATGTCGAGTGGCACTTAGGTGGTGACTCTTAACTATTACATAACATTACATTAGAGATTTCTATTCCGCCATTATCTTGCGGTTCAAGGCGGATTACAAAATAATTATAAACGGTGGCTTCCAATGGAAGATCATTTGTCATTTCTAGAGAGGTAAAGAGAAGTCCAGTAGTTTCAGTGTGGCGGGAAGAAGGACTGTTTCAGGAATTTCTTGAAGAGTATAGTTTTTATTTCTTTTCTGTACATCTTGTAGTCTGGGGTAGATATCAGTAGATTGGAGATATGGTTATCTAGTTTTGCTGCTTGAGAGGCTAGGAGGCCATCGTATAGTTTTTTCCATTTTACTTCTTTGATCGGGGGGGGGGGGATGTTTTTCTATGTCTGATTGAGATGGTTTGGATGAGGCAGTTGTTCAGGTAGGTTGAGCTGTCCACATTTAGGGTTTTAAATAACATACAGTAGAATTGGTAGCCAGTGTGAGTTGATGTATGCTTCTGTAATATCGTCGTGTTTCCTCAGGGCTGTATTTTGGATTGTTTGTAGTTGTTTTGTCATAGTAGCAGGGCAGGGGAGGTAGACGATATTGCAGTAATCTAGTAGACTTAGGATTAGGGATTGTACTATAAGCTGGAATTGTGTTCTTTCAAAGAATTTCCAGACTTGTCTTAGGTTTCTCATAACTGCGAAGGATTTCTGTATTGTTTTATTTATTTGTGGTTGCATGGTGCAGCATCTGTCTATAGTCATTCCTAGTAGTTTTATGGTGGTTTGGATGGGATAGTTGATTGAGTTGATTTCTATATTGGTTATGGTTGGGACTTTGTCATTTTCGAGGAGGATGAATTTAGTTTTGTCTGGGCTGAGGTTCAGTTTGTGATCTTTCATCCAGGTCGCTACTGTTTCTAGTGTTCGGTGTAGTGTGTTTGTCATGGCAGTCTTTGGCTGGTCAAAAGGTATGAGAATGGTAATGTCATCTGCATAACCGTAGGTGGTTATGCCTAGATTGTCCAGGAATGTTCAATCATTGTTAATTTTTTAACTATGAAAATTTAGTTAATTTTCATAGTTAATTTTTTTAACTATGAAAATCTAAGGCTTGTAGACTGGAGAGTTTTTCAACAGCAACAGAACATAAGGACAGAGCTGGGCAGACTTTTATGGTGTGTGTCCCACAAATGAGAGATTTGGATAGACTGGAGCGGGCTTCAGAAGCAGCTCCAGTAGTTGGAATGTAAGAACAGTGCTGGGCAGACTTCTTTGTCCCAGAAATGCCAAAGACAGCTGGGCAGACTGAATGGACTGTTCAGGACTTTATCTGCCATCATTTACTATGTTACAGTGATCTTGCACAATACTTTGTTATAACATAGTAAATGATGGCAGATAAAGATCTGCATGGTCCATCCTTTCTGCCCAACAGTCACATTCGTTATCAAGGCAATGTAGAACCAACAATCTAGTAATTATTCATTTTACTTGCCAAGTTCCCCTATAAGATGTTTTCCCCTCCTGCCGAGATAAGCAAGGCTTGTGCTCAGATGATAGCAATGTGATATAAGATACACATACTTGCTCCTGATCCATCTTGCCACAAGCAGACACAAACTGTAGAAGTCCATCTGGCATCGGCTGCGCTGCCCCTTTGCTGGAGTCGCCGTCAACTTAAAGTTAACTCCAGCCTTTTCTGATCTGTTTTGCCATATACTGGACACAGACCATATAGCGAAGTTGCTTACCTGTAATGGGAGTTCTCCATAGACAGCAGAGGAATGCAGCCACACTTGTTGGTGAAGTCCTTAGACTTAGGTGCTTTTCTCTAGCAAATAGTAAGCCTTTGGGCTTACTGAGCATGTGCATGGATTTCTTCCTTCAGTGGTCCCTCCCCTCTCCAGCTCAGTTTTGTCTCTAGCTGAAAAAGATATCATAGTGGGGATGGTGGGAGGGTAAGTGTGGCTGCATTTCCCTGCTGTCTATGGAGAACCTCCGTTACAGGTAAGAAACTTTGCTTTCTCCATTGACAAGCAGGGAAAATGCAGACAAACTAGTTGGTGTTGTCTGCATTAGAGTGGTGGTGAGAGAGATCAAGGGGCAAAGAGGTGCAGTAGGATAGGCTATCCAAAAACATACATCTTGTGTGTGCCCCAGTCCAAACAAAATGTGGTTGACTTGCTTTGGTGTATAAGATGACAGTGCAACGTTAAATCCATATAGAGATGGTTTGTTTATAAACTGGATGACCTGGGTTGGCCAGGTTGTAGGTGATGAAAAGCTGAATAGTATGCAATAGGGCTGAAGTAAAAATGGATGCTCACTTGCAGCCCAAAGTATGGAGGCGGTGATCCGCCTGTGAGGCATACAGAACTGTGCTTTGATTGAGGTGGAAATTTGAAACTACCTTAGGAAGGAATCCCAGGTGGATGCACAGCTGGTCGCACTTACGGCAAAAATCTGTGCGTAAGAATAGTAAGTTACTAGTGACTAGAGTTTGCTGATTCGTCTCACCGATGTTATGGTTGCACTTATTCAAATTAAATTTTAACTGTCAAACATTAGTCCATTCTTCTAACATTCACAGATCTCTTTTCATGTTTTCTATCCCCTCTGGCCTGTCCACTCTATTGCAAATTCTTGTGTTATCTGCAAAAAAACACAGTTTTCCTTCTAATCCTTCAGAAATATCACTCACAAATATATTGAACAGAACGGGCCCAAGTACTGATCCCTGAGGCACACCACTACTCACCTTTCCTCCAAGCAAATTCCATCTACCACCACGCTCTGTCATCTGTCAGTCAACCAATTTCTAATCCAGGACACCATTTTGGTTCCTAACTTCAGCCTGATAAGTTTATTGATAGCTTCCTATGAGGGGCCATATCAAGGGCTTTGCTAAAATCCAGGTAGAGTACATTTAGCCCACATCCTCTATCCAATTCTCTGGTCACCCAGTCAAAAAAAGTCAAAGAAATCAATCAGATTAGTTTAGCATGATTTCTGCTTGGTGAGCAGACAGATGGACAGAGAAAGCCTCGCCTTGTAATGACCAACAGTACAGAAGAAAAGGCGAGGGAGAAGTCCTTCCAAACGAAAACAAACCTTTATTCTTTCATAAAAACAGTCCAAAGATCCTAATTTCAGCGTATCTAAACGCCTTCCTCAGGGGCCACTGGCTCAAAGGGCAGTGGCAGCAAAAGCACTTGGCAAAGCAGACAGGCAGCCAAAAATAACGCTTTTGCCACCGCTGCCATTCGAGCCAGTGTCCCCTGAGGAAGGCGTTTAGATACACCGAAACTAGGATCCTTGTTTGGACCATGTTTATGAAACAATAAAGGCTTGTTTTCGGTTGGAAGGACATCTCTCTTGCCTTTCTGTACTCTTCCCCTTGATGAGACCACGTTGTATTGAATCTTTTAACCTGTTGGATTCCAGATAGTTCACTAGAGTGCTACAAATAGATGCTTTTGATATACAGTTAGGATGAAAAGTTTCTTAAGAATTTGCCTTTCTGTAGATATGTCAGCTGCAGCTCTGACACAGTCAGCCATTGTAAAAACATTACAGCTTTTAGTTTCAATTTTCATTATTAGCTATATTCCATGGAGATAAAATATGATTTTTTTTGTTGTTGTTGTTATTTAAATTATTATATTCTAGCTTGGATCCTGTGAGTTTAGCAGTGATTTGGCCAAAATCAGGTGATTTGTGTCCGCTGTAATTTTGAATTCCATCTGAAAGCTTTCTGACAGTTTTGGTGGCAGTTTCAGTTGGCCTCTGTCCCAAACACCTCTGAACTATACAGTCACTATTTCAGTTAGCAATCTGGTGAAATTTCTTATAGTAAGTCTCATACTATGATTATTCAGCTGTTGGGAGTTATTATTTTCTTTATCATTTTTATGTAAATTTGACTGTGGGCAATGACAAAGGTCTGTTGAATAGATTTTTGTGTGCAGCTTTTAATTCCTTAATGTTATTGCGTTATCTTTGGGCGGTCTTATTTTCAGAAAGAAAAGTAAACAAATTAGTGTTATTCATAATGAAGTGCCCCATAATGATTACACTATTTGAAACGTCTACACGTTCCTTATAACTTATGTTAATAGTGCTAGAGCATTTAAAGAGTATATAAGCCTATTTGCATTATTGCAACAATGTGCTGTGTTTAATATTAATGGAAGAACAAAACATTTTGTAATTCCTGAAACAGCAGGGCTCCTTTTGTAAAATAATTTTATACGTTTGGTTCTCAGTTCTGAGGTTTCCAACTATTTTGCAGCCTCGGATCTTTTGTTGTACTGCTATGCCAGGGACCTTGCAAACCATTGGCAGAAAGAGGAGATGGCAGGCCTCAGCTGCCAGGGCTCATAATAAGACTTTGTCTTTCCATTTTCCTATGTAGTTCCTTCTTGCTGGGAGGTTTTAGCAAGCAGTGCTTTATCTGCTGTTGTCTCCTCCTTTACTCTCTCTTCCTATGGAATTGGAACAGCTCAGGACACTATATACTCGAGACCTGGAAGACCTATTGTCTCCTCATGGCTCACAGGGGAGGCAGCAAGAAGCACTTCGCACCAAGTTTCTCCTGCTGATCAGATGCAATTCTGAAGTGAAGGGAATAAGATGATTCCAGAGGTGTCGGGGAAGGGAAAGGAAGATGATTATGCCAGGGGGATAAAAGCCAGTGTTTGGAGTGCCATAACATGAAAAGGGTTGGAAACCAATGCCCTATATTTTGGGGTCCTGCAGAAATTGAAGAAACTAAAACACAATGTGGAATTCATTTCTGAGGGATCCTTTTACAAGGCTGTGGTAAAGGTTTCTACTTCAGGTCGGCGAGGTAAATCTATGATCATCGGAGCATTTACCTCACCGACCTGCAGTAGAAACCTGTATCACAGCTTTATAAAAGCCAGTGTAAGTTTTTATTCTTTTTAAAAGGTAGATAGGCATCATGCACTCAACTATGCATTTCAGCATTGCTGACTTGCTGCTCGTGCCAAAAATGTTTTTAATATAGGTATCTAAATTTCATTTTGCTTTTTTTATGCAAGGGGCTTTAGTGACTATTTTAGGAAAAATAAGTGTCTCATATTAAATTGCATAATATTAAATATTTGCTTCCTGCCTCCAGACTGATGATGGAGAAGATGACCTGAAGAAGGGCACACAGCTATTGGAAATCTATGCTTTGGAAATTCAAATGTACACTGCACAGAAAAATAATAAAAAACTTAAAGCACTATATGAACAATCATTGCACATCAAATCTGCAATCCCTCATCCACTCATCATGGGAGTTATCAGAGGTGAGTGTAATATTTAAATGACAGACTACCGATCTAAATAAAATGAATTACATTGTTTTGGTTAGCATAAATGATAAAAAGAGCAAGATGAAAGATCACTTTTTCTTTTTTTTCAGAGCAGGTTATGAGAAAAACTACAAAATGTCCAGGGCTAGGAAAACTTTTAAGTAGACCAATTAAGCTTTGCATAACTTCCCATAAAGGGATTCCCAGCAAAGGGGCCATAAAGTCTAGTAATTTTATCCCAGGACAAGCAGGCAGCATATTCTTAACACATGGGTGACGTCACCGACGGAGCCCTCGGTACGGACCTTTTTAACTAGAAGTTTCTAGTTGGCCGCACCGCGCGAGTGCCTTCCCGCCCGACGGAGGAGTGCGTGGTCCCCAGTTTCTTCGTTTCCGCGGAGCGAAGAAGACGCGTGTGTTTTTTCAACGGCCGTTGAAACCACTTTTTTGCCTTCCCGCTCGCGCTTTTTTCCTTATTTTTTCTTTCTTTACCTTCGGGTTTAATTTTTCTTTGATTTGCAAAAAAAAAAAAAAAAAAACTTTGCTTTTTTCCCTTTTTTCTTTCGTTTTGCCCCGGCGGGGCCTGTTGCCAGCATACAGGCCTCGGGCTTCGATTTTGCGGAGGCTATCTTTCCCTTCATGCCCCCGCAGGTCGGTTTTAAGAAGTGCCAGCGGTGTGCACGCCCGATCTCCTTAACTGACCCACACAATTGGTGTTTGCAGTGTCTGGGTCCGGAGCATCGGGCGGATTCCTGCACCCGCTGTGCCACTCTTAAAAAGAGAACTCTTAAAAACCGAAGAATCCAACAAACTCTTCTCTTCGGTACCGAGTCGGCGATGGACTCCTCACCTTCAACGGCGGTACCTCAAAAATCGGCACCGTCGACCTCGACACCGACCGACCCCGCATCGGCGCCGCTGGCGCCAGGTAAGCCGGCTAAGAAGCCTTCCTCTTCCCTCGAGCGCCCTCCAGCTACGGTGGCGACACCGTCCTTACCGGCATCGCACCGGTCCCGCAAACGCTCCGCCCCGATCTCGGTGAGTGCCTCATCATCGGCCTCCTCATCGCCGGGGCGTGGAGCGGCATCTAAGGAACCGAAGAAAAAGAAAGCGGTTCCGATGCCACCCCTCGATGACCGTATCTCGGCCATCTTAAAGGCTCAACTCCAGGAGCAGTTGAAGAAACAACTTGAACAACTGTTGCCCACTATCCTGGCACCGCTCCTTCCGGTACCAGACCGGCCCGAGCCCCGTACCGAGCCCCCGGTGTCCACCCCTTCGGTACCGGTGAACACCTCCATGCCGATCCTTTCGGCCCAACAACTTCATGGCGATCCAGTGGTTCATTCTCAGGCCACATTGGATCCTCCTCGGCACCAGGCGGTACGGCACTCTTCTCGGGACCGAGATAGACGCCGGTCGTCCTCCCCTGGTACCGTTTCGGTGCGCTCTGGAAAGTCTTTGTCCAAGACTCACCATACCGCGCCCTCCACCCCGGTGTCTCGACATGCACCAGAGGTCAGGGACCCTGACTTATGGGAGGACACTCCTCTCGGTACCGAGGAGGATCCCTCCTCATCTGATGAGGAACCATCGGCACCCGATGCCACCTCCAAACCAGAGCAGTCCTCTTTTTCTAAATTTCTGAGAGAAATGTCTGCTGCCCTGTCACTTCCTCTAGAATCTGACTCAAAAAAGTCTCAGGCCTTTCTAGAGGCCTTAGACTTTGAGCAACCTCCTAAGGAGTTCCTCAAGCTTCCCGTGCATGACATCCTACGGGAAACGTTCTATAAAAACTTGGAAAATCCCCTCACGGTACCGGGAGCCCCCCGTAAACTGGACAACCTTTACCGTGTCATTCCTATTCCTGGATTCGACAAATCTCAATTGCCCCATGAGTCCCTTCTGGTGGAATCCACCTTAAAAAAGACTCAGGGCTCCAGTGTCTATGCCTCTACCCCTCCTGGCAGAGAAGGTAAGACCATGGACAAGTTTGGCAAGAGGCTTTACCAGAATGCCATGCTTGCCAACAGGGCAAACAACTATTCCTTCCATTTTTCTTTCTATCTGAAACATTTGGTCCAACAACTGTCTGCCCTCCAGAAGTACCTTCCTGAGCGCAAGGTCCCGTTATTCCAACAACACATCTCTGGTCTTCTCCAGATGCGAAAATATATGGTCCGCTCAATATACGACTCCTTCGAGCTCACCTCTCGGGCCTCTGCCATGGCCGTAGCCATGCGTCGATTAGCCTGGCTCAGAGTCTCCGACCTGGACATCAACCACCAGGATCGTTTGGCCAACGCCCCCTGTCTCGGGGATGAACTCTTTGGAGAGTCACTGGATTCCACCACCCAGAAACTCTCGGCCCATGAGACCAGGTGGGACACCCTAATCAAGCCGAAAAAGAAGGCTCCGCCTGCTCGACCCTATCGGCCTCAATCATCTTACCAGCGGAGGTTCTCAGCCAGGCCACTCAATCCGCCTCCTCAACAATCTCGGCGACCCCGTCAACAGCAGCTCCATGCCCAGGCTCGATCTCAGGCCTCTCAACCCTCTAAGCCTTCTCAGCCTGCTAAACAATCTCAGCCCTTTTGACTCTTCTCTCCAGGGCATAGCCAGTCATCCACCCTCGCTGCCTCTTCCACAGCCTATAGGGGGTCGTCTCACCATTTTCTCAAGCCGTTGGGAAGTCATCACGTCAGACCAGTGGGTCCTCAACATCATCCGCCACGGCTACTCTCTCAACTTCCAGACTCTTCCACCGGACAACCTTCCCGTAGAGTCTGCTTCTCACTCCTCTCAAACCCCCCTCCTCCTGAGGGAGGTTCAATCCCTCCTCCTTCTCAATGCCATCGAAGAAGTACCTCCAGATCAAAGGGGTCAGGGATTCTACTCCCGCTACTTCCTTGTACCCAAAAAGACGGGAGACCTCCGTCCCATTCTCGATCTCAGGGACCTCAACAAGTGTCTGGTCAAGGAAAAGTTCAGGATGCTCTCCCTTGCCACACTTTACCCTCTTCTTTCTCAACACGACTGGCTATGTTCCCTGGACCTCAAAGAGGCCTACACTCACATCTCCATCCATCAGAACTCTCGCCGCTACCTGCGGTTCCAGGTACTACACCACCACTACCAGTACAAAGTACTACCATTTGGCCTCGCTTCCTCCCCCAGAGTCTTCACCAAATGCCTGATAGTGGTGGCGGCCTTCCTCAGGTCTCACAACCTCCAGGTGTTCCCCTACTTGGACGATTGGTTGGTGAAAGCACCTTCATCTCAACTCGTGCTACAAGCTACTCATCACACCATCTCTCTCCTCCACCTCCTGGGGTTCGAGATCAACTACCCCAAGTCGCATCTGCTTCCCACCCAGCGACTTCAATTCATCGGAGCAGTCCTGGACACCACGCTGATGAGGGCCTTTCTCCCCTCAGATCGCAAGCAGACCCTGCTCCATCTCTGCCGTCAGGTACTCATGCATCCCTCCATCCCTGCCCGACAGATGATGGTCCTCCTGGGTCACATGGCCTCGACGGTGCATGTCCTTCCTCTGGCGCGACTCCACCTCAGGACACCTCAATGGACTCTCGCCAACCAATGGTCACAGACTACAGATCTTCTTTCTCATCCCATCTCTGTGACATCATCTCTTCAGCAATCTCTCCAATGGTGGTTGAACTCCTCAAATCTTTCCAGGGGTCTACTCTTTCATCTGCCCCCTCACTCTATGATCATCACCACCGATGCGTCCCCCTACGCATGGGGAGCTCACCTAGGCGACCTACGCACCCAGGGACTTTGGACCCACAGGAGCGTCGTCATCACATAAATTTCCTGGAACTCAGAGCCATGTTCTACGCCCTCAAGGCTTTCCAACATCTTCTCTGCCCTCAAGTCCTCCTCCTGTGCACAGACAATCAAGTCGCCATGTACTACATAAACAAGCAGGGCGGCACCGGATCTCGCCCCCTTTGTTTGGAGGCTCTGCGCATCTGGACCTGGGCCACGGACCGCAATCTCTTCCTCAGGGCGGTCTATATCCAGGGCGAACAGAACTCTCTGGCCGACAATCTCAGCCGCATCCTTCAACCTCACGAGTGGACGTTGGACCCTCCGACTCTGCTCTCCATCTTTGCTCGATGGGGCACTCCGCAGGTGGACCTCTTTGCAGCACCTCACAACCATCAGCTGCCCCAATTCTGTTCCAGACTCTTTTCTCCTCACCGTCTGGCACCGGATGCATTCCTGCTCGACTGGAGGGATCGGTTCCTCTATGCCTTCCCTCCACTTCCTCTGATGTTGCGGACCTTGTCCAAACTCCGCAGGGACAACGCCACCATGATTCTCATCGCCCCTCGGTGGCCTCGTCAACACTGGTTCTCCCTCCTGCTCCAACTCAGCTCCAGGGAGCCCATTCCTCTTCCTGTGTTTCCTACTCTACTTACACAGCAGCATCAGTCTCTACTGCATCCCAATCTGTCTTCCCTCCACCTGACAGCTTGGTTTCTCTCGGGCTGACCTCTCCGGAGAATCTATCTCAACCGGTCCGCCTCATTTTGGACGCCTCCAGGAAACCGGCCACTCTCCAATGTTACCATCAGAAGTGGACCAGATTCTCCTCGTGGTGTCTCCGGCATCATCAAGAACCCACCTCTTTGGCGGTGGAAACTGTCTTGGAATATTTGCTCTCGCTGTCCAACGCTGGCCTCAAAACCACCTCCATCAGAGTCCACCTCAGTGCCATCACTGCGTTTCACGAGCCTATTCTCGGAAAACCCCTCACGGCTCATCCTCTGGTTTCCAGATTTATGAGAGGGCTCTTCAACATCAAACCGCCTCTCAAGCCTCCTCCTGTCGTCTGGGACCTGAATGTGGTTCTCTCAGCTCTCATGAAACCTCCGTTTGAGCCTCTTGCCACAACTTCACTCAGGCTTCTTACCTGGAAGGTGCTTTTCCTAATTGCCATCACCTCTGCCAGGAGGGTTAGCGAACTGCATGCACTGGTTGCCGACCCACCTTTCACTGTTTTCCACCATGACAAGGTTGTTCTGCGTACCCACCCTAAATTCCTTCCCAAGGTGGTCTCAGCTTTTCACCTCAACCAGTCCATTGTGCTACCCGTCTTCTTCCCTAAGCCTCACTCGCATCCTGGGGAACAGGCGTTGCACACGCTGGATTGTAAGCGTGCCCTTGCTTACTATCTTGATCGTACCAGAGCTCACCGAACAGCCCCTCAGCTCTTTTTGTCTTTCGACCCCAACCGTTTGGGTCATCCTGTCTCCAAACGGACACTTTCCAATTGGCTTGCTGCCTGTATTGCTTTCTGCTACGCTCGGGCCGGTCTCTCACTGGAAGGAACTGTCACGGCCCACAGAGTCCGAGCTATGGCTGCTTCTGTAGCTTTCCTCCGCTCCACGCCCATCGAGGAAATCTGCAAGGCGGCCACTTGGTCCTCAGTTCACACGTTCACTACTCACTACTGTCTGGATGCGTTCTCCAGACGGGATGGACACTTCGGCCAATCTGTGTTACAAAATTTATTTTCCTAATGGCCAACCATCCCACCTCCCTCTTTGTTAGCTTGGAGGTCACCCATGTGTTAAGAATATGCTGCCTGCTTGTCCTGGGATAAAGCACAGTTACTTACCGTAACAGGTGTTATCCAGGGACAGCAGGCAGATATTCTTACGTCCCACCCACCTCCCCGGGTTGGCTTCTTAGCTGGCTTATCCTAACTGGGGACCACGCACTCCTCCGTCGGGCGGGAAGGCACTCGCGCACGCGCGGTGCGGCCAACTAGAAACTTCTAGTTAAAAAGGTCCGTACCGAGGGCTCCGTCGGTGACGTCACCCATGTGTTAAGAATATCTGCCTGCTGTCCCTGGATAACACCTGTTACGGTAAGTAACTGTGCTTTCAAGCAGTCTCTTCTATTTCAGTGTACTTCAGTAAACATGAATTATTGGGTGGGTGATGAGAGAATTTAAGGCAAGTATGCACATCAGTCCCAACCACGTTTTAAAATGTTGGCTTATAAGTTGTTTTTCTATACTGATTTTTTTAAAGGGAAAAAGATCTTGGACAAAACTAAGACGATTTCAGTTATTGATAGAATGACACTTTTTTAAAAAAAATGCAGAAACTGGAATATTTGATCTCCAGTCTTTTTTTACTTTAACTGTAATACAATGTGTTCCTGGAAGGTCAACTTGAATGTGACTTTCTTGTTGATATGAAACTGCCTTAATTTTTTTTTTTTCAAATATCTTTTAGAGGGGGTAGTCGTTATTGATCTGCAGTAAAATTGAGGCTTTAACTGCACCTAGTTTACTGCTGGAGTCCCTAACCTGCAGTAACTCAGTACTGCAGGTTAGTGACATTTGCTGTACCTAAATAATGCAACTTGTGATGAACTTTACAAGCTGCATAACACTGATTGCAGCCTGATTGCTCTCAAGCACATCATAGTGGGTCAGCTATGGGGAGGGGGCGGGTATGAGCCTTTGTGTATATTGATGATGTTCTGTTTATTGGCTGCATTTTTTGTTTCTATGGTTCATGTTTTGTGTAATTGAATAAAAAATAATTTAACCATAAAATAATTTTCTTCCACCACAAATCCCCCCTCCCAAAGAGCTCCTCCACCTTCTGGTAGGCCCACCAGGCAATCTGTTCAAATCTGTGGCATCTATGAGTTCTTGCCTCTTTGAACACCAAGTTTAAAAAGACACTGGCGACTTTGAGACTATTCCGTGGAATTGCTGGTGCCATTTTGAATATGTTGCTGGCAGGGGCAGGAGCAACTGGGGATTTCTCCTGCCCTGGAACTCTTAGACATCAATGATTTGAATGGTTGGGAAGGTGGGGGGCTCTTCAGGGAGGAGTTATGATAGGAAGCTCTTCAGGATGGTGGTAAGTATTTTAGGAGGCATGGGGGATAGGGAATGAGCGAGATTCTTTTAATGCATGACTGCTTTAAGATACAACTGCAAGTTGTTATTCAATTTAAATAATAATGGGATATTTTGCATGCATTTGCATGTGTTTTACGTCTCATTATATGATATATCCCATGATAATGTAATGTGTGTTAAAGGGCAAATAACAATCATTGTTGCCATAATGCACCTTAATAACTACACCCTTATCTTTCAGTATGTGTAGAACATGTTAACCCCTCTTCTGAAATCTGTACATCACTTCATATCTGCTTCCGCATGCAGTTCAAGCTTCTACTTGCCTACAACTGTGGTTGCTCTTCAGCTCCTCAATACATTTGTTCTCAAATGTGCCTCTATACCCTTACTCATGACCTCTGCTGTTATTTATGTCCCCTTTTTCCATCACCAGCTATTGATTCTGTGTTTTCTACTTTGCTGTAACTTAGTGGTTAGAACAGCAGGCTGAGAGCCAGGGAATCCAGGGTTGAAATCCTCTTTCTCCCATTGACAGTTCTTGTAAATTTGAGTACATCATTTAAGTGAACTGCATGCACACTGCTTTTTTTTCAGTTTTCGACTGAAACTGCTACTGAAACTGTCAAAACACTTTTGGAAGAAACCAAAATTACAGCCAAGCTATAACCTGGTTTCAGCCAAAGCTTAACTGAAACCAAAAACTAAGGATTGGTTGTGTCAACTCGTAACCTATGAGGACTGTCAGAACGTGCAGTCGTTTGCCATGTGCTAATCTCAAGAGATTTATTACCCTCCAGTCCCAGGAACTGCAGGGACAGGCGGACAACTAGGATAATTCCCTTCACAAAAGAATGTCACCGACTAATCACGCTATCAAAAATAGATGGGCTTTACATGAATGGATTCCTCCTCCTCGCATTTAATATCTCTATTATTTCTTTAAACAGCCATTCTGGTATATCATTTAGTATGGGGAAAGGTTACCTCCAGTGTTTGTGGCTATTATGACTTTAGAACTAGTCTTGTCAATATAGCTTTGATGCAAACTATCATTGGTCCCTTTCAATTCCCCTTTCTTATTTTTTTGTACTTTTATATTTTTCTTTCTATAAATACCAGATTTTTCTAGTTGGTGCTAAATTTCATTAAATTTTGTTTATAGTCGATAAGTTAATGTATTTTCCAACGTGGTAACCTTAACAATCAATTCTAGGAAAAAACAAGCTTTCTATTTAACTCTTTTTTTTTTTTTTTAAATAATTCTTTATTAATTTTTAAAATAAAGACAAAGTGCAATAAAATATGCAAACCAATGGTACAATAAACTAGCACTTTTATCTAACAGATATTATATAAGTATATTTCCCCCCCTATGACGGGAACTCACGACAGCCATTTGTATGAGTGGTCTGCACGGGGCAGGAGCGTAGGAAGATCGCTCCTGTGCCGAAAGACCGCTGGACCACCAGGTCCTGAGAGGTGGGGGTGATTCCGGTTTTAGGAAATCGTGAATAATCAAAATCACGAGTCCTAAAACCGCGAATCGGGAGGGAGAAGTGTATAGTTAAATATCCTCTGAGACAAGAACTTTGTGAGAACATGTAAAGAAAACAAACAACCAAATCATGATTTTATGCCTACCTAAACTGCTCATAGATAAGAGAAAGTAGCATTGAGATGCTTCCTATTTTGTATTCAGTTATAAAAATGGTTAAGGAGAAAAATGATACAGATTCTTTCTAAAATAGGGTAAAGGAGTCCAGACACTGTCCTACATTGCAGATGTTATACCAGTCTGATGTATAATTTGGAATAAAGAAAGCACATCAATATTACTGAATGTAGGGTCTATAAGCTCTGAAAAATTGCTATCAAGAGCAATACACTTCTCAATTTATTTTCTAATATATAAACGTAATATAATTTCCCTACTAACACTATTTATTTACTGATTGGGATTCATTAATCGCCTTAATGAAGAGATTCTCCCAAGGCAGTGTGTAAGCTGAGCAGTACTTGTGCTTCTTAAAAACAATAGCTGTAGGTTTCTTTCTCGTAGAATCTAGTTTCTGCATGCCACAAGTTTAATTAAGCTTCCTCAAATATAGCTAAAGTAGTGAATGCTTATACCAGCCCCAAAATGTAGAAATGAATGAAAATATCAAAAAGCTGGACTAGTGCATAACCATTTCAATGACATGCTTTCAATTTTTCATGAGTATGCCTCAGCCCCACCACTCCACCGCTGTGCTATCTTGTGACTGTGATCTTACTCTGAGCAATACTATGAGTCGGATGACTAGCGCGTACTCGTGAGACCCTTGATACAGCGCCGTTTGGCGCGAAACATGTCGGGTTAGACTCCCAGACGTTGGCTGATAAGAGCTAAGTATCTACATCACTCTTTATATTAAGCAAAATATTTTAAAAAATATATGAAGGATTTTTCACGATTCTATACAAAAATAAAAAGATATGAGCAGCCGATGATGAAGCGCCACATAAATCTCCACGCAGTCACAAGATAGCACAGCGGTGGAGTGGTGGGGCTGAGGCATACTCATGAAAAATTGAAAGCATGTCATTGAAATGGTTATGCACTAGTCCAGCTTTTTGATATTTTCACACAAGTTTAATTAAAGCACTACATCATCATTTTATCCAAAAGCTTTCATTATTTAAATTATTGCATGTATTCTGGCTTGGATACTATTTGGTTGATTGTAAAGAATTTTGTAAGACCATATTTTACCCCCAAGCAAAATAGCTTCTGCTGATTAGTGCAGTAGGCTAAGAACCTGGGGAATTGAGTTCAATTCTCACCATGTCTCCTTGTAACCCTGGGTAAGTCACTTAACCTCCATTGCCTCAGGTGCAAAAACCTAATTTGTGAGCTAAGTAGTAACAGAGAAAGTACCTGCATAGAAGGTTCACCTCTTTTCTGGATAATAGATATCAAAGCATACTGCTCAACGATGCACTATCAAAACCGAAACCAATCAGATATGGTGTTCCCCAGGGGCTCTGCTATCCCCCCTATTATTCAGTCTCTACATTAGGCAGGTCCTAGACATAGCCCGCAAATACCAAATACAGATTCACTCCTTCGTGGATGACATCCAGCTATACCTACCGCTAGGAGAAAGCCACGATGCCGAGATCGCAAAACTCCTAAAATGGCGTTTTGGAAATCAAAAACTGGATGACCGTTAACAAATTACAACTAAACACCTCAAAAAATGAACTCCTTTGGATCCGTAAAGAACACTGCAACCGCGCCTGTCCCTTGCTATGCTGGGACTCAACTACCTTAACTGCAAAGGATCAAGCATGCAGCCTAGGAATATTCTTTGACCCCCCAACCTGTCATTTTCCAACCATATCTCTCGGGTGCCAGGTGATATTTTCCTCATTTTACTACCTACATCAACTCGAAATAAAAAACTGCTTTTCTGAGTCTGACTTCACCCAACTACTCTATGCCTTAGTCCTTTCCCTCATGAACTACTGCAACGCCCTATTCAATGGTCTCATGGCAAACAACATATAACGTCTCCAGTGTGTACAAAATGTGGAAATCGGACTTCTAAAAAACCTCCGTGCCTGTGACCCTGTCTCCCAGGCTCTATCGTCAGCTCACTGGCTGCCCATAGCCAAATGTTGTGTCTTCAAGGGCCTGATGCTAGCATTCAAATCTTTACACAACATTGCACCAGACTACGTGATGGCAAAGCGTCCTCTCTGTGTGCCAAACAGGTCCCTCCGCTCCCAGGATAAAATATGCCTCAAAACACCTCCCAGTCGTGCTCTTCAACTGCCAAACAGCATTCCTACTCCCACTTCATACTGAGCCACTGGAATCGACTGTCCCCACAGATGAGATCCCTTGAAGGACTCCTCAGCTTTAGGAATGCAATAAAAACATACCAGAGTCTTATACAGGAGCATGAATACCTACTTTTTCCTACTAGCTATATCTCTTCTTATGCATCGTAGCTTTCGCTGTCACCTTTTCAACCTGTTTGGCCACCTTAAGATCATCACATACAATCACACCCAAGCCCTACTTTTCTGTCATACACATATGTTCTTCACCCCCTAAACTGTACTATTCCTTTGGGTTTTTGCAGCCCAAATGCATGACTTTGCATTTCTTAGCATTCAATTTTAGCTGCCAAATTTCAGACCATTCTTCAAGCTTTGCCAGATCTTTCTTCATGTTACTCACACCATCCTGGGTGTCTACTATTGCATATTTTGGTATCATCCACAAAGAGGCAAATCTTACCTGACAGCCCTTCAGCAATATCACTTATAAAAATGTTAAAAAGAACAGGCCCAAGAACAAAACCTTGAGGCACACCGCTGGTAATATCCCTTTCCTTGGAGCGATCTCCATTGATCACTACCCTCTATTGCCTTCCACTCAAACAGTTCTTGACACAGCCCATCACTTTGGGGCCCATCCCAAGAGCACTCAGTTTATTTATTAGACGTCTGTGTAGTACACTGTCAAAGGCTTTGCTAAAATCTAAATACACCACATCTAGTGCACTCCCTCTATTCAATTCTCTGGTCACCCAGTCAAAGAAATTAATCAGATTTGTCTCACAAGACCTACCTCTAGTGAATCCATGTTGCTTCTGGTCCTATAATCCACAGGATTCCAAAAACTTCACCAATCACTGTTTTAAAAGTGTTTCCATTAATTTGCTTATATTATTATTATAACAAACCCTTTCACAAAAAATACAGTAGGATGTCACAAAAAGTCAGTGCTGCTGAAGTTCCAATAAAGGGAGTTTCAGATAACTGGAGGAAAAAGCCTCAGATTGGAACCCTTCCACCACCACAATGGTGGTCCAAGGTGGTTGGGCGAGCACCTCACTGGCAAAAAACCTCCAGACCGACTCCCAATAAATAATAAACTTAAAGCAGGACTGTGGTGCAAAAGAAAGAGGATAAATTTCCACTTATCTAATTTAGTCGATCGGTACACCAATCGTACCGATCGACTAAATTAGATAAGTGGAAATTTATCCTCTATCTTTTGCACCACAGTCCTGCTTTAAGTTTATTATTTATTGGGAGTCGGTCTGGAGGTTTTTTGCCAGTGAGGTGCTCGCCCAACCACCTTGGACCACCATTGTGGTGGTGGAAGGGTTCCAATCTGAGGCTTTTTCCTCCAGTTATCTGAAACTCCCTTTATTGGAACTTCAGCAGCACTGACTTTTTGTGACATCCTACTGTATTTTTTGTGAAAGGGTTTGTTATAACATTATTGATTTTTCACATTTCCGGGTTATTTTTGCTTTTCCATTAATTTGCTTACCATAGAAGTCATACTTACTGGCCTATAATTCCCTGCTTCCACTTTTGTGGAGAGTGACCATATCCACCCTTCTCCTCACTTTCCAGTTCAAGAATTCAACCGTTCTCCTCGACCCAGACCTGAGTTTTGCCAAAAGGCTTCTTCAGGAGGAATAGCATTACAGAATGAAATAAACTGAAATAAAACAAAAAAACAATCAGCTTATATGAGCAAGTACATCCAACCATTAACCTATACAAAGACCTGTTAAATTAATCATTAACATACATTACATACATAGTGCTATGGCATACACAAAGGGGGCAGTAAGTCAAACCTGGTAAAGTCATGATCGATTATCCTTACATTGGCAGTTAATTGTCAGTGCGGTGAGATTGCAACCTCAGTTTCTTCAAAGAACAAACCTCTGGCTTCAGGTGATGTCACCAAGTGGGATGGCTGGTTAGAGAGGGTGCTCCGACGTCAAAGAAAGAAAAACACGTATGAGAATGTGCAGTTGTGACAGTCTTCATCCAATTTGAGCGAGGTGTAGAGCCGGAAGGTATGAAGGTCTCGACTATGCCGACGAAAAAGAAATTTGATGAAGGAAGACCACCGGGGAAGGGTGGTGAAAAATGCAGCCTGCGCCATGTGCGTGGGGCCTCCATGGCTACCGGGTGCTAGTCTGGGGAAAGTGCATTGGAATAGGAGGTAAACAGGCAGGCTTTGCCAAGACATCAGAGTGATGATAACATGGCTCCGATTACCAAAGCAGACTCTAGGAATGGGCTAATAATGTTAAAAGAGCAGTCACGGTGGTAAAAGGGAAAATTAAGGAAGCAGTTCGAGAGGCAAAATATATGTATTAGGGGTGTTCCCAATACTGAAGAGTTCCGCGAAGCTATTCAAGTGGTTCAAAAACTCTATCACTGCCTTTTCGTTAGAGAGACAGGGGACTTTGCAGTTCTTGCCATGGATCTTAAAGTAGACAGGACTCGCAGGACCCTGGGACTGAAGCAGGGAGATTTTCCCAGAGATATTATAGCAAGCTTCAACAATTACAGGGACTAAGATAACATCTTGCGCAAAGCACTGGAATTGGGTCTGATAAATTGGCAAGACACTAAAATAGAAATATTCCAGGACCTCTCTTCCATTACTCTACAAAGGAGGAGGGAGTTTTGACCTATATTACTCATCTTGAAACAGAAATCAGTTCGCTATAAATGGTTGTTTCCATTTGACTTGTTAGTAACCATCAACGGAACAAATAAGAAAGTGGCTACAGTGAAGGAGACGTGGGCTCTACTGTGAAAAGAAGGGCTGGTCACGAAGGAGGATGCAACAACCTCTGGAAAGATGGCAGCGCAGCAGTTGGAGAAGTACAGGTGACAAGGGTGCAAAAGAGGAGCAGGCCTACAGGTGCTGGGGCATCAACTTCTGCACTTAGCAGAGAAGCTGGAGAGGATATTCCGGAAATCTGAAGGACCTTACTAGAGACTGTTGGCTTGGATTTCTCTTGGACTGCTACAGTAACTGTTGAACTGTATGATTGGTCTGGGGCTAGAGAATGAATGTGGGGTGATTGTCTTGAGTGATTGAGTCATGTAACGGGTGTTGCGAATGAGGAGGTAAGAGTGTGATGTATGGTTGTAGGGGAGAAGATCTAGGTGTGAAGGGGACTTTGGTGATGCTATCCAAAGCCATGGAGGGAGGAAGTAATGGCTATGAGGGAGGGGTGGGGGTGTGGTAGCTGTGAAAGGAAGGGGGAGGGGTGGGGGATGGGTAGGTACAGAATGTGGGATTCATTTGTAGGGTAGCCTCCGGGAAAGGGGTGCTCTTAATTGTAGGCTATGGGTGTGGGGCATTAGAATGTTTTGGTTCTGTAGTATTGGGGATGGGTGGTACAGATAAAATTCGCTGGGGCAGTTTTACTGTGAAAGGGTTGAACATACTGCGTAAGACAATTACTGCAGAAAGAATTGAATCCATTATATATATAGACATATGTTTTGTTCAGGAGACACATTTTTTTGAAAGTGGGGAGAAATTGGTAAATTATCGGGAATATCCCGTTAAAGTAGGATCTCTGTTGTTGGGGGAAGATTTTAATCTGGTGATGGACCCTAGATAGGACTCTACAGGTGATCTGGGGGTAGATTAAAATCAGATAGGAAGAGATTGCGCATCTTTTTGGACATGCTTCAATTGGTAGATGGGTTGAGACATCAACATTTGCTGGATAAGGATTACACATTTTATTCATCAGTCCATAACTCTTATTCAAGGATTCAAATGCTTTGTTTGGGGGGGTGGGGGATTATAGTGTCTAAAATTGAAGAGATTGTCTGGTCTGATCATGCATCAATATGGGCTGATTTGGACTGGGGTCAGTCAAGAGTGAGGGACAGATACTGGCGATTGAATGATAGTCTGCTGGCTGACCCTTTAGTACTTAAAAAGGTAGAACACACTATCAGGGACTTTTTGGAGAGCAATAGGGTGGATCAGTATTCCCCTACCACTATATGAGAGTCTCTCAAGGCTGTTCTGCGGGGAGATTTTATTTCTATAGCATCTCATAAGAAGAAAGATCGATTAGCAGAGGAGAAGAATCTAAGGGAAGAGTTGGCATTACAAGTGGACTATCGTAAAAAGGGGCAAGGAGGGACAAGGACTAAGATCCGTATTCGGAGCTTAGATCGCAGTTGGGGAAGTTGAAAGATTAGGACATTAAGTTCAAATTGGAGCGCTTGAAACTTAAGTTTTTTGAAGCCGGAAATAAAGGGGGTAAATTATTGGCTCATAAACTGAAAGTTCAACAAGCTCAGGCTAATATTATCAATATTAGGGATAAACAGGGTAATGTTCTTACTGAAGATAAGCATATTCAACGCCAATTTAGAGAATTTTATCAGGATCTATACTCGCCGGAGGTACAGGGGTCAGACCAGGATATTATTGACTATCTCAGTGACCTGGGGTTGCTTTCCGTTTCGGCATAAAAAAATTTTTCTGTTTATCTGGGGTGGTAAATGACCTAGAGAAGCAAGACAAGCGATTTTTAAATTTAAGAATGAGGGTGGGATGGGTGTTCCCAATCTAGAACTTTATTATAGAGTGGTTCAACTTCGAGCTCTCTTTGAATGGCATGCACAGTCCCTGAAGTTGTGGGTGACAGTTGAACAAGGCTTGTCTACTCTTCCCAGGGGTATTGCATGCCTCAGATATCTACCATTGATGCGTTTGAGTAGCAATGAAATTTCCTCTATTGACAACCCTTTTGTTCAGCTAACCCTGAAAATTTGGAAAGTGGAATGTTCTAGGCTTTTGTCCACTAGTGGAGGGCTGCACTTCATGCCTCTAGCACATGCCCCTGATTTTGTCCCTGGTAGAGAGGAGGAATCTTCATATGTTGGGGGAAGGCGAGCTTGTCTTGTTTGCGGCAATTTGTGGCTGGGAATCATATTACGGAATTTGCTGTGTTGAGTAATCGGTATTCTTTACAGTCTAGAGGTCTTTTTCCTGCCTGCAAGTAAAGAATTATTTTCTAAGGGCCAAGAGGGACGCAAGTGAATGTCTCCAAAGATCTATTTTTGAGCAGTCTTTGGAGAGGCCGGTAGGCAAGGGGTGTATATCGGGCCTGTACAAACTATTACATACTGCTAAATCTAGAAAAACTTCATATGTTAGTGTGGGAGGGGGATTTAGGTAGGAACTTTACCATTCAGGCGTGGGAAGGTATTTCAGTACAACAACATCATTTTGCAATGGCTCCGGTATTGGTTGAAAATGCTCTTAAAGTGCTGGTTCGAATTTGAATGCATGAATAAGATTTATTTTGCCTGTAAATTAGGTAAAAGGTATGCAGATTTCTCTCATGTGCATTCATTAGGTATATCTTGAAACCCTGAGTGGCTGGGGGTCCTCCAGGCCAGGTTTAAGAACCACTGGACCCAAGGATGCAAATTCTACTCCTGGTGGAATTCTGTGCTACTGTGCAATGCAGAATTTGTGCGGAATTCCCCAGGGATGCATAATTCCCTAAAGTCTGCACAGGTTGTTGTTGTTTGTTTGTTTGTTTGTTTTAAATCTTGTTTATTGAGGTCAACCAGAGTAACACAGGATATACAAAGAATACAAAGGCAAACAAAAGCGGCTGTGAACAATGCAAAACAATACAATCAGCAATACCAGCAGAAAATACAATAGTAACGATAGAGAAGCCCCCTCCTCATGCGCGGATAATAACAAGAACAACAAAAAATATGAGGAGCCCACAGCCCCCCACCGGGAGTGAATGCAGAAGCTCAGGTGCAATGACCAAACAGAGTGTGGGACTACAGGACACCCCAAACACCTCAAGCCAGGAGGTAGGAAGAGAAAAGATACTGAGCAACAGAGCTCCAGACCACACTCTGAAAAACACTCCAACCGCACGAACAGCCCATGGTCCCCCTTGTAACCCCACAGTTTTCTTAAGGCATAGTACCTATCCCAAGGAATCCCCAACTCAAGACACAACACCCACACCAGGCAACTCACCACAACCCAGTCATACAGGCAGTCATACACCACACATACTCCCCATACAAACCCCCACCCTAACTCCCTTCCCTAGACCGAGAGACTAGAGGTAACTGCAAGAACACTCACCATAAAGCCAAATACGCCTGAACTTCCAGACTGGTGGAACGGGAATGATAGCAGAGCTCAAACTGTGCCAATTCAGACATCTGAGTGAGCCAGCAAACCAGTGGAATATCCCCCTCTTGGATCCAATACTGTAAAATCGTACGTTTGACTGTGAGCAAGGTCAAATATATAAAGCGACGCTGAGGTACAGTGAGGCCTTGGGCTTCCAGCAGGGTTTGGTCACCAAGAAGCAGTGTCTTATAATCCCACTCCAGATCACGCTGCAAGACCAGTTGAAGCTGCGCAAAGGAAGAATTCCACAGGGTGAGAGCAGGATACTCCAAAAAGGAGTGGAGTAACATCCCGGGGGCCTGTTTGCTTTTAGAGCACAGATCCACATCCCATAAACCCATATGAGCACCCCGCTCCTTAGTAATATAAGCCCTTTGAAGGATCTTGAATTGAATCTCCTGCCAAGCCACAGATTTCACAAAAGCATACAAAGTGTGAAAGAGCTCCATAAAGGTATCTGGAGTATAGGACGCGGCGAGATCCCGATTCCACCGGTCCCGAAGAAGGATTAAGGTTGCTGCAGCCCAAATCGCTTCCGGCAACATTTTCGGGCAGCCTGCATAAGTTTTGCAGGCTTCCCTCTACCTCAGTCCCACACTCAATGTCTCTCTTCTTCGGCCGAACCAGGGTAGAGGGAAGCCTGTGGAACTGACAGCAGATTGCCATTAACTGAAATTGTTGTCGCAGAGGTAATGGACAGGGATTGGGGACAATAGGGAGAGTGAAAGATGCTGGTTGGGGAAAATACCAGAGGTCTGCACAGATTTTGGTGTTGGGTTGGCAATCCCTCACTGCGGCCCAAATCGCTGCCTGCAATATCTTCGGGCAGCCTGCATGGGCTCTCCAGGCTTACCTCTACTGCAGTGCGGTCCCACACGTGATGTCACGTCTTCTTTTTCAGTGGGACTGCAGTAGAGGGAATCTTGCAGAGCTGGCAGCAAGTTACCATTAACTGAAATTGGCATCGCAAATGTTGTGGATAAGAATGCTAGATTGGGGACAATGGGGAGAAAGTGAGAGAATACTGGCTGGGGGGGAACAGAGGTGGGAGATACTGGCTGGGGGGGGAAATAGGTGAGAGAGTGAGATATGCTGGCTTAGGGGGGGACAGAGGTGAGAGAGTGACAGATGCTGGCTGGAGGGGGGACAGAGGTGAGAAATGATGGCAGGGGGGGGACAGAGGTGAGAGACAGGTGAGCGAGTGAGAGATGCTGGCTGGAGGGGGGGTCAGAGGTGAGAGATGCTGGCTGAGGGAACAGAGGTGAAAGAGTAAGAGATGTTGGCTGGGGAGGGGATAGAGGTGAGAGAGTGACAGATGCTGGCTGGGGGGACAGAGGTGAGAGACAGGTGAGCGAGTGAGAGATGCTGGCTGGAGGGGGGGACAGAGGTGAGAGATGCTGGCTGGGGGAACAGAGGTGAAAGAGTGAGAGATGCTGAATGGGGAGGGGATAAAGGTGAGAGAGTGACGGATGCTGGCTGGGGAGGTGAGAGAGTGACGGAGGCTTGCTGGGGAGGGGATAGAGGTGAGAGAGTGACAGATGCTGGATGGAGGGGACAGGTGAGAAATGCTGGCTGGGGGGGACAGAGGTGAGAGATGATGGCAGGGGGGGACAGAGATGAAAGAGTGAAAGATGCTGGCTTGGGAGGGGATAGAGGTGAGAGAGTGACGGATGCTGGCTGGGGAGGTGAGAGAGTGATAGATGCTGGCTGGGGGGACAGAGGTGAAAGATGCTGGGGGGGACGACAGAGTTGAGAGATGCTGGCTGGGGGGGGGACAGAGGTGAGAGATGTTTATTTTCTCTAGTATAATTTAATGAAAATACTGGATTGTTCTGAAATTCTGGTTGATAATTAGCAAAAATATTGTTTAAATGTTGTCAAATAAACTTGCAGAATTTGCAAATTTTGTGTGCAGAATTTTGAAATTTTTTTTGTACAGAGTTCCACCAGGAGTAAAATTCATGATTCTTTGCCCTTGTCCCACAAAAGAGAGTTTATTCAGATGCTTGTTTGGAGGCATGCTCGTGCCATTGATATACATCTTTTCTCTCCTTTTCAGAATGTGGAGGAAAAATGCACTTAAGAGAAGGAGAATTTGAAAAGGCGCACACTGACTTTTTTGAAGCTTTTAAGAATTATGATGAGTCAGGGAGTCCCAGGCGAACTACTTGCTTGAAATATTTGGTCTTGGCAAACATGCTGATGAAGTCAGGGATAAATCCATTTGACTCTCAGGAGGTATGGTTATAAATGAAAGCAAAGTCAATTAAGTAATTAGTCTCAACACTGAAGTGATCCTAAGACTGATCTTTTCTCTCTCTCTTTTTTTTCATGTCCAGGCTAAACCATACAAAAATGATCCAGAAATTTTAGCAATGACAAATTTAGTAAGGTAAGGTTATTTTTATTTGTGTTCTTTGATGGAAGGCCATTGTCAAGATTTTTATGGAATAAAATATGCTTTAACATTTTTTTCCATCTACACTTCTTCCCTTGGCACTCTAGTCTCTTCCCAGGGCTTCCAGTACCATCTCTATGCTGATGACTCACAAATTTACCTCTCTACACCCAAAATTTCAATGGAAATCCAGGCCCAAGTTTCAGCCTGCCTGACCTGGATATCTTGCCACATCTAAAATTGGCCGACTGAACTCCTTATCTTTCCTCCTAAACCTGCCTCTCCTCTTCTCCATTCTCTATTTTGGTGGATAACGCTGTCAACCTCCCTGTCTCGTCAGCTTGCAACCTCAGGGTCATCTTTGACTCATCTCTTTCCTTCTTATATACAGCAGACCGCCAAAACTTGTTGCTTCTTTCCATACAATGTCACAAAATCTGGAATTTCCTTTCTGAGCATGCTGCCCAGACCCTCATCCATGCTTTTGTCACCTCTCAACCGGATTACTGCAACTTACTTTTGGCGGGTCTGCTTAGCCATCTTTCTCCCCTTCAATTTGTTCAGAATTCTGCTTCATGCCTTGTATTCCGCCAATGTCGTTATCCTCATGTTACCCCTCTCCTCAAGTCGCTTCATTGGCTCCCTGTCCGCTTCCACATACAGTTCAAACTCCTCTTACTGACCTACTAGTGTAGTCACTCCGCGGCTCCTCAATATCTCTCCTCTTCCTATATTCCACTCCGTGAAGTCTGTCGGGCAAGTCTCTCTCGTTTGTACCCCTCTCCTCTATTGCCAACTCCAGACTCCATCCCTTCTTCCTTGCTGTGCCGTCTGCCTGGACCAACCTGCCAGACTCGGTACGTTGGACTCCATCTCTGGCCGTATTTAAATCCAGATTGAAAACCCACTTTTTTGAAGCTGCATTTAAGTCCTAACCCTACCAACTGGTAAAGCACCATATTTGTTTATCATTCCCTCTGTAGTGCTCTACCCTCTCTTCCCCTTCATCCCTTTATATTTCCCTAAATGGGTAGTTTATATTGATTCACCATTTTGTCCACTGTGTCTGTCTTAATTAGATTGTAAGCTCTTTCGAGCAGGGACTGTCTCTTGTGTGTTTAATGTACAGCGCTGCGTCCATCTGGTAGCGCTATAGAAATAATAAATAGTGGTTGTAACAGTATTGTTTAGTAAGACAATCCTGTCACGATTTACAATTCACTATTTATTTATTCATTTTTCTATACCGTTCTCCCAAGAGAGCTCAGAACGGTTTATATGAATTTATTCAGGTGCTCAAGCATTTTTCCCTGTCTGTCCTGGTGGGCTCACGATCTATCTAATGTACCTGGGGCAATGGGGGGGGGATTAGGCGATTTGCCCAGGGTCACAAGGAGCAGCGTGGGTTTGAACCCACAAATGTTGCTTTAACCACTGTGCCATACACTCCCCACTACGCCACACACTCTCCACTACTCGCATCCATTTCTGCTCTGCTCTCATGCAATTTGTAGTGAATTTCTGCTCCCTATTAATGAATCTGCTTTCATATCTAGGTGTTCATTTGTATTTTCATCACATTTAAAATCATGCCATTTTCTCTTATAGTGCCTATCAGAATAATGACATCACTGAATTTGAGAAGATTCTGAAAACAAACCACAGCAACATCATGGACGATCCCTTCATAAGGGAGCATATTGAAGGTATCCTCTGCTAAGAAGTGTGGAAGAAGGGGAAGCAATTTCTTATATTTTTCTGTTTTAGAAGCGTTATCTCTCAGCATTAACAATTATTTTTAGTAAGATCATTTCCTGTTCTCTTAAACATGAGATATAGCCTATAATGGGTGGTAAGTGCAATATTCAATTTATTACCCTGCTGCTAAAAGTTTACACACATGCCATTCTCATAAGAATTGCTGCTGCTGGGTCAGACCAGTGTTCCATCATGCCCAGCAGTCCGCTCACACGACAGCCCCCAGGAGACTGGACGACCAGGCGTCAAAATGGCAGATGATATTCAATGTGAGCAAGTGCAAAGTGAGGCATGTGCGAAAGAGGAACCCGAACTATAGCTATGTGATGCTGAGTTCCACGTTAGGAGTCGCTGCCCAGGAAAAGGATCTAGGTATCATTATTGAGGATATGTTGAAACCCTCAGCTCAGTGTGTTGCAGCGGTTAAGAAAATAAATAGAACTTTCTCTCCTCTCTTCTACCTTCCAAAGTATTTAGATCAATGCTGTCTTGTTAAAATGTTTATTTTATTTTTATTTTTCCTCTAACTCTACTTTTCACTATTACCCTCCAGGTACTTTAGTTAGATTGTGAGCCTTCGGGACAGTAAGGGAATTTTTCAAGTACCTTTCTTATTTCTAATCTTAATGTATATTTTCTGTAAACCGCTTAGAACCTAACGGATGTAGCGGTATATAAGAAATAAATTACATTACATTACGTTAGGAATTAACAGGAAAGGAATGGAAAACAAAGATGAAAATTTTTTAATGCCCTTGTATCACTCTATGATACCTCCAATACTGTGTGAAGTTCTGGTCGCCGTATCTCAAAAAAAAATATAGCAGAATTAGAAAAAGTACAGAGAAGGATGACAAAAATGATAAAAGGGATGGGACAACCTTCCCAAGAGGAAAGGCTAAAGTGGCTAGGGCTCTTCAGCTTGGAGAAGAGATGGCTCATGGGTGATATGATAGAGGTCTATAAAATACTGAGTGGAGTGGAAAGGGTAGTGTGAATCGCTTGTTCATTCTTTCCAAAAATACTAGGACTAGGGGACATGCGATGAAACTACTAGGTAGCAGGTTTAAAACAAACTAGAGAAAATATATTTTTTTTTTTCCACAACGGGTAATTAAACTCTGAAATTCATTGCCAGAGAATGTGATGAAATCAGTTAGCTTAGCAGAGTTTTAAAAAGGTTTGGATAATTTCCTAAAAGAGAAGTCCATAGGCCATTATTGAAATGGCTTGGGGAAATCCACTGCTTATTCCTAGGATAAGCAGCATAGAATCTGTTTTGGTGCTTGGAACGTGGGCAGGATACTGGTCTCGATAGACCTTCAGTCTGTTCCAATATGGTAAATCTTATATTCTTATGTAAGTACATCCCTGCCATATTTACATGTCCACACTTATACCAGGTCTGTGGATAGTGTGTAAATGTTAGGTGTGCTAATACCAAGTTTTATTAGTATTTTGTAATGGAATCTCGGCACTCAAATGCTATTATAGAATGTGCTTCTGCTACACATCCTCAGGGCACCTAAATAGAATCGCCCAGTTGTAGAATAGCCCCATGGCTGATAAGCATTAATATGCTCTTTTTGTTAGCTCACATAGAGAGCTAATGACTTAAGGCTTCTCACTGATTCAACTGTTGATGTCTCCAAATAAATGCTTTCCTGCAGCATGGAAAAATGTACAAGCTACATTTTAAAGTGATTTTACCAAGTGCTACTGTTTTAATATATAAAGATATTTTTTCCATTTAGAATTTGAAATGCATGAAGTAATGCTAATTGCAGACAAAAATTATACGAGTAGCTGAGATAATTTTAAAACTCATTTTGAGTCTTAGACTGTTAAGACATTTAATGATATTAATCTTTTCTTTTCTCTTGCAGAGCTTTTACGAAACATCAGAACACAAGTGCTTATAAAATTAATTAAGCCTTATACAAGAATACATATTCCATTTATTTCTAAGGTAAATTCTGATATTGTTTAGGCAACAGTAAAACATAAAACAGTAATCATGTTAAAAGTCAAAGAATTCAAACTGGCCGTAGTAATTCAAAAATAGTTTCAAAACTTCTTCATGAGCTTTCTCTGCAGTCCTAGAGTTTATTGCCTATAGGATAAAGAGCAGGATCAGGCCAGGGTAGAGTAATTGTACACAGGGTGTGAAGAATCTATATTCCCCTATCAGCCTGAATTTTCTAAGGGAATCACCAGGGGTCAATATTCCTTTGAAAATTGGCATACCTGTCATTTTGAAAATCCTACAGATAGTTTAAAAATTGCCCTCTTTATTAATAGTCTACATTTATAGTGTTGCTTGAGGGGAAAAAAAACACTTTGGAGCTTCCGAAGTTCTGTATTTTGGATGCAGTGGAGAAAAGGTATTAATTTGCTATAGTTCAAATAGGTCCCAGGTTGGCAACTGGCAGAAAATCAACACTCAAGCTTACAGTTTCTAGAAAGCCATGCTATAAGAAAACCTATGTGTAGATATTGTTGCTTAGGAAATATTCTTGAGTGCTATTAAACATTAGGTAAATGTGAAATTAAAATTATTTTGGAAAGATATAGGAAGCGCTGGTTCATATAATAAATCAAACATACCAAAATATATATTCTGAAATCCTGTATATTAATGTACTTCAATTTTCATTCACAAATGAAAAATAAATATAGTGATATGGCAACTGAGCTCCCTCTTTCAGGAAGACTTGGGCATTCCTCTTGAATTAACACCAGCTGGCCAGTCAAGATTCTTTTAGAAAAGCTCTGAAAGGAGCCTTTATTTCTGCTCTTTAGCCACAGAAATGCTGCTGCCACAACATCAGGGCTATCAAGAAGATAGAGCGTATGAGGGGAATCCAAGCTAGGAATAAAGCCACCTCAGCTTCCTTCACTGTGAACATGCCCGAGTGTAATCTATTAGACATAACGCTTTTTACTTTATAGCTCCCATTACCTGGAACAAGTTGTTATTACATATCTGTAGTATTGCCTCAATAAAGAAACTTAAACCTGGCTCTATGAATAAGCATTTAATACCTCTAACTCTTACCTGGTGGTTCAATCTCGCTCTCTGTCTCTTGTACTGCATTCCCTAGAAAATATTCACTGAGCCTTTTGTAAGCTCTAAGGGCTAGATTCTGTAAACAGCCTAATAAAATGGCACTGGCCGCATGTCAATCCCACTTAGATGCTGTTTAAAAAATTGCAGTTATCTCCTGGCCCGCAAATGCATTTTGCAGTCTTGGACTTCCCCAGAACCGCCATCTTTTTGGAAAAGGAGAAACCAGCTTCATGTCTTGGCTACCTGGGAAGCAAGAATGGTGGAGGGTCACCCAGGCAAATGGAAAACAGTTTTGCTCATTTGGGATGCCTATTTACAGTCTTTGCCCCCCACCCTGGGACGTAGTCCACTTTTGAACTTGTGATTAAATCTATATAGACCCTTTTTTTTTCTCTCTCTCTCTCTTTCGTCTGGTTATTTGGAGAACCACTTTGGGGAGATTGGCTATGTTCAGAGACCATAAGAATTCTGGTTTCTAAACTTGTTAATTTTGGGGCTTTGTTGGGTTTTTGAGGGGAGGAGAGTTGGGGGAAGTGTTGTTGGGGGGGACTATGTTTTATACAAAACTTTTGCTGATTGGATTTACCTTTGCCATATTTTCCTGCATTGGTGGTGGTTTTGTATTTCTTGCTGTTGGATATTCTTTTGTCATCACAAAAATTATTTGAACCTAAAGGCAGGGAGGGGGATGCCAGGAGGGGGGCAGTTGGGGTATAATAAGCTATAAATGTTTGACTACAGCATTATTGTTATTTGCTAGGTTGATGCTGCCATGATTGTTGTACTGTGGATATCTTTTGCCATCAATAAAAATTGTTTGAACATAAAAAATAGCAGTTAACAGTACCTACCACAAAATTTAGGTGTCTGCAATTGTAAGCCAGGGTTTCACTGACCTACATTGCAGATGTCTTTCTTTGGAGAATTGCTTCTAATGGCGCCTAAGGGTTTCAAGAAGGGACTGGATGATTTCCTGAAGGAAAAGGGGATTGAAGGGTACAGATAGAGGATTACTATGCAGGTCCTGGACCTGATGGGCTGCCGCATGAGTGGACTGCTGGGCGTGATGGACCTCTGGTCTGACCCAGCAGAGGCACTGCTTATGTTCTTATGACCTTAGTCGCCATTAGATGCCTCCTTAGGATGCAATTACAACGCCTGCATCTACCGACACAATACTTTTTTAACGAGTTTAGTCAGATTTTAATGGCACGGTCAATTACTGTACCAATTAAAACCAATTAAACCAATTAGGCAGTGGTGCAGTGCCTACTGCCACCTAACTTACAATGCCATTTATAGAATCTGGCCCTAAGTGTTTGAAGGCAATCTGTCCCTGACCTTTTATTTAATTGTAGTTCCTTCACTCGGCTCTGTGTATCAGTATGGGTGGTACAGAAGGTTCTAATAAACTCTAAACTGATTGTTCAGGAGGCTAGTTGGTTTAAAAAAAAACCCCTACTATTGCTGTTCTAAAAACATATGTAACACTTAATATGACAAAGATCTTCTGTCTTAGGAGCTAAACATAGATGTAGCCGATGTGGAGAGCTTGCTGGTGCAGTGCATATTGGATAAGTATGACACTTTCTTTCTTTTTTCCTGGCAATTTATAAAATATTTTGAGACTAAAGAATCTGTAGTTGTTAGAGATTTTTTTAATAAAACGGCAGTGGACAGGTTTTTCACAAATACAATCACACTGCCAATAGGTTGTATCATAACTTTTATAGCTCTTGGCTGTACTTTGGATTTTAAGATTACCGTACTGACAATAACCTATATCATTTTTGCAAATCATATCTAGATATTCATGATGCGATAATCTTTCATGTTTTTAATTGTGCACAGATTATTTTTTGGCCTCTTAATATTAAGGGGGCAATTCTGTAACTGGGCACCTTGTGGGAGGCTATTCTATAAAGGAACGAAGGCTCTTATTTTCTTTTATGGAATACTACTGTAACAGCAAAAATACACACCTATAAATTAAGCATGGGCATTTAACCCCATCCATAGAGCTGGAGTAAGCATGTGTGCCTAATTTCCAGTGATACACGTGTAACTTTGCTCTGCCAATATGTTCACCTACCTGTAAAATAGGTGCTGTGTTATTTATAGAATAACATTTAGGTGGCATTTTGGTATTTATGTGCCTATGTGTCATTTTTCTAATAAATTATGCATATAATCAGCATGTAACTATTAGCTCATACATTATATGTTTCTGGGAGAATTTTGCTTAAGATTTTTGAAAATTCTGTGAACAATATTTTATAAAAATTCTGAAATATTTATTTGTGGTGTTTCTGCACAGAATTTCCTCCTGTCTGTTCCCTCCTCAGCACCAGATTCTCTATTTCTATCTCTCTCTATACCTCCCAGCAAGATCCCTCATTCTGCCCCCAAAGTCTTCTCCCATATGCAGTACCCCCACCTCTCATTCTCGCTTCCCCTAGACACTCACCCCCACTTCTTATTCTTTCTCCTCCTCTCCCCAGTTATCGTTCTATCTCTTCCATCTTCTCCAGGGCACACCCTCAAGCTTGATTTCCCTCAATTCCTGTGGTATAGTTTCATCTAGTTGTGCCCCCACTCCCATAGTACAATCTCAGCTTTCACTGCCACCTCCCCTAAAACCTGGGACACCTCTCACCTTGTACTCCCACCCTCCCTATAACTCATTCTCATCTTGCTCTGCCTCCCCCATTGCAAACTTTTAGCTTGTTCAGTTGCCTCCCCCACATGGCACACTCACCTTGTTCTATGCCCCCTCCCACATGGCAGACTCGCCTTGCTCTGCCACTCTTCCCACATGGCACATTCAACTGACATCTGCTGTTCTCTCCCCCTCCCCTACAAGATCATGTGGCAGGAGGAGGAAGTGGGCCCCTGCACACTGAGTCTCTTCCTCCTCTTTTGCTGGCTTAGATCAGACTGTGAATATGAACTTCAGTTCATTTACACACTCGGGTCTAAGCTGGTAGAGGAGGAGGAAGTGAATCCATGTACAGAGACAGATTAAGGCACAGGCAGACTAGGTTTATGCCTTGTGCCCAGTAGTTTAGGGGAGCCCTGTTATATGTGCTCAGGATTCAGGAAGCTAGGATTGCCAACTGTCCGGATTATTTTTCAGGATTCTAAAAATTTGTAAACCATTTGTTTCAAAGCTAGAAAGATGGCTGAATGTCTGTATAGCTTTCAGAGTTTAGCCTACTAAGAGAGGGGACACGAGCTCTCAATGCTTTCCCCTTCCAGTGCAGAGGCTGTGGTAGGATCCAGACAATGGGAAGGCTTCTAGTCACAGGAAAGAGGGGCTGAACTGAAGAGCTGTGAGGGAAGCGGAGCTCTGCATAGGTTCTTTGGAGAAAATATGTGGAACTAGTGAGTGTTTTAGGGGGAGGGAGGAGATTGTTGATAAGGATTATAACTAAACAAGGGGGAAAGAACTGGCAGCAAATACCAGAATTTAACATGATGGTGAGCAGATCTGGTGGGAAGTGGGAGTACTGCCTGCATTAGCCTATAAGCAGCACTAGAAAAGAAAGCAGAGACTTGTGAATATTTCTATGTCTCTAGTGAGGGCAGTATCTTATTAAAAAAAAAAAAAAAGCTTATCTTTGAAAATCTGGGATGGAAAATTCCCTAGTACAAATATACCTGTGCACATACTATCGCTTGGGATTTACTAAGCCGCGATAGAGGTTTCTGCATAATATAATTCTTTATTTGTATACCGCACAATGCCTTGCAGTTCTAGGCAGTGTACAGAAAGAACACATTAAGGAAGACACTAACATTAAAGATAGACCAAAAACATAGTAAGAAGGCTCAAAGAAGTTCCCTGTCTGTCCCAGACCGGATCACAATCTGTGTTATGTAGCCTGAAAATGAGATAGGAAATGTGTATACATAATGAAAAGAAGAGAATATCATAAACTCAACAGAGGCAAAATCCCCTTAAAGGAAGAAGAGATGGAATGGGAAGGAAAAGAAAAGATCAAGCTGAAGTGAAAAAGAAGTCCTAAATAAGCTCAGTTCTGTGCAAGGCAGCAATAAACAAGATCTCAATGTTAGTCATGAAACCGTGGCCCAGTGAGGTATCGGCTCCGATGCTCATAGAATTCCTATGAGCGTTAGAGCCGTTACCTCGCCAGACCATGGTAGAAACCTCCACTTCAGCTTAATAAAAGGAGCTCTAAGTAAAGGGATGTTTTCAGCCCAGGGAATTTACCTTATTAACTATTAAATTTCTTGGGCACATTCCTTTGAATACTGTCCTAGTACTGTCTCCATTCTGCCTATATCTTTTCAGAAGCATAAAAATTGAAGATTAGGTTCTTACCTTTGCTAATCTTTCTTGTAAACAGGAATATCAGTCTTCACCTGCAGGTATTTACACTCTTTTACTGCGAAGTCTGTAGAGAGCCTAATTTACATATTCTGCTACTCCTCCTCTCACTCTCGGCTGTGCTGGATTTCCTCAGTCTATATCAAAGTAGTTATTCAGCCCTAGAGGTGTACAGAAAAAGAAAGGGGACATGAGGATTCTCCCCAAGACAATGCAATTTTGTTCTGCTCAACAAAAACAGCATTAATTAAAACATTTTTCAATGCATAATGAGGTGAAATGAAATGTGTGTGTAACGTGCATCAACAATTCGAAAGATACTCAACTTGCAAAGATTTTTCTTTTACACTACTGTAATAAAATTTATTTTCCTCCCTGATTGTAAGGGACGGTGGAAGTAATCGAGACATCTGACCTTCCAGACACGTCTGAGACAGAAGCAGGCTAACGAACTGACAGGGTGGGTGTCAAGACTGATATTCCTGTTTACAAGAAAGAAGATTAGCAAAGGTAAGAACCTAATCTTCCATTCTAGTGTAAAAGGAACATCAGTCTTGACCAGCGGGACATACCAAAGCAGTCCTCAGTGCCTAGGGAGAAACTAGTGAGCCTGCTGCCAGCACCGCAGAACCAAGTTCTGGATCCCTTCTGGCTGCTACATCTATCATGTAAAACTTGGTAAAAGTGGGAAGGCAAGATCACATGGCTGTCCTAGAAATTTCTTCAGACAAGACAGCTCTAGCCTCCACCCAGGATGATGCCACCCCTCTGGTTGAGTGTGCTTTTACTCCCACAGAAGACTGTTTTCCGCTCCTAACATAGGCAAAAAAAATTGCCAGACAAATTCATCTTGAAATAGTCGCCTTTTGATGCCAACTGGCCCCATCAAGCTCCACCCAGGAGCATAAAGAGATGATCCAACATGTGAAACTCATTCGTCATCTCTAATTAGCGAAGATGAACTCTTTGGATGTCCAGGCATTTCAATATCTTGCCTTCCTTCTTTGCTCTGGAAGGCAAAAAGACTAGGAGACACACTTCCTGGTTTATGTGAAAACTTGAAACTACTTTCATTAAGAAGAAAGGTATCATTTGAAGCGAGATCCCGCTCTCCGAAATCTTAAGGAAGGGTTCCCTGCAGGACAGTTATGGCCTCTAAAAACACAGTCTTGACTGATAAGTCCATGAGCAAAGTTCCCTCTAGGGCCTCATATGGAGCCCGAGTTAGTGCCCACAGGACAATATTAAGATTTCACGATAGAAAAGGTTGGCACATGGGAGAATGAAGACACAATGCTCCCTTTAAAACCTGGACATATCTGGATGAGAAGCAAAGGTTTGCTGTTTGGGATGCCCTATAAAGCAGGAAAGACCTGCTATCTGTACCTTGAGAGAACCCACTGCAAGGCCTTTATCGAGCCCTTCCTGAAGAAAGGCTAAGGCCATGGTCTTCGTTGGAGTGGAGGAGTGATCTAGTAGATAAAGCTACTGCCTTAACACCCTGAGGTTCTGGGTTCAAGCCTAGTGCTGTTTCTTTTGACCCTGGGCAAGTCACTCAACCCTTCATTGCCCCAGGTGCTATAGCTAGATTGTGAGTCTGCCAGGAGAGATAGGGAAAATACTTGCTTACTAGTCATTCTAGTGTAAACTGCTTTGATACCTGCGGAGGAAAGGCGGTATATAAAATAACCATAATCATTTGTGTGTCTTTGCAACAGCTCTGGAAACACTTCCAATCCTTCATATAGGTAGCCAGCATGGACTGCTTCATAGATTTTAGCAGGGTGGTTATCACCAAGTCCGAATAGCCTCTGTGCACTAAGGCTTCGCGCTCAAGAGCCAAGCCATAAGACCAAAATGGTCTGGATTCTCCAGGGGAATGGGGCCTTGTGAGAGGAGTCCCAGGTGATAGGGAAGCATGATCTCCTTGCCCATCTGTAGATGCAATAGGTCTGCGAACCACGGTCATCTCAGCCAATCCGGGGCAACTAGAATTACTCGCCTCTTGTGGGTCCTTATCCTTCGGAGGACTCTTCCTATTATCGGCCATGGGGGAAACACATACAGCTCTGCTAGAGGCCAGAGCTGGACCAGAACATCCAGGCCATTGCTTCCTGGCTCGTATCTTCGATTGAAGATACGAGCGGCCTTCTTGTTGCTGACTACTGCCATGAGATTGAACATAGTTTGCCCCCAGTGCTGTAGAATGCTGTCGAAGGCCTCCTGATAGAGACCACTCTCTGGGATCCAGTATTTGATGACTCAGGAAATCCACTTGCACATTGTCCATTCCAGCTACATGTGCTTTCAAGAGAGCCAATAGATAGGCCTCAGCCCATCAGAACAGCTTTTGAGCCTCCAATTTCGGCGGTGTACTCCTGGTGCCTTCCTTCCAGTTGACATAGGGCTCCTTTTACTAAGGTGCGCTATGCTTTTTAGCGCACGCTGACCACACTGGCATTGCCCGAGAAGACAAGGACTGCCTTCCCCTCCAAGATGCTCTCCAGTGCCCGAAGTGCTATCCTGATTGCTCCAAGGGATTGATTAGCCAACCCCTCTGCGAGGGTGTCCACCGGCCCTACAGCAGGCACTCTTGGTAATGAGCTTCCTAGTTGAAGAGGCTGGACTCTGTTGTCAACATCTCTTTTGTGGATATGTGCAAAGGCATTCCTTGGGATAGGGACCCTGGCTCAAACCAGCAGTCCAGGCTGCTCAGAGCTGTGTTTATCCAAGGCAGCATTAAGTCCAGTACATTCAACTGCATGGACAACTGGGAGAGCAGCGCCTCCTGTAGAGGGCATAAATGTGCTCTTGCCCAGGGTACTACATCTATCATTGCCACCATGAATCCGAGCAGCTGAAGATAATGCCATACCTTCAGAGCTGGCCTGTCTTTTATTGCCAGAATCGCCACACTGGCCATGAGATTGTCAAGACCCTTGCCAGAGAGCAATTGCCCTTTAAAGGGGAGTTTACTCAACGTTGCCTTAGAGGCTGACGCTCCCGCCTATTGTCTGATCCAGAGCATTCTGCAGGTGGAGATGGCATATGCTAAGACCATACTCAAGAACCTAAGAAGGTCATACAGTGCATCCACTATGTAGTCAACCTCTGCTAAAAGAAACTGGGGGGTCACTGCTGTCATCTGGGCCTCCTGCCCAGCTGTGTTTTGAATGGCGTGTTTGGGCAACAAATGACACCACAGCTTGACGCTTTAGGGCATAGTGCTCTGGCCTCAAATTGTCTCTTAATGACAAAGTCCAGTTTGTGGTCCTGGGAGTCCTTCAGAACCACTCCACTTTCACTGGGAAGGGAGGTACAGTTTACTAACTTGCACCACTAGGAAATCTACCTTTTGGTGTATTAAAAAGCTGCTGGAACTCTGCATTCATTAGGTAGAGCTTTGTCATAGACTTGGCTACCCTCAAGGACCCCTTGGGGACCTCCCAGTGGTCAGCATCCTGGTAATGTCTGGATGAGAGGGAAAGCATGTACTGCTCATGAGGGAACACTGCATAGTAGAGGTCTGGGGTGGCTCCAGCTTTAATTTCTGGAGGGATTCTGTAATAATTCCCTATAGAGCGGATGGTTTGAACAGTCTGCACACTGTTGGGTCCTCTCCAAGGTCCAGGGCTGCCATCTGATCATGGTTTAGCTCATAAACTGAGATGCTGAATCTCCAAGCACAGAGGATTACAACTGAGAAAGCCAAGGCATGGACTCTGAACCAACTTTGTCCAAATCCTGTGATGCCTGGGTCCCTTACACTTGAGCATGACTTTGATTAGGGGACCCTGCACCCTTCATGAGGAGATGCCCAGGCGCCACTCTCGCTAAGACCCCCGAAGGGCCAGATCGACTTCTGCAGCTTAAAGAAACTTCATACATCATATGTATGAATTTGGGAGCAAAGCACTGCCCAAAGGGACCTGGAAGGACCTCTTGTGGTGCCTTGTGGGGGGGTTTCCACCAGCATGCGGCTGCACTTCTCCAGGGATGCAAACTCTCCATGTTCCATGTCCAGCTAAAATTTCTGGCCCAGAAAATGTTCATATAGGCTTCAATTACCCCAGAGGCATGAGAAAGGGAGGTGAAGCCCAAAACTCCTATTCCCCTGACGTGCCACACCACATGTGGAACAATGACACCTCGCTGAAAAGCATCCACCACAAATCTAGCATGAATCCAAAGGATCTCCACCTGAGGAGTCCATCTATGCCCTTTTTAATCAAAACCAGGGATTTTGAGGCATATGGAGGCTTTTAAAATCAAATTGGGAAATCCAAGATTGCCACCACAATAGTGATTTTAGCACCTAAAACAACACTGGAGTCAAAAATGAAACAGAAAATTCAGAGAAGGGCTTTTTGAAGGTGAGGGACCCTGACTCTAGCCTCAGAAACCTCTAAAATTAACTTTTAAGGATCCTACCCCCTGATTTTCCCCTAGGCTTACTCGCTGTGCAATGCTAGGAGCTGCTCACAGAGAACCTCTAGTCTAATGAGAAGATAAAGGGAAACCGGCTTGTTTGTTCAGACTGTCATCCAGTCTCTCCATGGGACTAGACCCTCGAGCCTGCATAACATTATGGAGGGAGGAATTTAGTCAGCTCCGATCCTGGTACAATACCACCACAGATGCCACATAGCCTCCGCTTAAGTCCACTGTGGACGAAACCTGGGATGAGCCTACTACCAACGGAACGATCCCTGAGCTTCTGGACTGATAATGCAGGCCTTCCACACAGGAATCATGCAAAGCATGTGCCTTCTGGCTACAGACCTCTGCCATGAGAGTCTGCATCTTCTCACAGTCAGAGATGTCTCAGGTAAACCAAGAGCATTTGCAGCATCAAAAGCCTTGCTTACAGGAGAAAAATAAAGAAATTAAATGCGAGCAAAACAGGGAAGCTCCTACAACTTCACTGTGGAGAGTAAGACTGAGGAAATTCAGCACAGCTTAGAGTGAGAGGAAGAAGAGCAGAAGAATATGTAAATTAGGCTCTCTATAGACTTTGCAGTAAAAGAGGGTAAATACCCACTGGTCAAGTCTGATATTCCTGTTGCACTAGAAAAACTGAATATGTTTTGCTGCTTCCATTTGTGAGCCTTTTTTTATATGTAAAACTTGGTAAAATTTTTATCTTGGACACATGACCCATGGAGAGTGAAAATGGCTTGCTGAGCTTCTCTAGTTCTCAGCCCACTTCTGCAGACCTGCCAAGTTCCCCCTCTCCAGGAGGGAGACTTTTTAGCCAGTCCTGATTTTGAACTTGTATCCCAAAGCGGTGTTCTGTTTGTAATCCCTGATATCACTAATTGAAATCAGCACTTCAGGTTCAACAATGAACCAAGCTAGGGTTGCAGAAATTCAGGACTGACTCTGAATTTTCCTTTTGGAATTGGGGAACTTGGTAACTCTCCATCACTAACGTTAAGCCTATCCATTCAAAGCATGTGCTTGTATAGTCCTCATGCTCACTCACACATTATTATGCTTTCATACCCACAGCTAGACTATATACTTTCCCCTGCTATTTCTAAGGTTAAATGATAGTGGGGGAGGGGGATCCCTGGTAGGAAGGACCCATAAATATATTTGCCTAGGGCTTAATATAATGTTAATGCGGCCCTGCCGATATACAGCGGTTCATTTCTTCCTCTCTGCTGCATGATCTCTGTGGGGGATGGGGTGAGAGCAGATGGGCAGAATTCTGCATGTTCTGAGGGAGTAGGAAATTCTGCGCAAATCCAGCTCTGCACAGTTGTGCAGAGTTCCCCCAGGAGTAATTATAGACTTGCCCTCCACATAACTTAATATACTGTGCATTTGATCTTCAGTGCTAGATTTTGCATTTGAGATTTCAGCAAATATAGAAAATTCTAGATCTTCTTTCAAACCTCAACAGTGAGTACAAGCAAAGAAGAAAGTATTTTTAAATAATACTTCTGTGTAATAAACAAAAGTATGTTTCTCACAGTACCAAGGTGTCATTCAAGTGTAATAACAAGGGACCAGCCAAAAGGAGCTCATGTACTGGGCTCCAGTGGGATCCACAGGTTGTATATGGGTTGTGGGTGGGGGGTGAAATCAGGCTGACTTTCACTGGAGTACTCCCCATACATAAATTACTTCAGCATCTGATCTCTCCTCTTTACCTAGTAGTGAGCAAGGTTGGCAGGCAAGGAGTTAAATACAGTAGATAGCTATACATGATAAGAAGAAAATATTGTCCCAAAAGGTAAAATTCAGCTAAAATGGAGAGAGATTGCCTGGTTTATTTGGTATTTTTAATTTTAAAATTCAATAGTTAACCTACAGTAGTAACCTGAAGATTAAGAAACTGTCGGAATTCTTGATCAATTACAATCTAGAATGTGTTAGCTAATTTGTATGTAATAAAAATACAAAATCTTTAGGTAACATAATGGTGATGATGTAATGATGAAGTCCAGTAAATGCAAACTGATACTGTAGTTGTATCCTATGGATCTGAAAGTTATTTTCCTTGATTTGGCTAACAGAATTTCTGTGGAGATCTGCAAGCTTGTGGCCTTGTCGAACTACTCAAATGTAATATATTCATTTAGTAATATGAACATAATTACATTTAAGCTCCTCATAAAACGTGTATTATTTTGGAAATAATTGCTTTACATTATCAAGAGTAGTCTCTTCCCTTTGGCAGGGTATCATATGCTTTACTAGCAGCTTCTTAATAGCAAATATGGAATAAGAAAGCAGTCAAGTGTAGCTTCAAGAACTGGTCCCAAAATAATAGAGCATAGAAAAAAATCAGTTTTACCTCTGAGGAGTGCACGCACTATGTAATAATACTTTGGAATGGCTTCCTTTGAGCTTTTTTGAGTATCTCCTCATTAAACTAAAATCATAATTGCTTAGAAACCCTCATGGCATTTAGCACCAAATTAATGTCTGCAAAGGCTTTTTTTTAAAAAAAATTCCTGAATAAATCTTTTTCTGTTCTATCTAGTACTATTCATGGCCGAATTGATCAAGTCAATCAGCTCCTGGAATTGGACCATCAGAAAAGGGGTGGTGCACGGTACACCGCATTGGATAAATGGACAAATCAACTAAATTCTCTCAACCAGGCTGTAGTCAGCAAATTGGCTTAACAGAAAAAGATTCTCCGAGTAATGATTACAACATTGTGGCGATCCAAACCTTCAAGGAACTGGGAGTGACAATACTACTGTCAGTTGGTGTGCCCTGAGAAATATTTGGAGTTCTGGCAGGAGTGCTTTTTTGATCAGCTGGTTTGTGTTTTGCTGCTGCATTTATCCCAAGAAAAACAGCTTTAACCTCCAGAAGAAAACCAAAATGCCGTGGGATTTATGCTGTGTCGACATCACGCCCTAACCTTCAGCCTGGTAGTAATTTGTCATGGGCAACTAGTGACCAGAGAAGATATGCAGTTTTTAAGTACTCTGACACACTACTATTGGTTCAGTTTAAACATTTTACCTGAAAGTCATTCTCACAGAAATAACCTGCAATAACTTGAAATGCATACTTTTTTGAATACTTCCTTTTCTCATGTATACATTGAAGTGTTATGCTGCATTTTGCAAAAATGCCAGTTCTACTTCCCTACACCCCTCCCCCCCCCAAAAAAAAAGAAAATTTGTCCATATATTCCTGTACTTGCAGCATAGTAAAGGTTTAGAAGAAATCCCATAATTATAGTGGCACACTGTCACTTATTATAGGTTTCAAGCAGCAAAAATAAACAGTGCAGCTCAGAAATTGTACACTTTGGTCCTTGGTGTGTTTTCTTATTTTTGGTTGAGGAGGAGAGATGGGATGGTGAAGTAAATAATGCCCTATTATTCATTATGATAGAACAATTAAAACTGTTCCTCTTAAACGTTTTGCTACAATTTTTTTTTTTTTTTACTTTATCATCATACCAGACCAGTCCAGATAAGGATTTGACTGCAGAAGAAGACAAGAGAAATATTCTTGAATTGCCTTTTTCCCCTTACGAGACTGGTACAGATGCAACTTCATTCAGTATTTCTCTTTCTATGTAGACAAGTAGGGGAAATGCAGGCACACTTGTAGGTGAAGTCTTTCGACTAAGCCTGCATGCCGGTGCTCTTTCCCAGATCATTAACCTGAGCAATGCACAGGTATTCTAGTACTTATCATTTCTATAGCGCTATTAGACATATGTAGTGCTGTACATCAAAACATAGAAGAGACGGTCCCTGCTCAAAAGAGCTTACAATCTAGTCAAGACAAAACTGGACAAGAAGGTGCATCTACAAAGTGCTCAGGTGGGGGAATTACAGAGGGAATGATAAGACAGATATTGGTGCTTAGCAGGTGGGTTGGAGTATAGAATTGAAAGCAGCTTCAAAGACGTGGGCTTTGAGTCTGGATTTGAATACTGCCAGAAAACATAAGAATTACCACTTCTGGGTCAGACCACAGCGGTCCATTGTGCCCAGCAGTCCGCTCACGCGGTGGCCTTTAGGTCAAAGACCTGTGCCCTAACTGAGACTAGCCCTACCTGCGTACATTCCGGTTCAGCAGGAACTTGTCTAACTTTGTCTTGAATCCCTGGAGGGTGTTTTCCCCTATGACAGACTCCGGAAGAGCTTTCCAGATTTCTATCACTATCTGGTTGAAGAAGAACTTCCTTATGTTTGTACGGAATCTATCCCCTTTTAACTTTAGAGAGTGCCCTCTCGTTCTCCCTACTTTGGAGAGGGTGAACAACCTGTTTTTATCTACTAAGTCTATTCCCTTCATTATCTTGAATGTTTCGATCATGTCCCCTCTCAGTCTCCTCTTTTCAAGGAAGAAGAAGCCCAGTTTCTCTAATATCTCACTGTACAGCAACTCCTCCAGCCCCTTAACCATTTTAGTCGCTCTTCTCTAGACCCTTTCGAGTATTAACTGTGTCTTTCTTCATATATGGCGACCTTTGCTGAACGCAGTATTCCAGGTGAGGGCGTACCATGACCCAGTATAGCAGCATGATAACCTTCTCTGATCTGTTCGTGATCCCCTTCTTAATCATTCCTAGCATTCTGTTCGCTCTTTTCACCGCGGCCGCACATTGCACGGATGGCTTCATTGACTTGTCGACCAGTACTCCCAAGTCTCTTTCCTGGGGGGGGTCTCTCCAAATACTGCACCGGACATCCTGTAGTCGTGTGTAAGATTTTTGTTACCGACATGCATCACCTTACACTTTATTCACGTTAAACCTCATTTGCCATGTCACGGCCCATTTCTTGAGCATGTTTATGTCACGTTGCAGTCCTCACAATCCGCCTGCATCTTCACTACTCTGAATAATTTTGTATCGTCTGCAAATTTAATCACCTCACTCATCGTACCAATTTCCAGGTTGTTTATAAATATGTTGAAGAGCACGGGTCCAAGCACTGAACCCTGCGACACTTTTCTCGAGACGCTTTTCCAGTCCGAGTATTGTCCATTTACACCCCGCCAGCCAGTTTTTAATCCACATGAGTATTTTACCCTCTATTCCATGGCTCGCAATTTTTTGAAGTAGTCGTACTGAGTCAGGCAGTTTGTTCTAGGTATACGGTGCAGCAAGGTAGAAGGGACAGAGTCTGGAGTTGGCTATAGAGGAGAAGGGTGCAGACAAGAGAGACTTGCCCGATGAGTGGAGTGCCTGGATGGGAGTAAAAAAAAAAATACGAATAGAGAATCAATCACATTTAAAGCATATCTTATATTAAAATCTAATAGTTTATTAATTTATATTGTGAAAAGTGTTCAGTGTCTAAATGTTTCCTGCAAGCACGAGCCGCTAGGAGAACAAAATCTGCTATCAGTTGTTTGCTGTGTAGATAGCTCCTTAGTGCGCATGCGCAGCCCTTTTTAAAGTCAGCAGTTGGAGTGGCGGCACTATGAACGCCGGCAGAGTTTTTGGAAGGTTCGCTCCAGCATAAGTAAATGTCGGGCCTGATGTCTTTCAAATAAGAGATTAAGTATAAATCTCAAAAGCATCTCTGAAAAGAAATGTTTTAAGGTTAGATTTAAAGTTATTGAGATTCTTTTCTTGTCTCAATGTCAGAGGCAAAGCATTCCACAATGTGGGAGGGGTTACAGAGAAGATTGTTTTACATGTTGCGTCATAGAATAATTGACGAACTGAAGGGACCGCTAAAAGGTATTGTTGAGAGGAGTGTAACATTGCACCTATTTTCAGGAAATGTCCTGCCTATGCTCCTGTGGTCATGCCCCCTTCAAGCTGCATGCTGGGAAATGTAGGCACATGCTATAGAATAAGGCATAGGGCAGATTGTTGTGTAACACCAATTATTGATAGCACCTAATTAGATAATTAGTTTACACATGGATTTGTGATATATACCCAGATTTGTATGTTGTGACTGGGTGAAGGCCTAGCGGGCACTTGACCCTAAACCCCCAGTACAGGTAAATTGACCGAGCGTTTAGTCTGGAGGCTGGTGGAGATTTTAGTAAAAACAGATAAGTCAAAATAAAGTCCAACTCTCTGCTTCTTAGCAATAATACATTGTTGCAACCAAACAAGATTTCAGACAAAACGTTCCTTCAGCAAGCTTCACTATAAGTACTTTGGATTACTGCTTTAAGCAACTCTCTCTCTCTTCTTTGTGCTTCAGGTTTCTGAATTCAGAACCTACAACAAAAAAAACCAACAGTTTCTTTTCAAAAGTATTCTCTTCTCATCCGCAAAAAGGTTTCTAATCATACCATTGTTCATGGCATACCCAAAACATATCCCAAGGCTCTGGCAAGGCACAGGCTTTCCACAGTCCTCCTGTCCTTTAGCCTCTGTTTCCTTGGATTCTCTGAACACTTTGCTGCCTCCTTTTCTGATAGATTTCAGAGAAAAAGCTAAATAGGTCCTATCTTTGTTTGATTTCTTTTCTAGCATTTGTCTGGGTTTAGGAAATGCACTTCTGGCTTTAAGACTAAATTCACAGGGGCTTCCCTGTGGCAATGCCTTATACAGACTTCGGCAGCGTATTACTAATGAGGCTATTAAAAGGCCAAACACTTAAGGCTCCTTTTACTAAGGTGCGCCAGCGGTTTGAGCGTGCGCTACAATGCCGCACGTGCTAAACGCTAACGCCTCCATAGAGCTTACGTTAGTATTTTTCATTTAGCGGGTGATTAGCAAGTGCTAAAAACACTAGCACACCTTAGTAAAAGGAGCCCTTAGACTACAGCATAAAACTTGCATGATATGAGCAATAAAATTAGTGGGCATAGTGAAATAAGGTTTACAATCATAAAAAAAAATCAGTTTAACTCAATGTAAAATTAAATAATAATTGCAAATGTAGAAGAGCATAGGATGCACTTAGTGGTCAGAGAAGTCAGACCAAAGAATTCCAAAGACTGCAATGCGATGGATTCCATCTAACGGCAAGAGAAAGAAAAGAAGATCAACTAAGACATGGCAACATGCTTTAAAGATGATCTATACCATGTTGGCATGACATTGCTGCCAGTTTAAAAACTTTGGTGAGAACTTGCTGCCCCATTGCCTAATGACATTGGATAGACCAATTGTATGTCTTAAGTATTTATTTATTTATTAATTACATTACCATAAGCCAGTAACAACCAAAAAAACACAATATATATTTTAAAAAATATATATACCGTAGAAATGAGAGTTATCATGGAACATAAAACTAAAGAAAATTAGATTTTATTTTATTTTTTTTTTTTTTTTAAGTTCAATCAGTTTTATTAGCATTTTGTCATATAAATACAAACATAGACCTCATATTCATAATAAGTCTTTACAGAGTGTAAGTACAGGCGGTCCATGACATATCAGGAAAAACAGAACAAAGAAATAAGAACATAACCCAACTAACAAGCTCATCAGTCGTGTGTACAGATCTTAGATAAACACACAGGTATAAGAGGATATAATAACATTAAAGTGTGTCACGTAAAATTATAAGGTGGCTCATACAGCCATATACTTCAAAAAGATGATACAATAAGACATGTCTTGTGTTTGTGACTCATGGCTCTGGCTCACCAGGACGGCGATGAGGTAACTCAAATGCTACTTCACTGGACAGTGGTGCCCACATGTTTGTGAACTTCCGGAGCGAGTTATTGCGTTCAGCAGCAACCCTTTCATATCGGGCATGCAAACAAACAGTGTTCCACCACTCATTATATGAAACATTAGAAAAATCTTTCCAATTGGCTAAAATAATTTGAATTGCAATTAGTAAAAGTAATTGTATTAAGTGTCTCATCTCATGCATAGAGGGGTCCTGAGTGGAGTGCATGATAGAGATCAAGCATGTATATGTGAATGGAATGCTACTACCTACCAAAGAGGTAATATGAGACCAAATCGGGGCCCAAGATGCCAAGTGCATAAGAAAGCAAAACAGATTTAAACAGTTTTAAATTGGCCAATGGAAGATTAGGGGGTCCTTTTATCAAGCTGCAGTAGGGGTTTAACGCGTGTAATATCGCCTGCCACGCTAGCCGCTAACGCCTGCATTGAGCAGACGTTAGTTTTTTAGCCGGCCACGGGGGTTAGCGCGTGATGAAATGTCCGAAGCGCTAACCCCTCTTGCGCGGCTTGATAAAGGACCCCTAGGTTCTTTGCTAATCTTCTTTCTTGTGAAAAGGAATGTCATTCTTGACCAGTGGGTATCTCCCATAGAGAGCTATACACTCAGTCCAATGATTTTCCACTTTTTTTGTTCCATCAGAAAAATACAGAATGAAAAAAGTGGAAAATCGCTGGACTAGTGCAAAGCCCTTGATGGAGACTGCCCTGATTTTGTTGGTTGGGCTGAGAACTTTTTAGCTGCCCCTCATATATAGGAATAGGCTTTTACAAATATAGAGCATAAATTGGATTTAGAGCTGCTTCTGTGTGCGCACAAGAAAATGTGGCTGTCCTGATGAAAATGGCTGAGGAGGGGTGTATGTTTGTGTATGGGAGTATGAGAGAGCAGAAAGAGCCTCTGTCCTGCCAGAATGAATGGTGTTTGTTTCTGAATGGGTAGGTGTGGAGGAGGAAGAAAAAGAGAAGGAAGGGGAGATCAGGGCGCTGTAGTTTGTCTTTATAGATTTTAGTTTGTTCTAAAAATAGTATCTTCCAGTAACTTTCTATGGCACCATTTGGTACTTGTATGAAACAATGGCTCTTAATTGACAAGAAGGTGTGTCTGTTTTGAAGAACTGATTGCTGGAGCCATTCTGTGTTTGAATTCCTTTGTTATACTTCAAGCACCTGTCCTTTATCATATCTTTTGAAAGTTCAGGGCTTGAGTATGCTCCCCAGTATTATGCAAAATGTTTTTTGTAACTAGTACTTACTAGTTACTAGTTAAAAGTTTTTTTTGTAACTAGTACTTACTAGTCTTTTAGTGGCATTCTAAGTAAAAGGTCTTTTGTTAGACTGAATGGCTCCTGCCCACTATCTTCACTAACCTTCCCCAGGGTCAAATTGTTTTAATTTAATATCCCAGAACCCTTCACTCTGGATATGCACTAATGTTGGTGTAATATCCCTAGCCAGAGACCACAAGTTAAGTATTTGTGTTAAAGTTGCTAAATATATATATATATATATCAAGGGTCTCAAGTCCATCCTTGAGGGCCGCAATCCAGTCGGGTTTTCAGGATTTCCCCAATGAATATGCATAAGATCTATGTGCATGCACTGCTTTCAATGCATATTCATTGGGGAAATCCTGAAAACCCGACTGGATTGCGGCCCTCAAGGAGGGACTTTCAGATCCCTGATATATATGTATAATATATATAAACATGATAATTTAAAGACAACATTCTCATACCTATAACAGAGGTTAAGATCTGGCGACGACAAGACAACGTAAAGCTTTGGGCAGTGAAAGTTAATTGAGCCCAAAGTGGTGCCGCTGAAGATCTGGGTTGAGTAATTTGTAAGAGGTATCAGTTGTGACAGCAGAATTGTTGAGTACTGGTTGCAAGAAATAGATCACACTAATGCTGACATATGCATAGTGACCTTCAGCGAGATTTTAACTCTATTACTAGATAAAGAATTTGGAAGGCATAAAAATTTCACAGTAACAATTATCCAAACACTTGGTGTATACATATCTTAGGAAAATGTCAGCACGTACTGTGGGGGATCAGTGTTATATAGGATGGAATTCCTAGCCAAAGCGCATTCTGTACTGTAAATTATGCTGACAGATACAAAGAAGTCAGTTGTTTGAGAAATGTTAACAGTGGGATTTGGTGTTTTACTTTTCTATTAACAGAGGCATATTCTCCCACATCGATGAAAAGGATCTTAGTATAAGTCAAACTGGGAGAGAAATTAAAAATGTAAGCAATTTAAAGCTAGCAGTAGGCTGGGAATCAGAGGGCCCAGGTTCAAATCCCACAATGGCTCCTTGTGGTCTTGGGCAAGCCACTTAACCCTCATTGAGTACCTAGTCCCTTTTAGGGACTCCTATAGGAACTGTTACACCTGAGGTGGTTCCATAAACCATTCATGGCTCACTGCTTGTGGGCTGCAGGGATAAGAGAGAATTTAAAACTAATCATGTGACACAACAGCACAAACTTGACAGATTCTCAGACTGGGAAGGAATTTAAAACATCACAAGTCTTTATCGTTGCAGGTACAAAGTCGTGGCAGGATAATTTCAGCCCTTTTCTTTGCTGTGAGACCTGCCCAGTTGCATTCAACTCGAGGTATGGTGGACACAAATCTGCACACGTGCACTTTAGAGTAAATATTTGTCCACTATTACTGCTGCTGCTGTTTTTAAGGTTGCTATTCTGCCATGTGTACTGCTTGAAGAGGCTTGAGCTGGGCCATAAGGATGAGCAGATATTTATTTGTTGTAAAACCACCTTTTTTTAGGTAAAATTTTTTTATATATATAATTATATAATATTTTAATAATACAGTATAGAGTATCACAATATAATACATCCCTCTTAAAAACCATGAATATCTGCTGAGTTTCCACTTAACTATTAACATGAAACATTAATCACTTAAACCACATATTCTAATTCACCAGTTCAGTACAATAACATAAGAACGTAAGAGTTGCCAAAGATCCTTCAAGCCCAGTATCCTGTTTCCAACAGTGGTCAACCCAGGTCACAAGTACCTGGCAAGATCCCAAAGAATGAAACAGATTTTATGCTGCTTATCCTAGGAATAAGCAGTTGATTTTCCCAGTCCATCTTAATAATGGTTTATAGACTTTTAGGAAATTATCCAAACTTTTTAAAAACCCTGATAAGCTAACTGTTTTGCATGCCTCCTAATTCTAGTATTTTTGGAATGTGTAAACAAGTGATTCACATCTATCTATTCTAATCTACTCAGTATTTTATCGACCTCTATCATATCTCCTCTAAGACTTTCCTCATAGCCTTGCAAGACTTGTGCTGGAAGTCTTGGCAGCCATCTTCAGCACCAAGAGAGCAGGAGTGAGGGATAATCACTTCTACCCCAACACCCCGCTAGACCACAAGGTAAGCAAAGTAGGCCTGTAGGTCCTGCCGCTGGGTCTGGGAGGGGATGGGCCATGCATCTTTGGGCTTGGTGGAGAGAGAGGGAAGGGTGCACTAATGACTGGGAAACTGCTGGTTCAGGGAGAAGGGGCATGCTGACAGCCAGAAAACTGCTGGTTCAGTAGGGGTAGAGGAGGGACACTATAAAGAGGTAGGGTGTTAGATAATGACAAAGGGATAAATTATTCCCCGTCCCCACGGTAACTCATTTTCCTGTCACGTCCCCGCAAGCTCTTTTCCTGTCCCTGCCTCTGCCCCATTCCTGCAAGCTCCGTCCTCATCTGCACAAGCCTCAAACACTTTAAAATCATAAGAGTTCGAGACTTATGTGGTTAAGGCAGAGCTTACAGAAATGGGACAGGGATAATGCAAAACCCGCGGGGAAATTGAGTTCCTGCAGGGACAAATTTGTCCCCGTGTCATTCTCTAGTAGGAATGCCTGTCACCAGAGGAGATGTATGGGAGGGATGGTAAAATATAAACCCTTTTAAGTGCGCAAGTGCACTCCAACCTACATGCTCCCGTTTTCCGTGAGCTGTAGGGACCCGCAGGTAGGAGTGCGCATGCGCGCGGCGGCGCGGAGCCTGTCGGACGCAGCAGCTCTTGCAGTTTGAAGGATGTGAACTGGCCAGGGTGACGTCAGCGTGGGCCGGAACGGACTTTAATTGCTGCCTCCCAGGCTTCTCCTCCTGCTCCGGCTGGGCCCGCGTAAAAAGAAAAAAACAAAACCCCAGAGCTTGCTTCGGGTCCGGCAAAGGCTGCAGGTCCTGAAACCTTCCAATTCAAGCAACTCTACACACACTGCTTCGGGGCCTTCTACTGCCCTGATTTGCTGGGCAGTAGAAAGCTCCGAAGCAGCAGCGTAAGGAAACTGTAAAAATGAGCTGAAATTGGTCAGCAAATTAAATTTCCTTTGCTCACTGCTACTCTCTTTCAGAACAGCCCCAGGAACAACAGTTCCTCCTCTCAGTTTTTGTACTGCAGAAAAAATTAAGAAATTCATTCTCAAAAATTCCTCTCTCACTCTGCAGGCACACTTACTTTATTATCTCAATCACCTTTTTTCACAAGCACTTCAAATTCTCATATTTTTTTTTTTACCCCAAATATTCATGCTCACATACAGCAGCTCTTCATGACCCTTCCTCTCTCCACCAACTGCCTTTGGAAAACACACTTACAGGCTAAGCCAGCCAATCAGGTGAAAGCTTACATCCAGATTCAAACACCTGAATATTCTAAGCACTATTTTTAATTAAAAAATACTGTACTGTACTGCTAAAGCCTTTTGGTTTTGGACTTAAACATATCAAGTCAGGTTCTCCTACTTGTGCTAACTTGAATTCTGCTTAAAGATCCATCTCTTGAAACACCCAGACTCCGAAACAGGACTTTAGTGTTATGTAAAATCTGGACCAATTTAACTCCAGAGCCCACAATAATAACCTTTCATAATCCTCAAACCTACTTTTCTCAAAGTTATATTCCCATTAGGAAACATTTTATTGATAAAATTAAATTGTTCTGAGGAGCCTACAACTCCCAGAACCCTCTGGGGCAACAAAAGTTTATGTGCATTTTGTGCATACATGATGGTGCAATCTCACTTGTTGGTAACAACATTGGGGCTTACTCTGGCCCACCTCTTTGAGGTCTTTCCTGCCCCTGTCAGCATAAAAAGAAATAATTTATTTTGAGGCTCCAGGAGCCCAAAACTTTCCTTCAGGCCTTCCACACAGTCTGGCCCAACTCTGGGCCATTTGTGCATGTGCACATAGTGATGTCATCACGCATGTGCAGACATCATCCTGGCCTGACTCCATACTGGCCCTGCCTGCTGCTTCTCTGCAGCCCAAACTACTACTACTATTACTTATTTCTATAGCACTACTAGATGCTCAGAACAGCGCTCTAGCCACTGATCTGGCGCAATCACTGGATCCTGCACTGAACTCACAAATGGGCCTGTGCATCAGTACCTCCTCCCCCATGCACTGTCTAACCATCTTGGTTCAGTGTTTTATCACTAACTGTTCATTGTCTATTATTTCATTTAATGCTTTTATGACTGTTGTAATCCGCCTAGAACTTTGGATAGTGTGGAATAGAAATGTAGAAAATAAATTAAAAAATTGATGCACTTGTACCCTTTAACACCCCCAGGATTTTATAGACTTCAGTCATATCTCCCCTCAGCCGTATCTTTTCCAAGATGAAGAGCCCTAACTTTTTGTCTTGCCTCATATGGAGTTTTGTCCTCTTTATCATCGTAGTTGCTCTTCTTTGGACCATTTCTAGTTCTGCTACATCTTTCGTGAGATAAGATGACCAGAACTGAATGTGGTACTCAAGGTGAGATTGCACCATGGAGCATTATAACATTCTTAGTCTTGTTCACCATCCCTTTTTAAAATAATTGTTAGCATAGTTTGCTTTTTTGGCTGCTGCTGCTGCACCCTGAGATAAAGTTTATAGCATTTTTTTCTACAATTACACCTAGATCATTTTCGTGGGTGCTAGCCCCCAAGGTGGTCCCTAGCATCTGGTGCTAATCATTGCATCTATGCATGTGCGGAGGCCCTCTAGAGATGGCCTGGACCTGAGAAAGAAGAAGAGATGAGGTTTGTGTGGAGGTGGGACAGGAGCAGAACAGGAAGGGGATTAGGATGGGGCCATGTGTCCTCCCCCCGAACAAATCTGGAAACCCTACATAAGAGCCTCCTTTGCCAGGTTTTAGTGGAGGCTTGCATGACATATAGGGCTGAGGAAGCAGAACCCAAGGTGAGAGGAGTTAGAAGTCAAAAGCACTCTCAAAGAGGTGAACCTTTAACTGGTCCTTGAACACTGCCAGACCCCAGGGTAGGAATTCAGGTAAGTTGTTTTAAGCATACGATGCAGCAAGGCAGAAGGGACAGAGTGCGGAGTTGGCAGCTGAAGAGCACAGAGGAGTGAGGGGTGAGGGGTGAGGGGGGGGGGAGATAAGTGCAGACAGGGAGGAGCAGCTGTGAGTGCATTTGTAGGTAAGAGGAATTTATATTGTATTCAGAAACGGATGGAAAGCCAATGAAGTGACTCGGAGGAGTAACATGAGTAAAGCAGCCAAATTCAGTCTCAGTGGGAGATGATGAGGGTGTGATAACTGTTTTGGTAGTGTGCTCAAAGAGGAAGGGTCCGATTTTGGTAATAAAAGCAGTGAACAGAAACACATTAAGGGAAAATCCCCGCTACTAAAGTCTCGTTATTAACCATCCCTTTTCTGTCTATAGAAAACATGAAGACTATCAGAAAGCGGGCATAGAGCGGAGACTACCTCCGAGCAAGTGAGACTGCGCGTCGGAAATAGGGCGCCAGTAGCTTGAGCTATGGCAGCTTCCGTCGCAGCTGACTGCGCCCCGCCCCTTCCAGCCCCGAGCGTTGTCGTAGAGCCGGGCGCAGGCGCGGGGCGAGGTGTGTCCAGCTGGAGCCGCCGACTAGTCCGGCCAGAATGGGGGGAGCAGCCGCGCGCTCCCTCCGCCGCCGTCGCCACTAAGGGCCCTCGCCCTCCGCGCATGCAGGGGCGCCATGGAGAAGGACGAGCAGGTAGGGCGGCTCCCGACGCCAGCGACGGTACCGGGGGGGAGGAATGGGCTCGGTGGGGAGCAGAGGCGCCTGGGTAATGAGCTCGCGCCGCTGAGGCGGAAGGAGCCACTTTGACAGCTCGCGCGTTGCATCATTTCCAGCTGGTTTGGGTTGGGGGAGCTGCGTTACGAGAGCTGAGCACTTAGCTGCTTTGGCATAGGTGGCGGTTGGGCTGACAGCCTAATCGTTCACCACATAACTACTCTACCGTCTTTATGATAGGACAAACAATTCCTGTACATGATCTGTTCCTAAAACTTTTCTTTTTTTTTTTCTGCTGGTGATTTAAATGTCCATTTTCTGCTGGTGATTTAAATGTCCATTTAAATGTCCATTTGATTTAAATGTCCATTTTGAAGTTGCGCGTTACTGTCCACGCAAATGTAGTTTAACTGTCTTTGTTCTTGAGGTCAGGGAACAGAAAGAAAACTCACACAAACATGCCACTTATTCAGAGGAAAAGGCGCTTGGAATCGTGGGCAGTGCGTTAAAATTCAGTTTCTGGGTTCAAGGGGGCAGAAAAGAAAATAGAGTTTTAAGGGGAAGGGATAGAGAATTAAATGGAGAAATATTTCTATGTTGTTGTTATGATTATGGATTCTTGTATTGAATAGTTCTGGTCATCCTACCCTCCCCCCCAAAATATGGTGGCATTAGAAAGCGGCTAAACAGGGTAGAGCCCCTTTTGGACTACAGATTGGGGGGATACTATATGAACCTATACTGTAAAGTCATAAGACATAGATAAGAAAGGGATTTGTTTTAACTCTTTGGGAGCATTGTACATAAATACAGTAAGCTCCATGAACGTACTAGGTACACATAAAACAAATATTGGAATGTATATATATTTTCACTTTTATGAACAATCAAGCTGTAGCATTTGTTTCTAGAGCATGTAGTCAAAGCAGTTGTTTTTGGTTTATAATAGTGTCTAGATTAGAAGAAAAGGTCATAAACCATTGGAAACTATTGCTTATCCCTGAGAATGAACAATAAGGATTGGATGTACCTCTTGGGATCCTGCCATGTACTTTCAGAGACTGGATGGTGGACTCAATGAAACTTCAGTCTGAGCATAGAACAATTAAAAAAAAAAAAAAATCTATATTATGGTGTATAGTTAAATATGGATATCACTCATTTTGCATCTGGAGAAAAATACATACCACTCGTTAAAACATTGGATTGCAGTTGTACAGAATAAATAAAACACTGAGATTCTCAAGTTGTGAAAAGAAGAAACTGGGTGTACTTTTGAATTCCAAGTAGGCACATGGGGCCAGATTCTATAAATTGTGCCTAAGTACACCTATATTTTAGGCTCCATTCTGCACAGTTGTCAGTCAACTGCTAGATGCCGCTTATAGAATCCTGTCTAGTGGTGCGTAGGTTTGCTTAGGCATCCTAAAGGTAGGTGCTGGTATATTTGGCCAGATATTTTTTGGCCTAATTTACCAGCACCTAACTCCAATGCTTAAGGCAATCATGCCTATTCTGCGCTCCTGTCCATGCCTGCTTTTTAAGTAGGCATTGAAGGGTGCCTCTGTTTAGGCGTTGCTAGGCAACCTAGGAGTTTGGTGCCAAACTTTTGTTCTTTTTTTTTTTTGATTGTCTGTAAGCTGGTGTGGTCAATTACAATGTTAATTAAACCAATTTTTTTTTTTTAAACCCACGTATACTGAAGTTTGGTGTCATTAGGCATCCTCAAATATAGACCCCCTAAACCAGTGGTCTCAAACTGCGCCCGGGGACCACCTGCGGCCCACCAGGTACTATTTTGAGGTCCTCGGTATATTTAGCATAATAACAAAAGTAAAATAAAACAGTTTCTTGATCATACGTTTTTAGCTATAAATGACAATATTATTATTAAGACTTAGCTAAAAGGAAAGATTTATAAACTATAAAGAGTTTTACCTCATGCAAAATTATCATTTCTTTAATAAAACATTAACTATTTTTTTCTGAGGCCCTCAAGTACCTACAAATCCAAAATGTGGCCCTGCTAAGGCTTTGAGTTTGAGACCACTGCCCTAAACAGATCTGACCCTTGGTTAAGGTAACAAGCCACGTCTTCAATAAACAGTTTCTCTTGAGGAAGTCTTTTAGAAATATCAGATCCTATAGAGATTACACTATGCTCTGCCTAGCTGCTTATGTGATCATAATATATGTTTATCATAATATATGTTTTAAGAACTGATGCATTTCACAGTGCTAAATAAGGTTAATAAAAAAGGAGTAATTAAATGGTTTTTAACATCTCTTTAAACATGAGGTGTAGTTTACTGACTGAAGAAAACTGTTTGTAGTGACACTTATGAAGGACCAGGAAGAAAGCTGTTTTGAGATCTCATTCTGAAGAATAAGGCTTGTAGTAGCCTCTTCTTTTGCTAGTTTGCTGTTAGTGCAGGTTTGAGCTGTATGCTCAGGATGGTCCATGTTGGCCAAGATTGAGACCCTGTGCTATATGAGGAGCTTATCTTGCCACTTCAATGGGAATGTGAAGACGTGCCGTCTCTGAATAATTCTGGTTTTTGGATTAATATATTATGGCGAACTGTGAACTCATTGTCTGCATTGAATGATCTATAATCTGATGTTTGTACAAGTCATGTTTGCCTTATTTAATGTATGTTATTATTTGTAAAGCCACCTAGGAATCTTTAAAATAAATAAGAATCATTGCCAAGCAGTTAGGTGCTACTAAAAAAAAGACAACAACCCCCCCCCCCTCCAACATCTCTTAAAGGATCTCTTAAAGAGTTGTCACACTCGCAGAAATTCCAAATCGGGGTTTGTCGAAGTATCAGTATCTGATCAGAGTTATCCATATACAGTTTCAGTTTCACAGGGCCAAAAATTGCTTCTTGTCTGTCCAGTTAGGCTACACGTTTGTCATTCTTCTGAGTGTGTCATAAGACATACACCTATGGCAACTACAGTTTCCATGGTTGGATAATTCATTTTCGAAATACGTTTTCTATGATTGCAAAAACATACTATCCCTCTTGAATTTTGAATAAATTATAATCAAGTCAGCTGAAATGAAATGTTTCTCTGAACTTTAGTTTTTTTGAATGCTATGGCCATAGAACTAACTTTTAAAATGTTAGGATATTCTTTATTATTCCAAGTTAAAATAAAATTGTTAGGTACATTTTCAGACTTTTAATTTATTTGAAAATTGTCCGCACTGCTCCTGACGCTCATAGAGTTCCTATGAGCGTCGGGAGCTGCGCAGGCCATTCAGCGCGGCTCTCTGCGCTAAAAATTGCTAGCGCAGTTTAATAGAAGAGGGGGTTAATGGTGATGATCTTGGTGTCATTGCAAATTTTTGGACCCGAGTCAACAATATGTCAACTTAAGCTCTACCATAAAAATGTAGCATCAAACATATCTATTTTTTATAATTGGTGTTTAACTCTAGAAGGCTGACTAGCCAGTTCCTACCAGTGTCATCTCCTATCTGTGCAGCTGTTTTGTGATGACAGTAACTGTTTTACTGACAACAAAGGCTCATTTCAGTATATGTAAAATGTCTTTGAAGAGTAGCAGTTGAAAGGAAAAATATGTAATTAGCTACCGTGGATCATGAATATGGGTGAATTTTAAAAAAAAAGGCATTTGCCTCTTTGTAACTAGAAACCAAAAATAGATTTTTAAAATTATTTTTCAAGATATGCAAGGAAATTTGGCAGGGAGGGATTAGCAAATTTACACACCCACCCCCTCACACCCCCCTGTGATAGCATTTTTTAGCGCAGGCCGGCACACTGAATGCTCTGCGCTGCTCTCAATGCTCATAGAGCCTACCTGTGACAAGAATCACATCTAAAGAGGTGCCTACCAGCGCCTACGTCCACTTCTGGTGCAAGTCATGCCTACATTGGACGTAGGCGCTGGTAGGTGCCTCTATAGATGGGACTTGGACAGTGTTCTTCGTAGGCGCCTGCAATCGCCTACATTCTTTTTTTTTTTTTTTTTTGGTTTAAAGCTTTTATTATGGACAAAGTTCACAACAGGTCACGCTCAGGCAGTCTTGGTAGCCCTGGTTCGCGTCTTCTTCACCAGGACTGGCTTCTGGCTCCTCAGGATGGCGCTGGCATGCCTCAGGGCCACCATGCGCAAGTCCTTGCGGTATTTGTTCTTCTGAATAATATTACGCAAGGTGTTCAGCGTGGCCCGGGCGTTGTTGTTGATAGTAATTTTCTCATAGGATGTGGCTGATTTGCGCTGACCTGCCCGTTTCCTCAGGACTATGACGATGCCTTTGCCATCAGCACCTGGCTCCACACCGACCATCTTGCAGTTGATGAGTCCATTGTAGCAGTACAAGTTCCGGGACTTCAGATTGTTGGGTTCAGTGCTGTATATCTGCTTGTTCCTTTTAATCAGGAAGCTAGAACATTCTTTTTTAAGTTACTTTTTAATTTGTTTAAAACAACGCAGTCAATTACCATGCAGTTTTTTTACCAATTAAACCAACTGAGTTAGGCTATGGAAGGGCGCTTACTGCCACCTAACTTTCGAAGCGGCTTTGAGAATCAGGTTCAAGTTTGAAGTTTATTAGGATTTTATATACCGCCTATCAAGATTATCTAAGCGTTTTTTTTACAATCAGGTACTCAAGTATTTTCCCTGTCTGTCCCGGTGGGCTCACAATCTATCTAACGTACCTGGGGCTATGGAGGATTAAGTGACTTGCCCAGGGTCACAAGGAGCAGTGCGGGGTTTGAACCCACAACCCCAGAGTGCTGAGGCTGTAGATCCAACCACTGTGCCACACACTCCTCCTCCTCCTCCTTTTTAGGAGGCATTAAGTACTCCCGCATTAACCTCCACATTATCCAGTTAGTACAATGTAGGAATGCTCACGCTCTGCCCGTACCATGCCCCCTCCCAAAATACTTTTTAAAAAATACTGTGCACTAATAGGCAAAATATTGTAAAACACTAATGTGTTTTGCAGTGGCCTTTTCTCGCTTAATAACCACATGTTAGGGATTCGGTGCCTTTTAGTAAAAGAGCCCCTTAGTTGAACAACAAAATAAAATATATTGGCCTAGATTCACTAAACTTACCAATCTGGATCGTTGTTGGGCGATTCTTGGCTGAGTTTTGCCGAGCGACCGATTCATTACAGATTCTACATGCAAATGATCTGATCGGATGCACGCCCTATAGCGATCCCACCGATCGCTGTAGGAGCGATTGAAAGGCATACACAGATTATCCTTGTTGCTTATTGATGCAATTTGCTAATGCGCTAGCTCTTTGCCTTTACTACGTAGTTAGTGAGCGGGGTTTATTCCTGCACGTCATTGGCGGCAAAGCACAAGCGAGCTCAAGGGGGGAGGGGTGGCTGCAGTTTACTTTGCTGGCCCTACAGGCTGGACATATTCAAAAAGGAATGATTTGTAACCAACGCAGTGAATTATTTTGCTTAGCCAGATTATCGAACAGAACATGCTTTAAACCCGCAGGTTAAAACCACGGGCTCACAATGCGCTTACAGAATATATAAAAAAGGAATTCTTACGCATATGTAAAGATATTTTACAGTTTTATTTTTAATTTTGATGGTTGTGTTTATATGGAGTTGTAACCTTGATACTGATATTTCAGGACGGAAGAGGGCAAGAGAGTCGGCAAGGATAGTAAGCGACTGGTCCTCTGCAGTCGCTTCTTTTCAGATCGGCAGACGGGGGGGGGGGGAGAGAAATAATGGGTCTAAAAGAGGAGAGGGTGAAAGATGGACAATGGGATTTAGGGAGGGAAAGAACAGACAGGGATAGAAGTTGGAAACAAGGGATGGTGTGGAGAGGGGTGGAGGATAGAGATACTGTATAGGAGGGTAGTTGGGAAGAGAAAGGGAGAACTCGACCCTGGGAAGGAGGGGGAGATGCAGGATGAAAAGGTAGTTGAGAAAAGGAGAGATGGTGGATCTGGGGATGGTTGGGTCCATCGCTGCAGCTGCGGGGATGGAGACAAAAAAAAGGAAAGATGCCAGATATCCGGAGGACAGAGATGGAAGATGAATAGTTAGCATGGAGAAAGAAGAAAATGACAAATGGGCAGGAGACCCTGGCAAGTGAGTTATCAGAAGACAACCAGAGCCTGTGACCAACATGATTTGAATAATGACCAGACAGCAAAAGGTAGAAAAAAATAATTTTATTTTCTGTTTTGTGATTACAATATGTCAGATTTAAAACGTGTATCCTGTCAGAACTGGTGTTAGACCGCAAACGTGAGCTAGGATTTAACAGAGAGAGGAAAAGTCTTTTTTGTTTGTTTATACTACAGCACCAGTGTGGGTAGGAGAGGGCAAAGGGGGTGAAGAGGCTCTAAAATAAACCCACCAGGATGTTTGAAATAAAACACCTAATTGGGCAGGAAAATCAAATCGAAAAATCGATTCAATAGGTTGAATTGAATCGAATTTTAAAATTTTTTTCCTGAATCGGGCAGCATTAGTGGGAACAGATCAGAGACTGAAATTAGCACCAACTGCTTTGAAAATCACTTTTGTACAAAGAAAAGTTTTATTTCATGGTTTTGAAGCTTATTGCGACTTCCTTTAGATGTTCTTCCCATTTTCTTTCCACACACAAAAAGTATTCATGGTGAGTCATACTGATTTCGTTTTGTAACTGAAATTGCTTCTTAATTTGTCACATCTTTAAAGACTTGTCATGCAATTAACCTGCTCCTGTGGTTGCTTCTGTTTTCTCCATTTAGGAGATGCAATGCAGTCTCATAAAGTCTGCTAAGTTTTTTTAATTATATGTTCGTTCGTTCTTGATCCAGGTTTAGGGGGACTGAACACTGATTTTAATTTAAATGTTCCTGGTAATTATAGAACAGCTCTAGTTATGTCAGTGTCTGTGTAATAAAAAGTGCCGAGTGACATTTTTAAATTCTCGATTTTGCTGGTGCATATCTCTGTGAGAGGGTAGAAAAGAATCTTCCTTAGAACAGCTTTTGTACCTCTGTAGGATGTGTCAGTAGGAGGCACAGAGCAGCTGTATTAGCCATTCTTTTTATAAGCAGAATCTCAGTTCTCTGATTTAATAAGTAGACCTTTCTAAAAATATATACAGTGGTACCTCGGTTTGCGAGTGTTTTGCGAGACGAGCAAGACACTCATCAAACTTTTGATTCGCAAACCGAGCCCTGCCCCGATCAACGAGCACTTACAGGGGATTCCTCTTCCGTCTTCCGGCCAGTCTTCTACATCGTGCCTTCCGCAGGTTGGAGGTCCTCTGTCTGGACCTGCTCGGCCGGGTGCTGTCCCGCCTGCGCGTTGAATGTGACACGCACAGCGTCAATCATCGGCGTTGTGCGTGTCGTACGCGGCATGCGGGTGGGGCGGCATTCGGCTGCATGGGCTCGGGTGGGGGCTCTCCAGCATGCGAGGGGCATCTGACGTGGAGGGCTGGCCGGCGGATGGAGGAGGCATCCCTCTGAAAGCACTGCGAGGTTCTCCGGCGGCTGGCATCACCCCCCCCCCCCGAAGCAGCACTGTGGGGTACTTCTTCAGATGACCCACGGAGGAGGCAGACGGAGGAGATGGCACTGCAGCACCCGGCACCCGACAGGTATAGACCCCGGGTTCTAGAACGAATCGTTGCCGTTGCCACTATTTTCTATGGGGAACTTTGTTTTGATAAACGAGCATTATCCCAGGACAAGCAGGCAGGTATTCTCACTAGTGGGTGATGTCATCAGACAGAGCCCCGGTACGGACGTCTCACAAGCACGTGTTGCTTGTAGAAACTTAAAGTTTCTAGATGCCCGCACCGCGCATGCGCCGGTGCCTTCCTACCCGGGGATCCGGGCGTGTCTCCTCAGTTCTTTCTTTTCCGCGGAGCTGAGAAGTTCAACTTCTTCATGCGCTAGCTGAATTCAGTTAAATTTGCCTTCCTTGTCCGCGTTTTCGTTTCTTTTAATTACAGTTAACAGTTCTTTTCTTTTTCAGTAAAAAAAAAAAAAAAAAAAGAGAAGATTATTTCCTCCGGCGGGTCGAACGGGCCGGCCACGTGGCTCAGGCCCACGGGCTTCGACCTCGCGGCAGAGATTTTCCGGCCTATGTCCCGGCCAATCACCGGTTTTAAAAAGTGCAGCAAGTGCCAACGCGCGATTTCACTCACGGACCCTCACTGGCGCTGTTTGCAGTGTTTGGGCCCTGACCACATCCCGAAATCGTGCGGGCCTTGCTCTACCCTTACGGCACGCTCATTCAAGCGGCGTTGCCTATTGTGGGAATCGATGTTCAAGATGGACGCAGCTAAGGATCCCTCAGCCTCCACTTCATCTGATACCTCCCCGGTTCGGGCGAAACCGGCATCGACTCCTCCTGCATCGAGTGCGGTGAAACCGGCATCGCTCGCCCCGACACCATCCACGAGCTCGACGTCGGTGCCTGCCCCGGTCTCCTCGGTTCAGGTACCTCTTCCTTCCACAGTGCCACCAATGGTCATCAAAGTGCCGAAAGCTACTAAGCAGAAGCACTCGACCTCGAAGGAGCGCGATGCCCGTGCAGGAGGACCCCCTTTCGGTGCGGATCCCTCCCTATCGGCTTCGCTACGGTCCGTGCTGGAAGCTCAATTCGTTGAGCTCATGCAGACCATCGGACCCGGGCTCATCGCTGCCATACAGGGTGACCTCCCGGTACCGGTCCAAAGGGGCGGTCCGCCCCCTCCCCCTCCCCCACACCGTTCGACCTCGACAACCGACGAGGACGAACGAGGGAGGGCGGTGATACCCACGCGGCAAGCCTCGCTTACCGACATGCCGCCATTAGAACCCATTACGCCTCCGCGCCAACATGGGACCAGACCTCCGATCGATACTCGAAGCCCTGGGCATAGTCAGGAAGAGTTCCTCCGTACTCCTTACCAGACTTGGGTAGCATCGCAGGAACCCGCATCGCAAACCCAGTGGCGATCCACTGCTTCCAGCCCTATCCACTTGGGGACCTCGGGAGACCATGCGATGCACAGACGATCCCGATCCCCGTCCCGCCACCGAGACGGGCACCGATCGAGACACTCATCCTGGCACTCCTCACGCCATTCGGAGGTGTCACCGCAGAAAAAACTGCAACGTAGGGGATACTCCTCATCAGAGGCGTCCCCTCCGAGGGGCCCGGAGTACGAGGAGACACCGGTGCCCGATTCTCCTTGTCACTCCCCGATGTCCACGGACCTGGAGGCCTCCTCCTCCGCCAGCCCGTCCCACAGACCGACGCTGGCGGAACAATTGTCCTTCTCATCATTCCTCCGACAAATGGCGGATGATCTGGATGTGACCCTTGACACGGGCTCCCGATACTCCAAAGAGTATCTGGACACCATGCATTTACCTAACCCTCCAACGGAGTCGCTCCGGCTCCCCCTGCATAAATTACTGGACCAGACCTTCATGCAGTGCTTCGAAACGCCGTATTCCATACCGGCGATCCCCAGCAAACTCGATGCTCGATACCGCATCGTGCACCATAAAGGGTTCGAGGGCCCCCAACTCTCCCACCAATCCCTGCTGGTCGAGTCCTCCCTAAAACGCTCTCATCCCTCCCAGGTCTACGCCTCTGTACCGCCGGGCCGAGAGGGGAGAACGATGGACAAATTTGGTAGAAAATTCTACCAAAACTCCATGATGGCGTCACGGGTGCTAAACTACAACTTCTTTTTCTCTTCCTATCTGGAGTTCTTCTTGCCGGTGCTCCGCAAGTTCACTCCGTTCATAGACAACCAAGCTCGATTCGAGTTCGAGGAAGTGGTAGCCTCCCTCTCCCAATTACGCCTCCAGCTGATGCAATCCTCCTTCGATGCATTCGAACTCTCGGCACGCGCCGCCGCAAGCGCGGTAGCGATGCGTCGCCTGGCATGGCTCCGTACCATCGATATGGATCCCAACCTTCAGGACAGACTCGCCAACGTACCATGTGCTGGAGCTGACCTGTTCGATGAGTCTATCGAAACGGTTACCAAGAAGCTGTCGGATCATGAAAAATCCTTTCAATCCATCCTGCGGCCCAAACCCAAACCTCAACAGTCTCGACCTTCCAGGCCACCCCTGATTTACCAGCGGCGTTACATGCCCAGACAAACGCCTGCTGCGAGGCAGCCTGCGAAGAGACAACCTCCCCAGAAGTCTCAGCAAAAACCTCAGCCACCGGCCGTACCTAAGGCCCCCCAGCCCTTTTGACGCCCCCCCCGGGAGCATAACCTCGGCCTCTCCCATAGGGGGCCGCCTCCATCTTTTTTACCATCGATGGGAGGCCATAACTACGGACCTATGGGTCCTCACCATCATAAGAGGAGGATACTCTCTTCAATTCCACCGGGTCCCCCCGGACCATCCCCCAAGAGAGTATCCTTCAAGCTCGACGCAGACCACCCTTCTTCTTCAGGAAGTCCAAACCTTACTCCAGCTTCGGGCTGTCGAGCCGGTCCCGTCAGACCAATTGAACCGAGGGTTTTACTCCCGGTACTTCCTCGTCCCGAAGAAAACGGGCGACCTGCGACCCATTTTAGACCTTCGGGCCCTCAACAAGTTCCTGGTCAAAGAGAAGTTTCGCATGTTGACTTTGGCTTCTCTATACCCCCTCCTCGAGCAGAACGACTGGTTATGCTCCCTGGATCTCAAGGAGGCCTACACTCACATCCCCATTCACCCGGCCTCCCGAAAGTTCCTCAGATTTCGGGTGGGAAATCTGCACCTACAGTATCGAGTGCTACCATTCGGCCTATCTTCGTCCCCCAGAGTCTTCACAAAGTGCCTGGTGGTAGTGGCCGCAGCACTCCGGGACAGGGGTCTACAGGTATTCCCATACCTCGACGACTGGCTCATCAAGGCCCCGTCAGCCCCAGAGGTCACTTCGGCGGCCTTGGCTACAACCTACTTCCTCCAGAATTTGGGCTTCGAGATCAACTTCTCCAAGTCTCATCTACAACCCACCCAGTCCCTCCCCTTCATCGGAGCGGTCCTGGACACCACCCGACTCCGAGCATTCCTACCTCGGCAACGCATGGAGTCTCTTCTTCATCTCTGCCAGTCGGTGTCTACTCGCCAAACCCTACCGGCGAGACAACTGATGGTGCTCCTGGGCCATATGGCCTCCACAGTACATGTGACACCCTTTGCCAGACTCCACCCCAGGATCCCCCAGTGGACCCTGGCATCACAGTGGAATCAGACATCCGATCCACTATCCAAACGCATCTTAGTCACACCTGCTCTTCGGCAGTCTCTACTTTGGTGGACGACCTCTTCGAATCTATCCAGAGGTTTGCTGATGCACTCTCCCCCCCATCAGAAAGTTCTCACGACCGATTCGTCGAATTACGCATGGGGGGCCCATCTGGAGGGTCTCCGCACCCAAGGATTCTGGACCAATGCGGAGAGACTACACCAAATCAATCTACTGGAACTCAGAGCCATCTTCAATGCGCTCCAAGCTTTCCAACACCTACTCCACGACATGGTAATCCTCATTCGCACAGACAATCAGGCCGCCATGTATTATATCAACAAGCAAGGAGGCACGGGCTCGGCCCTCCTTTGCCAGGAAGCTCTATGAGTCTGGGACTGGGCGGTGCGCCACAACGCCCTACTCAGAGCAGTATACATCCAGGGGGAGAACAACGTCTTAGCAGACAAACTAAGCCGTCTGCTACAACCGCACGAATGGACTCTCCATTCCAGCCCCCTTCACCAAATCTTCACGCAATGGGGGACGCCTCAGATAGACCTCTTTGCGGCTCCCCACAACGCCAAACTGCCTCAGTTTTGCTCCAGGATCTACACTCCTCATCGCCTCGAGGCAGATGCTTTTCTACTGAACTGGGGGAAACGATTTCTATATGCGTTCCCACCATTCCCGCTGATCCAGAAGACTCTGGTCAAGCTGAAACTCGAACGGGCCACCATGATTCTAATAGCTCCTCGGTGGCCCAGACAACCTTGGTTCTCCCTCCTACTTCAACTCAGCAGCAGGGAACCAGTACCACTTCCAGTGTTTCCTTCACTACTTACTCAACATCAAGGATCACTACTTCATCCCAACCTGCAGTCTCTCCACCTGACAGCTTGGTTCCTCTCAACGTAACCCCTCACCAATTCTCACAAGAAGTGAGGGAGGTCTTGGAAGCTTCCAGGAAGCCCGCCACTCGGCAATGCTACTCCCAGAAATGGACCAGATTCTCCTCATGGTGCGTTTCCAAGTCAAAGGAACCCCAGCGAGCTTCCTTATCCTCCGTGCTGGACTATCTCCTACACCTATCTCAATCTGGGCTCAAGTCCACATCCATACGAGTACACCTGAGCGCTATCGCGGCGTTCCACCAGCCCCTACAAGGGAAACCCCTCTCGGCCCATCCGGTGGTCGCCAGATTTATGAAAGGACTCTTCCATGTTAACCCGCCTCTCAAACCACCTCCAGTAGTTTGGGACCTCAATGTAGTCCTTTCCCATCTCATGAAGCCCCCGTTTGAACCACTCAACAGGGCCCCTCTGAAGTATCTCACCTGGAAAGTGCTTTTCCTTGTAGCCCTTACGTCCGCTCGCAGAGTCAGCGAACTCCAGGCATTGATGGCGGACCCACCATTCACAGTATTCCACCATGACAAGGTGGTCCTCCGCACTCACCCGAAATTCCTGCCTAAGGTGGTCTCCGAATTTCATCTCAACCAATCCATTGTACTTCCAGTATTCTTCCCTAAGCCTCATTCTCACCACGGAGAATCGGCCCTTCACACTCTAGACTGTAAACGTGCCTTGGCTTTCTACCTGGATCGCACCAAGCCACATAGAACCACTCCTCAACTTTTTGTCTCCTTCGATCCTAACAAGTTGGGAAGACCCGTATCGAAGCGCACCATCTCCAATTGGATGGCGGCTTGTATCTCTTTCTGCTATGCCCAGGCTGGACTATCACTCCCTTGTAAGGTCACAGCCCATAAGGTCAGAGCAATGGCAGCCTCAGTAGCATTCCTCAGATCAACACCAATCGAGGAAATTTGCAAGGCCGCCACCTGGTCCTCGGTTCACACATTCACCTCACATTATTGTCTGGATACCCTCTCCAGACGGGATGGACAGTTTGGCCAAACAGTATTGAAAAATTTATTCTCTTAAGTCGCCAACTCCCCCTCCATCCCACTGAGGTTAGCTTGGAGGTCACCCACTAGTGAGAATACCTGCCTGCTTGTCCTGGGATAAAGCAATGTTACTTACCGTAACAGTTGTTATCCAGGGACAGCAGGCAGCTATTCTCACGTCCCACCCACCTCCCCTGGGTTGGCTTCTCAGGCTAGCTACCTGAACTGAGGAGACACGCCCGGATCCCCGGGTAGGAAGGCACCGGCGCATGCGCGGTGCGGGCATCTAGAAACTTTAAGTTTCTACAAGCAACACGTGCTTGTGAGACGTCCGTACCGGGGCTCTGTCTGATGACATCACCCACTAGTGAGAATAGCTGCCTGCTGTCCCTGGATAACAACTGTTACGGTAAGTAACATTGCTTTTTGGATTACGAGCATGCTCCTGGAACGGACTATGCTCGTAATCCAAGGTACCACTGTATATATATGTGTCCTGTGTGATTGTGACAGGAGGAAAAGAGCAATTATGCCAGGGCAGTTGTCTGCTTTGAAAATTAAGTTGCAGGGCTGCGAAATAGAGAATGGCATGGGGACAAATTTGTCCCGTGAGTTTTGTTGCTGTTCCTGTCCCATTCCCGTAAGCTCTGCCTTAACTGCACAAGCCTCAAACACTTACGATTTTAAAAGCGTTTGAGGCTTGTGCAGATGAGGTCGGAGCTTTCAGGAACGGGGCAGGGAAAGGAAAAGGACGGGACAGGATAACGAGTTCCCGCGGGGACAGGGAAAAATTTGTCCCCGTGTCATTCTCTATTGCAAAACATAGGGGACCATCTCGTATAACCTAAATGAAACCGTCTCCAATTGCCTCTTTTTATGGAGCTAAATATTTTCTTCTTTTCTGTTTTTAGAGAATAAAATGCCCAGCTAGTTGTAAAAGGAAGGGTGTGGACAAATAAACACTCCTACTTGTAAACAAGGCATTTGTTTAGCTAAATCTTTTCTAATAAACTGTTAAAGCAATTGCAGGAGTGAGTTTGAGGGAAGATAAGGTGAGAAATTCCAATGCATTTTCAAGCCTTAATTGCTGTTGAATAGGTCTTTTTGGTTACACCTCTGCTTCTCACTGCACCATTAAACCAGGACTTTACCAACATTTGGAAGCTCAGAATCAAAAGCATTCTTTTGAAAGTGATCTGGGTAGAAAACATCTGTGCTTCACCTCAGGGCTATGCAGGCCGACAAATTTACTAAAGACCTGCATGCAAATGGGGACGATCGTTGGCACTCCCTCCCCCACTCACTGCACGGATCACTAGAGAGCGATCCTTGAGCATGCGCAGACCATCTTCCATGTGTATAGATGGTCTGTGCATGCTGTGTTAGCTGTGAGGATTGGGGTAGGTGCCATCCCTCCGGGTTTGGGAGTCGGGGATTGGTGGGGAATAGGATGTGGGGCGGGGTTAGCCGCAGCAGCCGTAGAGGTCGGGGTTTGTCGGGTTTGCGGCGGTGGTTTTTCCCGCCCTCCCTCCCTCCCTTTGTTGGGTTTTGGTTGGTTCCCGGGTTGGGAGCTCACGAGTTGCAGGAGGGGTTTGAGCTACAAAAAGCCGGGGCTCATCTTGAGATGAGCGGCAGAAGGGCAGCTGGTTCGGAAGCGGGTCCCAGGTGGGCTGGTGACCCGGCCGAAGGGGCAGGGCGGCACCTTCCACCCCCATGACCCTTGCTGACAGGGGTGGGGTCATGGGGCCTAAAAGCTGTTTTTTTGTTACTGTGTGGTAGTAAAACACACATAAATTCATCATAAACAACAAAAAGCCCAAATAACATCCCCCCCTCCTCAATATTCAACCAAATACAAAATCCCACAACCATTTCACACTTGGGTCTATCTGACTCCAGAACAGGCACACATTACTAACAGTAAGTCTTGCATTAGCCTACTCCAAATGCTTGTATAAACAAGAGGGCCTTAAGCTTCTTCTTAAATGCTTGCACACTTCCCAACCCTTGCTAAAGACTAGACCTTTGGAAATATTGAGGGATTGTAGAGGACCAGCTACCTCTAGGGTAGAACAAACATGGAAATTCTGTTTTAATGTAATTTTTTTAAATATTTAAATAAAACTCTGTGTTGAGTGTTCACTTAGGTCTCTTCTGGACACTTGGTTTCAGCAGATCCGCCGGTCACCGGTCAGTTTATGTTTGAGCTTACTGGGGGTTGGACAGTTGCCAGCATGCATTCCCTCAAGGGTCATCTTAGGAGTTTCTGTTGCCAGGAACTTTCCCTCTCATGTTTTTCTGGTCTCTGGGTCTCGTGTGCAAGCTCCTATTTCTCTCAGGGTAAGATCTTGACTCAACATGTAAATGAGCTTGCTTCATTTAGCCTGCTGGGAAGAGCCTATACCCAGCAGGTTTTAGTATAGGGCTTCTCCTTGCAGCTTTCTCTCAGAGGTGATTGTGGTGATAGCAAGTCTACCCTATTACACTCTGTTAATATACCCTGCAAAGATAACTCATTGAGCCTCAACTTTGTGATCCAAAGAGCTGGTGGAAAGAAATTTATTTGAAGTGTTGCATGGGTTCTTTTCACTCATTTTCTGGGGAAACCCTGTTTAGTAGTAGTTTCCTGCTCCTCAGTTGAAGCAATGGCTTGGATTTGACAACATGAGACTTTGAAAGCTACTAATAATTTTTCCTCCTGTTTTTATATCCCTTGCCAGCTTACCTAGTCCAGCAAAGTGTTTTACCAGAAACCTTTAACCTGGACTCCTTCCAAAATTCTAGGATCATGTGCTCTAAATGTATGTTTACTGTTTGACTGTTTGCTCTTTTAAGGACAGTGAATGATGTCTCTATAGCAGGGGTGTCCACACTTTTTTGACTCGCGAGCTACTTTTAAAATGACCAAGTCAAAAGGATCTACCAACAATAAAATTTAAAAAAAACACAACGCACACTGTACGCATAGAATTATTAATTATCATTCCTATTCCAGGGTTTTTTCAAAGAGGTCAAAGCAGATGACTCTATGCACTGTCATCTCAGTAACAACCATACAAAAATAGACAAATACCCACCCCCTCCCTTTTTACTAAATCACAATAGCATTTTTTAGCGCAGGAAGCTGCGCTGAATGCCCAGCGCTGCTCTTGACGCTCATAGGCTCCCTGCACTAAAAACCACTATTGCGGTTTAGTAAAAGGGGACCATATTGTAAAATATAGACAGCAGATATAAATTCAGACACATTTTGATCACTAAATTTAAAATAAAATCATTTTTCCTACCTTGTCTGGTGATTTCATGAGTCTCTGGTTGCACTTTCTTCTTCTGACTGTGCATCCAATCTTTCTTTCAGCCTGTATGCTTCCTCTCCTCCACACCTCATTCCCTCCCCCAACTTTTTCTTCCTCTCTCCCTGACCTTTATTTCTTTCTCTCTTCATGCCCCCTTTCTTTTTTTCTGTTTCTCTTCTTTCCTTCTGTCTCTCTGCCTGCCCCCTTTCTTTCTTTCTCCCTGCCCTTCCCCAAGCCACTGCCACCGGGGAACAGGACCCAAACGCCACCAATGGATAACAGGCCCCGACGACGACGACGCCCAATGCTCTCTCTGCTTCGGGCCGATCAATCTTCCTCGCCCCGATGTCAATTCTGCCATCGGAGAGGAAGTTCCACCCAGCCAGGCAGCAATTGGCTGGCCCGAACTTCCTCTCCGACGGCAGAATTGACGTCGGGGAGAGGAAGATTGATCGGCCCGATAGATCGCCAAGGCAAAGTGAGTCCTGGATGATTGACTCACTTTTGCTACCGGTCGATCGTGATCGACCTATTGGGCACCCCTGCTCTATAGCGTCCCTGGAATCAAACCTATGTGTTCTGCATGACAGTATATAGCACTACCTCTGAACCACCAAGCCCATCCTCTCTTTCAGTAATTTATTTGAGTTTGTGATACCTGTTACATAACCGCAGACTTTAATCTTGTGAGGCCCGCCCTTGTTCCTTCATCATACATTTCAGGATAAAAATGACTGGCAAAGGTCCAGCGTGTAAACACCCACAAAAGTCAACAGAAATAGCTGCAGAGTATTTCTTAGTCTGAAAGCTTATCCTAGTCTCTGGTGAGTTTAGGCTTTCCTGGAAACAAATTATTACAAACCTTGAGGAACTGGATGTAGAGGCTCTATTTATAGACTTGTGCATATGTTTGATCATTTTGTCACCTTAGCCCCAGGATAAGACGTGTCTTTGAGGGAATCTGCTTCTGGTTCATGGCTGTACAGTGGTGCCTCGTAATCCGTATACCCCAGAACTTGAACGATTTGGAATCCAAACTTTTTTTTTTCTTCATTTTTGCCCCAGAATCTGAACACTGCTTTGGAATCCGAACTGCAAGCAGTGCTCAGCCCAAAGCTTCCCCTCTGATGCAGCTTCCTGTTTCCACCTGGGAGGGAAGCTTTGGGCTGAACACCACTTGCAGCTGCCGTTGCCGATCTTGCTATCTTGCCGCTGGGGATCCCGATCTTGCTGCCTCTGCTGCTGGGGGTCCCGATCTTGCTGTTTCTGCCAGGTAGGCCCGATCTTGCAGAGTTTGTGGGACCAAGGAACGAATTAATCCAATTTCGATTCTTTTCAGTGGGAAAAATTGTCTTGGAACTCAAACGTTTTGGAACTAGAACAGGGTTCTAGAACGAATCATTAGTGGTTCAATCTGCAACAAAACTTTGGTCTTCATCTCCAGGCTGTTTGTTTAGAGTTTCCTCAGTCTATACATGGGCTTTCCCATATTTGTTTTATTAGCCAAAATAAGGGACACATACTGGTTTATTGAAACTTATATACTGCTACTAATGACTGGGGAGTCAATTCGGAGCCAATTACTGAAGAATGCATGAATTTGATGTCGGAATGTAACTTTCCCAGAGATGGGGTTTGGAAAGGCAAATGATAAGCCAAATATATTTTTTGTTTCTACTCACCGGCCTGTGGTTTGCGTGTGCACCTGCAGCATCACTATTGCAAATATTTAAACTACTGTAACTCTAGTTCTTTGAGTAGGATGTTTAAGAATGCATTGTCTCTTAGAAAGATGTTTTTATGTTAACATTCTTTCATTTTCTGTTTTTTTCCTCCAGAATGTACAGCTGTCAGCTGAAGTAGAACCTTTTATTCCTCAAAAGAAGGGGCATGAAACATTTATGATCCCTATGGCACTCTCTAATGACAGTGGAGGAGTGGAGCCCCCTCCTATTCCTAGTTATCTGATTACCTGCTATCCCTTTGTACAGGAAAACCAGTCCAATAGGTAATTTGCAATTTTGGGGGGTGGGTATGATGTTTTGCATCCCCCCCCCCTTTTTTTTTAGGTATTTATATACCGCCTATCTGTCCTAGTGGGTTCACAATCTATCTAACGTACCTGGGGCAATGGAGGATTGAGTGACTTGCCCAGAGTCACAAGGAGCAGTGCTGGATTTGAACCCACAGCCTCAGTGCTGAGGCCGTAGCTCTAACCACTAGGCCACTCCATGATGTGATGGGCTGTCAAGTTTTCACTTTGAGAAAAATCAGTTATATTAATATTCATTTTCATTGTGCTCATGTTTAGCGTAGCAAGGTGAAAGGTATCCAGGGAAGTGGTGCTCCTTCCCCGCGTCCCCCTCACCACCATGTGCGCACACCCCTTCCCTTCCCCCATACCACGTTAACTTTCCCAGGCGTCAGCTCTCCCTCTGATATCACTTCCTAGGCACGGGACCCGGAAGCAATGTCAGAGGGAGATATTTTGCGTGTATTACACATGCAAAATATCTTGCCAATAAAAAAAAAAATGCTTCCCCCCACAAAGCGCTCCCCCCCTTCCTGAACCCAAAAAAGTCCCAAGGGAGGATCCCGAGGTGCCTGAGCCAATCAGAGCCTAAGGCCCCTCCCCGTGCATCACATGATGCTCCGGGGTGGGGCCTAAGGCCCGAAGTTCGGGATCAAGGCCTCTGGAACAGGAGGGACTAAGCATCCCTCTTGCTCCCAACTTTTTTACAGGAAAGGGAGGGGGGTGTCGGTGTCCTGTGGCAGGAGGGAGTGGGTATCCTTCTTGCCATTTGGTTTTTTTTGGGGGGGGATGTCGGGAGTCAGCCCAATGGCAGGAGGGAGTCTGCATCCCTCCTGCCATATTTTGGATTGCATGGGGGGCGCACCGATGGCAGGAGGGAGTCAGCATTTTTTTTTTTTTGGTTCGGGGAGGGAGGGGGGTGGGTTTAAAAAAATTTTTTTTTTAATTGGGCAGATATTTTGTGTGTGTAATACACGCAAAATATCAGTGCCATTAAAAAAAACCCACTATTAGCTTTAGTGCAATACCAGTGTGTTAGTTGTTAGTTCTAACACCAACCCTTCTTAAATGATAGCAAAGATAAACAAGGTTGGAATATTCAAAAGTAAATGGTTTTTCTAAAATACCTCAGCCCCACCACTCCACCGCTATGTTAGCTTCAAAACAGCGGGAGATTTACGTGGCAACTCATCATAGGTATTAAATTTATCTAAATGCTGTGATAGTTTTACAAAATTATTATCATTTTTATAAACTGATATATTTTTATTGGTGTGTATACTTAGCTTTTAACCACACAGCTGGACCTGGGAGTCAGACCCGACATGTTTCGCACAAACAGTGCTGTTTCAAGGGTCTCCCTAGTGTGAAAGTAAAGAGAACAAGCCTTAGGGAAATGGCAGAGAAATCTAGCCCTACATGCCACCCCCCCATATAAACCAGTTTAAAAATCACTTAATCTAAACGCTTACCGAGGCCGCCGTTGTCATCCGACTCACAAGTACAACTTCTGTGAAAAGATGGCGCCGGCATTCTCAGGCTGCTTTTAAATCCAAACCCGGTGATGGACACTCCCCCCCGGTACTACCATTGGTTCATTCATCCACCAATCAATGAATGGAGAGATTGACTGGGTTTCATTGATTGGTGGATGAATGAACCAATGGTAGTACCGGGGGGGAGTGTCCATCACCGGGTTTGGATTTAAAAGCAGCCTGAGAATGCCGGCGCCATCTTTTCACAGAAGTTGTACTTGTGAGTCGGATGACAACGGCGGCCTCGGTAAGCGTTTAGATTAAGTGATTTTTAAACTGGTTTATATGGGGGGGTGGCATGTAGGGCTAGATTTCTCTGCCATTTCCCTAAGGCTTGTTCTCTTTACTTTCACACTAGGGAGACCCTTGAAACAGCACTGTTTGTGCGAAACATGTCGGGTCTGACTCCCAGGTCCAGCTGTGTGGTTAAAAGCTAAGTATACACACCAATAAAAATATATCAGTTTATAAAAATGATAATAATTTTGTAAAACTATCACAGCATTTAGATAAATTTAATACCTATGATGAGTTGCCACGTAAATCTCCCGCTGTTTTGAAGCTAACATAGCGGTGGAGTGGTGGGGCTGTGGTATTTTAGAAAAACCATTTACTTTTGAATATTCCAACCTTGTTTATCTTTGCTATCATTAAAAAAAACCCAGGCAGACCTGTCGGTAACGTCAGTTAGTGAATCAATCGCTTGGCTATTTTGCATGGAGTTTTATTCATTTGCATGGGTGGATCGGATCGTTAAGTAGGCGGTGGGCCATTTAGTGAATCAGGTCGGGGAACAGGAACGATTGCAAAGCCAGTAAAACTGGTTTTGCGATTGTCTTTACAGGATCGGTAAGTTTAGTGAATCTAGGCCTATATCCCCTTTGAAATCTACATGTCCTGCAGATATACACTTAATAGCAGGTACTTGTATGCACATTTACACATGTAAAGTAACTGTTACATTTGTGAATGCCACCCAGCTCTTCTAACATGACCTTAATTTCACAGTTTCATTTACTTTGTAAAGTTAATGGCAATTTTCTTATACCTTAAAATTACTGTTTTACAGTATATGAAAAGAAGGCTATAGAAAAGGATCACATTTAATACAGTGGTACCTTGGTTTGCGAGCATAATTAGTTCCAGAAGCATTCTTGTAATCCAAAGTGCTCATATCAAAGTGAATTTCCCCATAGGAAATAATGGAAACTTGGACGATTCGTTCCACATCCCAAAAACTTTAATAGAAAATACAATACTGTACGTACTTGTATTGCAAGATCTCACACATTTCGAACAGTCACTATACTGCGAGTGAATTGAGCTTGATGCTTTTATTGCATTCAGCCGCACTCAGCGTGAGATGTGCGTGCTTGAACTTTGGGTGCATGTATTATGTATGTTCCGCCGCGCATACATTGTGCGTATTTGACGTGATGCACGTATATGTGCTCATACTGCAAGACAACGCTCATTTATCGAGTTAAAATTTAAGAAAATGTTTTGCTTTTCTTGCAAAACACTCGTAAATCACGTTACTCGCTATCCAAGGTTTGACTGTATATTTATAACTTGTTCAATCCTTTTAAGATCTTGAGTAATTTAAAAAAAAAAAACCCAAACCCATTAAAAAAAATTAAAGAAACAGTGTATGGATGGACCAGCCTGGAGTGGGGGCAGATTAGTAAGAAGGTATAGGATCAGTTCAGAGGTGTTAGGTATAAAAAAGTGAAGAAAGAGTCAGCGGGTACTAGGAGTCAATAACAGTGCTTCCCATTCTTTTTGTGGCTATGGCCCTTTGTTTGCAACCAAATAAAATTGTATGACTTGCCCCCCCTCACCCTGAAGTGCAGAATGATGCACCTATGGAGAACCCACCTGTGTCCCCATTTGGGAAGCTCTGGACTAGATTGCTTATATAGTCTGATATTCTGACATTCAGTCTCGAAATCAAAAAACATAGGGCTAGATTCACTAACCTTTTGATCCGTGGGCGATTGGAGGCAGGCCGAACGATTCACCAACCATCTTCATGCAAATGGGGGTGATCGGAGGCACACCCCCATCCGACAACACGGATCGCTGGGTAAAAATAATAATAGTTTTATTTATATCCTGTTATACCTTTTCAGTTCAAGACGCTATACAACAAGAACAACAACAAATGCTTTAAAAACAGCGAGGTTACATCAGTTAGATTTGGGAAGGTGTGGAAGACAGTTGAGTGAACGGGGTGGTAGGGTAGGAAGAAGGGGCGTATTAGAAGAGGTAAAAGATGAGCGGAATAGAAGGATCAGATAAATTTGTCAAATAAGTGAGTTTTTAGTGATTTTCTGAATGAATGGTATGTTGGTGCGTCCAGGATTAGGTTGTTTAAGGTGTTGTTCCGGATCCCTGCTTGAAAGGAGAGTGTCCTGTTGAGGAATCTTTTGCATTTGCATCCTTTGAGAGAAGGAAATGTGAACAGTAATGTTCTGTGAGAGAGGCAGAGTTTGTCCTATAGGGTGAGGTGTTTCAGGAGGTAAGTGGGTATGGTGCCGAGGAGGGTCTTGAAGCAAAGGCAACCAAATTTGAAGATTATTCTGGCCTTGATAGGTAACCAGTGAAGTTTCTTGTAGTATGGGGTGATGTGGTCAGATTTTTTTCAAGCCAAAGATTAGTCAGATGGCTGTGTTCTGGATGAGTCTCAGTTTCTTGATGTTTTTTTTTCCCCAATATTTTTTATTGGTTTTTGATACAAATACAAGGTGTACAACAAAGTAGAAAATGCACAAAAAACTCTGCTCCACTTCACCTTATCTCAGACCTAACCCCCCCTCCACCCCTACCCACCCCACCCCTAACCCAACACCCTTCAAGTGAAACCAGTAGAAAACATATAATTCAGTCCAGTACAGACCCAGCGCAACATAGCTAGGCATTTAATAGATGGCTGCGTGCTCTAGGCGTTAAAGTTTCCCAAAAGGGCGCCCAGCAAAGGCTAAATACTCTTCCCTGAGCAGAATCCAATGAAGGAAGGTCAAGCCGTTCCATAGAGGCTTGGTGAATCATCAATGATCTCCAGCGTGAAATGGTCGGTGAGTCTGTGGTAATCCAGCACAGCAGAATCGCTTTTTTCCCCAGTAGCACCGCTCGTGAAAGGAAACTGCGAAATCCCTTTGGAGCAGTCCGTGGAACAGAGTCCAACGTAAACAGCATCACAGGGTCCAGTAAAAAGTTGTATTTCCACATTGCTTGAATATGTATATTGAGCTGATGCCAAAAGTCAATAATCCGAACGCACGACCAAAACTGATGACCCAAAGTAGATGGGGATTGTAGACATTTAAGACACTGATCAGACGAACACATCTTTGCCCGAAATTGATGGGAAGTAGACCTATACAGCCTATGTAAAAACTTGTAATTAAGTTCATACAAAAGAACACTTTTAGTCACCCGGGCTGAACGTAAAGTCCCCCTACGAATCATGGAAGCAGTCACTGTGCAAGGAAAATCCTGAGTCCAGCGAAGCGCTATAGATTCATAAGATGGTTCCCCCAATTGTTCCTGTAGATGGCGATGATGAAATCGCAGAGGAATCTGCACCTGCGCCGATAAGCTCAATGCTTCCGAGAGGGTCTCCATGCTGTTGTCTGTAAGGGATGCTCTCGGTAAGGAGGCCACGTAGGAAGAGAGTTGAAGGTAAGAAAGCCAATCAGTTTGCCTCCAGCCATTATCCCTTTGTAGCTCCGCAAACATTTTTAAAGATCCCGTGGAATGGACCAGTTGGAAAATGTATTGATTAGAACTTGTACTCTCTTGATGTTTTTTTGTGAGATCCTAGATAGATTATGTTGCAGTAGTCCAGTGAGTTCAGGACTAGAGACTGGACCAACAGTCTGAATGATGTGAAATCGAAGTATGGTTTTAGTGTGCGTAGTTTCCATAATAAATGGAAGCATTTTTTGATCAGGATGTTGGTATGGGTTCGAGTGTCAGTTGCTGATCTAGGGTAACTTCTAGGATTTTTATGGTAGGGTTAATTGGGAAGTCCGTTCCATTTAGGTTGATAGCCGATTCTGTTGGTTTGTTGGGGAGGCCATAAATATCTTGGTCTTTTCTGGGTTTAGCTTTGGTTTGGAGTTTGTTGACCATTGTTCTACATGGTTGATGATTAATGAGATGAAGTGTCTGGTTTCAGTTGACAGTGTAGAGATGGGGACAATGATTGTGATGTCATCCGCGTAGATGTATGATTGGAGGTTCAGTTTGTCAAGCTCCTTTCCTAAGGAGGACATGTATAGGTTAAATAGGGTGGGGGATAAAGGGGAGCCTTGGGGGGATACCACAGGGGTTGGCCCAGATCTGGAGTAGGTTTGCTCACTGGTGACTTGGTAGGATCGATTTCTAAGGAAGCCTCTAAACCAGTTGAGAAAATCGGGCCGCATAGTGGTTGCAAACTAATCAGTACACAATTGGTTTGCTTAGTGAATCTAGCCCATAGACGTCCTAATCATCAGGACATCCAAGTGCTGATAATTGAAACTGTCTATGAAATTGGCATGGTGGAGGCATGCTATGGGCGGGCTTTGGGCATTCCCAAGGATGAATTAGACATGGACGTCTTGCAGCAATAATCAAACCTTTTACAAGACATCCTGGACGGAACTTATATGTCTGTAACTAGACCTGTTTTAGGAGGGTCTAAGTGCCACAGAGGTGGCCAAACTGACCAGATGACCACTGCATACATCAAGGAAAGACACCTCCACGCTCCCCCCAGTGTTCACTGACCCCCCTTCCACCACACAAAAATGAGAACAAAAAAGTGCATACCTGTCTCTGCACACACAGGTGTCTTAAGTAGACTGGTGGGTAGGCTAATGAGCCATAGAGAGGAGGACCCAGGCCCATAAGCCACTCTAGCCACTACATTTATGGTAGAATGTGTGAGCCCACCCAAAACCTATACTATACTGCTATATAGGTGCCACCTGCAGCCGTAAGTGCTATTGGACTGGTACACAGGAGGGTATAGTAGGTTTTGGGAAGCTTGCCCTAAATTATGAGGAGGTTATGGTGAGATATACAGCTGGCACCCTTTATGTGAAGTCCACAGCAGTGCCCTCTAAGGCAGTAGTCTCAAACTCGCGGCCTGGGGGCCACATGCGGCCCACCAGGTACTATTTTGAGGCCCTCGGTAATTTATCATAAACACAAAAGTAAAATAAAACAGTTTCTTGATCATATGTCTTTTTAGCTATAAATGACAATATTATTATTAAGACTTAGCCAAAAGGAAAGATTTATAAACTATAAAGAGTTTTACCTCATGCAAAATTGTCATTTCTTTAATAAGACATTAACTATTTTGTTTCTGAGGCCCTTCAAGTACCTACAAATCCAAAATATGGCCCTGCAAAGGGTTTGAGTTTGAGACCACTGCTCTAAGGTGTCCCATTGCTCTGTCGGGATTATATGGCCAGTCCATTACTGTGCTGGCCCCCCACTCACGTCCAAATGGTCAGGATTAGGACATTTTCAACATGGATGTTTTTCTGATCGAAAATGGGGTATAAAGTTAGACATCCCAGAGGCTAAGATGGCTAAATAGACGATTTAAAAAAAACATTATTTGGACGTACAGCAGTTTGCCATTCAAAAATGATCATTTTTGTTCTTCCAACTTTGGACATTCAGCTGGAAACATCCGAGTTGGACTCGGATGTTTTCTTCGAAAATATCCCTCATTGTGTTTTGTTTCTATGATTATCAATAAATTGGTGTGGATATTTCCATTTTATTTGTAAGTCTGGATCAAGGCATTTCATTTTAATAATAGAGTTGTATTCCTCTAGGTTTGCTTGATTTTTAAGCAGGGTAGTAACTTATTTGTATTCTATGCAATAATCGTATTGAATTGAATTGTATTAGCAATTTATTCTCTCTCTTTCTGTTTGCAGACAATTTCCATTGTATAATAATGACATCAGATGGCAGCAACCTAACCCAAACCCATCTGGACCTTATCTTGCTTATCCGATTGTATCTGCTCAGCCACCTCTTTCCACCGAGTACACTTACTACCAGTTAATGCCAGCACCGTGTGCTCAGGTCATGGGTTTCTATCATCCTTTCTCTGCTCCTTACTCCACGCCTTTTCAAACAGCAAATGCAGTGAACACAGTTACAGAATGCGACGATCGTCCCAGCCAGCCCGGACAAGTCTTCCCATTGGCCGGTCAGAGAAGCAGAAGCAGCAACAGGGGAGCGTTAGTGCATAAAGTAAGTCAATTCCGATTCAAATCTGAGCACATCATGACTAGCAAGTTTTTAACAGCCGGCCCTTTTGTCTTGGCAGAACAGTGTGCTTCTGTTCAGCAGCTTAGGTAAATGTTTGTGTCGCACTGCATTAGAAGAATAGATCCCTTGTTCCCTTTGTCTGTTTTTGAAGATCATACTATTTATACTTTTTTGTTTCTTTTGTTCACTGTGTCCTTGCAGCATTTCACACAATTTGCTTGTTTTATGCAGTACTTTTATGTCTACGATGGTTAAAACATAGTTGCTATTTCAAAATCAGCCTGTTGTAACTATATGTTGCAAACATTCTATAATAAGAGAGATTTGATTATATCCAAAGAAAAAAAATCACAATTTCAGTGGCGTTTGTATTTCAGATTTTGTTTGCGATATATGTTATGTGACAATCTACATTTCATTTTTCTACATATTAGAGCAGCTTGCTAACCTGTAAAATCATCACTGTTGTATTTTTCATCTATTTATACATAAAGAATGAACCAGAATGTACATAGGTAGGCCTGGTCTCGGTTAGGGCACTGGTCTTTGACCTAGGGGCCGCCGCGGGAGCGGACTGCTTGGCACGATGGACCACAGGTCTGACTCAGCAGCGGCAATTCTTATGTTCTTTTTTTTTTTTTTAATTCTTTATTCATTTTTAAACTTTCATCAAGTGTACAAAATTCACAATAAACACTATTAATTAGACCACTTGAACATCTTATCATTATATCTTATAAATATAAATGCAACCCTCCTCCCACCCTCCTTCTAATCACATTATTCATTATAATTCTTATGTTCTTATGTTGTATCTATATTGTAGATTAAGGATATTTTTTTGTTTTGATATTTTGGTGTTACACGAGATTGATTGTTAAGAACATAAGCATTGCCGCTGCTGGGTCAGACCAGTGGTCCATCGTGCCCACCAGTCCACTCAATGGCGGCCCTTAGGTCAAAGACCAGTGCCCTAATTGAGTCTAGCCTTCCCTGCGTACGTTCTAGTTCAACAGGAACTTGTCTAACCTTGTCTTGAATCCCTGGAGGGTGCTTTCCCCTATAACAGCCTCAGGAAGAGCGTTTCAGATTTCTTCCACTCTCTGGGAGAAGAAGAACTACCTTACATTTGTACGGAATCTATCCCCTTTTAACTTTACAGAGTGCCCTCTCGTTCTCTCCACCTTGGAGAGGGTGAACAATCTCTCTTTCTCTACTAAGTCTATTCCCTTCATTATCTTGAATGTTTCGATCATGTCCTCTCTTGTCTCCTCTTTTCAAGGGAGAATAGGCCCAGTTTCTCTAGCCTCTCACTGTATGGCAACTCCTCCAGTCCCTTAACCATTTTTTGTCGCTCTTCTCTAGACCCTTTCGAGTAGTACTATGTCCTTTTTCATGTATGGTGACCAGTGTTGGACGTAGTATTCCAGGTGGGGGCGCATCTTGGCCCGGTACAACAGCATGATAACCTTCTCTGATCTGTTTGTAATCCCCTTCTTAATCATTCCTAGCATTCTGTTCGCCTTTTTTGCCATCGTCGTGCATTGCGCAGATGGCTTCATTGACTTGTATACAAGTACTCACAAGTCTCTTTTCTGGGGTGTCTCTCCGAGTACTGCACCGGACATTCTGTATTCGTGTATAAGATTTTTGTTACCGACATGCATCACCTTGCACTTATCCACGTTTTATCCGTCTGTTTTTGAAAAAGCTTAAGTGTGATGTCTTAGCTTTGAATGTTAGGGTTTGTATACCTAATAGTTATTTAACAGGTGCTACTTCTTAATATTTGAACACTATGAATGCAATGAACCACTGGGTTTTGTGGAACAAAGAAAGCAAAGGAAATTCATTAAGAAGAACACATCTTCTTGGGTCATCTGAGATGTGTTGTGGCTTCGTTGAAGACCCTTGGAGTCTGATGCATCCCATCCAGTGTTGGTCCTTGTTTGGATGATACTTGGCAGATATGGTGGCTTTCAGAGCTCAACAAATCCCAGGTCATCAATAGAGATTTCAACCTGGTATGTGGGATTTTGGTGCCCTGGTTTGTAGCTGCCACTGGAGCAAGAACATTATTATTTCTACACTGTATGGGTCTATGTGAGTCTGAGCTGTGTGGTACAGGAATTCACACTGGTCTTGCAAGATTTGAGAATTGGAGTCCAATGTGAGAACTTCCTGCACCATGTAGCTCACTCATTCAGAGCCATGCAATACAGGAAGAAGGAAGTTGTTGCTCCGGTGTTGGCAGCATAGAAGAAAAGGTTCTTCCTCTGTGTAGAGCAGGATGAGGCTGGCTTGCTGGAACAGGAGGGTAGGGGCTGGTGTGGAAAGTGTGGGGGGCTAACTGGCTTGGTGTAGCTAGGAGAGCAACAGACTGACTTGCTGAGGCAAAGGTATTGTAGGGGTGGAGGAGGCTGCTGACTGGCTTTCCGGAATAAGGATAGGGGCAGAGGGACTGGCTACTATTTACATTATTACTTTGATTTTTAGCTCTGGAAAAAAGATACAAATTGTTGCTACTAATTTATTTGAGCATCTATCAGCAATCATGAAAATACTTGATTGATAGTATTTTACCTTCACTTCCGAAGCTACACTCTGCGGGACACTCTGATTTATATATTCCAACAAGAAAAGAAATAAGGTTACAAACAACTAGAGTGAGTGCTTTTTCTTGTGTAGGTCCTGCAGAATGGAACAAACCTATATAAGGCATCAAAGAGATGTGAATATTTTTAAAAGATTATTAAAACTGTATTTATTCTGTAATATGTAGTATGGGTGTTGAAAAACTGTATATTCTCTAGTGGAATAATGGACATTGTGGTTGAGAGAAGATATATTTCTTGCTGTTATCAAGTTTATCAAGTTTTATCAAGTTTATTAACACAATTTGATTAATCGCCTATTATAATCACTAAGCGATGTACATAGCATAAAAATATATCAAATAAAAAGGGGTTAACATTTTAACAAAAGAACATTTAACTTGAACAAACATACAGTTGGGAAGGAAAAGATAAAAGTTACAATTTTTGTTTGGGGTAGAATAAGGAAATAACAATAGGTAAAGGGGAGTAATAACCTCAGCAATTTTAAATTTATTATATTTTAAACATTAAAAGCATCTCTGAATAAATAAGATTTTAAAAGTTTTTTAAATATTAAAATATCTGTTTCATTACGAATGTATTGGGGAATGGCGTTCCACCATAATGGACCAGTCACCGAAAAAATGTCGGCCCTTCTTGTACCGATAATTTTTAGGGAAGGTACTGAAAGAAGATTCTGGTTGGAAGAGCGAAGTGATTGATTTTTTATGTTTGATTTTATATGGATGTTTGTAGAACCTTGGTTTACGAGCATAATTCATTACAGAAGCATGCTCATAAACCAAATTGCTCGTATATCAAAGCGAGTTTCCCCCTAGGAAGTAAGGGAAACTTGCTTGATTCGTTCCCCCCCCCCCCTGTGAACCAGCATTACCCGCCAGCCCAAACAGAAGCCTTACCACATCTGGCACCGGCATGCAGCCCCAGGACGTGCTGGTGCTGGTGAACGAAGATCCTTCCTGTTGCCTGGGTCTTGAGCATCTGCACATGCTCAAGGCCTTCATAAATCTCCGAGAATCTCGGAGAGAGTGAGAACCAGAAGGCCTTGAGCATGCGCAGATGCTCAAGGCCCAGGCAACAGGAAGGATTTTTGTTCACTGGCACATCCTGCGGGCTGCGTGCCGGTGCCAGATGGGATAAGGCTTCTGTTTGGGCGGGCGGAGGATGCCGGTTCACACAGGAGGAGCGATGCTCGCAAATCGAGTCAACACTCGGTTTGCGAGTCACGACTTGCAAGAATGTTTTGCTCGTCTTGCAAAACACTCGCAAACCGAGGTTTGATTGTATTATGTATGATGATTTTGTGATCCACTTTGGAAAAAAGAGGCTATAAATAAACTATAAACTATACAAAATCATAAACAGTGACTATATTTTTAACTTTTCTGGAATGATTGTTTAATTCAAAGCAGCCACAGCAATTACTGCCACAGGTCAAAATGAAGCGTCCTCCAATGAAAAGTGTGGCTGTTCAGAAGGAGACCAATGCATCGGGGCCTGACAGCAGATCAAAAATTGTCCTCTTGGTGGACGCTGCTCAGCAAACAGGTAAAATGTGCTCTATAATTTTGTTAAAAGAATTTGCTTGATCACCTTTTGCCCATAGACATCAAAGTGATTTACATGAAAATAATAAAAGAAAATAAGAGAATAAACCAAAAATTAGGAACCAATTATATTAGATGTCAGAAATTTGCTGCATAATAGAAAACCTGGCGTTTGTACTTTTAGCTCTCTGAGATGTGACTTCAGGACCCAAATGTTCATCGCTTGCAGTCGAGGAGTAGCCGAGTGGTTAGTGTAGTGGGCTGAGAACCAGCTTCGATTTTGCTGCGACTCCTTGCAACCCTGGGCAAGTCACTGAACCCTCCCCCCTCCCCCCATTGCCCCAGGTACAAAACTTATACCATGTTTGCCATTCCATGCTTCCATGCTACACTCCTGCCCCATGCAGATTGACAATAGGAAATGACTGCCATGAGTTCCCATAGTCTCTTGAGACTATGGCGGGAGCTCACGGCAGCCATTTCCTATTGGCGATCTGCATGGGGCAGGAGCGTAGGAAGATCGCTCCTGCCCCGAAAGCCTGCTAGACCACCAGGTAAGGCTGGGATGCTGGGAGGAAGGCTGGAGAGAGGCGGGAACATGATAAAATATGGGATTTTTCCCCTTCCCCTAAAAAAATCGCAAATTTGTGAAACTGCGAGTGTGGAAACCGTGAATGGGGAGGGGAAAGTGTAAATCGTTCTGAGTTCCCATGGGAGAACAGTATAGAAAACTGAATAAATAAAAGAAAGGACAAGCATATAATATGTAAATTTCTATGGTCTCTGCCACAGCAAGGTATTATATCAAGAATCTAATAAATAAATTGCTGCACTTAACACCTCCCCCCTTTTTTTAAGATGGCGCTTAGCAAATACAAGCCACTGAGGCTCTCTTTTTTCTGCTGTTTTTTGAGCTCATTGGGGTCAGTGATAATGAAATGCAAAGGGAAACCCCAGACTTATCCATCTAATTCTGGGGGGTCCCTTCGCCTTTGTATAGCAGAAGATTTCAGGCTTTGTTGTGCCTGCAGCTGCCTCGTCTAGTCAGGCAAACATGAAGCATGTTATCTTAGATGTGACCCTGAGTCCCAAATGCGGCGACACTCTTCCCTGACTTGGAAGGAGACAGATCCATGAAGGAGACATGGAGCATGTTATCTTGGATGTGACCCTGAGTCCCAAATGTGACGACACTCTTCCCTGACCTGGAAGGAGACAGATCCATGAAGGAGACATGGAGTATGTTATCTTGGATGTGACCCTGAGTCCCAAATGCGGCGACACTCTTCCCTGACCTGGAAGGAGACAGATCCATGAAGGAGACATGGAGCATGTTATCTTGGATGTGACCCTGAGTCCCAAATGTGACGACACTCTTCCCTGACCTGGAAGGAGACAGATCCATGAAGGAGACATGGAGTATGTTATCTTGGATGTGACCCTGAGTCCCAAATGCGGCGACACTCTTCCCTGACCTGGAAGGAGACAGATCCATGAAGGAGACATGGAGCATGTTGTCTTGGATGTGACCCTGAGTCCCAAATGCTGTGACACTCTTCCCTGACCTGGAAGTGGAAGTGCCACATTGCTGCAATGGAATCGTTGACTGCTGGAGGTGCTGCTGCTTGACCCAAAGATGGGGCAGTAGTGTTCGACCCAATGTTGTTCCAGAGTTGGGAGTTGAGGCAGGTTAACCCTGGCCTTGGCCCTCTGCTGCTCTCCAGAGATTCCAACAGCACTGGCAGGAGAAAGAAGCCAGAGAAGGCCACTCTAGAGGGAAGTGTGGAATGCCATTAGGAATCTTGAAGAATCTTTGCTTTTGAAGTTTGAAAATTTTCAGCAAGGGAGAGACACTTTCCAGATTTAGGTAACTTGACATGAAGAGCATTTGGCTCAGGAATAATAAGAAAGCTTTAGCATTTGAGAAAAATCGATTAGTTCAGAAAGAAGTGCAAAGAACTATGGAAAATTATGAGCAGTGTTTGAACTTGCAGTTCATTAATTTCCCCAAATCTTCTGGGTGTTTGGTTTTTTTTTTAATAATCTGATGTGCTTAAGAAATATATAATGGATGTCCTGCAGGTGCCTAAGGAATCTCTACCACTGATTTTGCAGACAGGTTTGGCCTTTCTGGTCTTAGACAGGTCCTGTCCATCAGGGTCCAGAGCCACTTTGATTGCTTCATTTGCCTTAGAACCAGATCACAACTTGTTCTTAAGATTGTATTTCAGATGTAAAGATGTGGAATTTCTGGGATATAAAATACAAATATTTCCCAACCCCTGTAGAGCCACTCAGCTCACAAGAAAAGCTTTTCTAGCTCTTAAATCTGGTGACTGAGAGGGACATCTTTTTTTCTATGCAAATGTTTTGGTAAATTTTAAAAAACCATGGTAGCGAGTCCTACTTCAAACTGGGGGAAAAATCCACATGTTTTTACTCTTTCAGAATTTCAAATAATCTTATATCCTAATGCTAATCTCTTTTTTTTTCCCCCCCATTTCTTTATTCATTTTTTCATCTTACATCAAGTGTACAATATTACATCAATTGAATCATATACATCACTTGAAATTCTTTCCTATTATTATCTTCAATACATATATTAAGCCCCTCCCCACCCTCCCTTTCCACAAATATTGTAAATCAAGCATATCATACATGTAATATATTCAAAATATTGATTAAACCAATAAGAGAGCAATATATCCCCCCTTTCCCATTATTATAATTATACTTTTAGTGTAGAAAGGTGTCTAATCATGACAATATGTTATCAATGGCCCCTCAATTTTTTTAAAATTATTATAATTCCCTTTTTGTAATGCTAATCTCAGTGATATTGATATCTCATTCTATCACATGGGGCAACCACAGAAAATATCCTAGAATTATTCCTTGCAAACCTTGTCTGTAGGAATTTCTGGTAGATTTCCTTGACTTGATCTGTAATATCTTCTAAGAACACACCATCACAGTTTCTTTGTGAAATAAACTGGTTTACTCTCTCCTAAAATGCTGGATTCTAATGCCAAGATCTAAAATTTCATATGCTATGCAACAAGGAAATTATCATAAGTTTAAAAAGATTTGGGGGCCATTGATTATTTATTCTAATGATCAGACATCTTAAACACCTTATTATTGGATAAGATATAGGGGGGGTGGGATTGTGAATGATAATAATTGTTAATTGTTAATTATTAATATATGGGTGGGTGGGGTGGGATTCTATTATATTTATATATTTGGAGGAATATAAATAAGATTGTCAAGTGATTAGTTAAAAATATTTCTGATTGATTATTATACACTTGTTGTAATATTTGAAAATGAATAAAGATTTATAAATAAAATAAAATTTCATATGAGCGCAAAGGGCAATTAATCTAAGACATACAACATTGGCACTTAGCTGAGCTGGCGTTAGTTCTAGCCGCGTAGCGTGGGGTTAGCAGATGTTAATCTGCGTGCGCTAAAAATGCCAGTGCACCTTAGTAAAAGGAGCCCTTGGTGCCTGATAGTATTTTATCTATTTAGTTATTTTATTGGTACGCACAGGTGCTCTGAGTTTATATGTATATCTGTATCTATAGCTACATAGATCAGAATACCTAAAAGGATTTATTTGCATGACTCTTTCAAATATCACTTCTTATTTAACAGATTTTCCATCAGATATAGCAAGCAAGTCTCTGTCAGAGAGCTCCAGCGCAATGCCTTGGAAATCTAAATGCAGGAGGAGGCGAACGTCCCACCCTGCCGCAGAATCGTCAAGTGAGCAAGGGGCTAGTGAGGCTGACATTGACAGTGACAGTGGTTATTGCAGTCCCAAACACAGCAACAATCGGACTGCGACAGCAGCAGCATCGGGGAATACAAGAAGCACAGACTGCGGAGCCCTGAGTGTATGTCCATCATTGCTTAGGCATGCCTAATGAGCTCTGGCCATGTTAACAGAAATAGTACATACACTAAAGAAAATGAAATTGCATGATGTAAACGCGCATATGCTTTATATTTTTAGCAAATATTATTTAGAAGTTAACATTTTCCATCTATAATAAAACCCTAAGCGTGCATGCGCACTTACAATTCCGTGATCCCTGCCACCGTGATGTGTGCCTCCGTGTACGTATTCTATTTGCGGCACGTGCAGCAGCTTGAGGCGCGTACAGCGATTTGAGCGGCGGTGGCGGTCTCCTGATAGCTGGCACCTAGAGCAACGGCAAGAGGGTGTCGTGCGGGTGCTGGTAAAAATTCTGCTACTGTTCAGGGAAGTGGAGGGGGAGAGGGAAAGGGAACTGCTTTGGGGGGAGGGGTGTGCTGGGGGGCAGACAGCAATCATGCTTTGCTCTGGGGGGGGGGAAGACAGAAGAGGGCCACAGAGAGACAGGCAGGCATGGCGCAACAGAGAAATACAGGCAGGCAGGGGGCCAGGGAGAGAGAAAGACAGAGAGACAGGGGGCCAGGGAGAGAGAAAGACAGACAGACACCAGCAGCCAAGGAGAGAGAAACAAAGAAAACAAGACATACAGACAGACAGCGGCCAAGGAGAAAGAAACTAAAGAAAAAAAAACCAGACAGCGGCCAAGGAGAGAGAGAGAAAGAAAGAATAACAGACAGACAGGGGGCCAGAGAGACAGAAAGAAAGACAGACAGACAGTGGCCAAGGAGAGAGAGACAGAAAGAAAGACAGACAGACACATCTATTCTAGCACCCATTAATGTAACGGGCTTAAAGACTAGTTACATATATTTTTGCTAATGATTTCATAGGTATTGGTGTTCAAAATGCTTTAATCCACAGCTGTAAATCGTATTCCTTATGCAATATTTAAAATTGCGTATTTAAAATAATTTATGTATATATTTGATTTCTTACAGCTAATGGAATCACCAATGACTACAGTAAATACAGGTATATATTTTTGTTATTGACAAGCCCTGTAACTCATTATGAGATACACTTTAAGTCTGTAATGTTTTTAAATTAAGGATATTCTGTTCATAGATGAATTTATAGACCACAGCAGCCATTTATACAAAAGAGCTCTTGGTTTAGTAAAATGAAGAATCTGTTAGCGTGTAAGTGCTCCAATCCTAGCAACATATTCTGGAGAAATAATTGCTTCACATCTCAAACATAGAAATAGAAATATCAGGATCATCAATTCCACAGTTTCTTTTGTGTTTCCGCTGCTGTTTTCCTTGTGGAATCTCTTTGGTGGAACCCTTTTTTTGTTTTCTGTTCAGGTAATTAACTTATAAATCCCCTCTTTTACTAAGGCTGACGTGTCCATTATATTATATGGATGAACCCTGCTTCCAAAGCCTTCCATCCCCGTGGGAGTCCCATTGGCCAGAGGGGGATCCCCGTGGGAGTCCCGTGGGTTGGGGGGGTTCCCGTGGGACCCCCGGGATTCCCGCGATCCCCGTTCCCGTGCAAATCTCTAGTCCAGACTCCCGCACATGTCCTGAAAAGGAGGACAAATCGGGGCAAATCCAGACATCTGGTAATACTAGGAAGTTCTTCTTCACCCAAAGGGTGGTGGACACCTGGAATGCGCTTCTGGAGGGTGTGATAGGACAGAGTATGGTTTTGGGGTTCAAGAAGGGATTAGATAATTTCTTGAAGGAAAAGGGTATAGAAGGGTATGGGCTGCCGCATGAGCAGACTGCTGGGCGTGATGGACCTCTGGTCTGACCCAGCAGAAGCGCTGCTTATGTTCTTATGGACATCTGGTTTTGAGTCATACCGAGCTGTTTCCTAATTAGAGGTCTTTGTAAAGCAAAAGAGAGAATGTTTTGTGTGTGTTTATGGCCTAACAAATGTGTCCTGTTCCTTTGGCCTTCCTGCTGTGGGATCTGTTGCCATAAGCCTGGATTCACCAACACCTGGGGATCTTTTTCCTATATCTTATATCCCCTTTGCATTCCCAGTTGACCTGGGTAATGGAAGAACTGAGCCAAAAGACAAAACCAGTTCCCTCATTTATTTATTTAAAAACGTATTGCTTGCAAACATCCAACAATTCTTTTTTTTTTAATATTTTATTTATAACATTTTACAATATTGCCAAGCATATACATCTTGTACAGAAAAGTGAGATCAAACTACATATTAAACTATAATTCCAAACTTAATATTTGCTACAAGGAAATATCAATCTAGCTGTTCTCACACTAGTCCTCAATATTATTGAATCCATTATTAAGAGCAGAACTTATATACTTCAAATTAATTAAGCAAGAAAAATCCTTGTCTAACTGAAGTGCAGGGATAATTTCACATAGGCGTTATTACGTTGTTATTCCTTTTTCAAGACGTTTCATTGAGAGAAAACTAATCAATTGAGATGGCTCTGTAAATATATATTTCAATGATAAATATCTAACTACACATTTACATGGATATCTCAAGAAAAAACTACCCCCTATTTGAGTCACTTCAGGTTTTAAAATTAAAAATTCTTTCCTTCTTTTTTGAGTCTCTCTGGAGACATCAGGGAAAATCTGAATATGTTGCCCCAGGAAGTCTTTAGACCTATTTTTAAAGAAAAGTTTTAATATCCAATCCTTGTCTGGAGCCAAAGCCACAGACAACAAGAGAGTAGCTGGAACCGCCAACTCTCTATCTGATTGTTCCAATATTGCTGAAATGTCCAATGACCTCTCCCGGGGTTCCTCCATGTTTTCTTCTTTGAATTGGGGCTTAGCAGGTAAATAATACACTCTTGTAAGAGGAGGTAAGGAATTTTCAGGAATTTCCAAAATTTCCAACATCCAACAATTCTGAGCGAGTTACAAATGAGGTCTGCTCACAAAAAGCAAGTGAATTTTCCAAGCAAAGCTCCCTGAAGTAGTGTTTTTCTTTAAAAATTTAATTCTAACTAGCAGAGTGTCCATGGACTTTGGGAGGTGCTAAGTTATCACAGTCAGGCACACCCATGGATTTTGAAAATGAAATCTTTAGAACATAAGAATTGCCACTGCTGATGGTCCATTGTGCCTAGCATCCGCTCACGCGGCGGCCCTTAGGTCAAAGACCTGTGCCCTAACTGAGACTAGCCCTACCTGCGTACATTCCGGTTCAGCAGGAACTTGTCTAACTTTGTCTTGAATCCCTGGAGGGTGTTTTCCCCTATGACAGACTCCGGAAGAGCGTTCCAGTTTTTTTACCACTCTCTGGGTAAAGAAGAACTTCCTTATGTTTGTACGGAATCTATTCCCTTCTAACTTTAGAGAGTGCCCTCTCGTTCTCCCTAGCTTGGAGAGGGTGAACAACCTGTCCTTATCTACTAAGTCTATTCCCTTCAGTACCTTGCATGATGTCTGCTTGCTCTGCCCTTCTCTCTCTCTCTCTGGCCCCATTCCATTGCAGCAGAAAGACTTTTGTAATAAAGGAACAGGGTGGTTTTCAACTAACAATTTTATCCTGATAACTTCTTAGTATCTTGGGTAAATTCTTTGGAAATTGCATTAAAAATGTTTGTTCTTTAAGCTTTCAGTTGTTCACTTGGATTGAACATAATAAATTATGACTATTGTAAATCCTGTGATAGAGATTTAAGTTCTTTTGGTTTTTCTTTAATGTCCTTTATTGCCTGGGTAATGGATACAGAACTGAAGGAAGGTTTTTTTGTTCTTTAATTTGCCTTTTTAGTTGGCACAAGTTGGGCTAATGTAGCTTCTCAAGCTACTCAAAAGAAATCCTGGATAGAGAATAATACAGCATTTTCTAGGGGTGGAAGGCAAATTGAACAGAAACACAACACCCAGGTAATGTGATACTTGTGCATATGAAAACACGTCATATTATAATTTATATATAAATTGTTATGATAAACGTGATGGTCTTTGTATCCAACATGACATAAAGACTAGAGAATGACACGGGGAAAAAAATCTGTCCCCGTCACTGGACCACCGTCCCCTTCACCGCCCCGTCCCTGCAGCATCCACCCTTCCCTCTCGCCACCTCACCGCCCTTCAGCAGCACAAGAATCTTCCTCCCTCCCCCTTACCTTCACAGCGCATTAGTAAAGAAACTTAAGAAAGGGAAGGCGCACGGTCACCTCCCTACCTTCAGCTAAATCTATCTCCCTCCCCCTTACCTTTGTGGCGCTGTAGTAAAGAAACTTACTGAAGCCGGCAAAGCCTGCCTGTGCCTGCAGTCGCGTGTGTGTGGGTGGAAGCTTCTCCTCTGACGCAACTTCCGGTGACCAAGCGCCTTCCCTCCCTTAACTGCGGGGCAAGGCCATTCACCGATTCACAGGGAAGTGAATGGCCTTGACCCCGTGCCCGCAGTGAGCATTTCCCCCCCCCCCCTCGTTTCGGCAGCCGTGGGTAACTGCCACCGTGTCATTCTCTTATAAAGACATATATTTATTTATTGAGATTTATTAACCGCCTTTGATCCTCTTTTCCTAAGCTGCAGCAGAGAATTCTACCGTGGCCCGGGGCACTAAATGCTCCGATGCTCATAAAATTCTATGAGTGTCAGAGCATTTAGTGCCCCGAGCCATGGTAGAAACTTCTAGCACAGCAAAGAACATGAGTATAAGATGTTGGGGGTGACATTAGCCAAATGCGAACAAGAAAGGGATTTGGGGGTACTGATAGACAGAACCTTAAAGCCTTCGGCTCAATGTGTGGTGGCGGCGAAGAAAGCAAGCAGGATGTTGGGCATGATTAAGAAGGGGATCACGAGCAGATCGGAAGAGGTCATAATGTCACTTTATAGAGCAATGGTCAGACCTCACTTGGCATACTGTGTCCAACACTGGTCTCCATACCTAAAGAAGGATGTAACTCTGCTGGAGAGGGTGCAGAGGCGAGCCACGAAACTAGTCAAAGGTATGGAAAATTTGAGCTACAAAGAACGCCTCAGAAAACTGGGACTATTCACCCTCGAGAAGAGAAGATTGCGAGGGGATTTGATAGAGACTTTTAAAATATTAAAGGGATTTGATATAATAGACCAGGAAACAGCATTACTAACATTTTCGGAGGTGACACGGACACGGGGTCATAGCCTGAAACTGAGTGGCAGCAGGTTTAGGACAAATGTTAGGAAGTTCTGTTTCACACAGCGAGTGGTTGGCGCTTGGAATGCTCTCCCGGAGGAGGTTGTGGCGGAGACTACTGTTCCGAGTTCCAAGCGCAAATTGGTTGCACACCTTCTTGCAAATCATATTGAGGGATACGGGAAATCCGGGTCTCCAAAAAGGAGTACCTAAATGGGCCACCGCGTGCGCGGATCGCCGTACAAGATGGACCTCGGTCTGATCCGGTGCAGGCATTTCTTATGTTCTTAGCAAAGGGGGAGAGGTTACGAAGAGATTCACCCAAGGAGGTGTACAGCAGGTATAATTCAACATAAAACTTAACAATTTAATAAATTACATGAATTTACAAAGGCGCGCTGAATCAACGCATGCGCTAATCGCTAACACATCCATAGGATAATATGCACGCATTAGCGTTTAGCACGTAATGATATTTACTGGATGCCAAAAAGCATAGCGCACCTTTGTAAAAGAGGGGGTTAATGTGGATTATCTTTTGATCCCCATGTTTTATTGCCATCATATTCTTTGTGTTTGAGTGTATATATATATATATATATATATATATATATATATATATATATATATATATATATATATGATTTGTTTACATCTGATCTGCTTGAATAGTTGATCCATATATAAACTAAACTAAACTAAACCTTGGGTTTATATACCGCACCATCTCCACGAATGCGGAGCTCGGCACGGTTTACAGGAAGAAGGATGAGAGAGGAACTACAGTGGAGAGATTAAAGAGTTAGGTGTAAAGGGGAAGGTGAGAGGCCTAAGAGGGGGGAAGTGTTACAGTTTTGAGAATAGCCAGGTTTTTAGGTGTTTGCGGAAGAGTTGGAGGGAGCTTGAGGTTCGGAGTGGGAATTTTTTTTCATGTTAGAAAGATGTGGGATAGGTAAATAACTGAAGGATGGCTAAGTAGATTTTTTTTTTCAGTGTTAAGTGACACAGGAAGGAAGTACTGGGGGAACTAAGGACGTAGGAAGGGGTACTAAGGACATGGGAAGGAGACACTGAGGGCACCTGTTAATGTAACGGGCTTAAAGACTAGTATAAAAATATAACATAACAGTTTCAAAGGGAAGCTGCCAGCAGAGTTGAAAGTTTGGAGCAGAGACAGACAGTAAGTGCTTAGAAATGCAGACCTATGAAGGGGAAGGAGTCAAGATGGCACAGATTATGGTAGTGTGAGATTGAGCTCCTTCTCTGAGGCTGGTGCGTCTGGGAACCCTGAATTTATCCAACTAAGTCTGGGGCTCCCTTGGCTCTGGTGCAGCAGAAGATGTTGGGCTGGAAAGTGTGAACCAAACAAAACAAAAAATGTGGAAACCAACAATATTTTTTTAAAAAAACCTTTTTATTTCTTCAGAAAAGACTTAAAAACACTATCCACAATTTGTGTTCCATGGACCCAACACGGGCCGTGTTTCAGTGAAATGCCTTCCTCAGGGGTCCAATGGTGAAGAATTTGATGGAAAAAGCCTTGCTAACCAAATGTGGAGATAGGTGATCACTGCACCTTCAAAAGCCTTGCTGAAAATAAATGGGCTGGAAAGTGTGGCGCAGTGGTTAAAGCTACAACCTTAGTACCCTGAGGTTGTTGGTTCAAACCCACACTGCTCCTTGTGCTACTGGGCAAGTCGCTTAATCCCTCCATTGCTCCAGGTACATTAGATAGATTGTGAGCCCACCAGGACAGAAAGGGAAAAATGCTTGAGTACCTGAATAAATGAATGTGAAACATTCTGAGCTAGAAAATTGAATAAATAAATAAAATTTCTGTCTGCAGTCCTGAAATCCAATAGAAATCCTTCTTAGACTTCAATAAAGAACAGACCGATGTTTGACAAAGAAAGAGATCAAATTCCAAAAACAAAATAGAAATAAAGGAAACATCAATCTATAGTATACTGCAAGGCCTAAGTGTAATATACTTAAAAGACAGATAATTTAGTCAAAAACCTTATTAAGAAATGTTTTCAGTTGATTCAACTCTCCCTCCCCCCAAAAAAAAAAAATATATATATATATTATGTTCCTTTGATACTTTAACAAGCACTTATAGAGGAAATGGAGGAAAAACTGTGCTCCTGTCTGGAGAGGGTAATGACCACAAATCTGGAAAAGATTTTTGTTTATGCTGGGTTGTCTGAGAAACATTATAAGGATCCAGGGATGTCTGAAGTAGCTGGAATGCATCAAAACTGTCCAAAGTCAATTGTGCAGCCAGTCAAGCTCCCTCCAGAGTTAATCTAAACTTTTTCATTTATGGGTCATGTAGCATGTAGTAGGAGGCTCTTCTATTTCCAACTAGAGATAATGAATCCCTGAAAGCTCTAATCGGTATCAGATCAATCCCAATTCAACTTGACACAACGATCAAGATCCTGGGGGGTAATCCTCAGTGATAAACTCCATCAATAAACAAATTAGTTCTGTGGTTCAGAAATGTTTTTTCAAACTTAAAATGATTTGTTCTCTCTCTTCTTTTATGGACCTCAAATCTCTCAATATCCTTTTTCATTTGTTGGTAATTTCTCATTTAGATTACTGCAATTCACTTTAACAGGGAATCATACAGAAGGAAATCGGAAGGCTTCAGATTATATAGAACACGGTTGTTAAAATTTTTTATAAAGCAAATTACATTTAAAATTCTATTATATGCCAGCTTATAATAGTTCCATACTCGACCCCAAGATTACTCTGGTCAACTCAGCAAAACCTTCTTGCAATTCCCTCTATTCGCCAAATAGTCTGACACGACTCGTAAAACCATCTTATCGGTCATAGCACCCACATTGTGGAACTCCTTCCCCATGAATCTTAGACAAGAAATGCAAAAAATAAAGTATACATATTAAATGATGGCAAAGCCATTTTTCTAAGTTGGGATTTACTATGGAAATGTTACAAGTTTCAAGTTTATTTCAATTTGATATACCACGTAATATACAGCCAAAGCAGTTTACATCAAATTTAGCTAAAATATACTTATACAGGGAAACTAACACAAACAATTTAAAATAATAAGGGAGACTACACAGGGAAGACATTAAGGGTTACATTATATATAAAAATAAATTTTAAATGGTCGGGGAAAGGGAAAAACAGAAGGGAGTACAGGTGAAATTAAATGGTACTGAAATCAAAATCTGGATCTATACTTCAAAGGCATCTTTTGGAAAAAAGGGTTTTAAGGCTTGATTTAAAAATGGAAGCACAAGTTATGCTTTCAAGCTACTAATAAGTGAACTTAACACACCTGTAAATCTGCAATTGTGTGGCTTTAATACGATCTTTAACACATCACACCACTCCCCCCTCCTTTTCTTCCTACCCTGTCTTTCCTGAACAATTTATAGCCCTGTTTAGCTATGTTCCAGTCATAAACTATGTCTCTGTAATTAGCTACTAAATCCAACTTGGCTTCTTCCATCATAACCTCTAGATCTAGAACCTTGTTTCCTATACTTCAAGTATTAGCATATACTGCTTTCCAGACATTGCCCCCCTTCCTCCCTCTGCACCTTTCTCAGCGCCAGCTGACCTGGTGAGCAGAAATTTGCACCAGGAAATGACCCCATGGCAGCCCTAACACCATCTAAAACAAATTTGTTTTGGTTTTTTTTTTTAATCTGATTTCCTTTCAGGATGAAGCTGCATTTCCTGAGTTATCAAGTGACAGTGGGAATGCTAAAAGTGATAGCATATCTCCTCAAGTAGTAAGTTAACATTTTTCTTATTTTCCTATAGGACATTTAGGGCTCCTTTTACGAAGCTGCGTTAGCAGTTTTAGTGCGCGCTAAACCTGCGCTACGTGGCTAGAACTAATGCCAGCGTTAGCGTGCAGCATGCGTTAAACCGCTAACTTATTATCAAATGGCTGTGAGAAATTGAGCACTGCGTTTGGTAAGAAAGCATCATTGTATTGAATCTGCAAAAGTATATTACCAAAGAGTCGATCTTTAAAACTCTGAAGAAAAATCATTTTGGGAAAGAATGATGCATACAGTTTAAGGAAAAATCTTTTGTCGTTCGAAGAGATTTCCACAATCCTTACAGAAGTAGAGTCTGTAATTAAGTCCAGCCCATTAATCTTCACATATGATAAGGAACTGTATCTTACCAACATCAACACACTTTCTCATTGGACAAAGACTTAGTTCTACCAGCACTTTCTGAATGATCTTCTTCAAGTGGGTTGTATTGACCAAGAGAAACTAGTGGATAAGACAAGGGGTACTTGAATTGAGGTCTATCTGCTCCATTATAGAAACGGAGCCAACTCATGCATCAGTGAAGAGGAAAACTGAATAGCTCTCTCGTGGATGGGAACCAAAGGACTTGGTTGCCTTAAAAGACTGTAATAATCAATAGGCCCTCTAGTGATTAATTAGGAAGGATCCCTAATGGAGTTATTCAGGGAAAGGGGAAGATATTGAATCTGTAAATGTGTACCACAAAGTTATCATGGTACGTTTGTAAAATTTGTAGCAGAAAATGCAGAGGAAGCTGGGAAAAGAAGAACAGATATATGATGGTAAAGTTCAAGTTTCTTATGGATTTGATTCTAAGCGATGTACAAAAACGGTGAAATTACAAGTTTTGGGGGAAAACCAACCAAATAAATACGACTAACCTGACAAAACATATAATACAAAAGGAAAAAATGGGGAAAGAAATGCAAGTTATTGATAGTAAATAAGACAAGTAAGGAAAAAAACAATAGGAGATATATGATGATAGAAGCAGGCGGTTGCAAACTCTTTGCTTTTCTATGTTCAGTAATATGAAGGAAGTTCTGGAGTAGCTATACATGTAGTAGAAGTGATTGGAAGTTATGGCTTGACCTATAAAGGCTATGCATTTTCATTTGGAGACATTGCCCTCTAGGGAGACCATTAGTTGAACTTCTTTAGTACATGGTAAGACCTGTATCAAACGGTGCCGGTATCAGCATTCGCCTGAAAAATAGCCACTGATTGCATGTCACTCACACAATGGTGCCATTTGTAGAATTGTGACTACCTCAAACATAGGCATTGGAAATGTAGGTCATGCCTGCATGTTTGATATGAACTGCGTCTAAGGACATCTAAGGTCATTTCACGCATTAACTACTTTTTTATCCTTAGGTGTTCTAAGGTGCCCCCGTAAATGTGAACTAGGCACCTCTAGGTGCTTACATTTTTGGTTTTAAATGATTTTTAAATGACATTGCCACTTAAGTTAGGCACCGGTGGGCAGGCTTAACCACTAGGCCCAGTAGGCACGTGCCTAGGGCCCGAAATGGTCAGGGAGGCCCGATGAAGGAGGGCATCAACACTGTTTTTTCCCAAACGGCGATGGGCCCCTCCAGCATCGATCGGTAACACAGGCCTCCCCCCGATCGGCAACGCGGACCCCCCCATCAACGGAAAGTAAGATAAGCAAGTAACACGGGGAAGAAAGGCAACAGGAACTGTAGTTTTGCAAGTGGTGCTGCTTGCCCAAAGCTTCCCTCTGACGCAGCTTCCTGTTTCCGCCTGGGCACATGGTGGGGTGGGGCGGGGCAGGGGGCCCAGTGTATTTGTGTGCCTAGGGGCCCTCAATGAATTAATCCTGCCCTGTCGGTAGGGCGCCGTTTATAGAATATGAGTCCCAGTGTTAATGCACTGAAGCAAAACAAATCTCACGTAAACACTGTCATTTCAAGTAGACCTCTAGATGGGAGCAGGAGTACGTTTAGCTCTTGTTCCTGTGGCTAAGCATTTTTTTTTTTTTTTTTTAAATATGTATTCGTTGTTACCTTGGAGAATACGATGGAAGTGAGAGGATTCAGTGTTTTCTAAATGTTAGTGTACTTCATTGCTGCCTGTTAGAGGATTTTCCTATGAGGTTAAGGATCGCTCCCTTAACTGTTGTACAGTTTGTCTATAATATACCTTGTTTCAGTTATTCAGGGCCCCAGAAGTAATACTGTATACAGCATCTGATAGCGATAGTGGTTATTAGTGCAGGGAGCCGTGCTGAAAGCTCCGCACTGCTCCCGATGCTCATAGAGTTCCTGGGAGCGTCGGGAGCAGCGCGGAGCATTCAGCGCAGCTCCCTACACTAATAATCACTATCACGGCTTAGTAAAAAGGAGGGATAGAATGCACACTTGCAAATCTTGCTATTCACTTCAGTACTTTCTCAGCTAGTCTTTTGTCAAGGCTGTGCTGTTCAGGCCAGTGCAATTTTTAGTTACTAAAGATGTGTGTATGTTGTTTTCACAGCTACGTTATTCTCCATAGTATTGTTTGCTTCTATACCTCTACTAATGACTGGGATGTCAATTCAGAGCAGTTTGCATGTCCTTCTTCTATAAAAGGTGTTACAATACTTTAGCTTCTGTGGAGGTGTTATAATACAGAGTTACAAAGGCCCAGATTCACTAAAGATAGCGATTCAATCGCTGTTGGCCGATTCTCTGGCCAATTTTGAAACAGCGATTGATTCACTATCCTTTTTGTATGCAAATGATTTGCACGGAGGCTCTGGCACCTCGGGCTCCTCCCAAGACTCATTAGTGTTGAAGTATTTTGATCTGGAGCCCAGGGGATGCTTTTAATTTTAAGGCAATTCTTCCTCTTTATCTGGAGTCATTTTTAACAAGCTTCTACATCTTCTTCCATATCTTCAGTTGGATGATCTACCTGAAAATTCTCCAATTAATATTGTTCAGACTCCAATACCCATAACAACCTCCATACCCAAAAGGGCAAAAAGTCAGAAGAAGAAAGCCCTTGCTGCAGCATTGGCTACAGCTCAAGAATATTCTGAGATAAGCATGGAGCAGAAGAAACTTCAGGTATGTAAGAGCTGTTTTGTTAGTAAATATCCCGTGTCTGTGGAAAACAGTGGAGTCCAAGGGCCAGTTTTCAATGAGCTGCATATGTTTTGCCAACAAATATTTGAAACATTAAGGGTGCAGTTCAACGACTGGGTGCCACAGTTAAACAACAAGGCCCAGATTCTATAAATGACGCACTTAGTATGATCTAGGCTCCCAACTTAATTTTCTTAATTGGGGCTGTTAATTGATAGTGCTGTTAAAAGAAAACAATTAAAAAAATTAATTAGATGGCGCCTAAGTCAGTAGACGCCTACCACTTTGAGGTAGGGTCTACACCGAGATGCCTACCAGTAAGTAGGCGTGGTTAGGGGTGGACTCTGGACAGATTTGGGGGATATTTTGGGTATGGTTTGACTTAGGAGTACTCATTTAGGCCAAGAAAACCCTAGCCTAAATAGCAGTGCACCTAAGGATTCAAGTTTCAAATTTTATTTAAAATTTGATATACCGCTTAAAAAAACTGTCTGAGCAGTGTACAATATGATGACTATTAAAAACAAGAGGATGGCATTAAGGCCAAAAGACGTTAATGACATACAGAAACATAATGATAAGGGGAGAAGTACAATCTGTGATAGGAGAGGAAGCCATAAATGGTCAGTACATGAGGAGGGGGAAGATGCTCTTCCTTCTTCCTAAGGTCTGATATCTACTTGTCATAGGCATCCTTGAAGAGAAAGGTCTTTAGATTGGCTTTAAATTTATCTAAAGTTAGTTCTTCCCGGAGATGTGGAGGTAAAGAGTTCCATGTTGTGGGTGCTGTTACGGAAAAAAATCTTCTTTCTGGTTGTGTCGTAAAATAGGTGTGGCAGGGATGGAATTTCCAGAAGATGCTGGTTATTCTACTTGGACAGTGTGGAATAAGCAGTCTGTCTATAAATCCAGGATTTAGTGCCTACTGCTGTGTAAGATTGCTTAGGCACTGCTAGGCACAGTTCTATAAACGGTTCCTAGTGGATGATTGACAGTTCCACTCAGTGGCACCTGGGAGTTTTCAGCCAGTGGAGGCAAGCACTTTGGCTGTCCACTGATGATGTTCAACCTGTATATTTAATGCCAGGATGTTTCTGGTGACTGGAATTGAATTGAGGTGGTGGAGAAGAAAACGGTGACAGAGTTCAAACAAGGGTGGGATGAACACAGAGGATCTCTAATCAGAAAATAATGGGTATACATTGGAGGAACTAAGGCCAGTACTGGGCAGGCTTGTATGGCCTGTGTCCCGTATATGGACATTCAGTTGAGGAGGGTTTCGATGGCTGGGATGGTTAAGATGGGCTGGAGTGAGCTTTGATGGAGACTCCAGTAGATGGAACCTAAGTACACTACTGGGCAGGGCTCTGGGTTTCTGGCCCAGAAATATCTAAGAAAAAGGGCAATTTAAACTACATTAATTTATGGAGCATGTATGGTTGGGCAGACTGGATGGACCTATTCAGGTCTTTATCTGCTGTTACTATTGGCTGTGGCAACTTAACCGGTTATGCCAATATCCAGTATTCAGTGCCAACCGGTTAAGTGCTTAACAATTAAAGATAGGCCTGTTATTTATGCAGCTATTTTAACTGCTAAATATAGTGGTTTGGCATTGACTATCCACGCCTAGCCAACTATGGTTGCACGAAATAGCCGGTTAGCAGCTAGGCACAAATATTCATAGAATCATAATGGCAGATAAAAGCCAGATGGCCATCCAGTCTGCCCATTCGCAGCATCCACTATCTCTTCTTCTCCCTAAGAGATCCTATGTGTCTGTTCTGTGCTTTTTGAATTTAGACAGTCTCTGTCTCCACCACTTCTTCCGGGAGACTATTCCACACATCTACTACCCTTTCTGTAAAATAAGTATTTCCTTAGATTACTCCTGAGCCTATCTCCTCTTAACTTCATCCTATGCCCTCTCATTCCGGAGCTTCCTTTCAAATGAAAGAAACTCAACTCATGTGCATTTGCATCACGTAGGTATTTAAACGTCTCTATCATATCTCCCCTCTCCTAACTTTTCCTCCAAAGTATACAGATTGAGATCTTTAAGTGTGTCCCCAAACGTCTTATGATGAAGACCATCAGTCATTTTAGTAGCCTTCCTCTGGACCGACTCTATCCTGTTTCTATCTTTTTGAAGATGCGGTTGCCAGACCTTTACATAATATTTTAAATGAGGTCTCACTAGGATTCCTAGGATAAGTAACATAAAATCTGTTTTACTGCTTGGGACCTGGGTTGGACAATGTGGGAAACAGGATGCTGGGCTTGATGGACCTTCAGTCTGTCCCAGTATGGCAGTTCTTGTGTTCTTATACAGGGGATCAATACCTCCTTTTTCCTACTGGCCATACCTCTCCCTATGCACCTTAGCATCCTTCTAGCTTTCACAATTGCCTTTTTAACTTGTTTGGTCACCTTAAGATCACCACATACTATCACACCCAAGTGCCACTCCTCTTTCATGCACAGAAGTTCTTCACCTTCTAAACGGTACCATTCCCTTGGATTTATGCGGCCCAAATGCATGACCTTGCATTTCTTAGCATTAAATCTTAGCTGCCAAATTTCAGACCATTCTTTAAGCTTTGCTAGAATCTTCCTAATGTCATTCACACCATCAGGGTTGTCTACTCTATTGAAGATTTTGGTATCATCTGCAAAGAGGCAAATCTTACCTGACAGCCCTTCAGCGATATCACTTACAAAAATGTTAAAAAGAATAGGCCTAAGAACCAAACCACGTAGCACACAGCTAGTAACATCACTTTCCTCAGAATGATCTCCATTGACCACTACCCTCTGTCGCCTTCCACTCAACCAGTTCCTGACCCAATCTGTCACTTTGTGGCCCATATCAAGGGCACTGTCAATGGCTTTGCTAAAATCTAAATATACCACATCTAGCACTGTCCCCCCTATCCAATTCTCTGGTCGCCCAGTTAAAGAAATTGGTCAGATTTGTTTGACAAGACCTGCCTCTAGTGAATCCACGTTGCCTTGGGTCCTGTAATCTACTGGATTCCAGAAATTTCACTATTCTCTGATTTAAAAGTGTTTCCATTAATTTTCTTACCTCAGAAGTCAGATTTATGGGCCTGTAGTTCCCTACTTCTTCCATACTTGCACTTTTGTGGAGAGGGACTTCATCAACCCTTCTCCAGTCCTCCAGTACCACTCCCCACTCTAGAGAAGCACTGAAAAGGTCAGCCAGCAGAGCCGCCAGAGCTTCACTAAGTTCCTTCAGTACCCTCAGATGTACACTATCTGGCCCACTGAATATCTGTGGCTTGGCGCTAAAACATTATTTACCCACCTGGGAGCTATTCCTGACTGTTTAAATAGTTTCCAGCATTGGCCAGCAAAAGTAAGTAGATAGTATGCCTGTTCTGTGATAGCATTTATACATGTACTTTCCATTATAGAAGCCCAGCTTAAGTCAGCATTGACTTGCCTGCATTTGGGTGTTAACAGTTATGCTAGTTCTATGGCTGGTGTAAAGGTAATATATTAGCAAAATAAACAAATACTAAAGACCAAGTTGGTCTTGAGTTTCAAAGATGGTATGCTGATTCGTCTGAAGTATGTATATACTCCTTACCTAAATAATAAACGTAGTTTTTCAAATTTAATAAGTTTTTAAGGATTAAAACTACTTAAATGGTAGGAATAAAATTTATAAGTATTTATTTGAGAAAAGTAATGTAGTTTAAGTTTTTGGGTTTTTTTAAAAGTTAATTAATTAATTAGTCAATAAATTAAATTAGTTGGTAGGGAGGTGGGGTAATGAACCGGTGATGTTATAAGGAGGCAAAAGAATAATTCATTCTTCTCTTGAAGTAATCCCAATTTGGGAAATATGTACTCCTAAGTCTGAGGCTTGTCCCTGTTGAATTTAAATGAGTTTAGTTCGATTAATGGTTAAAATTTCAACTAAATCAATTTAATGAAAGGTTAAGATTTATTCAGTTAATTTAGAAGCAGTGTTTATTTTTGGGGTTTTTGCAAATGCTCTTTAATATTGGTGTAAATATTAACAATTTTATGTAGCATATAAGAACTTAAATTACAGTATTCTATAAGTTATGTGCTTAAAGTTGGCACCACTCATGCCCCTGCTCTGTTAGCCATAGAGAGAGTCGAGAGGGACAGATTCTTCAAACTTTCGAAAAATAAAAGAACAAGAGGGCATTCGGAGAAGTTGAAAGGGGACAGATTCAAAACAAATACTAGGAAGTTCTTCTTTACCCAACGTGTGGTGGACACCTGGAATGCGCTTCCAGAGGACGTAATAGGGCAGAATACGGTACTGGGGTTCAAGAAAGGTTTGGACAATTTCCTGCTGGAAAAGGGGATAGAGGGGTATAGATAGAGGATTACTGCACAGGTCCTGGACCTGTTGGGCCACTACGTGAGCGGACTGCTGGGCACGATGGACCTCAGGTCTGACCCAGCGGAGGCATTGCTTATGTTCTTATGGGAGAGGAGGAGATAGTGGATGCTGCGGATGGACCATTTGGCCTTTATCTGCCATCATGTTTCTAGGTTTCTATAACCATAAAGCTCTATGACATCACAATGCAGTTGCAAAGAGCCTTAGCCTATAGGAAGAGGAGATGCAAATGTTAAGAGCCTTAGCCAATGCACTTCCAGAGAGTGTAATAGAGCAGAGTACGGTACTGGGGTTCAAGAAAGGATTGGACAATTTCCTGCTGGAAAAGGGGATAGAGGGGTATAGATAGAGGATTACTGCACAGGTCCTGGACCTGTTGGGCCACTACGTGAGCGGACTGCTGGGGGCGATGGACCTCGGGTCTGACCCAGCGGAGGCAGTGCTTATGTTCTTATGTTAATTACATGCTAAGCCATTAAGGCACATAATTACAGAATATGGTTTAGGTGGGCTACTGCACTTATCTACTCTTAAATAAAGGCACCTTGTAATAGGGGGTAGATGTGCATAAATTCTTTGATCTCTTGACATCATCATTAGAGAATGACACGGCGAGTTCTTTTCCTGTCCCCAGCCCCATTCCTGCAAACTCTGTCCTCAACTGCACAAGCCTCAAACACTTTAGCATCATAAGTGTTCGAGGTTTGTGCGATTAAGGCTGAGCTTACAGGAATGGGACAGGGAAATTTATCCCCGTGTGATTCTCTAATCATTATGACCATGTGACGCCGCTTCTGCAAAAAGCACTTTGGCTACCAGTCTCTTATAGAATCACTTACAAAATTGCATTATTAACCTTTAAAATCCGGCAACCAAATGCATCAATATTTGCTGATCGTCTTCTTATACTGTAAACTCCATTTAGGACACTCAGATCAACAGAACAGCATCTTTTGACTATCCCCTCCCTAAAAATTATGGGCACTAGAATATCTACTATTTTTTCAGTTAGAGCTCCTCGGCTCTGGAATAATTTACCAAATTGCGTGGGGAAACCTCGTTAGAAAAATTCAAAGGCTTTTTTTTTTTTTTTATGTTTATAATCTTTATTCATTTTCTTTTGTTACAACAAGTGTTTCAAATATACTTATTAGAAACTTAAACATATACACTTGATAAACACACTTATTATTATCAAGTTTAACATTTTTTAGAAAATTAATTTTATACAAAATTTATAATATTATGCAGTAGATCTAAATTTATATAATTTCTTTTGAATGTGTTAATCCCCCCTCCCTCCCTCCCATTCAATCAATAATATTTAAAAACAACTTTATTGTGAATTCATTCAACATTAATATAGTGTGTAAAAACCAAAAATAAAATCCCACCCCATTCCCCTCTAATCAAATTTCTATCTTGGGAAAAGTTAATCATTCATTACAAAAATCTGTTAATGGTCTCCATATCTTTTGAAATTTATTAATATATCCTTTTTGTGTTGCTATGGTAAGCTCCATTTTATATATGTGACAAACAGAATTCCACCAGAAAGTGTAATTTAACCTGTCATGTCTTTTCCAATTAAATGTGATTTGTTGTATTGCTATTCCAGTTAAAATAAATAAAAGTTTGTTATTACTTGATGATATTTGACTTTTTGTTCTCATTGTTGTTCCAAATAATATAGTATCATATGTCAAGGCTATTGGGTTTTCTAACATCCTATTAATTTGAGGCCAAATTGATTTCCAGAATGTTAAGATGAATGGACAGAAGAATAAAAGATGGTCTAATGTCCCAATTTCAACATGACAGTGCCAGCATCTATTAGATTTAGAGCTATCAATTCTATGTAAACGTGTAGGGGTCCATAAAGCTCTATGTAAAAGAAAAAACCAAGTTTGTCTCATAGATGCTGATACCGTACATTTTAACCTCCAAGACCAAAGTCGTGGCCATTGAGATGCACTAATTTGATGCTTTATCTCAATGCTCCAAATGTCTCTAAGACCATTTTTTGGTTTTTTATTTATATATCCGGATATTAATTTATACCACTGTGCAGCTTCATGTCCTATTGAGTTTATCTGGAAACACAAGAATTCCAAGCTGTGATAATTAGTAAGATTTTTCCATTCAGGGAACCCTACCTGAATGGATTGCTTCAATTGCAACCATCTAAAATATTGTGTTTTATTAAGATCAAATTTATGTTGCAATTGTGAAAATTCCAGCATTTTACCATTTTTTATTATGTCGTCTAAAATACGAATACCTGCTGTCATCCAGTTTTTCCAGATTATTTTGAAACCGCCTATTTTGATCTTGGGGTTTAACCAAATTGTTTGAGTTGTTGATTTACTAATTGGAATAGGAGTTAGATTACTTATGTATCTTAAAGTTTTCCATGTATCCATGAATATTTTATGTTCTTTGTATAGCCTTGGCATCGTGATACTAACTACATGACTAAGACGTAATGGAAACATAAGTCTCCATTCTAGCCAAAACCAATCTGGTATATTTATAGTGGGCTCTGGGAGGATCCAATACATACCATGACGTAAGATATAGGCTTGATGATACCTATAAAAGTTGGGAAAATTTACCCCTCCCTCCGCAATTGATCTTTGTAATGACACTAAAGCAATTCTGGGATTTTTCCCAAGCCAAATAAACTTTGTCAATATTTTATTTAATTTTTTATAAAAAGAATTTTGGAAGAAAACTGGTATCATTCCCATTTGGTAACAGACTACAGGTAATATCATCATTTTAACAGTTTGTATTCTTCCCCACCAAGATAAGTGTAAAGGGTTCCATTGCTCACACATCTCTGTTACTTTTTGTAATAAATTTTTTTCATTAATTTTCATTGTGTCATCTAAATTTTTTGTAATCCAAATTCCAAGATATTTAATTGCATCCTCTTTCCAAACAAAAGAGAATGATTTAAATAAACCTTTTGTACAATGTATATTTAATGGAAGTACTTCTGATTTGTTCCAGTTTATCTTATATCCTGAAAATTTTCCAAATTTTTCAATCAGTTCAAGTAAATGTGGAATGGTAGATTTTGGGTTCCTCAAATATAATAATAAATCATCAGCATAAGCTGATATTTTATATTCTTTATCCGAATGAGGTATACCTTGTATCTCCTTTACTTGTTGGATTGCTAATATTAAGGGTTCTAAAACAATATCAAACAATAAAGGAGACAAAGGACATCCTTGTCTAACTCCTCTTTGTAGATTAAATTTTTCTGAAAACGTATTATTAATGTATAATCTAGCAGAAGGGGAGTTATATAGTGTTTGTATCATTTGTGTGAATCCAGGACCTATTCCAAACCAATCCAATGTCTGATACATAAATGTCCATTCTATTCTATCAAAAGCCTTTTCTGCATCTAAAGAAACAGCAAAAGTTGGCTCGTTCATTTTCTTTGTTAGGTATAACATATGGAAAGCTAATCTAGTATTATGAGATGAATGTCTTTGAGCAACAAATCCTGTTTGAGACATACTTATAATATGGGGAAGAGCTTTAGCCAATCTTAACGCAAGTATTTTTGCTAATAATTTTCCATCTACATTTATTAAAGAAATTGGTCTGTAATCTGATACCAAAGTGGGATCTTTATTTGGCTTTGGTAAAACTATTGTTAATGATTCTGCCATAGTGCCTTTAGTACAACCTTGATTTAGTTGATATTGAAAAAGATTTAATAAATAGGGTAATAAAAAATTTTGAAATGTTTTATAAAATTCTACTGTATAACCATCACCACCTGGAGCGGATCCAACTCTAAGGGATTTCAAAGCTGTTCCTAATTCTTTTAGTGATATTTGTTCTTCTAAACTTCGCTTTATATGTTCAGGAATTTTTGGACCCTTTAATAGTTTCAAGAATTCTAAACCTTCTTTTTCTTTATTTAAATAAGTCTCGGAAGAATAAAGAGATTTATAAAATTTTAGGAATTGTTTTAAGATTGGTTCAATTTTTGTTAGTGTATCACCTTTTTCATCTTTTATAGCAATTATTTTTGTTTTCTTTTTTTTCACTTTTAGGTAATTTGCTAGTATTCTTCCCGACTTATTTGAGTTTCCATAATACAGTGCCTGCTGAGAAAATAAATCTTTTCTTATCATTTTTGATGATATTTCATTGTATTTACCTTTAAGTTTTAACAGTTCTTGTTGTGTAGAATAATCCCATTTTTCTATAAGTTTTAATTCTAAATTTTTTATTTCTTTTTCTAAGTTAGTATATTGTTTTTTATTTTGTTTATTAAGATATGCCGAATAAGAAATAATTTGTCCTCTTATTGATGCTTTAAATGCATCCCATAATATTTCTCTAGAGATCTCATCTTTATCATTTATTTGAAAAAATTATTTCATTTTTGTTTGAAAATTTTCACAGAATATTGGATCAGCAAGCAATGCATTATCAAACTTCCATATTGGTCTATTTGTATTTTGATCTGTGATCTTAATTTCAATCCATACCCCACCATGATCAGATAAAATGATTGGATCAATGGCAGCTTTTGTTACTTGATGTGCTAGATGTTTTGATATAAATATATAATCTATTCTTGAAAAAGAATTGTGAACATGAGAACAGAATGAAAATTCCCGTCCATCAAAATGAAGTATACGCCAAATATCCATTAAATCACAAGTTTGTATTAAATTATCTAGGCCCATTGATTTCATATATCTACTTGGGTTTTTATCCAATATAGGATCCATAACAGCATTGAAATCCCCCGCTACTATTAGATTTGAAGTAGCCAGTGGTAAAATCAATTGTTGAAGAGTTTTAAAAAATTCATTTTGGTTCGAATTAGGGGCGTATATATTTAACAACGTCATGGTAGTATTTCCCATATTCATTTCCACAATTATCCATCTTCCATTAATATCTGCTGTCTTTAATTTGAATGTAGCAGTACATTTTTTATTTACCAGAATAGCAACACCTGCTTTTTTCTTTGTAGCTGGTGAGAAAAAACAATGTTTGACCCAACCTCCTTGTAGTTTACTAGATTCAATATTTGAGAGGTGGGTCTCTTGTATAAAGCATAAATCCGCATCTTGCCTTTTTAAAAATAATAGTGCTTTTTTCTTTTTTATCATATGATTTAGACCATTAACGTTTAAGGATATTATTTTAAGATCCATTTATGTATTTTTGATATATTTTCCTTAAAATTATATGAATTATTTTCCTTAAATTTTTTTTTTTCCCAGTACTTAAAATATTTTAGAATATCTCCTTTTTCTTCTTTATCCCATTCTCCATTATTTTTCCCCCTTTCCTTCCCTCCCTTCCCTCCCTTCCCTCCCCTTTTTAATATGACCACTTGGATACGCATATTGAGGTTAGGTGTATATAACTCCTACAAGCTATTACAATATATAACTATATTTACTACCATTATTATTTATTTTATCTTTTTAAATTTATTTCCCCTTTTAGAAATGTTTTAATTTATTTCATTCTATTATAAATTCCCAATGTATAATTTATTTTTTGAGTTTATTATTATGTTTTGGTTTGTATTGTATAATAAAGTAAATGTTTACTAACAGTGAATTCTAAGTGGTAACAAGAAATGTTTTCATTTTAAATATTATGTATGAATTATATTCTTTCCCTATTCTTTAAGGAGATTATTACATATGACAACATGTGACAAACTTTTTTCCAGTTTCGTTGTTTAGAATGTTCTTGCAGTTCAAATCATAGTTCCATGTTCTTCCCATTCTTTTCAGTTGGTGTTGAAAGTTCTGTTTCTGTATCGAATTCTACATTTGTATTCCATATCTAATCTTTATGTTTTATTAGTTTAAATATAAATATAAATATAAATATAAATGTAGTATTCGATATTAAGTTCTTGTTTAAGAGGTCATTGGCTGTTCATATTGATCGAGGAAATCCTGAAGTTTTGTAGGATCTGAAAAGTTTTGAGTTTTGTTGGCTATGGTGATTTTCATTACTGCTGGATAAAGAAGGCCATATCTTGCCCCTAGAGCTCGTAGTTGGGGTCTCATGTCTAGGAATTGTTTTCTTCTTGATGCAGTTTCTTTTGCAAAGTCAGGGACAATGTGGATTCTTGCGTCCTGACATTTGAGGTTTTTGTTTTCTTTTGCGAGTTGGCAGATTTCTACTGCTTGTTGGTGTCTCAAAAGTTTAAATATTAAAGTTCTTGGTCTTGATTGAAGGTTTTTATTCTGTGTTGGTATTCTGTGTGCTCTTTCTATTTCTAATGCAGCTTTGAATTTTAAAGGTAGTATTTTAGGTAGAAATTGTTCCAGGAATGTTATAGGGTCATTTTTTTCTACCCCTTCCGGAATCCCGATGATCCTTAAATTATTTCTTCTTTCTCGATTTCGGCTGTCTTCCAAGTCTTTTTTAATTTCTTCAACTTCTTTCCATATTACTTTAGATTTTCTCATGTCTGTATTCAGTTGTTCTGTATTGTTTTCTAGGTCATTTATTCTATTTTCAACTATATCCACTCTTTTGGTGAGAATTGCAGCATCTTCAATTGCTTTTTTTAGTTTTTTATTGCTGTCTAATACTATTTCTTTAATTTGTCTCAATTCTTCTAAGACGTCGGGTCTTTCATCCGATGGCAACGGAACTTTTGAGGGTGTGTTATTTGGCTCTGGTTTTGATCTTTTATTGCTGCTACCAATACCGGAACCACTTGCTTCTGAATCACACTTGTTTTGTTTTTTAGATGTCATCTTCTGTTATTCTTCTCTTCTCTTTATCTCAGCCTATCTTCACTGTCTCTTTGTATCAGTTTCAATATTTTGTCGCTTGTCTCTTTTCTTTTGAGTCTTCAATTTATGTTTTTACTATTTTGCTATTTCAATTTATAAAAAAATTGATGAGTAATTTTCTTTCAGGATTTGTTTCTATCTTTTAAAATAGAAAAAATTTTGTTGTTTTTTTTTTCAGCCTTTTTTCCTTTTTTCTTCCTTTCTCTTTTCTTAATTATCTGTCCCAATCTTATATTTAGAACAGGCTCAAAACTTTTATTTCAGTATTCTTAGAGCAACTGTCAGTTATTTGTCTCAAGTTCTATTGCTGTGAGTAAAAAAAAAAAAAAAAAAAAAAAAATGTCGGTAGTCCTTCTCTCTGTTTCTCCTCCTTCAAGCCTTATCTCTGCCTCTATGAAGGCAATAACATTCAAATTAGCAGCCTTTCTTTTCCTTAGATTTTTTAGATACTGCTGGTCAATCTTTTTACAGATTTATTTTACTAAATCCGTTAGTCACTTTTTTATTGTTGACACTTTGCATCAGCGCTGAAAACTCGGTAATCCTTTTTTCTGGCTCTCCTCTTATAAGCCCAATCGCAGCCCTAACTGAGGAGAGCAGTATTCCGTCTAGTATATCCTTTTCTTTACTCTAGTATTCTTGAAGTATATGTCCCCATCAGTTTTCAGCGCCTCTCAACTACCTCGATATTACCTTTCTTCAGGTCAAAAAAAAAAAAACCGTTAATCCTTTATTCTGTCATCTTTCTCACAGCCCAAGCGCTGAAGAGAAAGAAAAAACCAACAATCCTCTATATCGGGATCTTTTTCAATTTCAGCAGAGGAGATTGATATTACATTATATCTATGTTTATATTAGTCATTCGCAATTCCTTTTGCGAAATTGGCAGCAAGGAAACAGTTTAAAAAAAAAAAAAAAAAAAAACCGTTGCCAAGTAGGTTTTACAGCATACCTCGTTTCATCACCGGCAGAGGAGAGCCACTTCAAAACAGCCTATCTCTATAGTATGACAGGCACCAACCTCCTCATATATTATTTATAAAGAAGAAAATTTTATCTTTGTCGCTAGGTAGCTCACCAGCAGTTTCAAATTCCGTTAATCTTCTGCTTTTCACACCTCCCCTCTCAGGATACAAAAAACGGCACTTTTACTTTTGATTTTCATCTTTCAAAACGTCTCTCCGTCTCAGCTAAGGAGGTAGATTTTAATCTATCACACCATCAAGATCATGGGAAATCATTTTTTGTAGCAAACTCTGCAAAATAAGCTTATTTGTACGGAGCTTCTCCTTCACCCGACCGTCAGCATTCGCGTCCAAGCCACGCCCCCTATTCAAAGGCTTTTAAAAAAGTTTTCTGTATAAGGATGCATTTGAGGCATAGACAAGACAACCAGCTTACGTTTAAAATCTTTCATTTTATATCTTAACATCCAGTTTTAATCGGTCCTCATCTATTGGGCTTCATTTTTTTCTCTCTTTTCTTTCTTTCATTCTTTCTTTCACTTTTTTGTTACCCCCCTGATGTGTTACCCATAAAATCTTAAAAGGATTTGATAAAATTGACCAGGAAACAGCATTACTGACATTTTCAGATGTGACACGGACAAGAGGTCGTAGCCTGAAACTGAGTGGCAGCAGGTTCAGGACAAATGTCAGGAAGTTCTGTTTCACACAGCGAGTGGTGGGTGCTTGGAATGCTCTCCCGGAGGAGGTTGTGGCAGAGACTACGGTACTGGGATTCAAGCACAAGTTGGATGCACACCTTCTTGCAAATCACATCCGGGGATACGGGAAATCCGGGTCTCCAATAAGGAGCACCTAACTGTGCCTCCGCATATGCGGATTGCCGGACTAGATGGACCTAAGTCTGATCCGGCGAAGGCGTTTCTTATGTTCTTATGATGTTCTTCTGCTTTAACGATTGTAGTTCATCCCCCTTTCCTTTTGTATGTATGTATTATTTTGTAATAAAGTGCCATATATTTGTAATACGCTTTGAAATATTTGACATTGCGTGCACATCAAATCTTAATAAACTTCAAACTCTATTTGACCATTACAGTTAGCTAGGAAGTACATTTTATCATTGCATTGTTTCTGTGTTTTTATTGCATTAACTTTATCCATTTCGCAGGAAGCTTTGTCAAAAGCATCTGGGAAGAAGAGTAAAACTCCAGTGCAGCTAGATCTAGGGGATATGTTAGCAGCACTTGAACGACAGCAGCAAGCAATGAAAGCCCGCCAGATTACGAACACCAGACCCTTAACATATGCAGGTAGGCATTTTTATGCTGCAGTGACAATAGTGGAGAGGGCATGATCCCTTTGACTGACCATAGCTTCATGCCAGGAATTTGCCAAGGTTTTTCTCAGCTGATGCTCCCATAATATGCCACTTTAGAGAAAGAGGTTGCTCTATCAGAGCTATTTTCTTGATAATATAGTAGTTTATTTCTCATTTGTTAGCCAATTACGAGTATTCACTAGAGACATCCCTTTTCAGATTTATTTCTCAGTATTTGCCTTTGACAGCTAAAGCAAGGCTTTAAGTCAGGGCTGCCCAATTCCGGTCCTCGAAATCTACTGGCAGGCCAGGTTTTCAGGATATCCACAATGAACTAAACTAAACTAAACTTTAAGTTTATATACCACGTCATCTCCACAGAAGTGGAACTCGACACGGTTTACAGGAATTAAAAACAAAGAAAGGAACTCCAATGGAAGGAGGGAGGGCTTGGTAAACAGGAAGGAGAGGGGGGGAGGTAGGGGGTATTTACATTTTGGAGAAAAGCCAGGTTTTCAGATGTTTTCTGAAGTGTTGGAGTGAGGTCGAACTCCGAAGATGGGCAGTAAAGCTGTTCCACAGCTCGGTGATCCTGAAGAGGAGGGATGTTCCAAGTTTTCCTGTATGGGAAATGCCATTTAGAGAAGGGAAGGATAGTTTGAATTTCTGAGTGGATCTGGTGGAGTGAGTACTCGAGAGCCAAGATAGAGGAAAGAGGGGAGGAAGGATGCCGTGAAGAGATTTGAAGGTAAGACAGGCGCATTTGTAGCGAACCCTGAGGAAGACTGGGAGCCAGTGAAGCTTAGACAGAAGCGGGGAGACATGGTCGAATTTGCCTTTTGCGAAGATTAGTTTGGCTGCGGTGTTCTGAATCCGTTGAAGTCTGATAAGACTTTTCTTTGTTAGGCTTAGGTAGATGGAGTTGCATGAGAGACAAGAAGACAGTGCAGGTAAATCTCTCTCATGCATATTCATTGTGGATATCCTGAAAACCTGGCCTGCCAATAGATCTCAAGGTCCGGAACTGGGCATCTCTGCTTTAAGTAAATTATATCTCTGTAGCCAAATAGAGTATTTCCAATTGTTTTGTCTGACTTTTAGGTCTGTTTTTTTATATTTAGAATAAACATGTTTTCTTCAAAGAAGATGCAAATTAGTTCTCGTTTAAATTGATAACATTTGAAATACTTTCCACAAAACATATTTCTTGCTAATTGCCATCATATGGAGGCAATTTTTGGAGGGGCCACAGTTACTGGTATTTACCTCCGGGACTGCCAGCTTGTATTTCAAACAGAGACCCCCAAGTGATGTTTCCCTTTGAAATTTTGACTGAGTAGAGATAAGTGTGTACAGTGTTCCCATGTACATTTGCAAGTGCATATCTATCCAAGGAAATTACATGTGGGACTTTCAGAATGGAAGCCTCATGTATATTTTGCCTTCCCCGTCCTTGATCCACCTTGCAAATTTTGTGAAGCTGGAAGTTACATCAGGGAAGGACTCGGCAGAAGGAAGGCTCTGGAGCAGGCCTCTGAAGATTCTTCTTCATGGTGTGGCTGAGGCTCCTGAGGGTAAAATAGGTGCAGGGCAAGAGAGGAGCTGGGGAGAAAGGCTTAGAGATGACGACCCGGGTGCAATATTTTTTGGCTGTGGGAACAAGGCTTTTTACCACTCCGGGGCAGTAAAAGGCCAGGCCCCATTCCTGCAGTAAAGTGGCTGCAGTTTTTCCAGTTCCCACGGTTTGCCGTGGTTTACCACAGGAACCTGTTTCCATGGCATTCTCTATGCTCAACCACTCATCCTGTACCAGTATTAAAGCCAGTGCCGGAAAAGCAAACTGTTCTGCTATCAGCTTTGGAAGAGTTTGTTCAAGGAATGTGTTGTGTAGTTAACTGTAAATCCCACCACCTATCATTTGTACCGTACATAGAGCCAGAACTTAGAAAATATGACATTGTCTTCCTTAACAAATGCTGTTTAACTGGTGTTTAGCATGATGTAAATCTCCTCCCGTTGTGTCTGAGAAGAAAATACCTGCCAGTATTGTACTTGGTCTTTGTTCCGTGAAACATCCCATTTGTTTTTATACAGTTGGCAGTGCTGTTCCTTTTCACACCAAAGAATCTGTCAACAGAAAGTTATTAATAAAGGGACAGCCATGTATGGGGCCTCCTAATCCTCTGGATTCCACTGCTCCGAAAGTTAAAAGAGGCAAAGAAAAAGAACTTCCAAAACTGAAACGGCCTACAGCACTTAAAAAGGTAAAAAAAAAAACCCAAAACCATGCCTATCCAGAGGTGATGTGCACCGGCTTCTTATACTTTTAGGAAAGTCCAATCTTTCTGGCATGTTTGTCTTCTGCTAGTTCTGTACATGGTTTTCCTATATGGTTTTGCGCATCAGACTCCTCTTGCCGATTCACAGTGCCCCACCCTTATTTCAATACTAGCCAGAGCTAATAGATCATGGTGAAAAAGGTATTTTTAACTGAAAAGTTCTAGTCTCCCTTTAAGGGTATGTAGTGCTGTATTTTAGCATTTCAGTCTATTTGGATATTTAACATTCTGTTTATGAGTTCCAATTTTATTTTAGAATTAATTTACAAATTAAAAGAGTAGAGGAGTAACCTAGTGGTTAGTGTAGTGACTTGAAAGCCAGGGGAACTGGGTTTGATTCCCACTGCAGCAAATTGTGAGTCTGGGCATAAGTACCTGTACACTTCCCCCTCCGTATTCACGGTGGTTAGGGGCAGAGCTGGCCCGCGAATATTAAAAAACCGTGAATAATATTCGGGCTCGTTCTGCCCCTAACCCCCGCTTCCCCTGGCTATTTTAAGCCCTGAAAGCCTCCCCTTAAGCCTTACCTGGTGGTCTAGCGGGTTTTCAGGCAGGAACGATCTTCCCACGCTCCTGCCCCATGCAGATCGCTCACAGGAAATGGCTGCCTTGAGCTCCCGTAGTCTCTCGAGCCATTTCCTGTGAGCGATCTGCACGGGGCAGGAGCATGGGAAGTTTCAAGTTTCAAGTTTATTTAGCATTTTTTGAATCGCCTATCGAAATATCTAGGCGATGTACACTCTAAAAGCCACAGATAGTGGTTTCACATATATTTTTGACATAATACAGACAATTTAAAACAATTTTAGAGAACGACCATTACAATACATTTGGGGTTAAGGAATGATATAAGTAGGCAGGGAAGAAGGGGAAAGTTACATCATTTTTATATATTGATATTTACGTAAAGGGAAAACACAATGGGAACAAGGGGAATTAGAAAGTACAATATTTGTATTAAGAAGTATAAAAATTATGCGTGTTATAATATGTGTTCAAATGCATCTTGAAATAAGAAAGTTTTTAAAAATCTTTTAAATGTATGTAAATCTTTTTCTATTCTTATGTAGTTAGGTAATGAGTTCCATAACATGGGAGCCATAACGGAGAATATTTCATTTCTTCTTATGCCAATAATTTTTAAGGAGGGGATAGATAATAAATTTGAAGTAGATGAACGTAACGAACGTATTGAGTTATATGGAATGAGCATTTTAGAAATAAATTGTGGTTCATTGAAGGTCAGTGTTTTATGTACTAAAAGTATAATTTTGAAAGTAATACGATGGGAAATGGGCAACCAGTGTGATTTAACCAACAGTGGAGTGACGTGATCATATTTTTTAGCTTTATGGATTAATTTTATGGCGGTATTTTGAATTATCTGAAGTCGTCTTTTTTCTTTCTGGGTTATATTAATGAAGAGGGAGTTACAATAATCTAATTTAGATATGATAAGAGAATGAATGAGAATATTGATAGATTTGGAATCAAGAAAGGTAGAGATTGATCTTATAAGACGTAGTCTGTAGAAGCATGATCTAACTGTTTCACTAATATGGCTGTGAAATGATAGGTCTACATCAAGTATTACTCCGAGAATTTTAAGTTGAGATACAGCTTCTATAGGGATATTGTTTAGAGTAAATGGTGATGTTAGTGCTAGGTTTGCTTTCCAGGTGAAAAGCATGGTCTTAGATTTTTGTATGTTTAGTGCCAGTTTGTTACAGGTTAACCAGTTTTTTATTATTTCCAGTTTTTTGTTTATGGCTTGTATTTCTTCGTCATTTTCAGGGTCAATGGGGTGTATAAGTTGTATATCATCCGCATAGGAAAAAGTTGTAAAGCCAAGTGATTGAGAAATAGTAAGAAGTGGTGATAAGAAAATATTAAATAAGAGAGGAGATAATATTGAGCCTTGCGGTACCCCATAGGTTGAAGAATAGTTTGAAGAGAAAGCATCGTTAAATTTGACTCTGGAAGTGCGGTCAGAGAGAAAAGAATTTAGCCATTGTAAAACTTGACCGCCTATGCCTAGTGATCACTCCTGCCCCGAAAACCCGCTTTCAGGGCTTAAAATAGCCGGGGGAAGCGGGGGTTAGGGGCAGAACGAGCCCGAATATTATTCACGGTTTTTTAATATTCGCTTACAGGGCTTAAAATAGCCCGAAAAAGGAATAAGTGAATCCGTAGATACGGAAACTGCGAATACGGAGGGAAGTGTATATAATATGTACACCGCTCTGATTGTAACCACAGAAAGGCAGTATATCAATTCTCCCCCCCCCCCCCTTTCTAGATTAGATTCTTCTGTTTGTGCATTCCAAAATGTGAAATAGTTCTTTTCCCTTTGTCACTCGGTCTAGAAGCCTTTAGTTTTAAATTATAGGGACATTTTTCATTTAAGATTATTCTGAAAGAGAGAGAAGAGAAGAAAGGCCGCTCGTCTGTGGATCATAATCTGGTGGGATCAGAAGAACAGAGGGAAATGCCTTTGAGTTTCACCGATGATCACTCTGAGGAATTAGAGTCCCAAGAAGGTAAGGGCTAGAATGTATTCAATTGGGCCTTTACACCAGCAGAGCTGGTAAGAATGAGTTGTTTTCTGGTTTGAATGCATTGCTTTCCAATTATTTCATAACTGGGAAAAGTACAAGTAAAGATGAGCCAATGAGCTGTAGATGATACCTTGTTGTTTGGCAGTGTTAATCCATCTTCTGACTAGCCATTGAGAGCTTTGTTCATTCATCAGGTCAGTTCAGAAGGAGCTAAGGAGGAGGAGGAGGATGATGCTCAAATATACAAAGAAACTGCAAGCTGAATTCTAAATTGAGGGGGGGGTGTTTTTAAGGCTGTAAGTGGTTTATTGGCCTGTATTTTCTGTGTACCTCTTTAATTATGCTATTTGTATTCAAGATTATGTAACAGCATTTCTTTAAATGCATGAAATCAAAATACAGACATGTAATCAAGGATTTTGAAACAAGACTCGCCGGAGCAGACTTAGTGGTATCGTTAAAAGAATTCAGTCTGCATCACGTTTTCCTAGAAAAGGCCACCTTTTAATACTTGGATAAACCATGTCGGACACTATTTTTGGCTTTCTGTAAACAGTCACTGTAAGAAAGCTACAGGAGTTGTAAAGCTTTGTTAAAACATAGTTGTGGGTAATACTATATACATTTTAGGAGATGTTGTGCATTTGTTGAAAGTATGAAAGGGGAAGGAGGCTTGGGAGAGATCTATTTATGTAAGCTTTTAGTTTGTTGCAAGAGGACTGTGTGATATAATTTTAATACAGTAAAACCTTGGATTGCAAGTAACTTGGTCTGCAAGTGTTTTGCAAAACATTTTATTAAATTTTAACTTGATATACAAGCAATGTCTTGCAATACGAGTACATACAGTATACACGCGTCACGTCATCACAACTGAGCCGATGGTTCTTCTCTCTCAACCTCTCTCACTCACACTCTCTCGCACTCACTCTCTCACTTACTCACACTCTCTCACTCACTCACACTCTCTCACTCACACTCTCTCTGACGCAGCGGGAGTGTAGTGACTGTTCTAAATGAGCGAGGTCTTGCAATACAAGTACATATACTATTTTGTATTAAAGTTTTGGGGTCGTGGAACGAATCGTCTTGAGTTTCCATTATTTCTTATGGGGAAATTCGCTTTGATATACGAGTGCTTTGGATTACAAGCATGCTTCTGGAACGAATTATGCTTACAAACCAAGGTTTTACTGTACTTTGTTACCCAATGAATTTTACCCCATCCTACATTGGAATCAGTTTTGGTTCTAGTGGCTCATTTTCAGGGCTGCAATATAAATCAGCTGATGGCAAGACAAAGACAAAAACAAAGTTCTGGAAAAATAAAGGAAAACAAAAGTTTTAAAATTAAAAGTGGTGAAGTTTGTAATGCTGTAGTCTCTCTTTTTTTTTCTTTTTCTTTTAAACAACACTGGTGCTCATTTTCAAAGCAGATGGACGCCTCAAAATGCCTTAAAGTCCATCTACTGAAAACGTCCAAATTCTGATTTTTGGAAAGTCAGGATTTGGACATTTCACACTACAGTTTGTCCAAATAACAAGTGGGCTTGTTTTGGGTAGATCTAGGGAGGGCCCAGAAGAAGGACGTCCAACAGTGATTTTCATACAGAAGGAAAGGTCCATATCTAAAACGAAGGAAGTTTCATCTAGACCTGTTTCAGTCACATTCAAGTTTCAAAAAGGTGCTCTGATTGAGCAACTGACCGCTTGAGGGATTAAGGCATGACCACGCGTTAATCCTCTGGTTTGAAACCAAAAAGCAGAGCCAGGCTGTATTGTAGCCATTTTGAACCAAGCAGGTCAGAGGAGTAGCCTAGTGGTTAGTGTAGTGTAGTGAAGTGGTGGAGATTAAATTGGTGACGGAATTCTTAAAAGCATGGGATGAACACAGAGGATCTCTAATTAGAAAATGAATGGTATAAAACAAACTAAGGCCAGTACTGAACAATCCCACACGGTCTGTGTTAGAGATTGACACGGTGACAAAATTCATCACCGTTCCCGTCCCCGCGGATTACCGCGGGAAACCATCTTCATGTCATTCTTTAAGGAGAGAGGGAAGAATCAGAGTATGAATGGCCACAAGCTTTGCTCTGAAGAATGCTGGTGTAGAAGGACTGAGGTTGAAACAGACACTACAGAATGACAGTCTCTGGTATCCAGAGCAGATATTGTGATGTCATAATACCTCATTCCACCAGTGAGTGCCTAAGAGCCAATCACATCAGTGATGTCACAATGGCTTCATTATCCTTGGCTCCCATAAGAATCAGAGTATGAATAGGCTCAGCCACTGACCCACAAGCTTTGCTCTGAAGAATGCTGGTGTAGAAGGACTGAGGTTGAAATAGACACTAGAAAATGACATGGGATTATTTCCCGCGGTTATCCGTGGGGACGGGGACGGTGATGAATTTTGTCACCGTGTCATTCTCTAGTCTGTGTCCCATAAGGTGATTTGGTTTAGGGTGAGCTGGGGAAGGCTTTGATAGAAGCTCCAGTGACAGGGTAGTTAGGATATGCTGGAGTGGGCTTCGATGGCATCTCCGGCAACTGGGAACCTAAAGACAGTACTGGGTGAACATTTATGATCTATTGCCCAAGAATATATAACGACTATTGGGCAGACTGGATGGATCATTCAGGTCTTTTTCTGCTGCCATTTACTATGTATGTTGCTATTTTTTGGGGTGAGAAATGCATTCTTGAGCATGCCACTTATTCTCTTGATAGGAATGTTGTAACTTATTGCAAATGTGTTTTATTTCAGATGCCAGATTAAGCGTGCCCAGTGACGCCTCCCTCTCTCCAGCGAGTCAAAACTCTCCATATTGCATGACACCAATGTCGCAAGGGTCACCAGCCAGTTCAGGCATTGGAAGTCCAATGGCAGCTTCTACAGTCACCAAAATACATAGCAAGAGATTTAGAGAGTGAGAATTTTGGATTAATTTGTATGGTTGCATGATATCTGTATACTTATTACATTACATTAGTGATTTCTATTCCACCTGTGCCTTGCGGTTCTAAGCGGATTACAAAATTAGAATAAATCTGGACATTTCCAGGAAGTTTACATATCAAGTGCATATCAAGTTTACATATCAGGTAAGAATAACAATACATTCAGGTTCTAGAAGATTATTACATAACGTTGAGGGAAGAAATATTCTGGTTACAGATGGAGGTTGCTTGTTTAGGTTTCTGAATATATTTTGGGGATATGGTTTGAAGAATTGGCTAGGAGATACTATAGGGGTGGTATTCATGAAGGAATATGCATGTGCGAGTAGGATGGAGGTTAGAATGATGGGAGGTGTTTTTGGAATAGAAGAGTTTTGATTTCTTTTCGGAACACTTTAATGTCTGTTGTTTTGGTCAGCAGTTTGGAGACGGTAGGGTCAATTTTCGCTGCCTGTGTCGCCAGAAGGTTGTTGTAAAGTTTATTGCATCGAGTACCATTGAGATGGGGTGGTTTGTGCCTTGTTGAGTTTTTATTGGTCATAGCCTGTTTGTGTGTGGGGGAGGGAATCGGTAACCACTAAGGGGACACTGCACATGGGAGATTAGGTGGTCTGATGAGCTCTAAATAGACCTTTTGATCTCAAATGATGTATGGCATAAAACAAACAAGCACATCATCTAGCTAACAGGATCCCTACAGAGAGCTGCAGGGCAGCATTATGTTGAGGGGATTGTTTATTTAGGCTTGACATATGTTTATGTTTCTTAAAATTTGATATCCCGCAGAAGCTTATAACAGTTCTTAGCGGCTAACGATAAAAACATATATTTGATAAAGAAAAAGAACTCCATAACATATAGAAAAGACCTATGCAATCATCCAAGAAGAAGAGAAAAAATATGAGTCAATGCAGTTTACATTATAAAATTTAATATATATGGAAAAGAACACCATTAAAATCGGATAGGAAAGAATCACATTCATTCAGTTCAGACAAGAACAAATGGCCCAAAAATGGGGGTCTTGTTTTTTATTCTAGCTAGCCTCATCCTGCACCCACTGTGGGCCTCCAGTGCTGCCCTGGTGGTCCAGTAGAGCGGGAAGCCAGAGCTTCCGTCAATCCCTCCCTCCCGGCGACTAGCTCGCCCCTCCTCGACCCCCTACAAGTCTACCTTAGATCCATGGTGGTCCAATGGTGAGGCTGGGCAGGAGTGATCCCTTTACACTCCTGCCTGGCAGTCTCTGTAGTGAAAAAATGACTGTGGTTAGATCCCGCAGCAAACTTCACGAGACTGTGAATCTCACAAAGTTTGCCCGGGATCTCGCAGCAGTCATTTTTTCACCACCAAGGACTTAAGGTAGACCTGCAGGGGGTCCAGGAGGAGAGGGCAGGGACAGGCTAGTTGCACAAAGTCATCAGGAGGGAGGGATTGAAGGCAGCTCCGGTTCCCCGCTCCACTAGACCACCAGGGCAATACTGGTGGCCCGCAGTAGGTCTAGGAAGAGGGCAGACTGACTGTCTTGTCTGTCTGCACCACTGGACCACCAGTACAGTATTGTAGGCCCACGGTGGGTCTGGGAGGGGGGTCATTCCGGGAAGGGGGACGGATTGACTGGCTGTAGAGCTGGCAGACAGTACACCAGGGAAGGGAGAAGGGGTTGTTTCTGTTTTGTACTGGTATTTGAATATAAACCACCGGTTTATATTTTAGTTAACCTTTTTTTCCTCCTTTTTGGAGGGGAAAATATTGCCTCAATTTATTTTTGCATTGGTTTATATTCGAGTATATGTGGTAATACTCAAAAACAAAACATCAAATAACAGCATCATACCATATTCTCAAAAATAAACCTGCTGCTCAACCAAAAAAGCAGTTACCTCACAAGAATGCTGGAAAAAAAACCAGTGTCTTTAATAATTTTTTGAATTTTAGCCTATCTGCACATAGGCTATCCACAGCTGACCTACCAAGGAATTCCATAATTTAATGCCAGCAATGCAAAAAGCAGACTGGTATCCGCATATTTACAAGGATGTGATGACTTTTACAAGTAGCTGTACTTATTTGCTGTGTATTGACTTTATTTTCTGATTCAACAGATACTGTAACCAGGTTCTCAGCAAGGAGATAGATGAATGTGCGACATTGCTTCTGCAAGAACTTGTCAGCTTCCAAGAACGAGTTTACCAGAAGGACCCAATGAAAGCAAAGATAAAGCGACGATTGGTCATGGGCTTGCGTGAAGTTACCAAACATATGAAGTTGAACAAGATCAAGTGTGTGGTCATTTCTCCAAACTGTGAAAAAATTCAATCAAAAGGTATAGAAATTTGCTGAATGAAGTCACTGCTTTGTTTGCGTGCATATCTGTAATGTGTAGGACAACGAGATTTCAATTTGTGTAAGAGAGTTCTGGTTAAAGTGGTACACAGCCGAACTCTCACTACTTAAAAAACAATTAAGATCATTGGAAAGGAAGTGGAGAAATAATAAAACTCCGACCACACTAAACAATTATAAGGAACTCTTTGACTTGACTGATGAATCAGTAATTTTTGGATTCATGATCAAGACATTGAAATGGTTTTCCTGGCCAATGATGTTATTTTCTGTATTTAATGTCTAAATTAATGGCATAGGGGTCCTTTTATCAAGGCGCGGTAGGGGTTTAATGCGCAAAATACTGGGCATTAAACCACCTGCCGTGCTAGTCGCTAACGCCTCCATTGACCAGGCGTTAGTTTTTTGGCTTGCCGCGGGGGTTAGCGCATGATGAAATGTCTGACGCGCTAACCCCGCTTGATAAAAGGAGCCCATATTCTATGACTAAGGGCTCCTTTTACTAAGCTGCGATAGCGGTTTTAGGGCGCGCTTAGCGTGCTAGACGCTAACACCAGGTCAAAGAGGTTGTTTATGTGTGAGGGCTACATAGATGCCAATTTCCAGCTTATACACTTCTCCCTCCGTATTCGCTGTGATAGGGGATTAACAGAACCGCAAATACAGAAAAACTGCGAATAACGTTTTCATATGTTATTCACTGTTTTCTATTAAAAACCATCATGAATATGGTGAAACCGCGAATAATATGGTGGGAGACCTGGTCTGTTCCTAAAGGAGAGGCAAAACGCGGTGAAGAAAGTGCTGGGAATCGGCGATTTTCTCTGTAAATGCTTGGAATCGGCGATTTCTCTATGCAAGCTGATGTAATTTTGGGGGAGAAGCCAGCAAGCTAAAAAACCGTGAGTAATCGTAACCGTGAATACTGAAACCACGAATATGGAGGGAGAAGTGTACTCTAAAAACAGAAAGGCACCTTGGTTGAAGCCACAGACACTTGTGCTCCTGAGGAGCAGGCATAAATACATGTATACACTTGTATTTTATAAATGTGAAAATCACAGCTCCACCTCTACTCTGCCCAGACTCCATCCCAAACATGCTTGCAGTTCACTTAAAAATATATGCCTTCTCGTCACAGTGCACAACTTCTGTATGTATGACTGCTTCTGACAAGCTTGTGCGATATCATGGCTGATCTGGGCCAGGGTCTTTCCCTCATCTGATATTGCTTCGGTTGTCAGAGGTGGATTATATTTCATAGGCATGTCATTTCTGAAGGCAACAGTAAGCTTTTCATGGTCACAGGGTGATTTGATAGTTCTTCTTTCTGCCTAATGTTTGAAGCTGAGGACTTGAATACTTCCCACAGGTGGGCTGGATGAAGCTCTCTACAATGTAATAGCCATGGCACGGGAACAAGAAATTCCCTTCATCTTTGCACTTGGGCGTAAAGCTTTAGGCCGCTGCGTGAACAAGTTGGTTCCTGTTAGTGTTGTGGGGATTTTTAACTTTGCCGGAGCTGACGTAAGTAATACTTTTTCCATTGATTTCTTAAGAGCGCCCGAAGTATAAGGTACTGGGGACATTTTCTTAGCCATAGCACTGCGGGGAGATATAGAACAATTCCATATGTTTATCAGGGGTTGTTGAATGAAATAGTCTCCCACTCTGGATACTACTTTTAAAATACTAAAGCTGGTGCATCAGCTTTCAGGCGGATTTCTTGGGACACCAAGCCGCAAAATGGTATAAATTATTATATGGATTTTTAAATAAAAAAAAGAAAACTGGCCTTAGGGATATTTGAAGTATTGAAATCGGACAGACAATTTCTGCATCTCAACGGCCACGATTTTGGTCCTGGAGATTAAGGTCTACAAGGTCAGCATCTATGAGTCAAACGTGGTTATTTTTGTTACATCGAGTTTTTTGGGACCCCTACACGTTTACAAAAGTTAGATAATGCTAGATCCAATAGATGCTGGCATTGTAGATTAGAAGTTGGGTCGTTAGATCATTTAATTTTTTTCTGTCCCTGTGTAATTGCTTTTTGGAAACTAATTTGGCCCCAAATTAATAAATTATTAGAAAATCATGTTGGACTCTCTTATGACACTATATTATTTGGTACAGCAATGAGAGTTCAGAGTCCGATTTCTGCAAATAATAATAAGTTATTAATATTGACGGGGGTCGCCATGCAAAATTGGAAAGATTATACTAAGCTAAATTATACCTTCTGGTGGAATTCAGTTTGCCACATATATAAGATGGAAAAGTTGATTGCGTTACAACAAGGAAATTTTCATAACTTTAAAAAAATATGGGGACCATTGATTTCTTATTCTAGTGATCAGACATCTTAAGCACGTGAATAGTTTATACTTGGATAGGGATGGGATATATGTATAATATTGTCAATTAAGTATTGATCATTGGGGGGGGTATTTATTCTTATTCTATAAGATTATATGATTGTAATTTCAAGTGTTTTGTAAAAATTGATTTAATATGTCTATCTTCACTTGATGTACGAGATAAAAATGAATAAAGATTTAGCATTCCCAAACAATCTTTGTAGGGTTACTAAAAAATAAACACACACACTTGTAAATTTTTCACTTTTTAGCTTTATTAAAGGATAGATAAATGACACCTTATGATGAAGACCACCTTCCTCTGAACCAGCTCCATCCTGTTTCTATCTTTTTGAAGGTGCGGTCTCCAGACCTTTACATAATATTCTAAATGAGGTCTCACTAGGATTTCTAGGATAAGCAACATAAAATCTGTTTTGGGCATCAATACCTCCTTTTTCCTACTGTCCATACCTCTTCTTAAGCACCCTAGCATCTTTCTAGTTTTTGCTGTCACCTTTTCAACATCGGGTGATTGTTTTTTCACTGCACTGCAGTGATCTTGCCTATACCAGAGGATATAAAGATACCCTTAAGATAAGTGCGGGTTTCTACCTTATTTTTTGCAAACTGTGTTTATTAAACGGAGTTTTTCTTAGACCAAGGATGTGTTTTCTATGACACTTTTGTATTTGTCATAGTAGTTCCCCGAGTTTCTTCTCCGTATTTTTCTGATACCTGCTCTACTAAAGTCTCTGGTAAGGGGGTTTATTGTATGAATATCTTTTGGTGGCTATATAAATCTATCCAGGTAGCCCATATCACAAGCCTATGGGAACCTACATCTGAGGCAAAGAGAAAAAGTTTTTTTACACAGGTTACTGGTAATTAGATAATCCACAGACGAGGTATGAGATTTACAAAATCTGTATATAGAGCACTTAACATTTGATATGAACTGTGCTGACTTGACAGCCTAGCCTGTGTAGAGATTGTTAGGCTTTTACTTTGTAACCCTTTTTTTACGAAGTGAAAAGGATATTCCCTGTAAATAAACTGGAATGTTTCTAACGACTGCTTTCATTTATCAAGTGAAAGATAGTAAAATTTAAGTTTGGAGTAGAGAATGACACAGGGACAAGTTTTCCCCCGTCCCCGAGAGTTCTTTTGCTGTCTCTGCCCCATTCCTGCAAGCTCCATCCTCATCTGCGCATGTGTCAAAACACTTTAAAGTCATAAGTGTTCGAGGTTTGTGCGGATAAGGCAGAGCTTACAGGAACAGGACAGGGACAAAACCCATGAGGACGGGGAAATTGATTTCCTGCGGGAACGGGGACAAATTTGTCCCCATGTCATTCTCTAGTTTGGAGTTTAAGATCTGTTATGGTCTACATTATTGATACGAGTGAGTAGACAGTCTGATGCTGGCTTGCACAACCTCCCATCTTCCCAGTTGGTCCCAGCCCTGGTCCTAACCAATAAATTCTTTACGTGCCCCTTCTGCCATCATACGGGCATAGGCCAAGCAGCTGCTTGGCCCATTATATTGGAAGAGTTGCTGATTTACAGGTGTTACTGATTTCAAAATACTTGAATCAGAAACCTTGATTTGGGTTTATAAATTCTGATGAGTTTTCGTGTTTCCACTTTTAGAGTCTATTTAATAAATTGGTATCGCTGACGGAAGAGGCCAGGAAGGCATATAGGGATATGGTTTCGTCAATGGAGCAGGAGCAAGCCGAAGAAGCTTTGAAGAATGTTAAGAAGGTTCCCCATCACATGGGCCATTCTCGCAATCCCTCTGCTGCAAGTGCTATTTCTTTCTGTAGCGTTATCTCGGAGCCCATCTCTGAAGTGAACGAGAAGGAATACGGTAGGTGATGATGTAAGGATTGTGTACCTTATCAAATGATAGGATTCTTTACTGTTTTGGGTCAGGTCTTTTCTTGAGCAGACTGCCGTTGTGTCATTCTTTGAAGTGGACCGTTTCTTTCATTCCCCTCACATGATATTTCTTTGAGATGACCAGTGGTCTCTGTTACATTCTGAGAGAAGTAAGATGTTTGATCTGGTTTCTTTTAAGGGCTCTGATAACTAGAAAGAAATGGGCTGAACTTTAGGATCATTCATACTGTCTCTGTAGCACTCCATGTTTCTGTAAATTGGAATTAGAGAATGACACGGGGGAAAAATTTGTCTCCGTCCCCGCAAGCACTTCTCCCTTCCATCCACTACATGGGCCCAGCACCTTTCCCTTCCCCCTAATCCCCAGACCAGATCCAGCAACTGTCTCCCTTCCCTTCAGCTGCAGCCGGTCCAGCAGTCTAAGCAACCCTCTCCCCCTTTGTGGGTACAGTAGCAGCCACCCCTCACGAGTCCAGCAGCCCCCCTCCCTCCCTATTGTGGGTACAAGGGAGGGGGGCTAATAGACCCACGATAAGGAGAGAAGGGGCTGCTGGACTTGTGATGGGGGTTGCTGAACCCGAAATTGTGAGGGAGGGCTGCTGGCCAGGAAGGGTGGGAAGGGAGGTGACTCGCAGTAGATCCATTGCAGGGACAAGGCTATTTACCGCTCCAAGGGGCGGTGAAAAGCCTTGTTCCCATACCCACGGCAAAGGGCAGATTCCCACCCTCCCCCTTCCCTCCCCTCCCCCCTGTTCCTGCGGGTTAGCCACAGGAAACAGTCCCCATGTCATTCTCTAATTGGAATTTGTGAATTTTACAAGCACATGCTAGTGTTTAGGAAAGAGTTAAAGTTCTTAAAGCAGCTTTGAAGCTGGCAATTAAGATCATGTTCTACATAAGGTGGCAAAAAATTGGCACTGACTAGTATGGCACTTATGGAATTGTGCTAAGTGCTAGTATGTGTCATAATTTCTTGGCGCCTCCATTAAGGCCAAGGAAAATCTGCACCTAACTTGTGCGCGCATCAGGTGTATTCTAAAAGAGTGCACATAAATTTTAGGAATGCCCACAATCCACCCATGCTCCTCCCTTGGCCACACCCCCTTTTCAGAGTCACGCACTAGAACTGACGTGCAGCATTTTATAGAATATGCCTATCAAGCTGTGCACGTAACTTCTAGACAATTAAGCTGTGTGTACAAATTAGCTGTGCACTAATGTACAATGCAATGCAATTTTTATTTGTATACTGCAAATATCTCAAAGAAATTCATAGTGGTTAACATACGAAGAAGTGGAGACAATGTCCAGAATCTGTTTAAGAACATAGATTAAAATTGTAACTCTTTCAGCGCATATTCCTTAAACAAATGAATTTTCAAGGCCATTTACAGAATTTGGGCCTTAAATGGGGTCTTTTGTATTGTGTATCTCTTGTTGGCATTCTCTTTTATGCTGTTACCGACTGTTGTCGATGGCTGTGTTCCGGCTCTCTTGCCCGTGGATGTTTGTTCCTTTGCAATTGTTAATAAAGATATTGAAAAAAAAAAAAAAGAAATCCAAAATGTGGTATTGAATATTGTAATGGAAATAGCAGTTATGTTCCAGACTCTTTCTTTCCAGCTTATGATTTATCTTTAATCTTATCTATTGTTTTGCCTTTTGTCTTGTTTTGTTCTATTTCTATCATTTAAATTTCTCCAGAATTCTACTGTTCAACGGCTCCCCCTTCTGCTTCTATTCCTTTCTCTCCTCTCTTCTACCTTCCAAAGTATTTAGATCAATGCTGTCTTGTTAAAATGTTTATTTTATTTTTATTTTTCCTCTAACTCTACTTTTCACTTCTCTATTACCCTCCAGGTACTTTAGTTAGATTGTGAGCCTTCGGGACAGTAAGGGAATTTTTCAAGTACCTTTCTTATTTCTAATCTTAATGTATATTTTCTGTAAACCGCTTAGAACCTAACGGATGTAGCGGTATATAAGAAATAAATTACATTACATTACTCTTCATTGGGTTTTGGACGTATAAGATTTGACTTAAGCATCTAGTTCTCTGTTGTTACAAACTCTTACTGTAAGTGAAAGTTTTCAAAGGAGTAATGTAGATTTCTTATAAATTGTAAAATTCTGGATTAAAATACCAAATGTTTTGACCATTTTTTTTTTTTTTTAAACTCTAAGAAATCATGGTCTATTTTATCATTAACAGAAACCAATTGGAGGAACATGGTGGAGACTTCAGATGGGTTGGAAGTACCTGAAAATGATAGAGAGGCCTTATGCAGGACCGCTGTATCAGAAAAATCTGGCGATGCTCAAACTGAGGAAGCTGCTGTGAATAAGCAACCCTCGCAAATGGCTACTAATAACACTACCTCAACGGCAAACCTTGGGAAATCAGCACCAACTGACAAAGAGGACATGAAACCAGATGACAATCTGGAATGGGCCTCGCAGCAAAGTACGGAGACAGGGTCTTTGGATGGCAGCTGCAGAGATATTTTAAATTCCTCCATGACCAGCACTACGAGTACTCTGGTACCAGGAATGCTCGAAGAAGAAGAGGAGGAAGATGACGACGACGACGACGATTACACCCACGAACCCATATCCGTAGAGGTGCAGCTCAACAGCCGAATTCAGTCCTGGGTGTCTGAGACGCAAAGAACTATGGAAACCCTTCAGCTCGGTAAAGCAGTTAATAGTGCCGAGGTGGAGAATGCCGAAGAGAGTGACGAAGAAGAGTCAGAAACTCCGGAATTGATAAACCCAGCAACTGACAGTGAGGAGTGGACATCTGATAAAAATGAGAGCAGCACCTCACAAAAAACTCACAGCAGCACTTCGGATTCTAGTTACATACCATAAAAGTAAACCTCAGGAAATTTTTAAAACTGTGGAAAATTAACTCATGAAAGGGTTTCAGCTATTATCTTATAGGCTTCATCTCAATATTTTTGCACTGTTGAATATTAATATCTGTATCTAATTGACAACAGAAATATTTTTATAGCTGTCTTTATTACTCATTTTATTAACAACTATCGATTTTTCTCTCAAGTAGCATTAAAACTGCATGTTCAGGTATACTCTGTGACTTTGTTCACGTGTCGTGGACGCTGCGCTCGATGATGAAGACTTCATGTGGACGATGCTGGTCAGAAGTTATGAAAACAGAAGTTTTTAAGAAAGTCAAGCCATTTGTCACATCCTCATCCAGTTTTCAGTCATTAACTGTGTTAACTGCCTTTGAGGTATTTCCATAGTGGTCTCAGTTGTCTTACATTCATTATCCAACTGTGGTAAATATGTTTCTTAAAAAATGAAGTGCAAAGGAAAAAAGAACCACAAAACTATTTGAAAACATTCATTTTTTTTAATAAGAGATGAGGCTATTGGTTTGATTTTTTTTTTTTTAATGAGGGGGGGAAGTGAAATTCTGTAGCTACGGGTACAATTTTCAACATAACGGAGGTTCAGTTGCCAGTAAACAAGATCTTGTGACAATTCCTTTACGTAAGTGTTTCTTAGTTTCCACTTACTGCATAGCTTTTACATTTTTATAGAAAAAATAATAATTATGAGTGATTTCCAACTAACGAATGCATAGTGTGGGTTTTAGCGCCGGCAGGCGCTCATAGGAATTTTATGAGCGTTGGAGCAGTTCCCGCCGCTGCCGGCGCTGAAACCCACGTTAAGCATTTGGAAAACGGGGGGGGGGGGGGGGGGCTAAATTCCTTAGAAATGTGATGTAATATTTTGAAAGGTGAAGGTCTGAATTCAGTGACTAACAGCTATTATAAATCTTAATGTAGTTGAATTCTCTTGTGGTTGCAACTAGGCTGAGCAAAGTTTTTAGGCCACTGGTTTTCAGTGCTGGTCATATGACCAGGTCTGAGTTTTAGAACAACCAAGGTATGCACATTTCATCCGGTTCTTGGACTAAGCATATAACATAAGAACATAAGAAATGCCTCCGCTGGGTCAGACCTGAGGTCCATCGCGCCCAGCAGTTCGCTCACACGGCGTCCCAACAGGTCCAGGACCTGTGCAGTAATCTTTTATCTATACCCCTCTATCCCCTTTTCCAGCAGGAAATTGTCCAATCCTTTCTTAAACCCCAGTACCGTGCGCTGCCCTATAACGTCCTCTGGAAGCGCATTCCAGGTGTCCACCACATGTTGGGTAAAGAAGAACTTCCTAGCATTCGTTTTGAACCGGTCCCCTTTCTACTTTTCCGAATGCCCTCTTGTTTTTTTTATGTTCTGAAAGTTTGAAGAATCTGTCCCTCTCTACTCTCTCTATGCCCTTCATGATCTTGTAAGTCTCTATCATATCCCCTCTAAGTCTCCTCTTTTCCAGGGAAAAGAGACCCAGTTTCTCCAATCTCTCAGCGTATGAAAGGCTTTCCATCCCCTTAATCAGTCGTGTCGCTCTCCTCTGAACTCTCTCGAGTAACACCATATCCTTCTTAAGGTATGGTGACCAATACTGGACGCAGTACTCAAGATGCAGACGCACCATTGCCCGGTACAGCGGCAGGATAACTTCTTTCGTTCTTGTTGTAATACCCTTCTTGATTATCCCCAGCATTTTATTCGCTCTCTTGGCTCATATGCAGATCCATTGATGAATGTTCTTCCTGAAAATCAGACCTGCATGTTGCTGGTGAGAACCCCTGTACAAGGATATAAAAACAGCCCTTTTGGCTTCACCTTTAAAGACATTTTTGAGCAAAAGAAGGGAAAATAGGTTTTTAAGGAATATTTATCTAGAGTGTTTAAGTTAACACAACAGCAGCTTTTTAATTGATGTACAGTACATAGATTTGCATTTACGGGAGGGCTGCTGGTTCTAATGTAAATTGCAGTAATATTGAATCATTTTATTTTTGCTTACCATGGAATAAACCACAACTATGAGCATTAGTTAAGTTGAGTTATCTAGATCGGTGGGCCCCGACCCTGTCCTGGGGGACCACCAGGCCAATCGGGTTTTCAGGCTAGCCCTAATGAATATGCATGGAGCAGGTTTGCCTGCCTGTCACTTCCATTATATGCAAATCTCTCTCATGCATATTCATTAGGACTAGCCGGAAAATCCGATTGGCCTGGTAGTCCTCCAGGACAGGGTTGGGGACCACTGATCTAGGTCACTTAAAATTGCAACTCATCAGTTTCTTGGGCCAGATGCTTCCTGTCTGTCTTACCTTTAAGTCTCCTTTTAACATAATTTTCCTTTTATGGTATACTTAACAGTATAGGTGCATATTACAGTCCTATGCCCTGCTTTTAAAAAATAATTTTCCGGTGCTTTCCCCGAATTGCCCGCTCTGTAGTCATGCTTTATAGTGAGTTTGCAGCACCAGTATGAGAGGTTCTGACTGGTGTTAGGAGAGCAATGCCTCGATTTGCATAATTTTATATGTATAGGCGAAGCTAATTGGGAGATGCTTTAAATATTCATATCTCCTTTGAAATCAAGTAAAATTCTAAATGAAATGAGGGGATTGTAATGATCTTGTTTAATTGCCAATTGAATTATCTAAAATGTTCTAGTGTCGGTGCTTTAAGTTGCTTTTTTTGCAAACCAGAATTTGCTCTGTTGGACCCAGAGAAAATAGAAGATTGTCAGTGCCTGTTTTCCAAACTCTTTACACTTTTGCTACCAGTTTACTCATGCTTGACAGCAAAAAGTTTCATGTTTTTATTTATGCAAATCAAAGTTTAGTCATTTGGGATGGGAGAGAAGATACTTTAACAGTGCAGTACAGCGATTATTGGATGGCAAGACGCATAGGAGACTGAAATTGCTAAATGCTTTGACCATGTTCACTTTTATATCGGAAGAATCTATCTGAACATTCGCCTTCGAGAGCGTGCATTATGTACGTCAGCTGCATTGGTAGGAGGGTGGTCAATGAAGCAGTGGTTCCAGAAAAAAATACAGACGTGTCTTTCTGGATTTAAAAAAGGCCGAAGAAAGAAAAATTAGGGGAGAGAGAGCGGGGGCTCTGTATTTGATCTCAAAGCGTTCACGTGTGCATAATATGACTGGCTTGGTTCTACCATGCAGATGATACGAAAGATCAAAGTACCTAAAATTAGCTTTGAATCTTATCTGAAACATTTTGACTGCAGGAAATGTATTTTTGTTTGTGCAGTCTTCTTATATGTATTCCATTTAGCAGTTAAACTTCTCTAAAGATCAGAGTTTGCTTGTTTACTAGATAATACTTTTAGTAGCTATGTCCAGTGTTTTCAAGTTTCGACTGCATTCACGAAAGAGGGTGTGTAATATGCTATTTCAGGTTTGTAGAGATACAGTAAGTAGAAGCATTTCCATGAGGAATGAGGCCAGATCTTATTGTCTTCAGCTGATAATTCTAGGGCATGAGTATTTTGACCTACTGAAAAACTTGCTATCCAGACGATGAAACATTAAAGAAAATGTGCATTTCCTCTAGTTTATTCAGGTCCAGTGATTGAAATAATGCTTTATTCTGATGTAATAAACTAATCTAAAAATCCCACCTGCATCAGGATATTGATCCTGATGTAATAACTTTATCCAGGTTTCTAATTTTGTTTATCCTCTTTGACTTTGAATTATCATTCTACTTCCCTTCCCCTTTATAACATTCCTTGTAACAGTTTGCTAATCTTTGGTTACCACTTCAGGGGTGCATGTGATTCAGGTTTCAAACATCTACAATCCATTCTTTACAAAAGTGATTCTTCTCAGATTGCTAACAAGAGAAGAGATGCACAATGGAAAACAAGGTATCTTTTAGAAGAGAGTTAAGAAACTGTTATAGAGGGCTAAGGTTAATTCTCGCTTTAATTGACCATGAGAGAATGTGACGTATAACTAGGGTTACCAGATTTTCCATCTGAAAAATCTGGACCCCTAGACTCGCCCGTCCCCTAGACTCGCCCCGGTTCCACACCCCATTCCCACCCCAAAGTCCACCCCAGCCCCACTTCTAATTTCACCCTCCCCCCCCCACCTGCTCTTGTCAGGCAGGACATCTGTGCATGCGCGGATATGAAGCAATGACGTAACATGCGCATGTGCGGATTCCCTCTTGCCCGAAGGAAAGCTTTTCAAAACCCGGACAAAGTGCCGGGTTTTGAAAAGCCGTCCAGGGAAATCCGGACGTCTGGTAGCCCTTCATATAACTGAATAAAGTGGAAGGTATATAAATTGTCAAAATCAGCACGGTCCTTATAATGGTTGAGTACTTGCCTGTGTTAAATCATTCTGTTCCCTCAGCAGAAATCATAGGAATATATCATTGCAGTCTATACAGTTTGTGTAACTTTTTCTCATCCACGTTAATGCAGGGGTAGGGAACTCCGGTCCTCGAGAGCCGTATTCCAGTCGGGTTTTCAGGATTTCCCCATGAGATCTATTTGCTTGCACTGCTTTCAATGCATATTCATTGGGGAAATCCTGAAAACCCGACTGGAATACGGCTCTCGAGGACCGGAGTTCCTTACCCCTGCGTTAATGCTTCACTAATAATAGTTCAATGTAAAACCACACTCCTTTGAAATAGACTTTTACTTTAAAGAGCTAGAGGTGTCTTAATTTAAGTTAATGCTCATCACCTACTTGACATGTATATCCCATACCAAAGACAAAGCCACTTCATGGAGGTCAAAGCACAATTTATTTGAGGTAGCATATCAGTTGTAGGCAGATGCTTTTTGAAAACATGAACTGTTTCCCTGACATAATCCCCCATTGGCTGCAAGGTATATTCTGGAACTGGAGTTGCGTCAGGATGATTTGTTCCTCAGTCAGTTTTACACTATTGTAATATTGGGGTATATCAGCAGAGCATGGTAGCTCTCTGTTTATTCTGAATCCTTTGAAATCTCAACGTGGTGATGTCTCAGTGTTCAGCTGTAGACAACTGTTGAATTTTGACCCTCTAATATGGAATATGACCATCCCCTCCTCTTCCCCGGGTGAAGTCATCCTAACTCAGTGTACTGAGCAAGCATTGTGTGTTTCCAGCCACTCCACTAACCCAGCTTCATAAAGTCAAGCTAGATTCTTTCTCCTTCACTTGTCACTTCATGGGATGAGGTCAAGACTGTTTGATACACTCAATGAAAGAGAGAGGGTACAGATTTTTCTTTAGTAAGATTTGCTTCGGCAAGAGCAAGAAAAGATTGAACTGGTCATTAAAGTAAGAATATAAGGAATGAAAATGTTTATACAGTATCATGATTTTAGTGTTATAAAATATTTACATGAAGGCATGTCGGTGGATTTAGATATTGTGCTTAATATGACAAGAATTGTATAGAATAGGATGATAAAAGAAACTGATTGTATGTGGCTTTGCACAGAATGTGTTGGTGACTCCACTTGTATCTCTTATGTAAAAAAATTGTCAAAATATTTTTGTTATTAAAATTAAGCTTTCTGTCATGGCTGAATAATGCACTCATTTGATTTTCCACTTTCCAGGATGGAAAACAGTTGATGCTTATGCCACTAAAGTTGTTTTTTGTAGAAGTGTAATGCCAATTCTTTAACGGTAATTGAAGTAAAACTTGGTTTTAGGAGCATTTATGCAAAGAAATGTATTCTGGTTAAAAGGTTGGTATTTGTAACCCTGTCATTGAAAGTGTTTTCTGTTTTGTTAAACCAACTAATCAACACAGATGAAATATTCAAAAGGGGCTTTCACCATCTCTGAAAATCACATCAAACGCATTTATTTATAAAAAAAAATAATAAAATAAAAGAATGCACAACCATTTATAGAAAAGCTTTCACAATGTACTCTGTTTTCCTCCTATTTATGAAATTATATCACTTTTTACCTGACTGAACATACGCTGTATAAAGCTGATAACATTACCAGTGGGCATAGCTCACCATTTCAGTGTTCATAAATTGTGTAACGGTGGTCTTTTACAACTGTAATTTCTATTACAGTAATTCTGTTAATCTGCAATTTAATATGTTCAAGTTTATGCATTCCAGTCAAACTTAAAAAAAAAAGACTGAAATGCTTTCTTGTACAATACTTACAACATACAGGTTGTTGGGGGTTTTATTTTTCTTAGCTTTTTTTGTGCTATATGAAGGATAATTTATCTACCATACATTTTGAAATAATAGCTTTTTTGCACTATGTAAATAAAGTGGGGATTCTTCCATAACAAATAAAATAATAATTGTAGAAGTGGATTGTCTTGATTTTGGCTGGTTTGAGTATTTTGATAGTTTAGTGAACGTTTGTCATTTTCATGTTTATTTCTTGCCTTTTAGTGTGCTGTGTTGGGGGGGAGAAAGGGGCCAAGTTTCAGAAGGATGATTGCTAACATCATTCCATGATGTGCCCAGCAGATGGCATATATGGCACTTTTGTATCCGTAATCTATATTCAGTTAAGTGCTTATTTTAGCATTTTGTGTGTGTAGGTGTGATACTCCGAGCATTGTATCCAAAGTGCATTGCTGAGGCACCATACTGCTTGCTCTTGAAAATAAATCCTGTCCAGCATGAAACTTTTTTTGGAAGTAGGAAAGAATTATACAAAAAAGATTGAGACTGTCTTATCTGGTTGTCCACCTGTCCGTCTGGAAGCAAAATAGCTTTCCAAAAATTGAATTTGGAGATGTAGGAAAAATCATTAAAAAGACACGTTATATTTGAAAATGATCCAAATTGGACCCAGGGATATCAGAGAAATAAGTCCTTCCCCAAAAAATGGCCCAATCCATTCTATGGAAGGCGTTCCAGTTTCTATAGCATAGAAACGACAGCCTTTCAAATTTCCACACTGGTTACCAATTCCTCATCGAATTACATATACAATTGCTTTAATTTCCTTTAAAACCATGGACATAAGCTTCTCATCCCTCAAGAACCTTAAGATCAGCATCTCAGCACCTTCTTCACGTTCCATCTTTAAAAATCATTAGTACTCGTAGGGCTTCTTCATTTGCAACTACAGCCCCTACAATTTGGAACTCGTTACCTTCACATTTAAGGGCTGAGCAAAATTTAGATAAATTTAAGGGAAACCTTAAAAGCTTCCTTCAGTTATAATCCAAAATAATACCTCGTACGAGTGATTTCCATTACCTCCTATCACCCTTGCCCAGAACTCTCTTTAGACAACTTTTAACCTCCTCCTGTAGACAGATATAAAATTGCTTACAGATTAGCCTTCCCTATGTACCTCTCACTTTAATACTTGCAATTCCTCTATAAACCAAGAGGCACCATGTCTTCTCGTGCCCCCCCTCCAAACTCTACACACACACACACACACACACACACACACACACAAAAAAAAAAAAAATCATCCATGAAGCTAGTTCATCCACTCCTTGGCCAAGATCTTCATTTCAGTGGGCAACTAACGAATCAACGTTCTGTTTTTCCAAATTATCATAGGGGAAAAGACTTACCACATCCTCAGTGGTTCCCAACCCTGTCCTGGAGGACCACCAGGCCAAACGGGTTTTCAGGCTAGCCCTAATGAATATGCATGGAGCAGATTTGCATGCCTTTCATGGCCTTTATATGCAAATCTCTCTCATGCATATTCATTAGGGCTAGCCTGAAAACCCGATTGGCCTGGTGGTCCTCCAGGATAGGGTTGGGAACCACTGATCTACATATTAAATCATACAATTGACTGCCTCCGCCAAGGCTCTCTTACATCCATGGCAAGTTAAAATAAACCACTGCATGGTCTGATCGCAGAATATCCTTCACTCTCAGTGAGCCTTGTGAAACAAAAATCAGATCTAAAATCTAGCCTGCAATATACGTAGAAACTCCCCTTGCTGCTCTAGCTTAGTATTGATTTTTTTTGCAGGGAAAGCTAGTTTTACTAGCATTTGCTCTAGAAAGAGCTAATGTCCTTTCCATGGGACAGAGGATGCTGATGTCAGTAGGAATTCTGAGAAAAAGCTAATTTCTACCAGCACAGGATTTAATCAGTATAAAGATGGGAAATTTGATCTGAATCTAATAATCCTACCAGGGTTCCAAATTCCCATCTGATTTGATAGATGGTAGGGAGAAAAGGAGCCTCGCTGCCATGCTGTGAACACATTTGGGCAGGACAGAAAACTATTTATTTATTTATTCAATTTTCTATACCATTCTCCCAGGGGAGCTCAGAACGGTTACTCAAGCATTTTTCCCTGTCTGTCCCGGCACAGACAGGGTGCTGAGGCTGGAGCTTTAACCACTGCGCCACACTCTCCCCTATGAACTTGAGCTGCATGTGAAAGACGCAGCTCCCTTGTATGATTGGACAAAGGACGCAGGCCGTATTTCTCTAGCACCGAGGGTCTTTGTGTTTCCCAGAAGTCAGTGGCCTACCTACATAAGCTGGGTTTTTACTCTTCTTTTTTGCTTTTGGAAGTTTTTCAAGTGCAGCACCCATACTTGACTTGACCTTCAACTCTGCTTACCTTTTATTTATTTTGTGATAGTAAGGCTCCCATCATCTCTAAAAAGGCCTGTTTTTGGATAAGGTGTGACCCATATGTTTCAATTTATTGATATACCCGCAAATACAACCACAGTTAGTCTAAGCGGTTTACAATAATATATTTTTAAAAGAAAAAACACAAAAATTAAAAAGACATAACAAGGGAGGCAATACACACACAAAAAAAAATTCAACCAACATACAAGCAAAAATGGGTACCAGGGGAATAAAGAAAGGGGAGGTTACAATAAAAACAAAAATGTTGGGGAAGAGATGGAGTGCAACTAAAGGGAAGGGAAGTCACAGTGAAATTCTGCCCAAACAATTAACGATATAAGGTAAGAAAGCGAGAAGAAAGGGTGATCCATAGCATGAAAAAGAGGGGGTGCCAGCATGCTGCCTTCCACCCCCATGTCCTCCTACATCATGTGGTCAGGGCCGGAGGGGAAAAAGCGTTTAGGCAGGATAATGGTGCCAGTCAGAGAATGGATGGAGAGAGGGAAAGGGGGATTATCCCAGGACAAGCAGGCAGGTATTCTCACTAGTGGGTGACGTCATCCAACGGAGCCCCGATGCGGACATCTCACAAGCATACTTGCTTGTAGAAACTTTTAGAAGTTTCGAGTTGCCCACACCGCGCATGCGCGAGTGCCTTCCCGCCCGATGCACTGGGCGTGTCTCCTCAGTTCTTTCTCTTCCGCGGAGCTGAGAAGTCTGTCTTCGACTCTGCGCAAAGTTCCTTCACTTGTGCCTTCTGTGCCCGCGGTTTTGAGTTTTTGGGGGGCTCATTATCGTTGGCTCACGTTGCGTTTTCTTGTTTTTTAAAAAAAAATTTTTGACCGGGCAGGCCGCGTGGCCGCGGCCCCGCGGCTTCGATCTTGCGGCGGAGCTTTTTCGGCCTATGTCCCGGCCTGGTACCGGTTTTAAAAAGTGTGTCAAGTGCCAGCGCGCGATTTCGTTGACGGACCTTCATCGACGCTGTCTTCAGTGTCTCGGGCCTCAACATCTTCCGAAATCGTGCCGGCCTTGCTCCACACTTACAGCACGTGCTTTTAAGCGTCGCTGTGTTTTGTGGGCGTCGCTGTTTAGCATGGAGGCGTCCCCGGAGCTGCCCTCATCGACACTGTGCGGGAATTCCCATCTCTGAAGGAATTTCACTTTTACCCAGGGCGCTGGTTACTTTAGTGCTGGCCCTCATCCTCGATCCAGTACACAGTAGTGAAAAGGAATATGTGACTGCCACTGATGCACACATTTCAGGATTGCGTCTAAGTCTGGGCATGCAAATCTGAGCAACCTTTATGGAATCCAGGGGAGAGGTATAGGTTGCAACAGCTTTGGATCAAGAGAATTCATGAACTACTCAGGATTATTGTAGCAGTCTACTTTAGAAATGTTGCTTTTATAAAACAGGTGTCTTTTTGGTCTTTCCATAGAGATAGCTGTTATAATGTTAGCACTGAGGGATAAAGGGATCGTGGGATACTGAGAGAGGTGCTGGGATGTAATACAAGTATAGAAAGCTAACCAGGTAATAAGTATGGAAACCCAACCAAGTCGTGAATGTGCAAGACCGGAGGGTTACGACTTCGATGGGAAGATAGGACTTCAATGGGAAACCAAGGTGGCAAGGGGGCCCCTTCTGGTTATTCAGACAGGTCGTGACCTGTTTGGGCCGCCGCGGGAGCGGACTGCTGGGCAGGATGGACCTATGGTCTGACCCGGCGGAGACACTGCTTATGTTCTTATGTTCTTAAAAACAGCCAGTCTCGGTGTAGTCTGTAAATACTTCCTAGTTAATTTTCAAAAGGAAACTATGCACACAATTTCTCAGTGAAAACTGTCCACGGGTACAAAGCACACCCACTTTACACCTGTTTTGTTGTTTTTTTTCTAGCAGCATTTTACTTCCTGTTCTTGCATTTAAATCTGCAGCAGTGCCTGTTGTCACGAGGAGGGTAAAGTCGGATATTTATTTATTCATTCAGTTTTCTATAGCGTTCTCCCAGTTTATATGTATTTATTCAGGTGCTCGAGCATCTTTCCCTGTCTGTCCCCATGGGCTCACAATCTAATGTACCTGGGGCAGTGGGGGTCTTAAGTAACTTGCTCAGGGTCACAAGGAGCAGTGTAGCCTCAGGGTCCTGAGGCTGTAGCTTCAACCACTGCACCACTCTAGAAATCAAAACGTAGTCAAAATGAGCCAAAGGACATTCAAGCCTTTGTGACATCACTGATGAGGTTGGCTCTTAGGCATTGGTGGAATGAGGCATTATGATGTCACAATAGCAGCTCTGGTTATCAGAGGCTGAAGCTTTTCACATTATTTTTTTTAATTAAATTTTCTCTACTGTTCACTCAGGGGAGCTCAGAACGATTTACATGAATTTATTCAGGTACTCAAGCATTTTTCCTCCTCTATCTAATGTATCTGGAGCAAAGGGAGGATTAAGTGGCTTGTCCAGGGTCACAAGGAGCAGTGTGGGTTTGAACCCAAAACCTCAGGGTCATCCCATACTCTCCACCCCACCTGACATCATGATCCCTCTCACAATGCCATACTTTCTCCTTGACTCCCCTACTTTATTTTTCAGTCATCTCTCTTCTTCCCTACACACCCCACCCTAACTCCATTCTAAACTTTCCCCAGTGGCTCATCCTTCACTTCCTCTTTCTTCCCTGTCCTCAGCCCCACCTACTCTTTCTTTCACCTCCTTAAATCACTGACCCTATGTTTCCACCCCCTCCCCATGCTGCTCAATTGTAACTTCTGTGGAGAGGGCTGGAGAACAGGCAACATTGAGTTTTGCTTCCTTATGTTGACTGTAATGCAGCTGCCCCCTCCCCTTGCAGAACCTCTCCTCCCCTCAATCTCTGAGTTCCAAAGCCCCCCCCCATATAGTCCAGATACATCCATGCTTTTCCCTTAGTCAGTCCTACTTCACTCCACTCCTGATCATAGTGTTCCCATTATTTTTCTCACCTTATCAGCCAATCAGTGCTGTTCCAAAGTTTTAATTCCTGTTTCTACCCTGGACTTGCTTTCCTCCCTTTTCTCTGCCCTCACACTTTCCTCTTTCTTCCCTAATACTTTCTCTTTCTCTCTCCTACTTATGTCATTTCAAATGATCTCGCACCTCTAGGCCCCTGTATGATTCTCCCTTTTTTTCCCCTGTTAAGGGCCCCTTTTACAAAACCGCAGTAGCGATTTTCGTGCGGCATATGCACCGATACCCATAGGAAATGAATGGGCTTTGGTGCATTTGCCATGGGGGACTCGTTACCCAGTCTTTGTAAAAGGAGTTCATAATACATTTATTTCTTATGAAAATGCTACAGCTTATAGCTTGGTTTTCACCCTGCCCCTTTCTTTCTGGAAACTTTTTTTCTCTTTTTTGCAAGACAATGCACTTGCTCACAAGGTTGGCAAAACAATGGATGTTTTGTCGCAGTTGGGTTTTCAGTGAATAGACCATCCACCCTACTCACCAGATCTTGCTCCATTAAAAAGAGTTTGAAAGGGTGACAATTTTTGAGTGATTTGGAGGTGATTACAGCAGCAGAGCAGTATTTCGGTGATCAGACATCAGAGTATTAATTGGAAAGGTCAGATATGATGTGCCAAGTTTGTTGATTTAGGGGTGAATATATGGAGTAACTTGTAAGTTTCATGGCTTCACGTCATTCCCTTCTTGGTTGGGCCGAAAACTTTTCAGCACTCCCTTGTATTTTGTAAAGGCAAGTACAAGCCTATTTTCTTTGATAGAATGGGTCCAACTAGGCACCCCTCTATATGCTCAAATTAGAAGCATGAAAAGTCCTGTAATTTCATGGAAGACTTTACCTTAACTCATCAGGATAAATTATTGGGAATAAAATTAAAAAAAGCCTAGTATACCAATTGATGGCTGGAGTATTTGGCTCACCATCTTTTTCTTAATTATGTCAATAATACAGATTTCTGGAACAAACTGCCTGAATCTCTACAGCAGGCTCCTTCTCTCTGGCAAGGTTCAAGTCCAAGTTAAAAGCTCGCCTCTTTGAGACTGCTTTCAACTCCTAACTCTCCTCCTTGGGTTCTGCATCCCCAATTCCCTATGTGCTGTCTGTCTGTCTAAGTTAGATTGTAAGCTCTTCTGAGCAGGGACTGTCAAAATGTACAGCGCTGTACTAGTAGATTTCATGTCGCTTACTCTGACAAACAGATACTGTGTGCATATAATATAGTTTGCAAAGCCACAAAAACAATCTCAGGACGTTTTGGAACCAGGCTGAATGTGATGGAAACAAATGGCCAGAGCAGATTTCTCTTTTGTTCAGCTATCAATTTCATGAATTAGCTGAAGGAGATTACAATTTCCTTTATGCCTCCTCAGATTTCTGACTTCCTGTGCCCACAGCCTCTGGCAGGTTTCATCCTGTTGTTGGAGTAAATTTGATATGCTCAGGAAGTTGCTTTGGACCGGAGATTGAACTGAAGAGTCAATAAAAAGATCCCCCGTTCTAAGAAAGATGTATCACATCTTCCCAGGGGGATTGCAATATTGTTTCTAGTATAGATTTCATTTTTGTTTCTTTTGCATGTGGGTTGGCGCATGCAGATTTCACCATCAAAGTGCCAAAGGTGACGGCCAATCAATACCAAATAAGTGCCATTTAGGAAATAAAATATATGTAGATGCTATTATGATTATCATTCTCCCAGAACCACGTTTCTCACGGATGCAGGGTTTTAATGTATTTATGGTGTCTGAGTCATGAGGCTGCGCTCTGATTGGTCCGAAACCAGACACCCCCGTGATTGTCAGCTCCATTCGCTGATTTATTCGCGGGCCCACACGGTAGGGAGGAATTCATTGAGAACAGTTCATTCATAAAAACTGCAGTCACCTTCAAGACCTTCTTCCAGCAGTGACAGATTTACAGATGTTGTCGGCTTGCCATACCGCCTCCCTGCAAAAGCCATCTAAGCAGGTTACAATATGCAAATAGACATGAAAACTTATTAGAAAAAGAACTGGAAAGTGTGCAGTCGTCGGCTGGACCTGAATGAAGCCTCTGGAAGATGATAACACCGAGGCTGTCGCAGGTCAGCTCCTGAGTTAGCATCGCGATTACTTTAACCCTACCCCCCCACCCCCCCATTTTGTTTCTTCCCTCTTTAATGATTGTGGTGCAGCTAGAAGGAAGCTGTTTCTGCCCTCCAGGGTGTCTTTGAGAGAGATTCTGGGCTGACTTTTAACAGAACTGGCTGAGGGCAGGGCTACAGGAAGTCTTTTTAGGCTGTGCTGAGAATAATTCAGTCCCAAAGACGATTGTGTGCTTCTTTTTTTCCTCGGGTAGGGAAAGGGGGGGGTTGACAAAAAAGGTTTAAATTACAATCTTTAAGAGCATCTCTTCAAGCTCATGTTCAAACTAATTTTGCCATGGTTTTTCTCCCCTCAACTATTTCTCACTTTGCATTTCATTTTTTTTTAGGGCGATGAAATTCGGCCCACCTCTTGGGGTTTACCGAAACGTCCTGTGGGATGGTGTAAGTTTTCCTGTCGCTCGTCAACAGGAAGAAATCCCCTTTGGACAGCATCCTCCTCTTAGGGTCCCTGGGAGGCTATGCGAGGCCGAACCCAGCCGAATCCCGCACTGTGATCCCCAGGAATGCTTCACAGGGCGAAATACAGCCGGTTTCGGGACGATGCCGTAACTTCGGTGGAGGACGGCACTCCTCTGAATGCCAAAGGCTCTTCTTCGGCCTCGAATGGCTCTCTAAACCCCGATTTGCCCATAGGAGATCACCCTTCGGGACACGAAGACGGTGGCAGCGCCCTCTGCACTTTGCTACCGAAAATGGCCAGTATTAAGCTGTCGAATCCCTCTGGCCTGCTCAGTCTAAGGCATTTTGCTCTGGGCGCCAAAGAAGTGCCACGAGTGAAATTAAGAGAAAGAAACGCGTCCCCCAGCAGCCTGCCGTCACCTGAAATCGGTTGCATCAGCTGCGTCCCTGCTTCCGAGTCGGCACAGGACCTAGATGCAAAGCCGAAAGCTCAGGATGAGTTTCGGCTTCCAGAAGCAGAGGAGACACCTTTGGCAAAGCAGCAGGACAGGCATACCTTGCACAAGACTGAGAGCTTTCTGGAGGCTGGCATGACCTATTACGTTCGGGTAAGTTTTCTTTCCACGTTTCCATGCTGTGAAATAGCAGTAGAAAGCTTAGAGGAGATGTTATAATAACCTTATGCACTGTTTACATGTGTAAAAAAAAAAAAAAAATCTACTGACGTTTAGAACAATTGCCAAATATGTACTTTAGAAGTATTAAATGTGGCAGCACAGAGAAATCGCACATATACCTTGGAACATTTTCTAGTTTGCCATTTTAACTATGCGTAATGCCCCCACCCCTCATCTGGCCACACACAACTTCTAGTCTGTGCTTAGTCAGATGAGAGTTTAGGGGTTTGGAAGGGTACTTGAGGGTGCTCATCTCACCTTGAGTTCTGCATCCCCAGGCCTATATGTCATGTCTGTCCAAGTTCGATTGTAAGCTCTTCTGAGCAGGGACCGTCTATTGAGCGTCAAAATGTGCAGGGCTGCATACGCCTTTCAGCGCTATATAGGTGATAAATAGAAGTAGTGGTAGGAATTGTGTTTACACTTCTCCCTCCGTATTCGCTGTGATAGGGGATTAACAGACCGGCGAATAACTTTTTCATATGTTATTCGCTGTTTTCTATTAAAAACCATCGTAAATATGGTGAAACCGAGAATAACACGGTGGGAGACCTGGCCTGTTCCTGAAGGAGAGGCAAAACACGGTGAAGAAAGTGCTGGGAATCAGCGATTTTCTCTGTAAACGCTTGGAATCGGCCATTTCTCTATGCAAGCTGATGTAATTAGGGGGGGGAGGAGCCAGCAAGCTAAAAACCATGAGTAATCGAAACCGCAATTGCTGAAACCGCGAATACGGAGGGAGAAGTGTATCTGTTTGCCATTCAAAGACACTTCCCGTAGTAAAGGTTTGACTTTTTTCTCCATTTAAAGTGTGGAGATTTTTTTTGTTACCCCTTTCAGGTATGTGGTGTTATCGATGGTAGATGACAGTTAGCTTCCACTTTGAATCTGGTCCCAGGGGAGCTGTTTAGCTCTGAGGGAAAGGATAGCCATTACCAACCTTTTTTTTTTTTGAGCAATGAAGGAGTACTAATACAAAAGCAGGCTTTTTTGCCTTTATTTTTGTTGATAATTATCTTCTACCTCTCTCTATTTTTTGATATACAAAATTTGATATCAACGCATGACATCTCTTACATATCTAAGCTGTAAAAAAATGTGAATACAGACATATGAATACCGATTAAATTTAGGCCTCTCAACTATTTAAAAGTTAAAATCAAGTTTTTCCTCTTGTTTTTTTTTTGCACTGATTTCCACAATTATACAGAGGCACCCTTTGTGCAGTGTGGAGGCAAAGATTTCCTGGTTAAAAGGGGCTTTAGTCTAGAGAGTTGCGCGGGGACAGAAATCCCACCCGTCCCCGCCAAAGTCCCACCCGTCCCCGTGAGGAATCCCACCCGTCCCCACCCGTCCCCGTGAGGAATCCCTCCGTCCCCACCCGTCCCCGCGAGGAATCCCCTCCGTCCCCACCCGTCCCCGCGAGGAATCCCCTCCGTCCCCGCCCGTCCATATAAACTTCAGAAATAGTTATTTCATTTAATTATGCTACTGAATTAAAGGCTCTGGTAGAAACCATTTACAAATAAGCAAAAAGACTTTATTAATTTGAAAATATTAATTGGGAAGAATACATACTTTGCAAATGGGTTTCTACCAGAGCCTCTAATGTTTATAAATTTTTATCAACACAACTAATATACTACTTTATCCTGAAGCAAAATAAAAAAAAAGAAATATAATTATTTTCCTACCTTTGTTGCCTGGTTTCTGCTTTCCTCATGTTCTCATTCAATTCCTTCCATCCACTGTCTCTCTTCCTTCTGCATCTTCCATTTGCTCTGTTACTGTGCCTCTCCCTTTCTTCCCCCTTCCAAATTGGTCTGGCACCCATCTTCTTCTCTCCGCTCCCCCCATAGTCTGGCATCTGTCTTCTTCCCTGCCAGCGTCTTCTCCCTACTCTCTCTTCCCCATTTCCTTTCAGCGTCCTTCTCCCCCCATCTTCCCCATGTCCTGTCAGCGTCCTTCTCCCCCCTCTGTCTTCCACATGTGCTTTCAGTGTCCTTCTCCCCCCTCTGCTTCCCCATATCCTTTCAGCGTCCTTCTCCCTCTCTGTCTTCCCCATGGCCTTTCAGCGTCCTTCTCCACACCCCCCCGTCTTCCCCATGTCCTTTCAGCATCCTTCTCCACCCCTTTGTCTTCCCCATGTGCTTTCAGCATCCTTCTCCCCCCTCTGTCTTCCACAAGTGCTTTCAGAGTCCTTTCCCCCCCCGCCCTTCCCATGGCCTTTCAGCGTCCTTCTCCACACCTTTATCTTCCCCATGTCCTTTCAGCGTCCTTCTCCACCCCTTTGTCTTCCCCATGTGCTTTCAGCATCCTTCTCCCCCCTCTGTCTTCCACAAGTGCTTTCAGAGTCCTTCCCCCCCCCGCCCTTCCCATGGCCTTTCAGCGTCCTTCTCCACCCCTTTGTATTCCCCCATGTGCTTTCAGCATCCTTCTCCACCCCTTTGTATTCCCCCATGTGCTTTCAGAGTCCTTCCCCCCCCCCCGCCCTTCCCATGGCCTTTCAGCGTCCTTCTCCACCCCTTTGTATTCCCCCATGTGCTTTCAGCGTCCTTCTCCCTCCTCTGTCTTCAAGTGCTTTCAGCGTCCTTCTCCCCCCCTCCTTCTCTACCGCCCCGGGTGCAGCACAGCCGGCCAGGTCCCCTTACTTTTGTGGCACTTCCCCGACCGACTGACAACAGCCCCGGTCCGACAAACCTCCTTGCCCTTAACTGCGAATCTAAATTACCTTATTACAGCTGCTGTAAGAAGATAATTTAGATTCGCGGCTACAGGGCAGGGAGGATTGTCGGACCGGGGCTGTTGTCGGTCGGTCGGGGAAGTGCCACAAAAGTAAGGGGACCTGGCCGGCTGTGCTGCAACCGGGGCGGGGTGTGGCGGGGCGGACCGCCCCATCCCTTGGTAGCCATTCGAACCGCGAGGCTACTCTCCTCCTTACCTGCACTGCCTGCAGCACAGAGCCAAACGGAAGTCTTCCCGACTCAGTCGCGCGGCTCTTCTCTCTACCTTCTCTGCTTGCAGCACAGAGCCGAACGGAAGTCTTCCCGACGTCAGCGCTGACGTCGGAGGGAGGGAGGGCTTTAAGCTTTAAGCCCTCCCTCCCCTCCGACGTCAGCGCTGACGTCGGGAAGACTTCCGTTCGGCTCTGTGCTGCAAGCAGAGAAGGTAGAGAGAAGAGCCGCGCGACTGAGTACATCCAGCCCCGCAGGAACCCCGCGACCCTCGGAGGCGTCCCCACGGGATCCCCGCGACCCTAGGGGGGGTCCCCACGGGATCCCCGCGACCCTAGGGGCGTCCCCACGGGATCCCCGTGACCCAAAGGGGGAACCCGCGGGATGCCCGCGGGTCCCGCGGGATTCCCGTCGTCCCCGTTCCCGTGCAGCTCTCTACTTCAGTCTTCAGAACAGAAGCTGAGAGGAATTCCTCAGAACATCTGTTTTACAGCACGTGGCCTTTATGAGATGCTGTGACTCAAGTCTCTGGCCAGAAGAAATTTACTACATGAACAATGTTCTGGGCTTGACTGTTCTCCCTCCCTTCCTAAATTTTAACAGCATTCAGATTTTCATACAGCACCAGGTGATTTGTCATTCCACTTCTTTGGTAGCCAATCGGGATGCAAGTTTGTAAAAAAAAGTTTCCTGAGTAAGGACGCCTACACTAAGGCGTTTTTTTGCGGGACTTGAGAGATGCGTGGGGACATTTAAGCTCGCCCAAGGTGGGGCGTGGATATGGCTTCACCCAGAAGTGGCTTTGGGCGAGTTTAAGCATTACTACGCATTTCCCTAGAGCCACAACAGACATTTAAAATGTAGACCTGCAAAATTCTAACCTGCATTTCATCAGAAAAGTAGACATGGCCGGCTGAGGTGATTGCAGCACAGGAATCCTCGATCAATTGAGCCATCAGGACTCCCCAAAGCCGTAGCTTCAGGGAGTTCTGCCGGCTCAGCTGATTGGGGGGAAAATATCCCTGCCAAGATCAGCTGAGTCAGCTGCGGCAGAAAACCCTCTGACACCCACCCCCAAAATTGGCAGAAGGAATGCTTACTCCCTCCTACCTAACACCCTTAAACCCCCAACACCGCACTCCCAAAATCAGCAGGAAGGATGCTCACTCCCTCCTACCTAACATGCTGGAACCCCTCACACTCTACCTCCGATATCGGCAGGAGGGATGTCCACTCACTCCTGCCTAACATCCTCAATCCCCCGACACCCCACCCCTGAAATTGACAGGAGGGATGCCCACTCCCTCCTGCCACCGGGCCCCCTCAATAATCCCAATATCCTCTGATACCCCAACCCCCTTGTACCTTTTGAAAAAGGCTGGCAAGAGGGATGCCCAGTCCCTCTTGCTGGCAGGCCCGCCTCTTCCAAAGTGGCAGGCCTTCACCTTCCCAGTGCATCCTGGGATGTACAGGGGAGGAGCCTAAGGCCCTGATTGTCAGTTAATATAGCTGGGTTTAAAAAAGGTTTGGACAAGCTCCTGGGGGAAAAAGTCCTTATTCTGCTGTTAAGACAGACATAGGGGAAGCCACTGCCAGCTCTGGATCGGTGGCATGGAATGCTGTTACTATTTGGGTTTTTGCCAGGTACTTGTGACCTGTTTTGGCCACTGTGAAAATAAGATACTGGGCTAGATGACCATTGGTCTGACCCAGTAAGGTTATTCTTGTTCTTACTAACTTGGATACACCAACCATCCATACAATATTATTTAGTTTGCTTTTCTTAATGCAGTGACATTCTTGCATTTAGGATTCACTCTAGGACACTCTACATCCATTTTCTTTAAAGAATTGCGCTCCAAACTCTATCCCAGGTCTAAAAGATCCACAGACGTATGGTCCAATGAGACGTCTTGGACAGGCTCCTCAAAGGACTGGGATTCTTCACCCCACAGCATCCTCTAGTGTCTCCCAATCTTTATACTTTTTATCGTATAAAGCAGGGCTGCCCAAGTCCGGTCCTCGAGATCTACTGGCAGGCCAGGTTTTAAGGATATCCACAATGAGAGAGATTTGCATACCAAGAAGACAGTGCAGGCAAATCTCTCTCATGCATATTAATTGTGGATATCCTGAAAACCTGGCCTGCCAGTAGATCTCGAGGACCGGACTTGGGCAGCCCTGGTATAAAGCTTTCTGGACTCCGAATAAGATGTTCCGAGCTGGCCTCCTAGACTCTAATCCAGGGGTGTCCAACCTGCGGCCCGAGGGCCGCATGCGGCCCAGTGATGTATTTTGTGCGGCCCCGGTTGAGGGCGATGCAGTGTTTTCCTTTGCTGCCCCTGGGTGTTTACTGACTCGCCGGCTCCCTCCTCTGTCTTGCTGCAGCGTTTGCAAGTTTGTGCGGCCCCAGAAACATTTTTTCGGCCAATGCGGCCCAGGGAAGCCAAAAGGTTGGACACCCCTGCTCTAATCTTTGCTGGCACTGTCACTGTCACTCGGACCTAGGAAACTTACATCACATGATTTTTACTTGCCCTAATATTGCTACCTTTTGGTCTCAAGTGTGGCATATCATCAAACAAATTTTCCCGTTACAATCTGAACTCAACACTAATATATTCATTTTCTGAACTCTCGCAATTGGAGATTCTCTATCCAATTGGCAGAAATCCTTACTTAATATCCTACTAGCAATTACCATTCAAATGATTCTTCATAATTGGAAGTCCGCGTATTTACTGAACACCTCATGATACACTTATATGAATCCAAAGCAGCGGAATTCTCCAACAGACAAACCGTAGTCATTAAAATATGGGCCCCCATAGTGAACGTCACTCAACAACCAATGGCATTTCCACTTACTGCAGTAACATGCGTACTGAAATTCATTAAATTATATAGATTTTCAAAATGTTACAATTTTCTGGTGAATATTCCTCTTAGAACATAAGAATTGCCGCTGCTGGGTCAGACCAGTGGTCCATCGTGCCCAGAAGTGCGCTCACGCGGCGGCCCCTAGGTCAAAGACCAGCGCCCTAACTGAGACTAGCCCTACTTGCGTACGTTCTGATTCAGCAGGAACTTACATATTCTGTGCTTATTTCTCGGTGATTGGGTCTAGTATCCCTTCCTCCATCTCCAGGTTTCACTCTTGACAATTACGAGATTGCCTGGTGTGACTACATACTTTCATAATACTTACGTGTTTTTAAAAAAAAATATTATATCTGTATCAGTGTGTGCTCATGCCTTGGCAGATCTGTTCTGTTTGATCTGTTTGATTTGCTTAAAAATTTCAATAAAAATATTTGCAATTAATTTGTTTGCTTTTCAGTGAAACAAAGAGCTGCTAACGGTAGATTACCAACGTAGCATTTTTAAAAATGATTTCTTGCCCTCCCTTTCTAAATTTTAACAGCATTCACATCTACCGTAGTTACTATTTCTCTCACAAGTGAGTATACAACATCTCATCGCATCAATTCACTGAAAAATTGCTTACAGAAATCATTTCCCATCATGATCTATTTTTCAATTTGTCTGGGAAATGGCTATATTTGGAGAGAGGGGCGTGCATTTGTGTTTGGGGGGGGGGGATGTATTGCTTTATTTTGATATCTTTTATTATTATTACTGGATCAAACCCCTCCTCTTTCAGCATGGTGGTGTGCAAAGGCCAGGATACAAGCAGCCCCACACTACTTCGGCTCCTGGTGCCTTTGGACTGTAGATGGAGCAAAGCAGGGCTGAAGGAATCCCACCTGTTACTGCAAGAGGGGGAGGACAGGTTCATATGGGACACAGGAATAGCAGTAGTCAAATGACCTATGCAAAAGCATCTTTAGGGACAGATTTGTAGAGCCAGATTTGCATAAAATATTCTGAGCTTCGCTTAGGCTCCTGATGTGGGTGTTTAGATTGCAAGTTCCTTCGAGCAGGGACTGTTACCTTCGTGACTCCGAACAGCACTGTGCACGTCTCGTAGTGCTATAGAAATAATTAGTAGTAATTTTCGGTTCATAGACAATGGCGCGAAAGACAAAGGCGCGCCCAGACAATTGAGCACAGCGCGGAGGCACGCACCGCTCAAAATTACTGTTTTTAGGGGCTCCGATAGGGGGTTTTGTTGGGGAACCCCCCCACTTTACTTAATAGACATTGCGCCGGCGTTATGGGGAGTTTGGGGGGTTGTAACCCTCCACATTTTACTGTAAACTGAACTTTTTCCCTAAAAACAGGGAAAAAGTGAAGTTTTCAGTAAAATGTGGGGGGTTACAACCCCCCACACCGCCCCCACAATGCGGCGCGATGTCTATTAAGTAAAGTGGGGGGGTTCCCCCAGCACGCCCCCCCTGTCGGAGCCCTAAAAACATTAATTTTGAGCGGCGCACACCTCCGTGCTGCGCTCAATTGTCTGGGCGCACCTTTTTTCCCGGCGCACTTTTGACCTGACACCGTAATTTTCAGCCAAAATTTGTAGTTTTCAGAACATAATAAAAACAAATAAGAACTAGTCATACAGTGAAGAGTACAATTTGAAAGAAAAATACAAATCTAAGCAATGTACAATAAATAGGAACAAATCCTACACTGGAGAATATGATTTAAAAAAAAAGTACAATTTAAAAGAATGGTTCTAAGCGGTTTACAACAAATAAGAACCGATCGTACAGTAAAAATGCGATACCTTACATAAAAGAAGCAAAGAATTTTAAAAAGAGAAAACCAGTTAGGATACAAATTTTTCCAATAGTTGGGTCTTCAATAATTGTCTAAAATCGAGATAAGAAGAAGATCCTAACATCATTTTACCAAACCAACCATTCAGTTTAGCCGGTTGAAAAGAGACAGTTCTCTCCAGAAATCTTTTGTAACGGTATAATTTCACAGAAGGAAATGTAAATAAGCAAACTCTGCGGGTGTTTCAGAGAAAAAGTACATGAAAAGTTCCCATTTCAATCCCCCATATAACACATCAACTAGTCTTCCTGCTCATCCACCTACTCCACCTCCTCCATCCCCAAACCTAGAGCCCAATAACCTACCCAGCCTACCCAGAATTAACCTCCTCCTGCAAATAAATCTATTTTCTAAAAGGACCAATAGAGGTGAGTCACCACAAAACAGACAACATATTTATCCTAGAGAGATGGAAAGTCCATGTAGCCAGTACATGCAGGGCAGGATTAATTTGTCGAGGGCCCCTAGGCACCTAAGTGCACTGGGCCCCCTGCCCCGCCACACCCCACCGTGCGCCCAGGCGGAAACAGGAAGCTGCGTCAGAGGGAAGCTTTGGGCAAGCAGCACTGCTTGCACAATTACAGTTCCCGTTGCCTTTCTTACCTGCGTTGCTTGCTTGTCTTACTTTCCGTCGATGGGGGGGGGGGGCGCGTTGCTGATCGGGGTGGGGCCCGTGTTGCCGATCGATGCTAGAGGGGCCCATTGCCGTTTGGAAAAACCAATGTTGATTCCCTCCTTCATCGGGCCCCCTGACCATTTTGGGCCCTAGGCACGTGCCTACTTGGCCTATTGGTTATTGCTGCCCTGAGTACATGCAAATAAAGGAAATTAACCACCACCCCTTCTAGCTTCTTTGGCACAATTTAACTTGTGAGATGGTCACAGTATGCTGAATTTTTCCTTTTTTTCTCTGCTGCTCTAGAAGTTACAGTGCAAAACAGGGTCACACAGGAACCGGACTCCCTTTTTCCCATAGGATTAATGGTTCAGTATTTGTGTTTTTGGTATTTACAGAATTTTCTAGGAGCCTAACCCTAGGGAATAGCGAGAACGCCCTGTATCATAACATGTTCTGACCGATTCACACAGCGAGCAAGCTCTTAAATAGACCACATTCCGTATTTGACATTGTTTGGTTATGTAGCAGGGTTGCCCTGGATGCCGTCTTCACGGAAGGCATTGGTGCTGGCACCTCTCCGTCCCGCGTACCTCTTTAAATGTTCTGTCAACGTGAACAGCGTCTTCCACTTATTGCTTGCGCCAGCCTCGACTCTTGTCTGATGTCACTTCCTGGTCACCGGACCAGGATGTGATGTCAGAAGGGAGCCAAGGCCAGTGTGATTAACTGGGTTCCCTGAGGACAGATTTGGGAACTATCAATCTACAACATCACCCATTAGGACAATATCTGTTGTTGTTTTTTTTACCCCCCCCCCCCCTTTTACAAAACCATAGCGTGGTTTTTAGCGCCAGCTGTGGCAGTAACAGCTCCGATGTTCATAGGCGTTCTATGAATGTCAGAACTGTTACTGCTGTGGCCGGCGCTAAAACCACACAATGGTTTTGTAAAAGGGTGGGGGGGGGGGTTATTTTTATTAAATTTTGAAAAATACTTTCAAAGAAACACATTTGCAATAAATGGACATATGACATCATTACTGACAATGATAGGAATAAAAAAAGATAAAAACAACTCCAATACACCACTTTACACAAGACAACCTTAGAGAGCGAAGCGAGACCAATTATTAAATATGACAGGGTGATATTCACTGTTTTTCAAGCGGGAACCATTGTGGCAAAAAAAAAATCTTCAGTATGGGTAACAGTGGGCAGTGCCCTGGAGAAAGGGCTCCTTCCTGATGTTGTTGGCCTGGGTGCTGAAGTGTTCTCCTTCTCCCCCACCAAGACTCTCTCCTCACATACCCTTCCCTCCAGTTTTTCTCCTTCATACTCGGTCTTCCTCAAAAATACCCTCTCCCTATCGCCATTTCACCTAATGGATATCACACGTGCCCTCTCCAAGCCATTCTTATTTGTCTTGTCTCCAATCCCTCCAAGTCAACTCTCCCTCCCTATTAATTCCCCCCATCTTTTGTAGAGGCCTGCTGTCAGCACACCCTCTGGAATAGCTGTTCTGTTTTCTTCTAGCACTGGGCAGCTCTCAGTGATTTTGATCTGCCCAGTGTCTGAATTTCCATGTTGCTCTCAGTCATGTATGAACAGTGAACATATAGTGTTCAAACTCACTGGGAGCTGTGTGGAGTTGAAACAAAACAGATAAGAACATAAGAATATCCTGACTGGGTCAGACCAATGGTCCATTAAGCCCAGCAGCCCATTCTCACGGTGGCCACTCCAGGTCACTAGTACCTGGCCAAAACCCAAAGAGTAGCAACATTCCAGGCTACTGATCCAAGGCAAGCAGAGGCTTCCCCCATGTCTTAATAAGATACTATGGACTTTTCCTCCAGGAATTTGTCCAAACCTTTCTTAAAATATGGAGACGGTTGGGGGAAAGGATATAATGTGGGAAGAGAATCCGTGAGCAGTACCAGGGGCAGATAGATGGAGGCCCCCACTAGCAAGCCATGAAGAACACGGTATTAGAACTTGGGCAGGATGACGCATAGTAACAGTCAATGACAGTAGTTAAAAGCCTTTACGGTCCTTCCAGTGTGGCCAGCAATATGGCTAGAGCCCTTCCTTGACTGTGTCCATGGAGAGGTAATTCCCATTGGGTTTAGCACCCCCAATAATTTTGAAAGGTTGGCTCTGATGATACTCGACACTCTGTGCAGGTTATAGTCAACCATGCTTAAACATTGGTTGGCAATTTGCCATCTTGCCAACCACAAATATGATGGAGTCTTGGGACAATTTACATTATAATCAAAGTTTCGCTAACAACATTTAACATGCTATTTAAGACGTCTTCCCTTCTCCCTTGAGCAGTAGAGCACCATCACTCGCAGCTTGATAATAAACTGATATACAATATTGGGGTTGCCGAATCTTCATCTTGTCTTTTGCTATTTGCGGGACAGTGTCTGACTTTCAGTGTCCGCTGTACCTGGGTGATGATTCAAATGGTCAAGGTTGTACCACAAAGCCATGTAAGATCTGAAACTCGGAGTAATAGCAAGCGAAACTCAAAGAGCACCTCTTCTTAATGAACCAATCAGAATTTGTCTCACAAGCATTCTTGTAATGTGGAGTCAATACACAAACCTTCAGCTCCGACTCTGACTCCTCTGTTTTTCTGCTGTCCGACTCTGATTCTGATCTTACTGACATTAGGTTTTACAATTTTTGTTCTGGATCTAAAGTACTGGTATTTACGTATTTTAGATCCAGGACTCACATACATCTCTCTCTGTCTCTGTGTGTCTCTCTCTCTCTCTCTTTGTGTCTCTGTCTCTCTCTGTTTTGGATCTAAAGTGCTAGAAAAAATAACTTTAGATCCAAGATAAAGAATAGATATATATACAGTAGGTATAAAATGATAAATTTGCCATATATTATAATTTTTTATTTTGAAACTGGGCTCAGGATCAGAATTGGTACTTTTTTTAAATCAATTCTGTCTCCACCCAAATTTATTCTAATTCCACGGATCTGAAGTAGGCACATTCTGTAATGCTGAGTTCTATGATCCAAGGCATACTGGTATGCTCCAGACACAAAAAAGTGACCAAGGAAGGTAGTATTTTTCTTCATTTTTTGATTATGAAAATGCCATTTTTATTGCCTTATTGAGTGTCTATAGATCTTACAGCAAGATGGATTTGTACTTGTTATTTCAGTGAAATGTTATGAACAGATGAATACTTGTTCATAATGAGGGTTTACAGTTCTAAAGTCTTGCGCACATGCTGCTGGAAGTCCACATTTTGAAATGTGACAGGCAGGAGTGTTGTTATTATGCACTCAGGCCTGGATTCTGTATAAGGCACCCTAAGCAACTTTTGAAAATTGCACATGGGCGGCCTACACAGAATCGCCGTGGACATAGGTACAACGAGCAAGGTGATTAAATTTGCGGATGATACAAAGTTATTCAGAGTAGTGAAGACGCAAGGGGATTGCGAAGATCTACAACATGACATAATCAGGCTCGAGGAATGGGCATCGACATGGCAGATGAGGTTCAATGTGGATAAGTGTAAAGTGATGCATGTCGGTATCAAAAATCTCAAGCACGAGTACAGGATGTCCGGAGCAGTACTTGGAGAGACCTCCCAGGAAAGGGACTTAGGAGTTCTGATAGACAAGTTGATGAAACCGTCTACACAATGTGCAGTGGCGGCGAAAAGGGTGAACAGAATGCTAGGAATGATAAAGAAGGGGATCACGAACAGATCGGAGAAGGTTATCATGCCGCTGTACCGGGCCATGGTGTGCCCTCACCTGGAGTACTGCATACAGCACTGGTTGCCGTATATGAAGAAAGACACGGTACTACTCGAGAGGATCCAGAGAAGAGCGAGTAAGATGGTTAAGGGGTTGGAGGAGCTGCCGTACAGCGAAAGATTAGAGAAACTGGGCCTCTTCTCCCTCGAACAGAGGAGATTGAGAGGGGACATGATCGAAACATTCAAGGTACTGAAGGGAATAGACTTAGTAGATAAGGACGGGTTGTTCACCCTCTCCAAGGTAGGGAGAACGAGAGGGCACTCTCTAAAGTTGAAAGGGGATAGATTCCGTACAAACGTAAGGAAATTATTCTTCACCCAGAGAGTGGTGGAAAACTGGAATGCTCTCCCGGAGGCTGTCATGGGGGAAAACACCCTCCAGGGATTCAAGACAAAGTTAGACAAGATCCTACTGAACAAGGATGTATGCTGGTAGGGCTAGTCTCAGGGCGCTGGCCTTTGACCAAAAGGGCCGCCGCGTGAGCGGGCTGCTGGGCATGATGGACCACTGGTCTGACCCAGCAGCAGCAACTCTTATGTTCTTAAGCTGCCTAACCACCACAACTCTCTAACTGGTGCCCATGTTACAGGCTTCTCAAAGGCATTGACTCTCAAGCTCATTTATAAAAGAGATGCACTTCTGTGAGCCTGGGCTGTGAGTCATCCAGAGGCTGAACGGGCACAAGCTATCAATGGCACTGTGCCTTTCATTGGAGAAACAAACCTAGCATGATCCTTAGAGGAAGGAGAGTAACTGAAATGAGTCAGTGCATCTAAACCTCATCAATGATTCGTGATTGCCAGGATGTTTTAAATTCTGTGGGATCAGAAGCCTGGGGGCTAGATGCTGGAGTTTTATTATCAAATGCGCAACGGATGATGTAGGTCATGGTCCACTTGCCGGGGTATAAGTTTGCATTCTTTCTCACCTCCCTTGTCCCATCGGTGTGATTTTGTCCTGTCTTTCATGAGCATAATCTTCTGCCCCCTCTCAGGTGTGATCCTCTGCCTAGACTAGCAGTAGGCAATTCCGGTCCTCGACAGCCACAGACAGGTCAGGTTTTCAGGATATCCACAATAAATATACATGAGATAGATTTGCATCTCAAGAGGCAGTGCATGCAAATCCATCTCATACATATTCATTGTGGATATCCTGTGTCTGACCTGGTAGCTGGTGGTTGCTTCTCTCCATCGCCCGATAGCTGGTGGTTGCTTCCCTCCATCACCACTGAGCAGAGAGCAAGCAGGAGGGTATTCTCTCGGGGGGCCAAATTACGGAATTCACTCGCAAGCCAAATTTAATTACCCCCACGGGCCAAATTTGGCCTGCGGGCCAGAGTTTGACATGTCTGCTCTAAGACAGTGTTTCTCTACTTCTTCAAGCCAAGTATCCCCTAAGCCTAACAAATACTAACCGAGTACCCCCGTCCAAGCTCCGCCCCAAACCCACTCAAGCTCCGCCTCTTACCCTACCCCCAATAATAGTACTAATTGTAACGCAATTTCTTCTATCCATTTTTCATAAACACAGTATAATCTTATTAATACATAATGGTAACCACAAAATAAAAAAAAAAAACACAAAGCACACTGTATGCACAGAAAATGTTAATTATCATTTATATTCGGGGGGGGGGGGTTTCAAAGAGGTCAAGGCAGATGACTTTAAAATATGCAATCAGTAACAACTATAGACAAATATAGGGCAAAATATAGACAGCAGATATAAATTCACAAAACTGACACATTTCGATTACGAAATTGAAAATAAAATTATTTTCCCTATTTTTGTTGTCTGGTGATTTCATGAGTCTCTGGTTGCATTTCCAATATTTCTTTCTGCCTCCTGCACGCTTCCTCTCCTCCGCACCCCATCCCTCCCCCCCAAAGCTGGCCTGTCCACAGAAGCCACAGGCGCCACTGGGGATCCTTGCCTGTTCCCCCACTGAAGCCCCCACATGAGGGGTGTAGGGAAGAAGAGATGTTACACATCTTGGGGGGAGAGATGTAAAAAGTAAAGGAGAGATGTAAAAAGTATAGGAGAGATGTAAAAAGTAAAGGAGAGATGTAAAAAGTAAAGGAGAGATGTAAAAAGTATAGGAGAGATGTAAAAAGTATAGGAGAGATGTAAAAAGTATAGGAGAGATGTAAAAAGTAAAGGAGAGATGTAAAAAGTAAAGGAGAGATGTAAAAAGTATAGGAGAGATGTAAAAAGTATAGGAGAGATGTAAAAAGTATAGGAGAGATGTAAAAAGTAAAGGAGAGATGTAAAAAGTAAAGGAGAGATGTAAAAAGTATAGGAGAGATGTAAAAAGTATAGGAGAGATGTAAAAAGTATAGGAGAGATGTAAAAAGTAAAGGAGAGATGTAAAAAGTAAAGGAGAGATGTAAAAAGTATAGGAGAGATGTAAAAAGTATAGGAGAGATGTAAAAAGTAAAGCTTACTAGTGTTTTCAGTGTGCCTGCATGTTAGCATCTGAATGAGTGATTTTAATTTCCTTCCATTAATTTTTGTTAACTTGTAAACTTTTATCTTTAATCATATTTATTAATTTTCAAATGTAAATATTACATCAATACATCTTTGTTTCATTACTATATAACCATTCTATAACTTGAAATCATTTGAAATGAAACATTGTAATAATATAATACAGTGGAACCTCGGTTTGCGAGCAAAACACTCAGCAAACTTTTGACTCGCAAACCGAGCACGGCCCCGATAAACGAGCACTTACAGCCCAGGAAACGCCGCTTTGGGGGATTCCTCTTCGGTCTTCCAGCCAGCCTTCCACGTCGGGTGCCTTCCGCAGGTTGGGGAGCCTCTGTCTGGGCCTGTGCGGCCGGGTGCTGTCCCACCTGCGCATTGCGTGTGCCGCACACAGCGTCAGTCATCGGCATTGTGCGTGTCGTGCATGGCGTGCGGGTGGGGCGGCGCTCGGCTGCGTGGGCTCGGGTGGGGGATCTCCAGCATGCGGGGGGCATCCGACGTGGAGGGCTGGCTGGCGGATGGAGGAGGCATCCCTCTGAAGGCAATGCGGGGTTCTCCGGCGGCTGGCAGACATTAGAGGCATCCCCCCTCCCCGAAGCAGCACTGTGGGGTTCTTCTTCGGATGACAGACGGAGGAGGCGGACGGAGGAGACGGCACTGCAGCACCCAGTACCCAACAGGTACAGACCCCAGGTTCTGGAACGAATCGTCAGTGTTGCCACTATTTTCTATGGGGAACTTTGCTTTGATAAATGAGCATTTTGGATTACGAGCATGCTCCTCGAACGGATTATGCTCGTAATCCAAGGTACCATTGTATTCTGTAAATTCCCAACCATTATCATACTATATAATACCAAAATATTACCAACCTCCTTACTTCCCTCCTCTCTCCCAGAACTGCTAAAAAGAAAAAAAAAATCAATACCTATCTTTCAAAACATAAGTACATAAGTACATAAGTAGTCGCCTCCGCCGGGGCAGACCAGAGGTCCATCCAGCCCAGCGGTCCGCTCACGCGGCGGCCCATCAGGCATATTGCCTGGTCAGCGGTCCCTGACTAATTTTATTACCTACCTCTACACTTATCTCTAAACTTATGACTTATTGCTGTAGGAGATAATGTGTTTAAAAAGGGCTGCCAAATCGTGAGCAATACTCGTCCCTTCTTGGTATCCCATTCAGAAATAGACATCCTTTCCATTATTAAGATATATAACATACTGGAACGCCAGTGACTATAAGTAGGGTGTATCGGTCCTATCCAAAGAGAAGAATGGTTTTCAAATCTGAAAGCATAACTCATTTTTAAAAACTTTTAAGTCCTCTCGGAATAGGATGTTGTAAATCAAATATCCAAAATAAACTATAACTATTGCAATGCCACCAACCCTTGAAAAAAATTAGACCAAAAACAACGCACCCAAGGACAAAGCCAAAACATATGAGCTAAAGTTGCTTTAAGATGTCTACCTTTTGGTACCTTTTGGTGGGAGTCTCTGTCACGTCTTTAAAATGGAACGTATTATGGTTATACAACAGGGACATTATAAGAAGTTTCTGGATATTTGGGAGCCATTGACAAAATATTGTAAAGAGTGATTGTTGTTGATTTTGGCCCTTGATCATGCATGTCCAGGGTGGGGGGGTTGGAAAATATTTTTAAACTTTAATTTGAGTGCAATTTTTGAATATGAAGATGGGGAATAGGTGATATATGTATTTGTCATAGATTACAATTTGATTGAATTTAGGTGCTATTATAGTGCAATATGATTGTATAATATGTTGCACTTATTTTTGGTTTCAAAATGAATAAAGATATTAAAAAAAAAAAAAAAGATGTCCACACTTTTTTATTTTACATTTCTCAAATGAGGATCAATGTCCAGTAATATAGTTCCATCTAATATTTAATAGTTCTCCAGCCTCTACAAATATGTTTTACCTTCTTCCCTCCCCTGAGTGAGTGATTTTAAGAACAAACAAAAACCAACTGCAGATGTGTACAAGATGCAGGCAGAATATATTGTGACAAATATAAATTTATAAAAACCTTTTTACCAAACAAGGGACCCGACACGGTCCGTGTTTCAAAGGTTTGTCCGAAACACGGACCGTGTCGGGTCCCTTGTTTGGTAAAAAGGTTTTTATAAATTTATATTTGTCACAATAAATTCTGCCTGCATCTTGTACACATCTGCAATTGGTTTTTGTTTGTTCCTGGTTGTTTTTTTCTGCAGACAAGGTTGGACCCCTCCTTCCTTTTTTGTTACTGAGTGATTTTAAGAGCACCCATTTTCAGTGCCGGGGCTGCCATCAGTTTCATTCAGAAAGTTATTTCCTGCTATGCTGACGAGTTTTGTGGCTATTATAAAACATCTGTACAGTAGCCACCCTTTCAACCGTATAACATCCGCAGGAACTCGGTTTCTGTGACCTCCTAAAATGACTGATGCTGAAAACAGTGAAATACTAAATTATTTCTTGCAAGTCCAAACGATAATATCACAGATAAAAAACTTCAAATTAACAATCAGAATTTTGATATTGTTACCTCAATTAAGATATTGGGCGTGGCATTAGATCGCTATCTAACGTTAGAAGACCATACTGATCTTATGATTTAAAAAAATGCTTTATGACCCTCTGGAAACTTCGAATTATTAAAAAAATATTTTGATCTTGTTTCTTTTAGATTAATAGTTCAGTCTTTAATCCTATCTGCTCTTGACTATTGTAACATCAACTACTTGGCATCTTATAAGAAAATCTTAAATCGTATTCGAGTAATAAAGAACTTGATCTTTGGGTTAAAAAAATATGATCATGAACATAAGAACATAAGAGTTGCTGCTGCTGGATCAGACCAGTGGTCCATCATGCCCAGCAGTCCGCTCACGCGGCAGCCCTTTGGTCAAAGACCAGCGCCCTGAGACTAGCCCTACCAGCGTTCGTCCCTTTTATTGCCAACTACATTGGTTGCCTTTCGAAGCGCGAATTCTTTTTAAATTTGGCTGCATTTGCTTTAAAGCTCTTTTTGGCCTGGCTCCAATTTAAAGTATACAAGTCAAATAAAAACACTTGTAATGTCTGTATGTTTATGTATCCACCTGTAAAAGCTTGCCGTTATAAAAGATTTTTAGACAAGGCTTTTGCTTACCAGTTAGGGAAAATGAGTTCCTGGTTAAGTTCTCTGATTCCTCAAACTCATTCATATCATGCCTTAAGAAAGTTATTGAAAACCTACTTGTTTGATAAGTTTGTATCATGATTATTGTCTTATCCTGTTTACATGTTACGTTCTCAGCGATTGTTCAGTCCTTCTTGATTGTTAACTCATGATTGGGCAGTATACAAGAATAAAGTTATTATTATTATTTATTACTAATAGAATCTATACTGGCAAATTCTCCAGTCATAATACGTTAGGGTAACCAGATTTACCTTCTGGAAAATCCGCCCAGTCCCACCCATCCCCGATCCATCACACCTCCTATCCCGCCCCCAAGCCGGCCCCAGCCACCCCCCTTGCCTGCTCTCATCCCAGGTCCTTTTGAATTCAGACACAGTCTCTATCTCCACCACTTCATCCTATGCCCTCTCATTCCAGAGCTTCCTTTCAAATGAGACTCAACTCTTGCACATTTACGCCATGTAGGTATTTAAACGTCTCTATCATATCTCCCCTCACCCGTTATTCCTCCAAAGAATACAGATTGAGATCTTTAAGTCTGTTCCCCATATGCCTTATCACGAAGATCACACACCATTTTAGTAGCCTTCCTCTGGACCGACTCCATTCTTTCCATATTTTTTTTAAAGGTGCGGTCTCCAGAATTGTACATAATATTCTAAATGAGATCTCACCAGAGTCTTATACGGAAGCATCAATACCTCCTTTTTCCTACTGGCCATTCATAGAAACAGAAACATGATGGCAGATAAAGGCCAAATAGCCCATCCAGTCTTCCCATCCGCAGTAACCATTATCTCTTTCTCTCTCCGAGAGATCCCATGTGACTATCCTATGCCCTCTTGAATTCAGATACAGTCTCCGTTTCCACCACCACTTCCAGAAGACTGTTCCACGCATCTACCACCCTTTCCGTAAAAAAGTATTTCCACAGATTACTCCGGAGCCTATCACCTCATAACTTCAGCCTATGCCCTCTCATTGCAGAGTTTCCTTTTAAATGAAAGAGACTCGACTCATGCACATTTATATTACGTAGGTATTTAAACGTCTCTATCATATCTTCCCTCACCTGTTGTTCCTCCAAAGTATAAAGACTGAGATCTTTAAGTCGGTCCCCATACGCCTTATGACAGGGGTCTCAAAGTCCCTCCTTGAGGGCCGCAATCCAGTCGGGTTTTCAGGATTTCTCCAATGAATATGCATGAGATCTATGCGCATGCACTGCTTTCAATGCATATTCATTGGGGAAATCCTGAAAACCCGACTGGATTGCGGCCCTCAAGGAGGGACTTTGAGATTCCTGCCTTATGATGAAGACCACACACCATTTTATTTATTTATTTGTTTTATAACCTGTCCTCCCCAGGAGCCGAGAATGGGTTAAAAGGATACGTACACAATAGTCATCAGGATCCACAACACTTAAGTTCCAGAGAATTTAAGACTGGTATCAATAACACAAATGGTAGGAGAACTAAGAACGCATAGCAGGGCATAATCAAAAGTAATGTCTAAGGGCTCCTTTTACTAAGATGCGCTAGCGTTTTTTAGCACTTGCACAAAATTACTGCACGCTACACTGCGCAGTAGACTTCTAGAATAACGCCAGCTCAGTGTTGGCGTTAAGGTCTAGTGCACACAGCAATTTAACGTGCGCTATTCCGCACGTTGGAGCTCTAAGTCTCCTTTAGGCCTAAGTCCCTAGGCACAGAAAGTAGACAGCAGGGAAATGTCCATTCTAAAAAAAAAAACCAAAAACATTCAAAGTGAGGTTGATTTTATTAGAATGGCCTACCTCTACTTTCAGCAGTTTGATCACCCAGACTGCCACTATGTGTATCCTGACAACACATTCCCGTCCAAAAAAAATCACCCAAGTCCCAAATGCCCAAAACAAGACCTTTTAGGCGAAGGAGAGACCAGTCCTTCGCCTAAAAGCAGGATTCACTAACCAGCGTCTGTCATAAACAACGTTGGTTATAGAATCCTGGGACTGTTCCCCCCTCCCCCTTGCTACGATCACAGCAGGAGAGATGCCCAATCTCTCCTGCCACGATCCCCCGAATCTTCCCTGTCAGGAGGGTGCCGAATCCCTCCTGCTGGACACAATAACCCCCACCCCCTGAACCCCTGCCGGACCATGCACTGACCTTCCCCAGGAACCCTCCTAACCTCTTCAAACTCCTCCTCTAACTTTGTGAGATGGCCGGACCAACTGGTCCTCCCTCCCTCTGTCCATCCAGCAGGCCCGCCTTCCTCTGAATGGCAAGCCTTCCCCTTCCTGGTGCATTGTGGGATGCAACAGGAAGGCCTAGGGTGCCTATCAGATCCTAGGCCCCTCCCCAGATTAGAGGAAGAAGAATTAGGAAGCAGAACTGTCTTGAAGTTAGAATTTTGAGTTCTGGTGAGATGTTTATGTGGCACCCTTTTTGTGAAGTTCACAGCAGTACCCTGTAAGGTGCCCCACTGCTTTCTTGCCATGTCTGGGTAGCCAGTCCATCACTTTGCTGGCCCTCCCATGTTACGCTGCCACTCCACAAAGTGTGCAAATCACCATACTAGTTTAAGAAGCCCTACAGACATATATTTATTTATTCAGTTTACTATACCATTCTCCCAAGAGAGCTCTGAATTTAGTCAGGTGCTCAAGCATCTTCCCTGTCCTGGTGGGCTCACAATCTATCTAATGTACCTGGGGCAAAGGGGGGGATTAGGTGACTTGCCCAGGTTCACAAGGAGCAGTGAGGGTTTGAACCCACAACCTCAGGGTGCTGAGGCTTTAGCTTTAACCACTGCACCATACTCTCCCCATATAGAAGGTTTCACATCCTTTCCAATTTACTTCCTGTGGAAGTGCTTTGGCTTGCTCACTCTGTAATTCAGTGGGAGGACAAAAAATAATAGAACTAACGGAAAAAGTTTTAGAATGTGATGTAGAGCCCTGGAGGAAGAGTGCACATTGTTCTTGTTACAGACACTAGATTTAAGTAAAAGGTCCTTTTGTGAGCCAGTGATAAGATCAATGCTTCTCCTCTTCATGGTAATTTCTTGGAAAAAAAAAAGGTTTATTGAGTTTTTTCAGCTTCTGCTCAGAGTAGCTTCCCACGCAAGGACCCAGAATGCAAGAGTGGACTTAGTCATCATATGAACTCCAAGCCTGACTCATCGACTCCTATAAAAGTTTCATTTTATCAGAGATAAGTGAGTGTAACACTTCTTATCTAATAGAACTGAGATTTTAAACAATTGTAAATCACAGGGAATTGTACAAATGATTACTGCAGAATGTGCCCAAAAGTAGTTTTTTTATTGAGGCCAAAAAGGCCACATTTCACGGTACCTAATTATTTCAGTTAATGATCTGGCATGATTCATCTCCTTGTAGGGTGAACACCATTCTAAGAATTGCGTGAATCCTCTTTAGGGATCTGCCTGTGGAAAACTTTCATCTCCTGTAGTCATTTTCTGCGCATTGTTTCAGACTCCCCGTTGCTTATGTTTGTGTTGGCTCAGCTTTTTAAAATTGATTTTGAGTGTGGGCCTCCCTTGCAATTGCATCCTCCAATGAGATGCCTTCCCCCCAAAATTGATTTAAAGTCTAGGCCACCCAATCTGTGTAAAACACATGGCTCTGGGCTCCCTCAAATCTGTGTAAAACAAGAGAACCTGGGCCTCTGGCCATTGACCATTCCCACTCAATCTGTGTCTAACAAGTGTCTTGGAGCCTCTAGCCAATCTCCATCCTAATCCAGTCTGTATCTCACAAGTGTTTTAGGGCCTGTAGTCAACTCTATCCTTATCTTTGGGCCTCTTGTTGTTAACTTCCAACCCAGTCCAATCTGTGTCTAGTGAGTGTCTTGAGGCCTGTAGCCATCTTCCATTTCCACTCATCCTGTGTTTAACAAGTGTCTTTGAGCCTCTAGCTAACCACTGTCCCCATCCAATCTGTGTAAAAACAAGTGACTTTGGTGCACTGAAACAGATTTCCACTGTGACTCTTGAGAACATACATTTTCCAATGCTGACTTCCTTTTCTGCTGCTGTCTCAGTGTCCAGCTTTTCTGAACTGTAACAAAGTGGGAGCCTGCCTTAATTCCAGTAGTAACACATTCCATAAGACCAATCCCTAAACATAAGAACAAAAGAATTGCCACTGCTGGGTCAGACCAGTGGTCCATCGTGTCCAGCAGTCCGCTCACGCGGCGGCCCTCTGGTCAAAGACCAGCGCCCTAATTGAGACTCGCCCTACCTGAGTACGTTCCGGTTCAGCAGGAACTTGTCTAACTTTGGCTTGAATCCCTGGAGGGTGTTTTCCCCTATGACAGACTCCTGCACTGAGAACAAAGTCTTACCGCTCACAGAGAGGTACTTCCAGATACATCCTATCCGAAGAGTGTAGTGCACGCAAAGGGCGATACCACTGCAAAACGGAGCGCAGAGCCACAGGACAGTTGTCATGTAACAATATGAAAATTATACAAAAGACCTTGAATTTAATCCGTGCACCGATCGACAGCTAGCGGGGATCTCGGAGAATTGGGGTAACGTGATCAAACTTAGAGACATGAGCAATGAGACGTGCAGAGGCATTCTGTGCTAGTTGCATAGCTTGCAGGACACATTTAGGTAATCCTAGATAAAGAGAGTTACTATAGTTGAACAATGGGGATGTCAACATCACAATCACTGTTTTAAAATTATCACCCTCAGATTTTGGATGGGCCACTGGGCAAACTGGGTGGGCACATGTGGTCTTCCCATCACCCCTGGGTTAACTCAAAAGTATCTCCAAGAACTCCTCACCAGGAAGTGATGTCAGAGGGAGGACTGAGGCCGGCGTGAGCCCCCCTGTTCCTCTTAAGTCTCTTCCCCCCCCCCCACCCTCTTCCCTAGGTAAGCAGGAACCTTATTTTTTTTGTTAGTCTCTAATTGGAGGACTTGGATTATGAAGCTTTGGATTAAAGTAAGCTAAGTAAAAATATTTTACTATTTAATGAATAAGATGAGCAGCAATTTGGATAAGCTTTTAGAAATGTTTCAGCAAATAATAGATAAGTGAGGATGTGATACATATAGCTTAGGCACTGATCAGATCGTGAGCTGCTGGAGTGGTACCACTGAAGATTGGTAAAATGGAGTGAATTTGAATTAAGAATTAACTGCAGAATAAGGGTCATCTGAGTTTAACAAAGATTATTTTATAAAATAGGCATGTACTATACAACCAGGAATGCCTATTGGAAGAGACAGCTCAGGGGAGATATGATAGAGATCTATAAAAATGCTGAGTGGAGTGGAACAGGTAGAAATGATGAATCGCTTGTTTACCTTTTCTAAAAATACTACCGTAGGACTAGGGGGTATGCAATGAAGATGCTAAGTTGTAGATTTAAAATAAACCAGAGAAAATATTTCTTCACTCAATATGTAATTAAACTCTGGAATTTGTTGCCAGAGAATGTGGTGAAAGGAGTTAACTTAGCAGAGTTTAAAAAAAGGTTTGGCTAATTTCCTAGAAAGTAAAGCCCATAAGATGGACTTGGGAAAATCCACTGCTTATTTCTAGGATAGGCAACATAAAATCTGGTTTACTCTTTTGGGATCCTGTAACTTGGGTTGGAAACAGGCTTGGAGGACCTTTGGTCTGCCCCAGTATAGCAACTCTTATGTTCTTATCTACATATAAGCCCAGTCCCGTTTTATAGGAGCCTGTTTCCATGCCATTTAGTAATTCTTTTGTACTTTAGTTGGGTTTCCAAAGGGAAACCTGTGTGGTTGTTCTTTGAAACGTGCTGAGCATGTATGTGGAGACAGAAGTGTTTCTGCCCTTTGCTCCTTTTGTTTCAGCAGATGGGGGAAAAGCTGCAGATCTACTGAAATATTCAACATGAGTTTCTAGTGATCTCTTCTTACATTCAGGATCCTTTCTACTAAGCATTTATTTCACAGATACTAAAAAGGGGGGGATAGGATGGGGCAATTTTCAAAGTTATTCCAGCAGTGAAACAATTGAAGAATTGAATTATAATATTCTGAAAACCTGGCCTGCCAGTAGATCTTGAGGACCGGACTTGGGCAGCCCTGCAGCCTGGAGGCTGCAAGTGCTGTGATCTGGGCCCTTTAAAGAGACAGCAGTGAATTTTGAAATCTGTTATATATGTTTTGAGGTGGGGGGGAAGAAGTGGGAATTCTATAGTTATTTTCTCCGGTTCATAGACAACCCCGCGAAAGACAAAGGTGCGCGCCGACAACTGAGCGCAAGACGGAGGAAATTACAGTTTTTATGGGCTCCGACGGGGGGGTTTTGTTGGGGAGCCCCCCCCCAGCTTACTTAATAGAGATCGCGCCGGCGTTGTGGGGGGTTTGGGGGGTTGTAACCCTCCACATTTTACTGTAAACTTCACTTTTTCCCTAAAAACAGGGAAAAAGTGAAGTTTTCAGTAAAATGTGGGGGGTTACAACCCCCCAAACCCCCCACAACGCGGCGCGATCTCTATTAAGTAAAGTGGGGGGTTCCCCCCCCACGCCTCCCCCGTCGGAGCCCTAAAAACAGTAATTTTCTGCAGCAAGCGCCTCCGCGCTGCGCTCAATTGTCTGCGCCGCCTTTGTCCCGGCGCGCTTTTGACCTGACACCGTTTTCTCCATGTGCAGCTCTCTGATATTTCCTCTCTAAATGGAGGGGCTTAACATATGCATTGCACTTCTTTACAAGAGGCTTTGCATTTATCTGATGGGAATTCTCCCTATCCTGGTGGAGAGAGGAATTCGTACATCAATCTAAAATCTGCCAGCTAAAAAGTTCCAATGTGCATGAAAAAGTTTTAATTTCACATGAATGTGTAAAATGAACAAAAATAGTGTGAAAAATCAAGAAAAAAAAAAAGTGAAAGTACACACACATACGTACATGTATAAACACACACACACATGAGAGGGGCTTAGGTTTATTTTCAGAGGTTTTAAAAGTATAATTATTGTTCATTCTGTGGAGTTGTACGGAGAGAAGTAATTCAAGCTTTACTGCAAAGATCAGTGTTCTTGTTCTTTGCTTTTTCTTAGTACATGGGCTGTATTGAAGTGCTGCAGTCTATGAGGTCCCTTGACTTTGGCACACGGACACAAGTCACAAGGTAAGAGAACTACATTTGTGCTACAGGTAATCATCCATGGAGTTTAGATACTGGGAGGAGGGAAGAGGAGAACAGGGGCCATAGCTACCTGTATATGGCTAGTGCATCCACAAAGCACAAGGATGCCACCATTGCACCCCGTCCATTGACTTCCCTTGCTGATATCGGGAAAGCGAGTGGGACGGGGTCAAGTTGCAGTTTGTGGCCCTCTGATGTAACCTGATTGTTCTGTGGTCTATGCTGAAAAACGTTTGCCTTGCGTCTGAGAAGGATTCTTAGCTGTGTCCTGAGGAACTGTCTTAATTTTAGTTTGAAAATAATTAATTTTATTTTTTTTTAAAATATATATAATTTTAGTTTTACTTGCGACATAGTTAGTTTTATTGTATGTTTTATTGACTATGTGAGCCGCTCTTTTATTATATGAGGAAGGTGTTATATTAAATAAAATAAACCATATGTACAGTAACTTCATGGAAGTTATGGATGTAAATCGGTAAAGGGTAAGTCGAGGCTGCCATTTATAGGTCTATATTCGCTGCCATTTATGGCTATCCCTCTGTCGTCACTTCCTAAACATGGGGCCCAGAAAGGGCGTCAGAGAGAGGCAATACAAACGTGGGCAGTAAGTTCGGGACGGTTGGAAAGGAGCGGCGGGGAGGAGAGGAGGACAGCTGCTGGTGCCCCTACCAAGTCTGCGCACGGGGCAGATTGGACCCCCCACTCCCCATACTATGCCACTGGCAGTACATGAGATCAGTTTACATACACTGGAAACCCAATGCATGGAAACTGATGTCATGAATATTCCAGAGGAGAGGCCCCTTCCCTCTGGAACGCAGTGCCATCTCACCTTCGATCGGAAAACTTACTCGACAAATTCAAAACCACCTTTTTATTTCAAGACGCCTACCAAAATTCTGGATAAGACCCTTTTTCTTCCATCTTTAATGGTTAAAAACAACTGCTTTTAAGAAGCGACCCCCCCTCCCCTCCCCTATTCGTTCTCTCCCTTCCCCTTCCTACCTCCCTTTTATTTTCATTTTGACTTCGATGCCCGTGTTTGTATTACCTCCCCCAATGCATATTGTATCAACTTTGTCCGTATCTTTGTCTGGTTTTTATGTTACCCTATCTTACTTTTATTTTTATTATTACTTTTTTAAATTCTAATTTTAACAATTGTAAATTGTCCAGATATTTGTTTGATGGTCGGTATATCAAACTGTAAATAAATTTGGAATCTTGAAAGGTATTTTGGATTTATTTCACACTTTTGTAGCACTAGCTCACAAGATCACAGGGAACAACAGTGGGATTTCAATGCTAGCTTCGGTGGTCCTCAGCTAAATTGCTCTAACCACTGGGCTACTCCTCCGTTCCAGTCCAGAAGAAGCAAACTTTCTTAAATGGAAAGTTAGTTCTGCAAGCGGTATGAAGACTCAAATGGGTGCTCTGTCTTGGAACAGCATTGGGAAATACTTTTGCACGGAAAGGGTGGAGGATGGATGGAACGCCTTTCCAAAGTAGAAGGTGGAGGCTAAAAGAGTCGAGAACTTCAAGGAGACATGAGATAAGCACAGAAGGTCTTTAGCTGCAAAATAATGAAGAGAAGGGGGACAGGCTGTGAGTATAAAAATAAGATGAACTAAAATGCTTATCAGGCATGTCGGAGCTGTGATACCAGGTAGATAAAAGGACTAATATATATGTAAACTTATAACCCATTCTAATGCTTTCCTGGAAAGAGGGGATTATAAAACCAAATAAATAAATATGCCTCTGATCGTGTTCTTTTTCCTCACCATAAAGCTGGTGATTCAGTGAACACGGATGGTGGGCAGGGCTTGGGAGTCAAGAGACCAACTTATGAAGGC